>NC_083342.1:118855118-119501796 GCF_019175385.1 Lycium barbarum
GCATTTTTCCTTTTATTTCAGGTTTAATAAGATTAATTTGGGAAAAATAATTTAAATCACAAAAAAATCGCATTTCTGAATTATGAGTTTTATTTTGCGAAAGAAAGAAAAACTATAAAAACCATTTTTTTAATTTAAATTATAATGAATCCGCAATATGAAAACGAGACCATTTCCGTTTCGCAAAAGCCCACCCTCTAGACAACCGCAAATAGCTCCATCATCCTCTCAAACCACAAAAACACCACCAGCGGCAGCCACCTTACACCAAACAACCTTACATCGTCTAAAGTTTGCTGTACTTATCTGCTGGCTGAGAGGTTCTTGTCAATCAAAGTTCTAAGAAATTTTTCATAAAGGTCCAGTTTCTCTACGTTCATCTTACTTCATTTCATTTTTTGTTAGTTTAGTAAATGTTTCATCAATTTGTTGCTCCTGTTTTAGACCGTTTTCCTGATTCAACTTGATTTAGTGTCTTTGTAATGTGATACATAGGGAGTTAGATTAATAGGGTTTCAATTTCATCTAATTGGGCTGGGGAAGGATCCTTGAATTAAATTCAGAAAGAAGTACCCTCGAGGATTGGACATTAAAATTCAAATAGTAAATTCGCACTAGACTAGGGTTTAAGGTCCAACTAATTAAGAATCATACGTAAGGGAGCGAGGTGAGTTAAGAATTATTTCAAAGTCTAGCTCCAAAAAATAAGATGAATAAGAAATATACTTGAAATGGAGCCGGTGCAGGGGCGATTTTAGGCACTGTTTTTGGAGCACCTGAACACATCTAGGTATTTTATGTATATATTTTCTAAAATTAGTATAATACTACTTACTGGAACACGTACTACAAAAGACTCAATGGTGCACTTGGTTGAAAGTTGAGTTATTTACCTTGGGGACTAGGGATCAATTCCCGCTTACTACATTTTCTTCTTCTTCTTCTTTTTTTTTTTTTTAGTGGTGAACCCATGCTCCAGAAATCCTAGATTTGCCTCTGAGCGGGTGGACCCGTTAATTCAGAGTCTGTAATGTTGGTTCATGAGAGAAAGACAAGTTTAATATTTGTATTGACAAAGGTTTCGTTTATGCATCTTGAATCATGATGCTTAAATAGAAAGGATGAACAAGTTGAAGTCGACCATATGAACACTCACTAAGTTAAATTGTATATTACACACAACGTATAAGTTTTGTGCACTGATAATTTACACAATCAGATTATTTATAATTTAATTATAGGTAAATTTATATAATAAATATTAATTGGCCGACTAACGAAAATAATACTTTTTGAGAACGAAAAACTATTTTTTTTAATCAGCCACAATTTGAACTGCCTACACAAGGCAGGGTCTTAAAGGAGAAACCCGCGACTCAACAAGAGGTGTTTGCTTGATTATGGTGTTTTCTCTGCCTGTATGTTATAGATAGAGTGTTGAAACAAAATTGAACTGTGTTTCGTGAATTGCAATTTCGGCATAATGTATTTGCATATTTCCCAGGACTTTTTTTTTTTTGGTTTTTAGTTCTTTTCATATGCCTGTTCCCTGCACGATGTTATTCGACAATGAATATTATCAGATGTATTCTGCTCTTCATGCATTTTGCTATCATGTGTCCAGCTGCTGCATAAAATATGATCACTCATAACCCTCTACCGCTTCTGCAGGTGTGGTTAATTCAAGCATTAATTCTGAGCCAGGCTAAGCTGTTCCTTCCAATTGAAAAAAAAACAGCTTCCAGTATTAGTTTCGATTGTAGACTAGCCTTGCAGGTTTTGCTTACCCTGTTATTTTTTATGTTATTGGTGGTGTTTGGCAAGCTCACACGTAGCTTGACTAATTTTATTTACACTTGAGAGGGAAAAGAAGATAAGAAGAACCCGGATTGGGTGATGGCAGCTGCAAAGCTGCACTTGTCTGTTCGTCCTTTTTGTCTTTCTTTTGTCTCTTCAGCAAGAATGCTTGAAGATTCCGTTAAAGTTGTGGTGGAAGCAAAAAGATATCAACAGATTCCTGATGTTCTAAACTCCTCTGAAGTCCATAATGTGAATCCCTTTTTATTTTTATCTACCGTCCGTGAAAACACAAGAGTCCAAATTGTTGGTGAAATTTTACAATCTTTTACTTCAATCAGGCCTCGGTCTCGCCCTGGAATTGCATATTCCTCTCTCCTTTCCTATACCCTCCAAAGCTCAAATCCTCTCCCACTTGCTCTTGCCATTCTCCAGCGTACCCTTCGCTCCGGCTGCCTTCCAGTACCTCAAACTCACCTCCTACTCTCCACTGCATGGCTTGAACGTCGGAGCAAATCTCATTCTGTTTCAAGCATATTGTTGGAAATGCAGGATATTGGATATACCCCTGATTGTGGTACTTGCAATTACCTGATCTCATCACTTTGTAAGGTCGATCAGATAGATGAAGCAATTAATGTATTGAAGGGCATGACCCGTGCTGGTTGTATTCCTGATTTGGATAGTTACGGTTCTTTAATTGACAACTTGTCCGAGCTAAGAATGACGTCTGCTATCATAGAGACATTGAATGAAATGGTTGTGAGATATGGCTTGAGCCCCAGAAAAGAAACTTTGGTGAAAGCTTTAGCAGCAATACGGGCGAACAAAGATATATGGAGAGCAGTTGAAGTAATTGAGCTTTTACAAAATGAGGGGGTGCATGTTGGGTTCGAGTGCTACGAGTTAGTCCTTGAAGGGTGCTTAGAGAACCGCCAATTTATTTTGGCTGGAAAATTTGTGATAGAAATGACCAAGAGAGGCTTCATACCATATATAAGGTGCAGGCAAAAGGTTGTTGAAGGCCTGGCAAATATTGGTGAGCGGGAACTTGCCAATGCTGTGAGGCAGAGATTTGCAGAACTAAGGTCATAATTTCGTGCATACATGTGAAACAATAAGCTTTGTAGAGAGGCATAAAGAATTAAAGAAAGGGATCAAGATCATTATCCAGATTGAAGGAGCATGTGGTTATACTAGTATGACTGTAATTTCAGAACCTCCGTTGGGAGTCCTCTCAGAACCAGTACTGTATATCACTTTTTTATTTGTTGATTATTTTATGAAACTCAAAACTCTTTATGCATTTTTATGTGTTAGACGAAAAAATTATACAGTTTCTGCTTCTGTGGGAGTATCATTTAGTGGCGTGACCTTTTACTTCATATGAGTAAACTCGGTTTAATTGTTAATGAAAAACAGAAAAGTTAGTTGAATTATGTTACAAACATCTAATCTCCTATATATAGCTTTGGAAAAATTATACTACTTAATTATATATTATGACTGTTTGGACGTAGACTTCAGTCTTTAGAGCGGAAAAAGAGAATTTGTTGTATTTTGTTTCCTAACTGAATACTAAAAAATAGAAACCAATTGCCGTTTGGATTTCCGGAACCCAACTCCATTGGTATGCGAATGAAACGGTTTCTCATGGCCAGTGGCGGACCCAGAAATTTGAACAAGCGGGTTCATCAGTGACAAAATTGAACCAATAGTTGGTACTAACAGCGACCTTAGACACTATAAAAGAGCACTATTACGACACTAATTGTGCTTCTAATTTTTATTCTAATAATCATATTTGGTTTACAGTGTTGTCTAATACCAATGTAGTTTTTTTTTTTTTTTTTTGGTCAAAGAAAAACTAATCAATGTTTTTTTTTGCGGGAAAAAAGAGTAATCAATGTAACTTTTAGGTTATGCCTATACTTTTAAGTTTTAACAGTTCAACAAAGCGACAAAGATATGACACCACTTTTCAAAAAAGAAAAATGCACGTTACAAGTTTTAAACTTCTTAAGCCGAATTATTAGTTTAAATGGTTTTACAATGCATATATTCTCTAAATACATAAACAATTTAATAAACCATGTATATAATATCCTTTAGAAAATCTATATCTATATATAATATAAAGTTAGGCAAAAAAAGAGTGATGTGGCACCTCTCTTTGGCCAAGGATTCTATTTATCTTTTTTCTCCTTTTTTTGCCTCTTTTTTATTTTTCTTAATTAGTTTCTTTTAAAAACTTCTACAGGAAAATTGCAACAGTTGGATGGAAAAAAAGTTACACGTTAGTAGTAATTAGTGATAGAAATAATGGTTGCAATTAAAATAATTAAGAGTGTGAAACGTCTAACGGTTGCAATTATAATATTGAAGAGGTTTGAGGCAATGAAAAGTTATGAGGGCAGTAAAGAGATATAATATATGAGAATTGTAAAGATTCAACTGGATGGCCATTTTTATTCACACAATCGTTGAGGTATGTAAGAGTGATTAGCAAATCTCTTTTTATATTTTTCTTTTAATGTACTTTAACGATAGATCATAATTCTTTTGTAGATGAAATAAAATTTCTATGATATATATTCGGAGTGCTTCGAACGTTGATATGATTTGTAGATGATTCTCTGGCATCTCGCCTCCATAGAATATTAAATTTAACTATGTGAGGTTTTGTGGCATGCTATTGAAAATCCTTCTGCTATCGGGTTTGAGGAAAAAATTTCCTTTATGGTCATGAATGGATAGATAAATTGCACGTATGAACACCCTTATATATACTTCGACCTGCTATAATTCAGAAGGTATGATATTTTATCGCAGATTCTTATCCTTGTGAAAGCCTTTTTTTTAGATACTTCATTGGCCTTCCTTTTTTTTTTTTTTTTTTTTTTGTCAAAAGTTCCGGATATTGAGGGCCTATGCAAGAAATAGAAAGTGGACTATATTAATTGCTACGGAAAATTCTCCCTCCTTCTTACGTTTATGTTGACAAGTTTTGTTTCATTGCGATGTTAGATTTTTAGGGTAGTGTACAACATGCATCTTACCTAGCATTTAAACCTTCATGTCGGTATTTTTTTTTTTGAAGTTCCTAATCAAGCTAATCTTAATATTAGCATTTCCACATAGTTGGTGGTCGATCGCGAGAACTTTTTCATAGCAAAAAGTGTGGTGTTCATAGCACTTCTCTATTAATGTGATTCAAGGCTTCATGACAAACTATTATCTTCTTTTCTCAAGTTCTTTTATTTTTTCAATTTGTGTGTGCAATTGCTTAACCTATTTTTCACTTTATGAAATTATCTAAATTTTTGTTGTATTTGAAAGCATTTGGAAGTTTTAAATTATTTGGTATGGTTTTTTCAAAAGTTTGTAAGACAATGTTAGATGTTGGCTAAGTTTAGTTGCAAAAGAAGTTGTTTAGTTGATTTATAAAATATCAAAGATGTGAAAGCATTTAGATTTTTAAAGAATTTTGTGATGCTTTTTAAAAATAATTATAAGGCCATGCTAGATGTTTGGCCGGCTTATTTTGATAATAATAAATTGCTCTGTGCTATGTGCTACATGGAATTATAATTGCTCTGTGCTATGTGCTACATGTGCTCAAGGCAGAAGGCTGATCAACAATGATAAACTAAACTTGCCATACTTGAGAATCAGACCAAGCAAGAGATGACAGCAGGGTGGGAGAGAAGGAGGAGATTCCTTGGTTCTCTTACTCAAACCCCGTGGAGGGAAGAGGGCATAGAAAACCTCTTTTCAACTAACACTGTTTATTGTTTTGCAGGAAGAAATAAGAACACAGTCCAGAGATTTTACAATACCTTTAACAATATGCTGGTTTACCTGAGAATAACTCAATGGTTGATCTTAGCACTGTTAAGTGCTCATACTATTGAGCAACAATCATGGGAATTTAGTATGAAGCGAAGGTACAGACTGAAATCTCAGAAAAAGGACATACAGAGGTGGAGGACAACAAAGCACAGAGTGAAGATTCTTTCAAAAACAACTACAAGAGGACAGCATCCAGCACAACATAAACAACCCCAGAAAGCAATAGAAGACAAAGGAAAGCAATCAACAAATCCAAAACATGAGAGGAGGGGGCAACATAAATCGAAGCCAAGGAGAACATACAAGAGCAAATTCGGACAAAAAACAGAAGCAACATCAGCTACAGGCTCAGCAACAATCAAATCCCCAGCAGCTTGTGGATGCTTCTAATTGAAAGAATGATGACAAATCTCAGCTGGAACTTCATTGAGAAGGAAGATCTACAGAGCATAAGCATTCAGCTAAGGGAGTGGAATTTAAAAAAAAAAAAAAAAAAAAAAAAAGGAAAATATCATTCAAATTAAATGGAACTTATCTGGAATCGAAGAAAAAAAAAACATGGAATTATAATTTAAGTCCTTCATTAATCATTTTGGAGAAATTCCAAGATCTCTTGCAGTTTAAACGTGAAACAAAATTGTGATTTTTGTTTTTCGGCTTTTACTTCTGAAAAGTTTGATTTTATTTTAGGGAAAAAGAAGAAGTGCATGTGAAGAATACCGTTTTTTAAAACTAAGGTATTGTCCATTAATATTTTCCCTTTAATCCATTAGGGGCCATTTGGTAGGTGGGATAAGGATAACAATCCCGAGATATTTCATGGGATTATTTTATTATGTGTTTGGTCATAGGTACTATTTAGTCCCCGGTGTCATAGGTACTATTTAGTCTCAGATTATTTTATCCCACCATTTTTAAAAATGATCACATGGGATAAGTTATACATATAGAAAGTGAGATAAAATAATTTCATGAGTTATTCTTGTGTATCCCATTCCACCAACCAATATCCTTTATATTATGCTTCAATTAATTGTATTAATTCTTATAAAGATTAAAATAAAAGTTGATGATATTTTCCTTTTCTTTAGGATTCATTGGCATATATTGTTTTTTCGTTCATTCGAAATATATGTTAGATAATTAAGAAAATCGCATTTTGCAATTCTTTTTATTTTTTTGGTATTATCGAATGAACTTTTCAATTTTATGATAATGAGATATGACTAATGATCTTTATACAAGATGTATCTTATCTTGTGAGTATAAGCGATGATGCATGAATCTAACTTTATTATTGAGAGTTTGGCAACTTTGATGCACGAGCTATTTATGTCAAAAAAATATATATTCCTCATTTCATGTAATAGAACACCTAATTGATGGTAAATTGATGGTAAATATTAATTTTTTTCATACAAATTATAGCATTAATTTTTAACCGCGCGAAGCGCGGATAAGATTACTAGTTTCTCATAAAGTTCTAACATGTTTAAAAATTCATTAAGTTTCAGTCATTATGCATCTTCAATTTTTATATTTTATTTTAAGTGTTCAATTATGAGATTTATAATTTAATAGTATTGTATTTGATTAATCAAAAAATTTAACAAATTAAAGCACAAAATTAAAATAATAATAATGACTAATCAATTTTGAAACAAGAAGTATCCTGGCCTTTTTTATTTTATTTTTTAATAAAAACAGCCTATTAGGCTAACGAAACACAATAACTAAATATAAGATTTCTCAACTTAATAGAATCACAAATGTAAAATACTTACGAATTACTAATCTTATTAAGACATCCATAAGTAAAGTAATGCAGTACAACTGTAAGAGTATACCAAAAGTAATTTCACAATCAGAGGGAAATTACGTTATCAAAAATATTACACTAGAAATCGAACACGCGACCAACCTAAAGTGGAGTTTGATCCCACTTGTACCGCTGCACCACAACTTCCGCTTCCTGTAAGTGGATTCATTTTCATTACATATACAATATTTTGTTTTGACAGCCAAATTAATATGTAAAAAATAATATTTTTCCCGGACGAAGTACCCACTTGCAACAACGTGGGTCCGCCCCTGCTCATGGCTCAGTGTTTATTCAGTTCATCGTTAAAGCATCCGATGACCTATCATTTAATATATCCCATGAAGTTGTTTAATGAGCACGACCAGAAAGAAGGTTGCGATAAATTGATGGTAAAAGTAATCCTTTGATTATTTGGATACAGAAGTTGTATAGCTTCTCCAATTAATTTGAGATTGAAATGTAGCTGATTGAATTTGTAAATTATGACTTCTCATTTCCGTTCAATAGTTTAAAGTTCCTGCATTAAGATATAAGAAAAGCACGGGATAAACTATTAAACTTAAGAACTCTTTTACTGTCCAATGTGATCCTTTGAAATCTACATGACAAAGAAAACCATGACAAGTTTTAAATAAACTGAGTGGAAGTTTTATGCGAGATTAAAGTTGAATTGAAAAGTTCTACTTGGCAATCCGGTACTTAACCAGATTCCAATGTCTGCAGGTCCTATTCCAGCATTCCCAATAGAGAAACAGTTAGGTAAAAGAAACAGTTAGGTAAAAGTGGAGTGCTAGTTACATTTTGATGACCAATAGCCAGTGTATATACTGGAATTTTCTTTAAGTCTTTGGTAGATTGAGTAAATTGGTACTTTTACTGGTGGAAGATTCAAGTATCCAATGGAACAGTTGAGGTGTGGCAAGTTGGTTAGGACACTATTGTCATTACTAAAAACCAAGAATATTCTATTTGCTATTGTAATATTCATATTCTTTCGAACGAAAGTTACATATTCTAACTACTGTTATTTTCAGGAATTTGTGATAATATTCTTTCGAACAAACGTTACATATTCTAACTACTGTTATTTTCAGGAATTTGTGATAAGACCCTTCTGGTTTTTTTTTTTTTTTTTTTTTTAGAAACCACTAAGTGGTATACTTAGTGGAGGGATATTATTAATATTAAATAGCAAGTCCAACAAATAACAGTAAAGCAAAGACCCATCAAAGACCCATGTGATCCAAATAAAATCAACAAAAGCAAAAAAGCAGCCGACCAAACATCACACCACTCCAACATTTAGGAAAGTTGTCGATCAGTCAACTTCGCCGGAGCAAAGCCATCGCACTTTCGCCACAGTTCGAAAATCTGATTTTCCGGTATGGATTCATATCATCTTGGCACCATCAAGATCTCACCAGGTGCAGCGAACCCATAACCAAGGAGTTTAATCTCAGAACAACCAGATCTGTTCCTTTCAGGTAAGATGTGTTTCCAATCTTCAATTTTCCTTCATGTCTTTGTAATAATGCGTGCTATGTCTGTTTTCTCTTATTGTTTTCTCCAATCTAAAGAGATATGTGTTGATGTGTTCTTGGAATTTGTGTCTCTGCTATGCTTATTTGCCTGTTGAGCTGAACTCGATGATAAATCAGCTAGCATATTGATAAAACCATCTAACTCTCTAATTAACTAGGATGATGTTATCCAAAATCAACCACTTAATCTCCTCTGTTTGACCCATAAATGGTTAATCTTCAGAGTATAAGGTAATAGATATGGGAAATATCCTAGTTAATTAAAGAGTTAAATACCTCCAGATGCATAACCAGTGTTGTACTCTAGCGTTAAATGTCCATACTTGTAATTCTGCTTCCCTTCCGTTGACTTAACTTCAACGGGATGAGCCAGGGCTAATACCACTATTAAAAGCTTTGTCAATATTTGAGTCGCAGAATCATATATGTACATCATTACTTGTTGTATTTTTTGCATTCCTGATCCGGAGATTAGGGACCTGCTGTTTGTCGAGGTTGAGAATCCTCCTCCCCACACTAGGCAACTCAGAAAAAGAATTAAATCTTAATGTACCTGCAAAATCAAAAGCTAGGTTAGTTAAAAAATCTGCCAATGTGTTTCCTTCCCTGTATATATGTTGTATTATCACATTAAATTCAGCCTTCATCCTCTTTATTGCCTCCACCTCTGCAATTATGCACCATGGTATTTTCCAATCTCCATCAACCACTTTTTTCATCAATAAAGAATCAGTTTCTAATATCAGTGGATGAAGCTCATGGTGCACACAGTATTTCAAACCTTCCATCATTGCTCTTGCCTCAGCCACAACATTAGAATTCTGCCCCAATTCCTTACACTCTGCATATTTCAAATCTCCATGCCAGTCCCTCACACAAAAACCATAAGAACTAGGACCAGGATTGCCCTTAGATGCTTCATCAGTGTTACATTTATACCATCTCTCAAATGGAAGCCTTCAGTATACAGCCCTGGTGATCAAAATAGGAGTATACCCTTCTAGAAAAACAACCAGTTGAGGCCAAAGAAAAGGTATATTTTTGAACCATGGGTATCTACTCCTTGTTAAGTAGTACAAATTTCTATTGATCTCATGAATAACCCTATTGAAACTCACTTGTCCTCCATGTTTAATTGTATTTCTTCTCTTCCACAACTCCCAAGTAATCATAGCAGGCACAGCATATAGGATAGGTTTAAACTTCTCAGCACAATTTATCTTCCACCAAGTTCTGATAACTTGGTGTATCTGTATCAGATTTATTTGTATTCCAACCGCCTGTTTAAACACATTCCACACATCTGAAGCAAATTTACTTGTCAAGAACAAATGTTGCATAGTCTCCTGTTGTGGTACAGTACAACAATAACATCTTGAAACAATAGGTATCCTAATCCTCCTTAATGTATCATCAGTAGGTAAGATAGCTTTCCATAATCTCCATAGAAAGAAGGATATTTTAAAAGGCACCCCCCTAATCCACAACTGTTTGAAATCAATTTTTTCATGTTCCCTTTGTCTGAGAATGTCCCATGCACTATTTACAGAAAAAATTTCTGTACTAGTAGGCATCCACCAAGGTCTATCCCAGTTTCCTTCCAGATCCCCTATATGAATTTCTGACTTGATGTGTTCCACTATGTCGGTTGGGAAAGATTGATTAAGCAGCTGGTCTTTCCAACATCCCCCATCAATAAGATCTGCCACATCGTCTAGATCTTCATTTAAGGGATATTCAATAGAAACTACATAGTGCAAAGGACCCAATTTGGTCCAATTTTCATACCAAACATTGGCAGTCCCTCCTTTGATTTCCCACCAAATTTCTTGCTCTATTTCTCCCCTTACTTGCAGCATTTTCTTCCATACTTGAGTTCCACCTTTCCATTGTACCAAAGTAGGTATTACTTTCTTACAATATTTGTTCCACATGTAATTTGCCCACACAGAGGAAGTGGTTCTGAATCTCCACCACAATTTAGCAAATAAAGCATTGGACAAATCAAACAAATATTTAAACCCCAGACCACCCTCTACAGTTGGAAGACAAACATCTTTCCAAGAGACCCAGTGTCTACTCCTCTCTTCTTCCTTAGTACTCCAAAAGAATCTGGCAAAAATCCTATGAAGCTCCTTAATTACACACTTAGGAGGTACAATCACTGAGAGTAGATATATCGGCATACTTTGAAGAACACTATTAATCAGAACAGCTTTGCCTCCAAAGGACAGTATCTTCCCTTTCCAAGAATGTAATTTTCCTTTCAACTTCTTAAAAAGATCAGCATAGTATATCTTTTTCTTTATAGAGTGACAAATGGGACATCCTAGATAAGTGAAAGGGAACAAACCCTTAGTAAAACCAGTTATACCGTCAACTGATTGAGTCAAATCATTGCCCACCTTAGAGTACATGTAGAAAGAACTCTTAGATGCATTAATTAACTGCCCAGAAGTCTGTTCATATTTCTTGAGAACCTGCATGATTTTTCTTAGAGATATGAATCAGCAGAAGCAAAAATAATTGTATCATCAGCATAAGCCAGATGATTCAATGGATTTGTCCACTTTGGCATCCCATGCCCAACATACTTAGCATCTTCAAATAAATTATTTAAAGCCCTTGATAATACCTCTGTTGAGAGTAGAAATAAAGCTGGAGATAGAGGGTCCCCTTGTTTCACACCTCTTGAAGAATGAAAAAATCGAGTAGCTTGCCCATTTAGTAACACATAATACCAATTGTTCTCTATTAACCTTCTAATTAGATTAATAAGATGCTCAGCAAAACCCATCTTTCTTAACACATGCATTAGGTATTTCCATGATACTCTATCATAAGCCTTGGCCATATCCAATTTTATAACAACATTTGCAGGCTTACCCCTTATTCTGATATCTGAGACTATCTCTTGAGTTAGTAAGATATTCTCAAATATATTCCTCTCTTTCACAAAGCCTGACTGATTTGAGGAAATTAAAGTAGGAAGAATACTTTCCAACCTGTCATGTAGAACCCTTGAAATCACTTTGTTGATGAAGTTAGATAAACTGATAGGCCTCATATCTGAGAAAGTATGTACTGTCTATTTCTTAGGAATAAGAACCAGATTAGTATGAGTAATAGATTTAGGCAATTCTCTACCATCAAAAAAGGCTAAAACTACAGCATGAACATCATTTCCAACTATATCCCAACACTGCTAATAAAATAAGCCTGGAAACCCATCTGGACCACTAGCACTATCTCCACCCAATGCAAAAACTGCCCTTTTGACTTCATTCTTGGAGGGATAAGAACAAAGTGCAATATTTGTGTAACCATGGATAGGACATGCTGAAGAAGCTCATAGTCCACTGTATCTCCTTCCTGAGTGAACTGTTTTGTGAAAAAATTCACTGCTTCCTCTGAGATTTGATCTATTGAATCCAACCATACACCATTGCAATCCTGAATTCTTTTTATTTGTAACTTTTTCCTCTTGCCATTCACATGTTAGTGTTTCTGTCTCCTTCAGTGAACCAGGAAAAACCAGCTTTCTGCCTCCAATATTGTTCTTCAATGTTTAGATACTTTTTCAACTCTGTCTGTGCCTTCTGAAGCACAATCCTGTTGATTATGCTAGGATCTTCTTCAAATAGTTGTTCCTTCACCCTAACCACTTCCTCTCTGATAGATAATTGCTTGAAGATGTCCCCATAAGTGTCTCGACTCCATTTGGTTAAAGCCCTCTTTAAATTCTTCAATCTTTGCTTGAAAGCCAAGAAAGGAGTCCCCACAAATTCCGTCTGCCAGTGCTGCTTCACCATATCCTGAAATGACTCATGTTGTGTCCAAAAATTCAAAAATCTAAAAGGTTTCTTAAGACCGACTGCTTCTTCACCACATGATAATAATAGAGGGGAATGGTCTGACCCTGTTCTTGTTAAATGTTCCACTTCAATATGTGGAAGCATGTCCTGAAATAGGGAGTTTACCACAATTCTGTCCAGTCTTTTAAAAATACAGTCCTCTGTCGCCCTACCATTCCACCATGTATATGGACTTCCTTTAAAACCCATGTCAAATAAATCACAAGAATTTACACAGTATGCAAAATCTTCATATTCAGCCAATGTGACAGGTAAGCCTCCCAATTTCTCCTCATCTGATAGAATAGCATTAAAATCTCCCCCAGCCATCCAAGGCAAATTCATAGAATTTGCTAATTGATACAGATTATCCCACAATACTAGCCTTTCTTTTTCATCACATTTAGCATAGACAAAAGTAGCAATAATTTCTTTCTCTATGTCTTAGTGATGTATCTTCAAAGTGATTTGTTGATCTTCATCCATTATTACTTCCCATTGGACTGTAGCATCCACAAAAACCCAAATTTTCCCATTCTTGTTTGAAATAGCAGCCTCCATGCCAAGTCTTCTTTTGTACTTTTCCAAGTGTCTACAATTCTGGAAAGGTTCCAATAATGCAACTATGAAACACTTGTGTTGATTTTGTAAATTGATGAGTCTCTGAAATGCCTGTTGAGTATTAACAGACCTAATATTCCAAATTAAGGCGTTAATCATTGTTTACCCTTTGAAGAAGCTGTCCTCTTTGAAATTCTTTTTGTCTGTGGTATCTCTTGGACTTTATGTTTTTTTCCACTCTTAGCTAGAGCCTTAGGTGATAAACCAGCTTCTCTAGCTACTTTATGGATGTTGTTGGCCCTGTCCTCCATTTCTTTATCTTCCTAAATTTGTTGCACCCTCCCTGAAGCTTCTTGGATTTCTATTTGAGAAACTTTATGTGCTACAATGTCTTGTAGGTTAGCATTAAGATATGGAATCCTGTTTTTTTCTGCTAACTGGCTTTGATTTATATTCTTGACTGCAGGCACCTGGTTCTTTTCAGCAATATCAATCAGCAGCTGTGATTCAGTGGGGGATGAAGACCTTTCTAGTACCTTTTCATTTAAATCAATCATTATATGCTCTTGTACTTCATCAACTAGTCTTGTATGTATTTCCACTTCAGTGATTTTTTTACTAGCTGCTTCATCATGTATGTTAGCATTTGTATTGTCAGAATCACATGCTCTTACTGCCTCTGAATTACTGAACTGCTCCTCTATTTCCCCATCTGGTGGCTTCTTTTCAGGTAGATTATGTCCTTTTGCCTCCAAACTATTTGTCTCTGCAGGCTGACCCTCTATACTATCTGGTTCCTTGGAAGAAGATGCACATGTGGATACCTCATGTATGTTACAACTCGTTGTTTGCTCTCTATATCTGCCCCACTCTCCATAGGTAATTCCCCTTGTTCCTTCAGAATTGAAATATCTTCTTGTGTAATTTTATCCTCTGTTTGTTCTTCTGAACCAGAACCTTCAAGGTCCTCCACTCTATCACCCCATTTATGTTGCTCCTCCCCAATCTCTGGTACTGTATCAAGGACCTTGCCAAAAGTATTTGCCACCCATATCTTTGTACCTTTTGTCTCCTGATCTTGCCTTTGCTTCTCTGACTTTTTGCTTTCATTTTCATTTGATGCAGTCCCTGCTTTGTTGTTGGTGTTTCCAGAGTATTTCTCTATTTCCTCGTTATTTTCATCATGATCTTCCTTGTTCTCCTCTAACCCCTCAGTAGTCAAAGCGTGAAACTTGTTCTGAGTTTGAATGGTTTTACTTGTCTGAGAACCATTTGTTTCAGTCTCCTTCCCTTTTTTCTCTTCCGTAGCACTGTTTCTCCTGTCCTTCTTAGCATTCCAATTTTGTAAGTTTCCAACTACTTTCCCACTTGACAAAATTTTAACAGGTCTGTTAATCTTGTTTCTTTGCTGCTGGTTGACTCTTTTATCTTGGACTTTAGCATTGGTTGTTGCATCAGTCTTGTTCCTCTCTACTGGAGTTTCTTCCTTGTGGTCAATTATAGTCTCATTATGTCTCTTCTCCTTATCAAACCTCAATTCAGGATTCAAAATTCTACATTCCTTCTCTTCATGCCCTTGTAATCGACATTCAAAGCAGTATTTAGGTAAATAATCATACGTAATAGGCACTGCTTCTGTTCTCTCCTGTCCAGTAGCTTCATTTAAAATAACCATCTGAACAGACATAGGGAGTTCATCATTTAAGTCCACTAGCACCTTCACCCTAGCACAACTTGGGCGAGTTTATTAATAGTTGCCTGGTCCAAGTGTAGAGGTTTGCCTACTGCTGAGGCTAGTGAAAAAAAAGACTCCTTTACAAAGTATGTGGGTAAAAGATTGGGGAAAGAGATCCATGCCATAACTTTGGTAGTCTCTTCCTCAACTTTAAACGTCGGATCATATATTAAAGGTCTCATTTGATAATAATATCCATCTTTCGAGTTGATAAAATATGATCCTTTAGATGTGAGATTTATAAAATCTTCCATTAGAGAAAGTCGTATCAAAATATGTCGAGATCTCAAAACACCAATATTACATTCTCCTTTAATACCACACTGCAATAGTATTGCTTTTCTTAGTTCATCAATGTCCGGCCATCCATAGGAAAATTTTCCTACAACAGCGTACTGCAACTTTTCAATAACATTCATTCATAAAACTTCCTCCTCTGTCCATTGAACTCTACGCACCCCATTAACATAAGTGATAGGTTTCTGTTCAATTGAATCTACTTTAACAGTGTTTTGCATAATATCCTTCAATAAAATTGGTTTTTGAATAGTATCCTGAATAATTGCCAATTGGCTGGTGTTTTGATTATTCAACAAAGGAAAATCTGATGTGGAAGCAGTATTCAAAGGCTGACCAGTCCCCGGAGGAGGCTGGCCGCCGGCCATCATGGCCATGTCGACGGCTATTGTTGCTAGGGTAGGGTTTTTTTTTTTTTTTTTTTTTAGTGCATGGGCTACTGAGGGGTTAGAGGACACGTTTTTTTTTTGTATAATTAAACATTACAAAACGTAACCAATAGTACTTATGAATGTTGCTCTCCACACCTAATCAATGAGTCAAAAGTATAATCAATAGAGACGCTTTTAGGTAAAAGATGACCCTTCTAAATTTATTTTACTCCTATATGGGAAAGAATTTGTTTAGAAAAAAAAAAAAGATTAAGCTTTTATCACAGGAAAGCATGTTAGCAAGCATAAAAGCAACTTTGATGGTTCTTTAAGCGTCCCATTGAACTTTGGAATTTGCTGGACTAGAAAGTTATCGTTGAACTTTCAACGAATTGTTATCTTGACAAGTACTCTTTTTGACCTTTTCTTCCGTTACAAAGTAAAGTTTCATATTTTCTTATATATATGTAGTATAAAATGTTTACAATATTTCTTATAATTTGGAAAAAATGTCAAAAGTATTTCAATGTTGATGTCAGACCTTTTAACAGTAGAATACACACTTTGAGAGTGCTAATTAAAAATTACCAAAAATGGGATTACGAAAAGGATTAGGGAACAACATATCTTACAATTGCTAATTTCTTATTCTAATTGGACAATCATAATAATAAAATTGATCATAACAAGTTTTATGGGTTTTTGTTGCAAATTACAACATATGACGGGCTTGAATAGCAATTAGCAAGAGGTGTTTTAGCTAATTGTTGGTCTCATCTGCTTTAGAATCAAACGTTCTTTTGTTTCAAAAGAAAACTACTACTAGATTTGAAGTCTGTGGTCTCACACAATAGTTGTTTTTAGTAATTATATTCTTCTCTCTTTTCTGTGGAGTCAAGATCTAGAACATGGGGTTTATTGACCCAGGCATGTGAAAGTAAGAATTATGTAAGAATAATAATTGATGGTAAAGAAGTGGGACAGATATGATGGTCTATCAATTGGTAATTCTGGTGACAACAAGTCTTGGGGTGAAGTACCACAATCATAATCATTTATTACACGAAGCTTTTAATTTAATTTACGCTATTGATATTTCCTTCTTAGAGCTGGTATACCTTACTATTTGTTTGCATTTAATTAAGGTTTAAATTTTAATTATTCAGATTCATAATTCATTAGTAAGTGAAGTTTTTTAGAACCACGCAATAGATCTAAATAAAATAAAAATAATTAAAATTCAAATCTTTATTAAGGGTAAACAATGTCTCCTGCAAACCACCACGGTTTTAATAATTTTTATTTTGACAGACCGAGCTATGGAACTTAGCTAAACGCCAAACCAGCTCTTTCTCTATGTGGCATTAAAAATAATAGCGTATCTTTGGTTTGCCAAAAAGAATAAAAAAAAGAGAAAAAACAAGTGTAAAGGATCTATCAACGAGTCATGAGCATAAACAAAAGATTAAATACTATTTAAGAGACAATTTGTGATTGTCTATTTGAAGAATGAATGGTAGCTCACAGATTTAGTTTCTTATTTCAGGCTTCGATCCTCGTACAACAACCTTTTTTTTTCTTCCTCTACCGACAAGCCACTTCCAAAATAAATACATAAACAATCCTATCAAAAATTGAATATGTCCTTCTTTTTTAGTTTATGTCAAAAATGATGTATCCGGTTTAAATTTCTTCTACTGAATTCAATGTATCTTAAAATTACGAATTTAGATCTAATAATTGTTAAATTTGTATACCACATTAAAAGTACTATGCATCTGCAGCTTGTAAATACTGAATTCATGATATTTCTCCGTCTCAAAGTAGGCGTCGTTTTAGCCCTTTTCATGCCATAAAAAAAATACAATATATATTATTTATTAAATTGACGCTATTTATTAGATGTTTCGTGAGTATTTAATACTATTAATAAAAAATATTTCTTTAATATAAGGATATTGTTGGAAGTAATTACTAATTAGTATTGTTTTGAATTTATAAGGCAATAATTATTTTGGAACTTGTTTTGTTGTTTCTAAAACGACATTTATTTTGAGACGGAGGGAGTAGTGCATAAAATGGGACTCCCATTTACGTGTCCAATAACTTTTTTTTAATATCAGAAATTCCTAAAATATGATGTGCAAAATTCACAAAAAAAAAAAGGTTGAAGGGAAGAGTAAGGATTGAACGCAACGCGTGGAGTGAGAAAGCGAAAAGGGGACAGGTTTTACCGTTCAAAATGGTTCCCCCAATTTTCAGTTGTTTCGTTTTGGCCCTATAAATATATCTCAAACACGCTACCGACCTCTTCGCATTACATTCCCTCCCTTTTTCTGCCTCACACAAATCTCTACTTTGGTAAGCTTCAGATCTCGATTTGATCTAATTAGGTGAATTTGAATTTCAAACTGGCATTGTTCGATTTACTACTGCATTTTTGAATTCTTCATTTTAGTGTCCTTTTGTTTGCTCTGATCTGCGTGGATTTCATTTGATTTGAGCCCCGGTTGATTTATTAGGCTCCATGTTCTTCTTCTTGAGATTTGATTTTGTGTTTTTTTGGCGCTTTTTTTGCTTTGATGATCTGATTAGGAATTTGCTTCCTTTTTTGTCGGTTGATCTCTTGCAATTTCATCTCGTTTTGCACCCACTGCTCATTTTAGTTCAATGTTTTTCGTGTAAAATCTTGATTTTTTGCTCTTTTCTTTTGGGGGGTGGGGCTGATCTGAATTGCAATCTATTAATTTCTTAATGGGCGTGATTTTTGGGGTGACACTTATTTTGGGACGGAGTAATTGTTCATGCTAAGGCGAGTGCATGTACCAAAACATACTTAGTGACTTGGGGCTCTGGCTTTTTGCTTTTGATTGTCATCTATTGTAAAGATTGATGTGTTATATAGTTCTAGCTAAGTAATGTACATTTTTTGGAGACATTGTGGCTGCAGCACTACAAAAGTTTTTTATTTTTTTTTCCTCTCGCTTTGTCAATTGGATCTTTTCTTCTTCTTTTTTTTTTTTTTTTTTTATAATTAGGAGCTGTAGTATTAAGCCTTCTAATGTGAGCACGTTCAATTTTATTATGTGATCTGAAGCTCTTTTATATTTAAGTTAAGATTCCATTATCCGATCTGTATATCTTCTCGTGATGCAGAAATGAAAGTGCAAGTCTGTTCCTTCATGATGTTCAACCCCCCTACATTTTTAGTGTCGGCATCATCTCTCTTTGTTTCACTTACTTCAAACATAGAAGAATGTGCATGTAATGTTCCTGAGTAATCAATTGACTATCTTTCTGCAGACAATTTCATAAGACCAAGTTACTTACCAGACATCCATGGGGACTGTTGTCGATTCTGCTAACCAGGTAGATTTCTTTACAACTAAATGTGCTTCATATATCTAAAGAATATTCTTATTACCTTGATTATTGGTGTCCACTCCTATTGTCAATGAGTTCTCATTTTTATATGATCTAAGAATCTGGAATCTGAAAAAGGGTACAATGCCTTCTGCACTAGAAGGCATTATTGGAGGGATGCTTAACCTTTAAGCTATCACTAACTTTTCCATTGATAATCTGAATTCACAAATATTCTACTATAATTAAAAAAGCCTGCTGAAAAAATTATGAGATTTAAAGGCTTTAAATAGTGGAGTTGCGGTGTCCAGTTCTGGTGTCTTACAACAGATGGGGCTACACCAATTGCACTGTGAATTTAAATACCGATTTTCTAGATTTGCAGCATGCATGTACCAACAGCAACACCAAGAAAGAGCGGAAATAAGGGTCCAACTCCCATTCTCCTCCCTTAAGTTCTAAATTTGTAAAAATTTCTCATATAGTTCTATGAATTCTTCTCTCTAGGCATTAATTCTATTATAACAAGAATATTATTTTTAATATAGAAAATTTTCCCCTACATAAGTTACTACCTCCACTCTTGATAAATAGTAGTACCGCACAGATGCAGCATGCTTCTTAGTTTGATATTCTTTCTCAATGATGAATTGCAGGGAGCAGGAAGCCTGCCAACCAACAAGAAGGTCACTGTTATTTTTGTTCTAGGTGAGTTTTTCAACATCAACGTCACATGATCTTGTGGCATTCTCGATACTGCACCTTATAGAATGGGAAAGTATTTTGGCCCTATATGTAGTTGTGAGGATTAGTGGTGGAACTCATGGGACAATCATATGTTTCCCATTGTAGCCGCTATCCGATCTTCATGTTCAGTTAGTATTACCACTAATAACAATTATAATGCAGCCCTTAGGGCAGTTATAAATTGTTTAACTTTTAGGATGGGACACCACTAGTCTTTAACTCCTTTTGCTCAAACCGCCAGAATCCAGTTATTGTATTAATACACGATTGGCTGTATGCCCATCCGGATCCTTTGGCCTTTTACATCCAGCTTTATCAAATGAAGCAGGAAGCTAGAATTGAAATTCTGAAGTAACGGAGCTTCATCTTTGATTATTTACATACAAGTTAACAGAAGAAAACTTGAAGGGTCTAAAATTTAATATACTCTTCCACTAGTTGCTCCGCTTCTTCTTTATCATGCTCACTCGAGAACAAATTTTTGTGTCTGGACATTGTCCATAAAATTTTATCAGGACATTACCGAGGGGGATGCGAACTGTACGGAATTGTGGATCAAATACACATCTGCATTGGACATAGCATATTTATTGATGCAATTTGTACCCTTGATATGTGATTTTTATCCTGTGCTAAGATTTGTTTTCTTATTAACTTGGACAGGTGGCCCAGGCAGTGGTAAGGGCACCCAGTGTACTAATATTGTTGAAAACTTTGGGTACACCCATCTAAGTGCTGGTGATCTTCTTCGAGCAGAAATAAAATCTGGTTCAGAGAATGGGTAGGATATCTGTGTTTTGATAGTGTTGTTTTATCTTTCTCCGTACTTTTTACCCTGGTTAACTTCAACCAACAATCTGTGTAGTAGCATAATAGCTCTTTGTTAAGTTGCATCATCTCTTTGAATTTTGTTCAAAAGCTGTTCAAGCAATGTTTATTGCACACAAAGGATTAGTGTGCTTTTAAATGTGGTGCATATAGTTTGTGATAGTTTTGCTTGTATTTCGTCAAATTCCTAGAGTATTGCTTATTGTGTCAGCATTGTAAACTGTTCATTTCTTCTATGTACAGGACGATGATTTCAAACATGATTAAAGAAGGGAAAATTGTACCATCAGAAGTAACAATTAAGCTTCTCCAACGAGCAATTCAGGAAAATGGCAATGACAAATTTCTGATTGATGGTTTCCCCCGCAATGAGGAGAACCGTGCTGCTTTTGAGGCAGTTGTGAGTTCCTCAGTACACCCTCTTTTAGCTGCATCCTGATAAATCTCCTATTTAGTTAAAAGTTGTTAAAATTTGACTATCATCCTTTAATGTCTTCCAGACTGGAATTGAGCCTGAATTTGTGCTCTTCTTTGATTGTCCCGAAGAAGAGATGGAGAGACGCCTTTTGGGTCGGAACCAGGTTAGACATATAGTTTCTTGGTAGAAGACTTCTCCTCATGTTTATAATTCTTAAAACTTTATGGTACTCTTCTTTCTTCTTTGTAATTTCCTTTTCTAGTATCGTTTTCTTCAAACTTCTATGGTATTCTTGTTTCTTCTTTGTAATTTCCTTTTCTAGTATTGTTTTTGGTTTTCTTCTCATAAACTTTAATTCTTCTTTCTATAGGGAAGGGAAGATGATAATATTGAAACAATAAGGAAGCGATTCAAGGTTTTCATGGAATCTAGTCTACCTGTTATCGAATATTACAACTCCAAGGGGAAGGTTCGGAAGGTACTGTTTATCTTTCAGCCTCTTTACTTATTTCCTTTCCTCCCTCCCACCTCGCAGAGAGAGAGAGAGAGAGACTTTGCACAATAAACAGAAGTTGACATCTTTTTTGCCTTCAGATTGATGCTGCAAAGCCTGTTGGAGAAGTATTTGAAGCAGTTAAAGCTGTTTTTGCCCCAGCTGCTGAGAAGGTAAAGTACTAATGATGGCTTAGTAAACATTACAAGGATGTTAATACCTAGTAACTTGCATGGAAAAGGATATCCGGCATATGTAACATAATTGGAAGTAAATTTTCCTGTGTTGCAAATGTTAGGGCTAATGCAGAGCTAGATCTCTTCTACATTATGGGATCAGTGTAAATTAACACCTAGGTATTGAGAACCCTGTGAACTTGTTAGAAGTGATGCTGGGAATCACAACAACAACATTTCTAAAGTGTAAAACCACAGTATAATCCCACAAGTAGGGTCTGGGGAGGGTAGGTCGTACGCAGAACTTACCAGTTACTACTACCTTGTTGGGGCTGGGAATAACTGTCAATTTTTTATGATCATGCCTTACAAGAGTTCAAACAATTTATGCATATATTTTTGAGTCTTTGGAGCATTATTTAATTTATCATGATTGTTTTGGTTAGATTTGCTCCTAAACTTTGCCTTGTGCAGGAGAATTATCTCCATAATAGTGGAGTAGATAGATGATTCACTGTGGTTGGCTGTCGATTGAGCTCATAATATGAGCAGATCCCCAGTTTATTTGTACAAAAAACTTGGCCTCATTCCCAAACAAGTTGGGTTCCGCTATATTAATTCTCACTGACCATGTTTCTCCAATTAAAATTCATCTCAAACTAGCATTGTACAAAAAGAAAACTTAAAGTACTAGAAGTTCTCCAATTGTCTGCGGGCATAAAAATCCCTACTAGAGCTAAGAGACTCCTAAAAAGCATTGAACCTAAAGTAAACACACTTACATGGCTAAAGTATATTCGCAACTGATTGGTATGGCATACATATAGATCTTTGTTTTTCCATTGTGACCTACTGACCTATATTTATTTGTCAAAATAATTAATTTTTGGTTCTCCATAGCTTCTACTTTCTTTTTCTTGGAATTTTGTACAGATTTTTCTTGTATGTTACAGGTTGCTGCCTAAGAATTCATTAGTAGAGAGGCATTACGATTAAGTGTTATGGTAATTGAGAACTCAACTTTGGCCTTGCTTTAATGTGTGATCTGTTTCTGCTTCTCGGAATTGATTGTACTGTTAACTAACCTTTTCTTATGGCATTCCATTCTCCCCAGGTATACCAGTATTGTTTGCATATTGGTGCTTGCTCTGGTGCCTTTAGCAAGACGATGTATCTTTATAGATTCTACTTTTATAGAAGTTTATGGCAAAATTCTCTTTTGGATATTTTTTGTTCTTTTGAAGATGTTGTATTATTGGCCTATTGCCTCAGTATGGTTATCATTGTCGAGACTGAATTTTGATAAATAAGATTATATGAGTTTCTCTCTCTCTCTCTCTCTCTCTCTCTCTCACACACACACACACACACACATATTTGGGCCTGTTGTGAATGAATTACGAATTGGGGCTTAACGTATGGTAGTATTGACAGATCCAGAAATGCTTTTACATCCTCCCATTCCCCCTCGTCCCCCCAACTCAGCACCCACACCAACAAAAGTACAACAAAAACTACATACCTAGTGTAATTTCACAATTGGGGTCTGAAGAGAGAAGAATATACTCAAATCTTACCCCCACCTTTGGGGGATAGGGATAGAGAGGCTGTCTCGATACTCTCGGCAACCATACCAACAAAAGTAAGCAATGCTTTTATATCGGAGAACAAGTAGATGCATATGGTTTACTGAGAACAAATTGGTTTGGATTGATTTTGGAGGGATTGTTTTGTGTTGGAAGAACTGTTGGAACACAATTTAAACAAAAACAGTTCTTTTTTTTAGCTTTTATGATGAATAAATCCTTAGAACTCGGTAATTCGGCTAGTTAGGCACCATTCTCATTTGTGCAAATGTGAGAACAATGGCCCTATCTTGATCCTGTCAGAGCATTTTCCCCAAGAAAGACTACACTCTAGGTAAATATTCCCCACCCGTACTACAGTAATAGAACAATCTTTTGACTAGTAACACTATCATATGCTACAGCGACGAGCTCTGAAGAATACAGAAGAAGACGTATATGTTCCAATAGCTGAGTATAACTGATCCTGAAAAAACTAATATAGCTAGTTGCAAGTAAGAATTACACAAAGTGAAATTTTAAACAAATATGATGCCATTTTGTTGAATAGTATCAAGAATAATCCCAAGTCTGCCTTCTATCCGCTCATTCTTCCCGGGCTCGTATGCAATGGCATAGACATCAGCTTCTTTTGATCGCTCTGCAATCAACTTGCCTATAACCCTGGCAGCATCGTTATCAGTAAGGGATGGCAATGAGTTCCTTAAGTCTCTCGCGTTTGTGGTAGCAACAGAGATCACCTTGCTGGTTCCTCGATGCATGACTTTTGCATGGATAAATCGTTTTGAAAAGAAAACATTTAGTAAAAAAGGTCTCAAATACATATCTGTTCTTTGTTTCCATGATTTCCTGTTGGGCCTTTTTGCAGCTTCACTCCGAGATCTTCTTGTCCAAGCAGCCTCAATGACTAATTTCTACAAGACATGAATAAGTACATTCTCAAATCCGCATGAAACATCTACGCATGCAGCAGTTTCTAAGTCCTATTGTTTCTATCTGTTATCCATGCTAAGCTAGGATATAAACATGTCAGAATACACCACACTTTCGGAAATCGTATCTTTTATGAATACCTCATATTTTGATCCAAACTCTTATCTCTTCTTAGAGCAAGCACCTCATGCGACCAAAAGATAAACCTCTTTCATAGATTAAAAGTTCTCCAACTTGAAAGAATCTTGTCTCCTGACCTCTTTATACTATTAAAACAAAAAATTCTCTTCTAACCACGACTTTGTCAAAAAGATATGTACTTGCAGAAAAAAGTTAGCAGAAGTAGCTTTGCTATTAGGTAAGCGATGAAGAAACAGAATGAATACGATTACGATTTTGAAGTCTACAATTTTTTTGAAAAGCTGGATAAAGATATTCAAATTTCACTCACATGACCGATCTCTGTACATCACATATGCTCAATTCTAGAAGTTATTTTCCACAAACCAGCACATCTATTTAATATTAAATAATAAAAGGAACATAACAGGCACATGTATCCAAGTCAAGCACGATATAAGTTCAACCAAGAGATTTAAAACATTGTTCAAAATACTCATAAAAGGAAACCTCTGCATGTGAATATAGCTTTGCGGAATATAATTGCAGATAAAGGTGAGATAATGAATGAAACTACAACAAGGTTTCTCTGCAAATAACTCTGGATGTGAAAATACAGAGCCAAGGGGCGATCTTTGAATAGGAAAAAGAGTGGATCTGCAAGGTTCCAAATGAATTGGCTTATCCCAAAAAGTCCTTGGCTTATCTTGTGCCTGGTACGTATTAACTCTATCCTAACATAATTCTTTAAAAAAAAAGGTTGGTTGCCAATTCTGAAGCTCAAAGTATGAAAATCTTTTACATTAACAGCTTAATCAAAATGCAAATGCAATACAAGTGGGCCGAGCTAACCTTATGTCAGGATGCATAAAAGCAGCAGTGAGCATTCAGTTACAATTTTTAAAAAGGTCTTATTAGATTAGGCAGATATATTCAAGTTCTGGTCTAATAATATTTACACGGATCAGGAACTTCATCGAGCACTCTCTACTTTCCTACAATCATGTGCAGATATCTAGACTCTTAAGAATACAAATAGCTATGTTAGAAAACGGAACATATTTACAACTGTTTGAACAATTCCTTTTCCCGTCTTTATGTCCTCATTCGACCACCTTCTTTTTCCCCTCCCCCAAAGGAGGTTTCATCATTCAGAAACTTAGAAACCATAACAGTCAAATCTCTATTTTGCCTGAGAATGGGGTTTGCTCTCTCATTTTGCTTCAGAATTTCTCAAATTGATCGTGCGAAATGTCTCAAAAAGTCTAGATCGCATAAAGATCTAATCTTTCAAAAGGAACACTGTCATTTCAGCTGAATTTTAGAAGTTGGATGGTTCTTTTACATCCAGCTCCTTTTTCCTTTGTAATATATCAAAATATTGTATGTTAATTCACATCAATCAAGCAGATGTCAGAAGAAAAACCAAACAAATCTCCTTGAATCAACTGATATAAGAGTTCATTACCAATCTTGATAAACTGAACAATTAATGCCTACTCCTCAGCTAAGCCCCCTTGGCAATCCAAAAGACAAAAAAATAAGGGGGACAAATAAATCAATCAGGATAAGGTGGAAACATACAGTTGCAATTAAGCATAAATTCGAAGAAGTGGTTACATACTATTACACCCTCCTTCACATTTTGTTTGACCTAAGTTACTATCTAGAGTCAATAATATTCCAATTTCATTAAAGGTACGTACTTTATTAGTATATGGAATTCAAAATTTTGTCTCTCATCTCATGTTGCCTTTTCACTCTTCATAAAAACAAATATGAAATGTGTATACAGGTTGATTCTAATTAGAGCAAGAAATTACAGGACCAAAAAGATTCTCTAACAAAATAAACCAAGAATCAGAAAGAAAGAAAGAAGATACCTTGTGGAGAGAGAGATTTGAAGGGCATGGAATGGAGAGTTTGAGTTGGGGTAAAGAAGAAGACCATGAAAGGGAATTGGGTTTGTGTGTAGAGGCAGATGGAAGCAATTCTGAGGAAAGGGAGAAAGATAAAGAAGAACAAGTAGCCATTCTTGCTCACTATTCTTCAGTATGCTCGTTGTTTAATTTGCATATTCCTGTCTAAAGAAATGAACCAACAATACATAGGATAGCCCTATCATGATTTTTACTTTTTTTTTTTCCAGATTGAAGATGAACCCAACAAAGAAACTAGTAATCCTTCCGGAAAAAAAAAAAAAAAAAAGGTCCATTTAGCTATTTACGCACCTTTTACGGAAAAAAAATGTAAGTTAGACTATATTTTTTAATTTAGTAAGTGGACGTTTTTTTTAATAAAAAAAGAACGCTAAATGGATACTTTTTTTTTTTTTTTAATCCGGAGGGAGTACTAAGTAATGTCTTTGTGAGTGTTTACCAACTCCCTCAACTCAATTTCCTTTTACTTGTCACTTGTGCCAAATGCATTTTGTCCCTTTCCTTAAAGAATATTAATTAAGTATTTTTTACTGATTTATTTCTATTGACTATGTATTAAAAATATGGATTTTAATGAAAAATAATTATTTGGTAATAAGAGCGTAATTGAAAAGATAATAACCAATTTCTCTTAATTTACTAAAGTAAACGAATTTTGTGTTTAGTATACTATAGTCCATTCACGGAAAGAAAGTACTTTAGTCGATTAAATATTTCCCTCTTTGTTCAAGTTAGTCAGAAACAACTTTTACTGATGTACTTGTACAACTATAACATTGTACTTTACGGTGAAAAAATGAGCTTCACACAAAGTATTGGAAAGAATACTTTTACCTCATTTTAGACAGATTAGTGTATATTTGTTCGAATTGAAACGAACAATGGAAAAACTGAAAAAAGAGTGAATGACATCAATCAACTCAATTCAATATTAATTGAATAAAGGAAAGAAGAAGTGTGACTCTAATCGATGTTTCTTGGATTAATTGTTGGAAAAAAAGGAGTAGAAGAGAAATGAAGAAGCGTGGTTATAAATAAAAATCAAGTTTGGTTTTCATGGAAAATTGTTGAAATTAGAGAGAAAATGAACTTTGTAATGCGGCAACAGAATTTTTGTGCATCAATAGAAGAATATGTCACTAAGAGTACTAAGGTGAGATGATATTCGATTTTTCTCTTTTTATAAATCAATCTAGATTTAAAAGAATTAGAGTGAGATTATTTCTTGCATTTCATTCCTTTTTACGGGTTTTGAATCGAGTCCTAAAGTTATTAAACCGCTTTACTTCAAAATTGATTTTTTTTGGTATGAATCCAAATTAAGCAAGTACCAAGCAGTGTTTTAAAAGGCGATTTTGGGACTCGTCTCCGGACTCGCCCCGAAGCGGGGTACTGATAAAACACCTCAGGGTTTATGTGTGGGTTTAGTTCTGTGAGACTTACGCACTAAGCGCCCGACTGTACGCCCTAAACAGGTATAACGCCCAGAGCTCGAGCCTCGCCTAAGAGTTCTTACACAAATTATGTGTCAAATTCCTCAGTTAACATTATTGACCCTCATAATTTTGTAGTAAATAAATGATTATTAATAGTTTTCTTCATTTATAGAAATAAGACAATTGAGAGTAATTCAATTAACAAACCGTAATATTGCATATTTACTATTTAAGAAAACTGTGAGGGTCAATATCACTTAACATTTCTTCTAAAAATACATAGCCGAGTTTTACATCTTCACTTGTCATTGGCCTTCACGTTTTTGTCATATGTCTCAATTTATCATAGTTTATTATTTTGCTATTTAAAAGTAATTTTATTTTATTCATGAAGGAGTGATGTTTTAATTATAATATGATAAACTTTATTGATTATTTTCTTTTAGGGAGGTAAATTTCATAGTATGATAGTAGTATACTTTAAGATACTGTGAGTCTTTTATCGTTTGAAACTTAAGATGTTAGAGTTGGTTTGCATCTCATAATAACTTTTAAATCATTGGATTATTTATACTAAAATCATATTAGAAGTTTTGTTTTCTATGAGTTTCTTTAATCATGTTTTTCATTTTTTAAAGCTATTAATATATGTATTTTCTATAATTTTTGTGTTATTATACTATTTTATTACATTATAAATTAAAAATTTAAAGATTCATGAGGATTACGCCCCGTGCTTCGGGGCTTACGCCTCGCCCCGTACTAAGTAAAATGCTCCACCTCACGCCCCCGCCTTTTAAAACACTGATACCAAGGTGAATACTAATGAGTGATAATTCAAAAAGAATGTGTATATTTTTCTACTATATTAGAAGAGTGGGTTGGATCGTCGTCCACCCACTCTTCTAATATAGTTAAAATAAAATAAAAAATTAAGGTGGAGCTCACTCTTCTACCATAGTAGAAATTAAAAAAAAAAATAATGTGGGGTCCACGTGAACAATTAGGAGACAATTATAAAAATAAAATAAAAAATAGGACATTTAAATAATGATAATAAATAGGACATTTAAATAATGATAATAAGTTTAGAAAATGGTAAAGGTACGCTTAGAGAAAATTTAAATAAGAGAAATTCATGAAAAAAGACGATTTAAATTGAACACAAAAACCGCTAAAGAAGTCATAAAACCAAAAGATTTAAAACTTATACTTTTGGGTATAAGTTTAGACACATACGTCTCACACAAATAATGAGAAATAACATAAAGCAGACGAAATATAAACGGTCAAGAAACGTATACACATATTTTCTTAAAATGATGAAGTTGGTCTATACTTAAAAATTTAATACTACAACAGGTGCTAACACATGAAAGCGCTTTTCAGTGTTGTTGAGTAGAAAGAGATCATGGCATGAAACTCGGTAGGAGAAGGTGTATTTCAAATCTTTCAATTGGAGAACCAAACCAGGAAAGTCATATACGAGAGAAGCGGACTAAGTAAAATAATTTATTGATATTTTCTATAATAAAAATTTCATAATTATATTACTAAAAGGTACTCTGTCTGTCCTAATTTATGTGACATAGTTTGATCAGGCACGAACTTTAAAAAAGAAAGGAAAGATCTTCGAAACTTGTGGTATAAAACAAGTCATAGATATTTGTGTGGATTTAAATCATTTCATTAAAGGTAAAAGGGAAAGTTTCAAGTTAAATGATTTCTAAATATAAAAATATATCATTCTTTTTAAGACAGACTAAAAAATTACACTTTTTGTGTTGGGCCCGTGCTAGCACGGACTTTCATCATTTAGTGTGTGTGTGTATATATATATATATATTACTATTATATATAAGAGCAAATGTGGGGACTTTTGTAGTCCTCACAATAATTTCCCAATTTTTTTAAAACTTTTTAATTAATTACTTTTAGGTCCTAATCTTATTTATTTAAGTCAATTTTTTTGTTTTTTGTTTTTAAGGTCTACTTTTCAAAAGCTATTGAACCTGGAGACTTTTGTAGTCCTCACAATAATTTTTAAATTTTTTTAAAACTTTTTAATTAATTACTTTTAGGTCCTAATCTTATTTATTTAAGTCAATTTTTTTGTTTTTTATTTTTAAGGTCTACTTTTGAAAAGCTATTGAACCTCCTACCTCACTTTTCATGTTCTTTGGTTTTCTGGTTGGTGCTCGATATCCGCATTTGAGCCCAATTAATTCAGATAATTCGCACTGTATCGCGCCTATTCGGGGGGAGCGCTTCCTCCAAAGATTTTTTCCATATCCATGTTCGAACCTCTAATCCCTAATTCAGAGAGGAGCAGCTCCATCCGCTGCACAAGTTAAATTATGTATTTGTCTTAAAAGTTCATTAACTATGTATAGATTATTTATTTAGAGCTAAATAACTTCAGAAAATTAGGATACATAAGTTATAAATGTCAAATTCTGGCTTCACATTTGATTTGAAGTAAATAATTTCATCAAAATGGAAGTTAAAATATTAAAGGAGTGGAATCAAAATTTTGCTTTCATATTACTAACCACTTGTGGGACTACAATGGGTATATAATTGTTGTTATTGTTGTACACTTGTACTAACACAAATTATATTTCTTTAGTTAAAATATCTACTTTTATATCTTGAATTTGGGCCCGGACTTAACACGGGCCTCACATAACTAGTATATATATATATATATATATATATATATATATATATATATATATATATATATATATATGCATGTTCATTTTTCCTTTTCTTTTTAAAAACCAATCCAGATTCCAGAAGCCAAGTCATTACGCCTCCACGTTCTTTCACTTTCTAGTCCTTTCTTTTCCTTTATTTCAATTTAAAACATCTGTTAAGTAGAACTATTCGTGTAAATTTCAATAATATTAGCACTGCGATTACTTAATCGCTGACTACTTTTTATTTTTCCTATGTGAGACTGTAACAAGACTTGATTAACTAACCCATATATTTATACTGTCAAGTATGTCTTAATATGTAAATTAATATCCAATATAAAATGAAGACTAACATACGCCTAATTAATTAAATTGACTTGATTGGAAAAATAAAGAATTGCATCTAATTTCATATATAGTTTAATCATTTTGGATAAAGAATGCTCTATCATAGTACTTACTACCTAATACCTATTGGGAGTATCAAAATGGGGGACATTCCTAAAGCAACGACATTATTGCTTCCAAACTATGTATCTTATGAGAGTCCAATTAAGTGCAAGCCACGTGATTATAGATATAACCAACTCTACTTATGGACAGAAAACAAGTTAACGTGCCATCCAATACAGAAAGTAAACGTAATTGCCTTCGATGATCTATCAAGCATGTGACTACTGATGGCCATCCCTATAAAGTTAATGTGCCTCTTCAAAAGATACTTTATGGTATGTTATAAATCTATCATGTTATATTGAGATAATTCTAGTGAATTTTGTGATCCCTTTAGGTCTTGAACATAATAGTTCATTTATACTCAGATAAGATTATTTCCCCCCAAACTAATCAAGAAGTAATGATAAAATATATATGTGAGTACTTATCATTACCTAAATAAAGCATTTTTATTACTAATCAATGTTTATTTCCAGATTAAAAATTAATGTGATTTCAGTCCTTGTAGTAAAGCTAGGAGTTCAGCCTCCAGTTAATTAATGTGGTTTTTTTTTTTTTTTTTTTGGGTTCACCGTGCTAGATTTAGTGGGAGAGAATTGTTCTTTCTATGATAAGAGTTTTGGAGCCTGTTACATTTTAAATCTCAGTACACATTTGGAAATTAAAGAAGATAATTATGAAATAGGTGGATTTAATTTAAAAGAAACCTCCACTAGGATATCACTGCCTAGTTCTTAGGTGGTTGTTATTATCAACATAAATCTTACTAGAATGGTCTCCACAAATATGCCGTAATATGTTCCTATCTAATGTTTGAAATTACTTATGCATTGGAACTTCAATATTTCTAGTTTCAATTGGTGCTAGTGTAGATCTCTTCCCCTTTTCTCCTTAGTATTAGCAGTATTCATGGTTAGTATTTTTTACATTTATTGTTACATGTTGCTTTTTTAGCTGTGTCAATCTTGCGACTTTGTTGTTGTTATTCTTTTCCTTTTTAGCCTGTCTTGATATTTTGTTTTTAGTTATTTTTTATCTTGCTATTGTGCTGTCATATTTTTTTCTTACTAACATATTTCGATTTCTTTTCTTTGCTGAGGGTCGATCAAAAACAAACTACCAAAGATAAAGGTAAATCTGCGTATATTCTACCCTTTTTAGATCTCACTTGTGAAATTACACTGAATATATTGTTATTGTTAGATATAACCCTAGGGCATCTGGTTACATTTTTATTCTAAATACCCAAAACTTGTTTTAAGCCTTCTTTGTCTTTCACTTTTGTCTTTTCTATTTAAAAGAAGAATCTTTCATCTTATCACTATAAATCATTGAAACAAATTAGATATGAGTCGTTTTGTCAATTCATATCGCAAAATAGATTCCGTTAATGCCACCACCACTCTTATATACTCTGAAATGTCCTCCCAATGATCAGCATCAATTTCAATTTATAAATAATTTGTACCTTCCTTCATTCAATACAACAAGTATTACTGTCAATCCAAAACAAGGTGAAATCGCCACACGACTTTTTGCTATTTACATCCTTAATCATATGGAGCATTGGAAAGAATATCAAAGATCTTTTCATATATCTTTAATGGTATATATCTCTGTTAGGATTATAAGACTTCTAAAAAACTTTAAACCTAAAATGAACATACTAATATGAACTAAAAATTTTGTACTATATGCATTTTTTTGGTTATGTTGCGCCTATCCTCCCTTAAGAGTAGTTATGTTGTTCTATAGTTTCTTGTCTCTTGATTTCTGCGAGTATCTGTTGGTTTATAATGACTTATTTACTTTCATTGTTTTCATTTTCATAGTTATCTATAGCAGTTAATTCTCTTTTTACCATGACTTTCTTGCTTTGTTATTCCTTGCTTTCATATTGTTTTCGATACGCTTGATCATATCTAACCTTTTGTCTTTTCCTCTCTTGAGCCGAGGGTCTTTCGGAAACAGCCGCCCTACCTTTCAAGGTGGGGGTTAGGTCTGCGTACACTCTACCCTCCCCATACCCCACATACTGGGGTTATACTGGGCTTGTTGTTGTTGTTGTATGCATTTTTTTTTGTTCTTTTCTTTTCGGTGACACAAACAACAATTCTCGCATACTCTATTGACTATTGCGCCATCAAATTTCATACTGTTAATTTACAAAATACTCCCTCTGGTTCAATTTGTTTGAACCTATTTTCTTTTTAGTCCGTGTCAAAATAAATGACCTCTTTCCTAATTTGGAAATAAATTCACTTTATGAATGATTTACAGCCACACAAAATTTCAAGGCTTATATTGAATCATAAGTTTCAAAAGTCTTACCTCTTTCTTAAATGTCGTGCCCAGTCAAATATGTTCATATAAATTGAAACGGGAGAGCATATCTTTTTGGAAGAGATCAGAATGTTCTATCATAGTACGTACATTATTTACTATTAGGAAGGTCAAATTAAAGTAGGGCAAAATGTCAATAAAAGGGGGAAATAGGAGCACCAAATTGTTTGCACTGATATGAAAAGGCAGGATACTTCTTCACCCACCCAAACCGCTGCAAAAATAAGGTTGGGAACAAAAAATTTAGCATGAAGGCAATAATTAGGCCATGATTTGTGGACAGATACCCCATAAAATATTGTTCTAGTTCTAGAAAGAATATGATAAACCTTGGAAAATGAAATCTTTAGTGGTTTGTATTTAAGGATATAATAATATATGGCACAAATTTTGCTCTTACACGTGGCAAACAGGCTTGACGTGGTTATGCCACGTTTAGGTCGGCCATGGAGTGGGGCATTTCCAGTATGTTGTTTGTGGCTTTTCCACAAAGCGCCATGGAGTTGGCTTCTCCCTCTTTGCTTTACATATAATTATATTGTTAGGGGTCGTTTGGTTGAGAGATGAGTCATGCAATAATTAATAATGCATAAATTATAGTAATTAGGAAGTAATGTGGGTATTGATACTGCAAAAGTAATCCAAAAATTTTAATGTAAAAATATAACATGTTGCATTATTTGTTGTTATATGTCTAGTTCAAAGAGGCAAATTTACATCTTGTTAACACATTATCAATATTAAAGGATTAGTTGTCACGGGATATAATCAAGAAGAGTTTAAATTTTGTCTACTAAAGTATTCAATTTTTCTACATACATTTGCCTCGTGGATTCTTACTTCACTTCTCCCATAATGTCTAGGTTCATTCTCAGTAATTCATACTATTCTCTAGTTTGTAGTTAATGCTCCTCTTCTGTTTTAATTTTTTTTTGTCTGATTTTAACTTAGTAAATAGTTTTAAAAAAGTAAAGTTTTAAAAAGTAAAGAGCTTTTGAACTCTGTGATTTTAAATTAAAGACTAATATAGATATAGAATATTTAAGAAAAGATGAAGTCTCTTTTAAAGAGACTAAAAAGAAAAGTATGGAAAATAAATTAAAACGGAGGGAGTGCTTTACAACACATCATTATTATACTACAATTCACAACATAGGAAGAGAAAGAAAGAAGATATGAACCCAAAGCTTCATTTCTTTTTCCTTCTTGACCATTAATTTTCATTTCCTAGCCTAAATAATGGCGGATAAGGCAAAAAATAACTCAAAACTTATGCTTCACAATCTTTTTTTCACGAAGCTTACGCAATTAAATTCAAGTATTGAAAAAGAAAAGGCAAAAGTCATAGATAGCCCTAAACTTTGTCACATTTTTCTCTGGGCTATCTAAATCGGGAGTTGTATTTATTGGGTACCTAAACCAGTCTAAATTTGATTTCTATTGGGTACCGTTTGCCTATGTGGCGCCTATATGGCGCAGCAATTGAGTCCACTTTTTGTTGGGCGCGCGGACAGCCCTTTCATCCTTAAATTTTTATTTTTTTTGGTTAAAATTTTACCTCTTTTAAATAAAATTTAATAGATAAATAAATAAAAAACTAACCCACCCACCCCCCCAAAGCCGCTTATCTGTCCCCTGACCCCACCCCACCGTACGTTCCTTTTTTTTCTCTTCTTCTTCCCTGTAGTGTACGTTCTCTTCCTTTCTTCTTTTCTTCCTTTTTTTTTTCTCTTCTTCTTCGTTATAACACTTCATTTCTTTTAATTATTTATATAAAATTAATTTTTGAATTGGATGTTATTTTTTATCACCATTTTTTTTATCCTTTTTAAATCTGAAAAGTAGCATTACCATGTTGTTCACCGAAAAAAATGGAGATTCACCATTATTATGACTCGTTCATCGGAAAAAATGAAAATTCACCATTACTATGACTTTTTTTTTATCTCACCTTTCATTAAAGGTTGGTGGGTCTTGTAAAGACATTGATAGACCTAAATAAGAGAAAAAAAGAGGAATAAATTATTGGTGGGATGGGGGAACGGCGGTTGGGGGTGGTGGTGCAGCGGCCAGGGGAGCTGCGGCCGGTTTCTTTTGCAGTTGGAGGGGGGCGAAGGAGATGAAAATTTTGGGATGTATAATTTATTTTTTAATCATTATGATGGACCCCACCGCCACGTGTCACATTTTCATTGGATAAAGTTGTCACGTCATGGAGAGTGTAATACACTCTCTTTAATTTTGCTGATTATTGTGAAAAAGATACCCAATAGGATCAAATTTACCAATAGGTACAACCCTCGGTTTAGGTAGCCCAGAAAAAAATGTGGTAAAATTTAGGGGGACTTTTGCCAAAAGAAAAACACATCTCCTCCGATGAATATACAGTACTTCACTATGCTAATTAATACCAACTCAAGTCACAACACCAAATTTGATTCACGAATTAAGAGAGAGAAAAGAAACTACTCCACCTTTTACATCTGAAAATTACCAAGCCAGATAGTAAAGGAGAACCAAAAAAAAATAAAAAAAAATACACTAATACTAATCTAATACTAATTGCATAAAGTGTTCAAGGATGAACAAGGAACATGCCACCAAACAAAACCAAAGTAACTCTCTCCGTAATACGATTATAAATCTTTTCCACTATAAAATCCTCCGCGCGTGAAATTACATTTTCACCTTGTTGCCTCCGAAGCTGATCAGTAACTTGCCTCCTACAAAGTGGACACGTCCAGTTGCACTGTAGCCACGCGTCCACACACGCGCCGTGGAACACGTGGCCGCATTTCGGCAGTTTCCGGCAATTGTCGCCACCGACCACGTCGTTGAGACACACGGCACAGTATCTGCCGTTGTTGTTGTAGTCGGCGGTGAACGGCGGCGGTAGGTGGTTGTCGGTGCGGCGGAACCACCAGAATTTGATACCGCAAATTAAAAAAATGGTTGTTGTGGCTGTGATTAATAGCTCAAATTGAAAATCCATAGCTTTCTGAGGAACTTCGAAACGCTGCGTATGTGTTTTCTTACTCGCGGTATCTCACTTTATATTTCCTCCGTCTTTTTTTTTTTTTTTTCTTTTTAAAGGAGAAAGGGCAATGGAAAGCGGATTAAAAGGTGCTTCTAATGACAAGGTGAAAGTTTAGTAAATTAATTAAGCTACTAAGAAGGGCAATAATATATGCATCGGGCTCCTCTCTATTTTTTTCAAGTTCTATTTTGGATTAGAGATACATGGCATAAATTAGAATTAATAGTTAAAATTTAATTGACTAAAATAAGTCTTTAATCATGTTTTACATAATTAATAACTTATTCATAAATATATTAAAATATTCTCTCTCTTCTTATTTTACTTTTCCTACGCAGTACAATATTTTTTCTCCTTTACCCGATTATTTTTCCCACTTAATTTTTTTCGCTACGCAGAAATAGACTTCATTATTCAATTGGTGATATTTTTCATTTTTTTTCAATTACGATGCTTACTAATTCACATAATATAGACCCCATTATTCAATTGCTAACTGTATATTTCTGAAAGAGTTGTCTATATTCCGGAAAATATTATCATTAAAGAGCTGTCATAATTGAAAAAAATGAAATATTAAAATAGGAAGAGAGAGAAAATATTTTAATATATTCATGGATAAATTATTAATTATATAAATCATGGTTAGAGAGTCTTGCTTTAGTCAATTAAATCTTAGCCATTAATTCTAATCCGTGCTATGTGTCTCTAATCTAATGTAGAACTTGAGGAAAATGGAGAGATGGAAAATGGAGAGGACCTCAATCCATATTTCATCTGTCTCATATTATATGGTGCATATCTTTTTTGAGTTTGAGCCTGTTTGGATGGGCTTATGCCTATAAGCTGTTTACAACTTATAAGCTAAAAAAAATAAGTTGGATAGTCTAATTTATTTATTTTTTTGCTTATAAGCTGCTTTAGATAAGCTAAGTCAAATGGGCCCAATTATTTTTTTGAGCTTATTTTAAGCACAAAATGACTTTAAGCTGGCCAGTCAAACACTAAAAAAACTGAAAACAACTTATAAGCCAATCCAAACGGGCTCTTTGTCTCAAAAAAAAATTATTTTAAAAATAACTTTATGAGATGATACCGCCACTCAATTATCTAAGACTTATTTTGGACCACAAATTTCAAAAGTATTTCTTTCTTTCTTAAATTCCTTGCCTGGTCAAATGGTGCCACATAAATTGGGACGCAGGGAGTACCTTCCTGTGGTTCAAAATAAGTGTGTACTTAACTTTTAGCACAATTTTAAGAAAATACTAACTCTTAAATTTTTTTATTAAACTATCCTTAATTATATATTACCTAATTAATATATTTTTTTTTTATTAAACTATCCTTAATTATATATTACCTAATTAATATATTTCTTGGTTATCAACAAAATCATTTATCTTTAGGAAGAAAAATGCTTAAATCCTTCTTGATTACGCAGATAGACACTTATTTTAGACCATAATAAAAAAGCTAAGTAGATACTTATTATAAATCGGAGGGAGTATCTTTTATAGGAAACTAGCAAACCATGATTAATTTGCTTATTCAATTTAGTTAGTCTTTATGGTTTGTATATTTTGTAAAGGATACTGCGATTCTCCTCAGTGACTCTCCATATTTTTTTTCTTTTCCTCTTATTTTTCCCCTTAATTTCTCAATTGTTGTTAAAATTTATCTTATTTTATTTATGTCCGCCTCTTTTTATATTTAGTAAGTTGACAATTCAAATATCATATATGTCAAGTTTATAATCACAAGATTCAAAGGATATTTTATTATATTATACACATTTTTAATTTAGAACCACAAGATTCAAAAGTTTATCTTTATTTCTTAAACTCCGTGTCTAGTGAAACATAGACACTTAAATTGAGACAGAGGAATTATATGCCAAATGAAGGAAATGAAAGGACAATTGAGACATTGCGGATCCGTGGGGACTTAAAAAGTAAACACACAAGATGTAGTATTAATGTTAAACTTCTTAAATGTACACATGTTTAAACTTCTGAAATGTACACATGTTAGTCATGGCTTAGAGTACAATTTCAGTTGCTTTTTGTACAACTTATTGTTGTTGTGTTCGTCCACCTTGGGCGTTTGTTGTTAAATGAAAAAAATTTGTCTTATTTTGGTCATGTCCGGCTCTTTTTCTATTTAGTAAGTTGACAATTCAAATATTCTACATGTCAAGTTTATAACCACAAGATTCAAAGATATTTTATTAGATTATACACATTTTTAATTTAGATTTGAAAGTCTATCTTTATTTCTTAAACTCCGTGTCTAGTCAAACGCAGACACTTAAATTGAGATAGAGGAAGTATATGCCAAATAAAGAAAATGAAAGGACAATTCAGACACTACGGATCCGTGAGGACTTAAAAATAAACACAAAAGAAGTAGAATTAATGTTAAACTTCTGAAATGTACACATGTTAGTCCCTGCTTAGAGTACAGTTTCAATTGCTTTTTGTACAACGTATTGTTGTTGTGTTCGTCCACCTTGAGCGTTTATATATAATAAAAAAAAAATAGAATAGAAAAATAGACATATATTTTTAATAATGTGGCCAAGTAATATGGGACGAAGGGAGTACTTCATTTATTAATTCTTAAAGAACGTGAAAACTCAAGTAATGTGGTCAAGTAATATGAGACGGAGGGAGTACTTTATTTTATTAATTTTTAAAGAACGTGAAAGTCAAAAGTAAACAAGTAAAAATGTATGGAGGAAATAAATATGTGTTGGGGAATTAAAATTGAAGTGCATACATGTATATATGAGAAGAGAATAAATATTCAGCAAGAACGTGAAAAATCAAAAGTGAACAAGTAAAAGTGCACAGAGGAAATAAATATGTGTCGGATAATTAAAATTTAAGTGCATACGTGTATACATGAGAAGAGAATAAATATTCAGTATTATGACATATGTCCACGTGAGATTTATTAATTCTTATATAACGTGAAAAGTCAAAAGTGAACAAGTAAAACTGCACGAAGGAAATAAATTTGTCTAGGAGAATTAAAATTGAATTGCATACGTCTAAACATGAGACGAAAATAAATATTTAGTAAGAACGTGAAAAGTCAAAAGTGAACAAGTAAAAGTGCACAGAGGAAATAAATGTATCGGAGAATTAAAATTGAAGTGAATACGTCTATATATGAGAAGGGAATAAATATTAAGTACTATGACATATGTCCACGTGGGATAAAAAAGTAGTTGATTAAAATGTACAAGTTATATAGCTTTTGGTACAAGCATTCATTGCGTGTACAATTTATAAAGCCTTTAGTACAAGCAGTCAACGCTATGTTGGTCCCTCTTCCACACTTATATATAATAAAAAATTTATGTTGTTATCTCTGAATTATTGTTAAAATTAACCACTGGACAAACAAACAATAATATTAAGTACCTATTCCCCTAAACCTGACAACCGGTTTAACCGGTAACCGGTTAGGGAACCGGCCGGTTTCCGGTTAAAAAACCGGAACCGTTTAACCGGTTCCGGTTTACCGGTTTGAAACCTCAAACCAGAACCGGTCCAGTTCAAAGTGTCCAAAACATATTTTTTTTTATTTTTTGTATTATATATATATATATATATATATATATATATCAATATACTTAGGTTATATAACTTAATATATATAAATATGTTTAAGTTATATATAGCTTATATATATGTATAACTTAATATATATATATATATATATATATATATATATACCTAAAATATAGTAAGAATATACTTATATATATATCAATATATGTATCAATATACTTAGGTTATATAACTTAATATATATATATATATGTATTAATGTATATATGTTTAAGTTATACTTATAGTATACTATACATTATAAGTATATTCTTAGTATATTTTAGTTATTTTTCAAATATATAACTTTTTAGTTTTTAATTTAAGTATATTCTTAGTATATTTTAGGTATATTCCTAACTTAATAAAAGTAAAAATATGAACACAAGTAAATAGAAGAAAGCTCAATGAGCCATATATTTTATTCATTTTTGGATAACATTTATTTGCAAGTTGTAGTTTTTTTTAACCTGCAAATAATACATGAGTTGTACAAAAATAGTAGAATAATAAAATCACCAATTTTGAACCATTTCATTAATTTTCCCCACATCATATCATGGAAATATCTTCAAAGTCTTCCATTTGGTCCGGTCCACTAGCTATCAAATCTTCAATTTCTTCCTCTTCGCCTTCCTCCGCTTCTAAGTTTTAGTTGCGTCGCTCCGATCTAATTCAATCGCTAATACACACTAGTACTTGCAAGCTAAAGCCGGATAATGAATGTCTATGGTCTCCAAGTTGCTGTCTTCCTTGGCTAAATGCGCTCTCCGAAGCCACGGTTGATACTTGAACCGTAAGGATATCTCAAGCCATTCTTGAAAGTACCGGATAACTTGCCTTGTACTTCTTCCACCATGCTAAGACGTCCAAGTCATCCAGTTCCTTAATATCCACATTTGGCTGCATCAAATAAAAGTTGTATTCATCAAAGTTTGCAGAAGAAGAAGAAGTTGGCTGTGAATGTAAAACTTTTAAACCCGACAAGCCCTTTTTGCTACTCTGAGAAGTAGTAGGGCATGGAGCAACGGGTGTAGCACGTTCTTCCAAACTAGAATAATGAGTAAAAACTTTTCTAAACTCATCATCAATAGCGAGTTCGGCTTCAGCTAAAGATGGTTGAACTCCCTTTTCAATTTCTAAAAATGTATAAATTTGACTAACCAAATTTTTAGTATAAGACACTTTTAAACAAGGATTTAAAAGAGAACCTAATATAAATAAAGTTGGGATGAGAAAAAAATACTTCTTAAATTTGATTATCATTTCAAAAATAGTCACTTGATAACCGGGTTTATATTTATACTCTTGTAAAACTCTAGCTATTTCCGCTAAGTAGGCTAAAATTCCGGTTACCGTGGGATAGAATTGTCTAGAAAAAGCAAAAGTTGCATTATAAAATTTTTCTAAGAGTTCAACACATTCTTTAATATCTTCCCAATGCGAATAATTTAACCAATCATCACTATCAGTATTATATTTGTTGTGAACTTGTTGTATGGGAATCCTATACTCATATGCTTGTTGTAGCATAATGTAAGTGTAGTTCCACCTAGTCTCAATTTCTACTTGAATTTTCTTAGGTCTAAGGTTATTTTCCACACAAGCATTCTTAAAATCTCTAATTCTTCCCCTATTCGCATAACAAAAAAGAAACGCAACCGCATCTCTAACTTTTTGAACATAATCTTCAAAATGCACAAGACCATCTTTAACAATTAAGTTTAAAATGTGACAACTACATCTTACATGAAAAATATTTCTTAGCGGAGGGTTTAGTTCTCTTTTTATAAGACCTATCGCCTTTGTATTATTAGAAGCATTATCTAAAGCAATACAAAGTGTTTTTCTATAAATGTTAAAAAATCTCATAATAGTAGACATTGAATCGGCTAAAAATTTTCCATCGTGACGACCTTTTCCTTCATCATATAAAAAAGATATAATTCTTTTTTGCATAACCCAGTTGTCATCAACCCAATGACATGTAATAGCAAAAAAATCTAACTTGTTAAGACTAAGACCCAAATCAGCGGTAAGACAAACATTACAATTTAAAGAATTAAATACATGGCGCAAATAAAATCTATATTTTTTAAACAAATCTATAACATCGGCTCTACAAGTACTTCTAGGAATACCCTCAAATAACTGATTATAACAACGTTGAATGTAAGTAAAAAACCCCACACCTGAGGGAAAGGAAAATGGTAAACAATCATAAGCTACCATTTTAGCTATTTCTACACGCTCTTTTTTCTTGTCATACTTAAAATTTCTACCGATTCATGGGTCTATCGTCATTTGAATCCCCCCCCCCCCCCCCCCCACACATTTGAACCCGTTTGCTCTCCCCAAACATCCATATGTTTGGTTCTCATATGAGCATTTAGTATACCCGTTCCACCATCTTTACCAGTTCCTTGCTTAAAACTAAATATTTGTCCACATAGGGTACATGTAGCTGATTGATTTTCCCTATTCTTAGTCATAAATTTTCAAACTTTAGCTGTTGGCTTACGAGTTCTAGGCGGTTTGTCTTGTGTATGTGATTGTGCAGGACATGTATCTCCTATGGGATTTTCGGGGGGTTGTGTTTCATCATCATCATCTAAGTCTTCATTAAAAGTGTCGGTAAAATGTTGTTGCATTGCCTCATGACCTAAAAGTGGATTATGTCCACCAACATCAATACCTAAATTAGGTGTTTCTTCCACAAATGTTTCCTCATTAAGCCTACCCCTAACAATACCACTACTACTACCAGCACCACGTCTTAATCTCTTTGACATTATTAAATAGAATTAATTTAAATCACAATCAAATAAATTACAACAAATTAAATTGCTAGAATTAAATTGCCTAAATTAAATTGTGAAAAATAAATTGCTAGAATTAAATTGCGAAAAATAAAGATAGAGTTGGAACGAAGGTACCAAATTACCGGATTAATCTCCAACAAAGTGAAGGCGGCTAGAATTGCAAATCCACCAAAGCTACTTCGGATTGTTGCAAAATCACCAACTCCACCAACAATATTATAATTGCAAAATTAATAATTGAAAGTTGAAACTATAATAAGACTTTGTGGCTAATTATTGCAAAGTGACTATAATTGAGAGATTGAGATTTGAGAGAAAGATGAAGAAGAGTGAATTAAAATGAAAATGAAGAAGGGTTTATATAGGGGTAGGGGATGGGTTAAAGTGTTAAAAAAAGTTTGGGGGGTTGGGGGGCCAAAAAATAATTTTATGACCGTTTGGCAACGGTCATTTTTGCAAATGGACCGTTACAACGGTCCATTAACGGACAGGCCCAACCGCCCAACGACTATTTTTTTTTTAATTTCACTGGTGTTTCAAAAATATCAAAATCGGACCGGTAACCTTTTAAACGGTTAACCGAAACCGGTTAACCGATTCTACGGGTTCCGGTTCCAGTTTTACCAGTCCAGTTACCGATTTTAACCGGTTTAACCGAACCGGTTGACGGGTTTATGTTCCCCCATTTAGTTCAAGCAAAAAAGCATAACTATCCATAAATTTTATTCGAGGGTTGGCTATACAATTGACCTTTGGGTAAGTCTTAAAACCGTTAACACCTTTAGTCCATTCTTTTCCTTTATTTTAATCCAAAACATCCATTAAAGCAGAACTATCAATATAAATATTGAAATTATTATTGTGATTTACTTAAAAGTTGTGGGTGTAGCTTAAACACTCTTCACTTTTACTTTGCGAGACTGTGACAGGACTTGGTTAATCCGCACTTTTTTTTATATGAGCTTAACTTTTATATATGTTATTGTTAAAAATTTCTACGTATAACTTATTAAGGCATCTACAAAAACAAATAAATATAACTCATGTCCAAAATAAGTGAAATTAGTAACATGTGAAATCAGTTATGTTAAGCTATTATATTTATAATAGGTTAAATAACACAACTCACGTTTGGACAATACTTAGGTGAAGTGAAAATAAAATCATTTTTTCAAATTAAACTACAAAAAAGTTTTGAAATTGTGTTTTTGATATAAATTTTATTTGAGGTGAGTACTTATTAAAAAATACAATAGGTGGAATATAGAGTTTTCTTTTTAATTGGTCTAGTCTACTTCTTTTATAAATTAACGTTGTATAACAAATGAAGACTAAGACAGCCTAACGTGCAAATTGACTGGATATTACATCAAAGTCGTTGTTTAGTCCATGGGATGCCGTCTTTTTTAATTATCAACATATGCTTTGATAAGGTCAAAAATGGGGACAAAGTACAAACCCAAATTAATGACATAAGTAGTGTTTCCAACTGCATTAGTACAAGTGGTGGCTGGGTTGTCCGTATCCAATGACTGTCAAACTGCTATTAATCCTTTTATCGGAAAATATTCTCTGAATTGATTATACTTCTTCCGTTGAGTGGTAAGTGGCACTTTAGTGTTTTTCATCCACATTAATAAAAACAATAAATGTAACATACTTATTGTTTAATTACTAAGTTACTCATATTCAGTTTTTTGAGACTATGCCGTATTAAAAAGAACAATTTCTTAATGTTAAGGGTATAGTGAAAGCAATTGTCAACTTTAATCTTAAATTCTTAAAAGTGACATTTATTTTAGACAATTATTTGAATTAAAACAACAGTTAAATTAGAATGGAGGGAATATATGTATATATTATAAACATTCTTAATTTCTTCGTGTATTTATCTTTTTTTCTATTTTGACTACCCTACTGAAAGTGCTCGAATATTCAATGAATGAAGATTGAATCCTAAACATGAAGTCCCATCATGTCCAACCTTTTTTTGGGAGTGTTATACCCCATTTTAAACGGGTTAAAGTAGGTACAACATATTGGAGATTCCTAAATTGCTTTGTTTTAAGGAGTCGCCACCTAATTGATTTTAAGGTGAATTAGGACACCTAACTAAGGTAAAGCTATCTAAACCTCCGTTAATGGTCTGCTTAAATTTTAATTCTAGGTAAGGGTTCTAATTATCCTAAAGGGAAGGGGTTAGGCATCCTCTAGAATCCGTTAAGTACGGTTATCCGGCCAAACTTAAGTTAATTAATTAAGGCTAAATATAGTGCTTAAATTTAAAAAAAAATGGCTTACAAATATTGCTAAAGCTTTAAAGGAAAATAATGTTAGTTAAAATAAGATTTACAGAAAATATAATAATTTGTATAAAAGAAGACTTTAAATGCTATTTTGAAATAAGACTTATAAAGGTTGTTAAGGTTTTGAAGAAAGAATATAATAATGCTATTTAAATAAGACTTGTAGAATAATTTGCATAAAAGAATACTTCAAATGCCATTTAAAATAAGTTTATAAATGTTGCTAAGGCTTTAAATAATAATACTATTTAAAATAAGATTTGCATAAAATATAAGAATTTGCATTTAAGTAGAAGAAAATGTGGGTTTGTGCAGCGTTTTAATAAATATTTGAGATATCTCAAGGGGCGAGGTATTAACTGATTTTTGCAATTTAGGAGTATAAACAAAATATAAACATAGCTAATGTGAATTTTCTTTATCCTTTTGTTATTTTTTATTAACTATGCTTAGTTAACAATATGCGCGATTGATTCAAACTTGAAGAGTTATTTATAAAATATACTTGAGCCCACTGCTAAAACTAAACCCCACTAATTTTGCTAAGGTTCATTCTAGCTAAGGAAATAAACAAAGTAAAGTATTAGTAGCACAAATACAAATCAAATGCATAAAATGAAATAAAGGAGCAAATGATATTAAATGGGCTCAGCCCATTTAGGACTGCTGATATTTGCTGCTGATGGGCTGGACAGATAGAAGTCATGTTTCGTTGGGCTTTAGCCCAACGCCGAATGCGGAAGAAAAACGAGTCTTTCGGACTCGTACGCGATGGCCATGCATAAAACGAAAAAAAAGGATTAGTACCTAATCAATAATTAAGGCTAAACATGTAAAATATAAACTCAAAACAGATCAGTAGGTTATGTATATATTATGTATATTTCAAGTATACCCCATGTATACAACCTCACTGCCTTAACAACATTAGAGCACTTATAACACTAAGGCACACAATCTGCCCAGCAGTGGCAGTGGACATTGCAAGAAAAAAAAAACTACACAATATGCTAAGGCAAACAGCATTGACATAGCAATGGCCGTGAACTTCACAAAAAAAAAACTATTTAACTACAAAATATGCTAAGGCCCAAAAATCGGCATAGCAATGGCAGTAACAAGGGCTGCAGATTATGAATGATTCACGAATCATATAATACCACATATGAGCATACAACAACAGACAAGCAAGGCAGGATTCTAAATCCCTTTGGCAGCCAGTCGCACAAAGTTAAGCAAAGATGAAACTAAATTTTATTCATATGTGATAAACCAGCAAGTTTGATGTTTCAAGCGGCCTTAATCATAGGTGGCAAGACAGTCAAACTAGACTACAATTTTCTGATTTAAAACAGGGCAAGTACTTAGTATATAAGACTCAGAATAGGCAACATAGGAAAACATGATATTCGGCTTTGTATGTTTAACAGGGTGTCTACTTAGCTTTTAGCACAATTTTAAGAACATACTAATCTTAATTTTTTTAAATTAAACTATCCTTAATTATATATTACCTAATTAATATATTTCCTGGTTATCAACAAAATCATTTATCTTTTGGAAGAAAAATGCTTAAATCCTTCTTGATTACGTATATAGACACTTATTTTAAACCATAATAAAAAAGCTAAGTAGATACTTATTATAAATCGGAGGGAGTATCTTTTATAGGAAACTAGCAAACTATGCCCGTGCGATGCACGGGGCCCAACATGATTAATTTGATTATTCAATTTAGTTAGTCTTTATGGTTTGTATATTTTGCAAAGGATACTGCGATTCTCCATATTTTTTTTCTTTTCCTCTTATTTTTCCCCTTAATTTCTCAATTGTTGTTAAAATTTGTCTTATTTTGTTTATGTCCGCCTCTTTTTATATTTAGTAAGTTGACAATTCAAATATCATACATGTCAGGTTTATAATCACAAGATTCAAAGGATATTTTATTATATTATACACATTTTTAATTTAGAACCACAAGATTCAAAAGTTTATCTTTATTTTTTAAACTCCGTGTCTAGTGAAACGTAGACACTTAAATTGAGACAGAGGGATTATATGCCAAATGAAAGAAATGAAAGGACAATTGAGACATTGCGGATCCGTGGGGACTTAAAAAGTAAACACACAAGAGGTAGTATTAATGTTAAACTTCTGAAATATGCACATGTTTAAACTTCTGAAATGTACACATGTTAGTCAAGGCTTATAGTACAATTTCAGTTGCTTTTTGTACAACTTATTATTGGTGTGTTCGTCCACCTTGGGCGTTTGTTGTTAAATGAAAAATATTTGTCTTATTTTGGTTATGTTAGCCTCTTTTCTATTTAGTAAGTTGACAATTCAAATATTCTACATGTCAAGTTTATAACCACAAGATTCAAAGGATATTTTATTAGATTATACAATTTTTAATTTAGATTTGAAAGTCTATCTTTATTTCTTAAACTCCGTGTCTAGTCAAACGCAGACACTTAAATTGAGACAGAGGAAGTATATGCCAAATGAAGAAAATGAAAGGCCAATTCAGACACTACAGATCTGTGAGGACTTAAAAAGTAAACACATAAGAGGTAGAATTAATGTTCAACTTCTGAAATGTACACATGTTAGTCCCTGCCTAGAGTACAGTTTCAATTGCTTTTTGTACAACTTATTGTTGTTGTGTTCGTCCACCTTGGGCGTTTATATATAATAAGAAAAATATAGAATACAAAAATAGACATATATTTTTAATAATGTGGCCAAGTAATATGGGACGAAGGGAGTACTTCATTTATTAATTTTTAAAGAACGTGAAAACTCAACTCAAGTAATGTGGCCAAGTAATATGAGACGGAGGGAGTACTTTATTTATTAATTCTTAAAGAACGTGAAAGTCAAAATTAAATAAGTAAAAATGCATGGAGGAAATAAATATGTATCGGGGAATTAAAATTGAAGTGCATACATGTATACATGAGAAGAGTATAAATATTCAGCAAGAACGTGAAAAGTCAAAAGTGAACAAGTAAAAGTGCATAGAGGAAATAAATATGTGTCGGAGAATTAAAATTGAAGTGCATACGTGTATACATGAGAAGAGAATAAATATTCAGTATTATGACATATGTCCACGTGAGATTTATTAATTCTTATAGAACGTGAAAAGTCAAAAGTGAACAAGTAAAACTGCACGAAGGAAATAAATTTGTCTAGGAGAATTAAAATTGAATTGCATACGTCTAAACATGAGAAGAGAATAAATATTTAGCAAGAACGTGAAAAGTCAAAAGTGAACAAGTAAAAGTGCACGGAGGAAATAAATGTATCGGAGAATTAAAATTGAAGTGAATACGTCTATACATGAGAAGAGAATAAATATTAAGTACTATGACATATGTCTACGTGAGATAAAAAAGTAGTTGGTTAAAGTGTACAAGTTATATAGCTTTTGGTACAAGCATTCATTGCGTGTACAATTTATAAAGCCTTTAGTACAAGCAGTCAACGCTGTGTTGGTCCCTCTTCCACACTTATATATAATAGAAATTTTGTGTTGTTATCTTTGAATTATTGTTAAACTAGATGGCCTATGCCTGTGCTGCGCACGGGCCCAACACTTCAGATTATAGTGTATCTATGTATATGTAGTAGTGTTTAGATAGTGATAATACATATATATATATATATATATATATATATATATATATATATATATATATATATATATATATATATACTATGTTCAAAATACGATTAATATAACATTGTAGTTTGTGCTCCGTATCTAAAACTTTATTTTATTCGTGGTTGCTACGAAAATTTATTAATACTTTTTAAAAGAGAAGACTTGTTTAAAAGAAAACTATTTTCCTCTCTTTGAGATAAAATAATAGCAATATTTAAGCATCAGTTGATACTTTCAATTTTAATTCGATTAATTTAAAAGTGTAAAATACTTATTATTTTTATCAAATTTTGATTTGGATAATTCTAATTCAAATTATTAAATTAATTTTACATGTTTAAAACGAAAAAAAGTAGAAATTGATTTTCTATTTAAACGAAGAAATGCTATTTTTTAATTTTTTATAAATATTCTCGGTTTAGCTCATTTTACTTGTCATGTTGTCTTTTGCATGGTTTTTTAAGGAAACGTGAATTAGAACTATAATTTGACTAATTTACCTTATTCATTATTTGATCTTCATTTGATATTAATCTCTTTTCACATTTATTAGAGTAAGAATAAAAATAAAAAAGTAATTAAATTGTATCTTATTTTTTAAATATATATATTTTAAGTATATTTATTTTAGTAAACATAACAAATAAATGACATGGCGGAATATCAAATACAGCAATTAAATATTTTGAAGAAAAGTAATAATATGGGGTCCATATTTTTTGTTGTGCAATAATTTCATTTGCTCCCACTAATGGGTTAAGATGCATGTGGCAATAAATCCACTATTATTGACTTGATGGGGATACTTTGGGAATTACATGAATATTGTTTCATTTTTTAACATATAAGGTGCACGTTTTTTTTTTTGACGTTGCCTTTTTTTTAAATATGGGGTCCACCTTTTTTTTCATGAGTTTGGAGAGGGTGGGGTCCACCTTTTTTTTTTTTTTTTTTTTTTTTAAGAATGACTGACGACGAAGCATGGGTAAACCGATGCTTCTATATAGTAGAAAAAATAGAAATATAATAAAGTATTTGTATCTACTTTTTAGAAGAGTTGATAATATAAAGTATAAAACGTCATTTTTTTGCCCTTAAATAAAAAAATGGGTGGGACCACAAAGGATTTTTTTGCCCTTAAATAAAAAAGTGGGACCGAACACGGACGACGATCTTGCCTCTATAAACCGGCTCTTCTATATAGTAGTAATAGTAAAGTAATACATATAATTTTTTTATCAAATTTTGATTTGGGTAATTCTAATTCAAATTATTATATTAATTTTACATGTTTAAAATGAAACAAAGTAGAAATTTGATTTTCTATTTAAATGAAGAACTTCTATTTTTTAATTTTTTAGTAAATATTTTTTGTTTAACTCATTTTACTTTTATGTTGTTTTTTACACGGTTTTTAAAGGAAACATCAATTAGAATTATAATTTCACTAATTTACCTTATTAATTATTTGATCTTCATTTAATATTATTTTTTCTTTTATGACATTAATCTCTTTTCACATTTATTAGAGTAAGGAAAAAATGAAAAAGTAATTAAATTTTATCTTATTTTAATATATAAGTATTTTAAGTATGTTGCTATATAATAATTTCATTTGCTCCACTAATGAGTTGATACGCATGTGGCAATGAATCCATCATTATTGATTTAATTGTTTGATTTTTTAATATAAGATGCACTTTTTTTTTTAACATTGTTTGTTTTTTTTTCTTTTTTTTTATTTTTATTTTTAATATTGGTTGATGTTTAATATGGAGCCCATATTTTTTTTAAATTTGTTGTTTAATATATATGAGCCCATAATTTTTTTTTAAATTGGAAAGGACGACGAAAAAGTTGAGCCAACTGGCTCTTCTGTATAGTACAAATACAAAATATATGGGGCCCATAATTTTTTTTTAAATTGGAACGGATGACGAAAAAGTTGAGCCAACGGCTCTTCTATATAGTACAAATACAAATACAAATATAGTAGACAAACAAACAATAATATTAAGTACCTGTTCCACATTTAGTTCAAGCAAAAAAGCATAACCATCCATAAATTTTAATCGAGGGTTGGCTATACAATTGACCTTTGGGTAAGTCTTAAAACCGTTAACACCTTTAGTCCATTCTTTTCCTTTATTTTAATCCAAAACATCCATTAAAGCAGAACTATCAATATAAATATTGAAATTATTATTGTGATTTACTTAAAAGTTGTGGGTGTAGCTTAAACACTCTTCACTTTTACTTTGCGAGACTGTGACAGGACCTGGTTAATCCGCACTTTTTTTTATACGAGCTTAACTTTTATATATGTTATTGTTAAAAGTTTCTACGTATAACTTATTAAGTCATCTACAAAAATAAATAAATATAACTCATGTCCAAAATAAGTGAAATTAGTAACATGTGAAATCAGTCATGTTAAGCTATTATATTTATAATAGGTTAAATAACACAACTCACGTTTGGACAATACTTAGGTGAAGTGAAAATAAAATCATTTTTTCAAGTTAAACTACAAAAAAGTGTTGAAATTGTGTTTTTGATATAAATTTTATTTGAGGTGAGTACTTATTAAAAATACAATGAGGTGGAATATAGAGTTTTCTTTTTAATTGGTCTAGTCTACTTCTTTTATAAATTAACGTTGTATAACAAATGAAGACTAAGACGGCCTAACATGCAAATTGACTGGATATTACATCAAAGTCGTTGTTTAGTCCATGGGATGCCGTCTTTTTTAATTATCAACATATGCTTTGATAAGGTCAAAAAGGGGGACAAAGTACAAACCCAAATTAATGACATAAGTAGTGTTTCCAACTGCATTAGTACAAGTGGTGGCTGGGTTGTCCGTATCCAATGACTGTCAAACTGCAATTAATCCTTTTATCGGAAAATATTCTCTGAATTGATTATACTTCTTCCGTTGAGTGGTAATAAAAACAATAAATGTAAGATACTTATTGTTTAATTGTTTAATTACTAAGTTACTCATATTCAGTTTTTTGAGACTATGCCGTATTAAAAAGAACAATTTCTTTAATGTTAAGGGTATAGTGAAAGTAATTGTCAACTTTAATCTTAAATTCTTAAAAGTGACATTTATTTTAGATAATTATTTGAACTAAAACAACATTTAAATTAGAATGGAGGGAATATATATATATATATATTATAAACATTCTTAATTTCTTCATGTATTTATCTTTTTTCTATTTTGACTACGCTACTGAAAAATTGCTCGAATATTCAATGAATGAAGATTGAATCCTAAACATGAAGTCTCCATCATGTCCAACCTTTTTCTTGCAGAGGACAGATAACACGTTAACTAATTAAGACCGGCAACCTAATCTCCTTCGGAATGTCTGTCAACCATGTGCCCTGCCGACCTCTTTATTTTCCATGCTATACTTTCGGCAGATAACTAGTTGTTGTTTGTACTTTGTACATACGGTAAAGTCTATGAACTAAGTATTATTGTTTTATGGGAAAAGGTGCAAATATATCTCTCAACTTTGCGATTTAGAGTAGATATGCCTCTCGTTACAAAAGTAGTGCATATATACCCCTGCCGTTACAAAAATGGTGCAAATATACCCCTGCAGTTACAAAATGGTGCAAATATACCCTTTTCACTAACGGATTTTTTTTAAAAAATCATTTAATTTATTTTTTAATTAAAAAAAAAGTCTACCTATATTTTCTTTAGTAGACATAATTTTCTAAAGCCACATGATAATTTTTTTTTCTGGTGTGTCGGGTCCGGTAAGTTTCAAAAAATATCTCCGTGACTTTAAAAAAATAATTTAAAGTCATTTATTTTTTGACTTTAATTTGACTTCTTCTTTTTTTTACTTTTTTTTTGGTACCATTAGAATACTTTCTTATCCTACATGTGCTTTGAGATCGTACTCGATTAAATAAATATAGTTGCATGAAGCAGCATAAGTGCTAACCTGATTTTAAAAATAAAAATAAATAAAAAAAAGCTAAAACGTTAGGTTATTTCGAACGTCAAGCATCTGTAGATCTACTAGTGATGAGGTATACATAGGTGGAAATAGACTAAAAGGATGGCTATACGGTACGGCATCTCATTAAAATCACAGAAAATAAAAAATTCCTAATAACCTAACGTAGTCTATTTCCACCTATGTATACCTCATCACTAGTAGATCTACACATGCTTGACGTTCGAAATAACCTAACGTTTTAGCTTTTTTTTATTTTTTTTTATTTTTAAAATCAGGTTAGCACTTATGCTGCTTCATGCAACTATATTTATTTAATCGAGTACGATCTCAAAGCACATGTAGGATAAGAAAGTATTCTAATGGTACCAAAAAAATAAAAAATAAAATAAGAAGAAGTCAAATTAAAGTCAAAAAATAAATGACTTTAATTTTTTTTTTAAAGTCACGGAGATATTTTTTGAAACTTACCAGACCCGACACACTAGAAAAAAAAATTACCATGTGGCTTTAGAAAATTATGTCTACTAAAGAAAATATAGGTAGACTTTTTTTTTTAATTAAAAAATAAATTAAATGATTTAAAAAAAAAATCCGTTAGTGAAAAGGGTATATTTGCACCATTTTGTAACTGCAGGGGTATATTTGCACCATTTTTGTAGCGGCAGGGGTATATATGCACCACTTTTGTAACGAGGGACATATCTGCTCTAAATCGCAAAGTTGAGGGGTATATTTGCACCTTTTCCTTTGTTTTATTTGGAGATCTAGGAACCATGCTTTGGAGTCTTGAACCATTCAGCTTTTAAGATTCTCAATGCTAGTTAAACTATTACACTAGTATATTGCAAATGTCTGGTTCATTATTTTTGTTTTTCAACAAAATATTCTGTTTTTGTTGTTCTGAAATCTTTGTAGATGTTATCAGATGGACATAGACACATTCTTATATAATGTACGTAACTGTTCTGAAATCTTTGTAAATGTTGCGAAATGTGTATAGACACCTTCTCATGTAATATCCATAGCTATTACGAGATTGTTAATTTGTCAATGTTATAGAATGTATATAGACACCTTCTCAATGTTATAGAATGTATATAGACACCTTCTCACAATCAAAGGTAGAAATTTTTTAGGTATTTTATTGAGTTTGTTTTCTCAGGTACTCTAATATCTGATTTTGCTTGTTTTAGGAATTTTCCAAAAGGCTAAATTTATAGGAATTAACCCAACAGTAAGTCCTTTTAGGAAACATGATCAACAATAATATTAGGCACTTAACTTTTACTAGCTTAATTTGTCATTTTGCCCAATATTTAGCTATATTTGCTTTTTTGTTTCGTCAAGCAAAAGTTTTGACATGATGTCGGAATCACTATTCATTAGCTGAAGAATATTTGGCGTGACTTGCCGCTTCATCTTATTTTCTTGGTTGGTTTCAAATTTGTTCAAATTGCAATTGTCTTTAGAGAGAGGCACTATATCTCCTGAGAACTCTATTATTTCCTTTCTTCTATTAATTCAGTCTCATATTTTTAGCTTGTTATAGTTCTCGACCTCTATCATTCCTTAGTAAGTGCAGAATCTTAAGGTCGCCTGCTAGAAATTCCTGATGATATAGCTTAAGACGAACTAGAGTTTTGTATTAATAAGTTGGTTGTATATATCATGTATGCGATGTTTGTTTTATTATACAAATTGACTGCCTCAATCTATCCAATCATGACTATAAGACTAGTAGAGGTTTAAGTCTATATGGTTAATATCATAGTGAACATCATTATCAGAAGTGTTAACTATAATATAATATAGCAGAGCATGAAGTCAAAATCTCCAATACTAAGTCATATAAATACTATAAACATGGATTTCAGTAGTAGCACATACATGTTGCGGAGACTACCACTACCAGGGCTTGCCTTTCAGTGCTTTTGAAATTTGAGTAAAATGTTCCATATTCTGAGTTTGAATGTTTGATGGAGTACGTACTTCCTGATGAATGCGGGTCGTTAAGTTGGAATTCAGATTCTTGTCACAACTAGTCAATTATGTAATTCATCACTTCATAAACATCTAAAGATAACTGCTTTATGTACTAAATTTAGACATAAAATCCATGATACATGTGAGCGATTGATGAGCTTTTCAGGTTTTCCTTAAACTTGTAATTTCAACATTGTAATGGTTGCAGATGTCATGAAACTCAAGCAAAAAGATTTTAAGTTAGATCCCGAGGAGCCATTGATGTCTTTTCGCGATACGTCCTCACGAGGATGTTATCACAACGGGATAAGATGGATTCTTTGATGAGAGTGATCAAAGGTATTTTTCAAATGGACAAGTTCCATTTATGTATAACTAATTTTTTTTTCATATGACCACTTAATTTGATGAATTTGTATTAAAGTTATTTTCTTAGTTACAACAACAACATACCCAGTGTAATCTCATATGTGGGATCTGGAAAGGATAAGATGTACACAAACCTTACCTCTACCTTTGTGGGACAGAGAGCTGTTTCCGAAAGACTTTCGGCTCAGAAGGAAAGAAAATTAAAGAAAGAAAGAAAAATAAAAGAAAAAAATTAAAGAAAAGGGAGTTCGACGCAGACAGTAAGAAAAATCATAAAAATAAATAAAGGATAAGGACTAATTTTTTCTTACCCAAAAGGTCACATAAACCAAAAAAGTCACTTGAAGTTAACTTTAAATAGGCCAAACCCATCGACACACACATGTGGTCGTCCACTTCTTTCACTTGAGCACCTCAAGTACCCCTTGTTCCATTTAGACGCTTCAGGTGGGCCCTTTCTGTTTCACTTAAATACATTTAGTCAGGGCTAAATGTAAGAGTAACAAACAATGCAAGTGGGTGTGTTATGCAGCAATAGATAGAGATTCTGGTGACTTTATGATTAAGAGCTATCACCCTATAGATAAGTGCACAACTTCAAATAAGAACAAATTGTGCAACACTAAATGGCTTGCTGCTAGATTCAAGGATGAGATAATTAAGTAGCCATCTTTGAGAATATGGGAAATACAAGACATGTGCAAGGATAAGTTAGGACTGTATGTTGGTAGGACAATTTGCTACAGAGCAAAGATGCAGATTCTTAAAAAGTCTATGGGTGATTGGAATTTGGAGTTTACAAGATTGTGTGACTATGCTGATATTATAAAACATACCAATTCTGGTAGTTCTGTTTGGGTAAAGATGGATAGAGAAAGTGTACCAGGGAAGAATTTGTTTGTGTACTTCTATGTTTGCTTGGATGCATTGAAGAAGGGGTGGATGGAAGGATGTAGGAGAATAATAGGTTTTGATGGATGTTTTCTAAAGGGTGCTTGTAAAGGTGAACTGCTACTAGCAGTTGGCAAGAATGGAAACAATTAGGTGTTTCCTATAGCCTAGCATAGTTGGAGTTTTTTAATTAACTACTTGAAAAATGATCTACAGTAGGGTACTGGACCCTAGTAGGGTACTGGAGAGGGTCTGACTGTGATGACAGACATGTAAAAGGTAATGTACATATTAACTTTGCTAAATCTATAAGTTTCTTACTGTTTAGTGTTTATTTAATGTACAACTTCTTTGTAGGGTTTTCATATAGCAGTAGATGAATTGCTACCCAATGCTGAGCATAAAAGATGTGCCAGACACATCTGGTCCAATTAGCATCAAGAATGGAAGGGTGAGGAGAGAAGAAAATAATTTTGGAGGTGTTCTAAGGCCAGTTTTGAAGTGAAGTTCAGGTCAGAGCTTGATAAAATGAGCAAATTGTGTAGGGATATTTTTGCTGATTTATTGCATTATCCAGACCAATCATGGGTTAGGACATTCTTTAAAGAGCATCTAAGTGTGATGTTGTTGAGAATAACATGTGTGAGACTTTCAATTCATGGATCTTGTCTTGTAGACACAAATCAATTATAACCATGTTTGAGGAAATTAGGAAAAAAAATAGTGACTAGGTAAGTTGATATGATTAAGTTTGCCAACACTTGGATATCTGATATTGCACCTATGACTAGACTTACCTTAGAGGATAATAAGAAAATGGCTAAGAGTGCAAGGTTCTTTGGAATGCTGATGTTGGATTTGAGAGGGTGAGTATAGGCATACAATTAACATGAGTACTAAGTGTTAAAGTTGTAGAACTTTGCAATTGAGAGGAATTTCATGCCAGCATGCTGTTTTTGCATACTACCATATAGAACAAGAGCCTGATCACTTTGTATTGGTATTGGAAGGATACATTCTTAAAGGCCTATAGTCATTTCATCCAACCAATTCCAAATATGAAGATGTGGCCTGAAACAAACAGTTCAAAAATTGAGCCTCCTGCACCTAAACCAATGACTGGAAGACCCAAGAAGAAAAGAATAACAGGCAAAGATGAGCTAAAAAAAGATGAGGTATGGAAAGGTGTCCAGAAAGGGGGAAAATTACTTATTCAAAGTGTCATCAACAAGGACATAATAAGAAATATTGCAAGGTAAAATAGTTTTCTTTGAATTTACTTGTTTATCATTTCTTCTTGATTTTTAAGTGGGTTAATGTCTTTAAATATGCAGGTTGTGCCAGGTGCAGAAGCATCTAGCCAAGGTTCACAAGATCCTGGTCAGAGTTCAAGGCAAGCTGCACCAAAAAGGTCAAGCAAGATTGCACCAATAAGCTTAAGCCCCTACAACGTCAAGCCAGCCTGCAGCTACAAGCTCAAGCCAGCCTGCACATTCAGCAACAGTTTGTGATGATACAACAAGAGTTAGGAGGGTGAATGAAGCAACAAGAGGTAGAAGCTCAAGCCAGTCAACACCACCTACAGATAAAAGTATTCTAATTACAAGAGGAATAACAAGTCAACTACCTCCTAAAAGAAGACAAGTTGTTGGACAGAAGAGAGGAAGGGTTGCAACTTGAGATGAACCTGCAAGTAGGGGGACACAATAAGGCAACTGATGTTGGATGCCATATACACTAGTACAAGTGTAACTAAAATACTAAATGTATGTCAATTCTAACTTTGGTCTCTTAAACACAACTAAATCTAACAAAACTGATTGTGCTTCATTTTTCTGCAAAAATACGACTAGGAACATCAAGCCAAAGGATTCTAGAAACTGGTTCATCTTATAAGGATACAAGTCCAACAGGCATAGACCTTGGTTATAAAGCTAGAGGATTGAGATGGAAAAACAAAGAAGCTGTCACTACCTCCCAATTGCAGCAGATGGCAAACAACAACAAGAAGAAGAAGAAGAAGAAGAAGAAGAAGAAGAAGAATTGGCAGTATTAGGATATCATGTAGTAGTTGTTTTGCAATGTAATATGGAGCACCAAACAATTTGTGTTTTGGGATGGTTATTTTGGCAATCTGCTACTTGTATGTAGCAGTAAACAATTCATTTTGGATCTTTGCTTCTAGTATTAGAAATGTAGCATAATGCTAACTTTGAGCTCATAGTTGAGCATGTTGATATATTAGCTGCAGTTGGTGTTACTTTGTACCCATTATATACTTGTTGTTGATGTTTAAAGCAGTTCTGATATATATGTGAATTATAAATGTTGTTAGTGTTGAATTCTAACTGTTATTGGCAATACAATGTAGCATAACGTTGACCTCTTGGAAGTAGGTTTTTATATATGGTAATTGTGTGAGCACAAAACTGAGAATTGTTGGCAAATACAGTGTAGCCAAAACAACATTTTATTCATTCAAAAAGCAGGTTTACATGAGTGATTGTTGGCCAAAGTTCAGCCATACCAAAATACAAAATTGTCACAACATTGCAATAACCAAATTACATTCACCACAGTCCATAATCCTAACAATTTTACATAGGAACTACTAAACTAACCAAAAGACAACTACTTAACAATTTTACATAGCATCTAACAATTTGGCTTGAATTTTCATATCCCAAACATCACCAAACCAGCAACAATGGCAGCAACAATGAACATATTTCTTGCTCGAATTCTTTTCTCCTCTAAAGCCTTCACTTTCTTCAACAAACCCCACATCACCCTATTTGCTTGAGCTGGGTGCCGATCTTCAATCCAAAAGAAATAATCACAGCTACCCATTTTCTACAAAACCAATTTTCACCCCAACAATTAATCATCTAATAAATAATTAAATAAGGAATGTATGAATAAAGAAGTTTATCTTTGGGATTTTACAACATAAAAATCTGCAACCTGGGTTTAATTGGGTCCAAGAAGTCTTCAATAATGCTTCATTATCACATCTACAATATCGAGCATGTTCATCAAAAAACTCCATGAAAGAGTCGGACAAGCTTGACATAATAGCATATTGAAGAAGGAACGAGAAGCTTGAATTAGGGCTATTTGACAAGAAGAAAAGAGATAAAGGAAATAGTAGAAGAAAAAAATCTGATATGGAAAAGGGGCTAAAATTAGGGCTAAATTGAGTGTTGAATTTGAAGTGAAGAAGAGATATATATATAATTGGGGGTTAATATATATATGTTGGAAGCCACATCAGCTTAAAAAATGCCTTTACACGCGCGTATTTTGCGTGAAATACCCCCGACATGTCAGCGGTGTAAAAAGTATTTAAGTAGAATAAAAAGGGTTCATCTGAAGTGTCTATATGAAACAAGAGACACTTAAAGTGCTAAGTGAAAGAAGTAGACGATTACAAATGTTTGTCAATGGATTTGACCCTAAAAATATAAAATATATTTCCTTATGTATAACTATGGGACCAAGACCCATATTCACCCGGTCATCCCAAATAGAACTCGCTCGTCACCCTATACACGACAGAAAACGGATTTATTATAAAATGACCAAATACACTTCCTCGTGTTCCAAGATATTTGTCGTTCTGTGATAGGTTAGTATGAGTTAGGTGATCAGAATACCGATAAAATGGGTGTTTAAAATAGAAGGACCTTACACGTCATTCATCTTTGAGAATTTAATTTCCAAAAATACAACCAAAACGTAAGAGTACTACTTGTAATATCAATAACATGGCCAACTGTACATTTGCGAATACCATTATGACTTTACATGGCATGGCAGGTCAACACAAATTAGAGAGACCAAGTGGAGATGAGTGATGTGACCAGTATCTCATTCGCCTTCAAACAGTGCTTAGGAAAGATATAGTTTGACAGTGAAAACAAAAAAAATCTATATATACATAGGAAGAAAAAGGAATCTACAACCTGTCTGGTTAAGTTCATTAATTGTGTCTATATTTTTAAAAGCAACTCCCATACTACAGCTAATTCGACAGATTCCTCATTGTATTATCCACTATACTTTTCTTCTGAGACACATAAATTAAAATTCCTGATCGGAAGGCAATGGATTCTAGTTTTCAGCTATTAACCACAATCACAACTTTCACCGCCACCGTTTTAATAATTTGCGGTATCAAATTACGGTGGTTCCGCCCCGACAATCACCTACCACCACCGTTCACCGCCAATGATGAAGATGAAGACTGTTGCTGTGCCGTGTGTCTCAACGATGTGATGGGCGGTGAGAATTGCCGGAAACTGCCGAAATGCGGCCATGTTTTTCACGTTGAGTGTGTGGATGCATGGCTAGAGTGCAAATGGACGTGCCCAATTTGCAGAAGGCAAGTTACTAATGATCTTCCAAAGCGACAAGGTGAAAACACTACCGTTTTTTCTTATCTCAATTTACGGCGTGAAGATTTTATGCTGAAGATTTTTAGTCCTTTTACCGAAGAACGAATGATAGTTTTCATCGAGAGCATAGTTTTGCCCCGTACTTGACTTTTTGTAGTTTTTTCACCCGGTGTTTAGTATCTTGGAACCCGATTAAATCCAGATCGCAAAACGTAAGGCCCACTTCTAAGCGGCAATGCTCCCAACAAAATTTGTTTCATTGCTAATGGCTCGAATTCGAGACTTTTGACTAAGGATAGATGGACCCAATCATTCCACCAGAACCCATGTTGGTCCTTGATTTTTAGTTTCAATGGAGGATTTATTAATTTAAAATTACTTCTGTATTTTTCTTAGCCTAGCATTTAGAGGTTAAAGAGATTATTTATTATTTTTTGTTTAACCTATGTATCAAATTTAGCATTGAATTTGACTATATTAGCCTGAGGAATGATCTACCTTTAGTTCGTGAAAAGAAGATTGTGAAGCATATGTACGTATAGTTAACTTTTCATATGTACGTGAGGAATGTTATTGGTCAACATAAGAGAGCAAATGAAGTTCTCGGTTTATTCTTCTTTCTTTTCTTTTTCCCCCATAGATTGATTGGTGAAAGAAAGGAAACGGATGTAAAGTTGAAGAAATTTCAAATTAGCTTCCTTCTTTGCTGGAATAAGACTTAACTAAAAAACCATCTTTTAATTTTGAACACCTATCAAACTTCTTTTTCTTTTCCAACTTTCACCGTCGAGCAAATCCGATATTTTGTGTACATTCTATTTTATTGCCATTTTCTCTTTCAAAAAAAAGGAAATTTTCTTTTATTTCTGTTAAATAGTAGGAAAGAGGAAACTGGATAGCGGTGGACTGATGGTATGAATACCATACCAATACTTACTTTTTATAGGAGTGTTTTAGTTGAGTTAGAAATTATACATCAATACTAGTAAATATAAAAAACAGAGTCTCTTTTTGTTAGCTTATCGTAAATAGGTTATTTGAAATTAATTTTATAAATAAATAGCTATGAATTTGAAAAAAATTATTTATGTTTTGTAAAAAAAGCTGATAAGTTGTTTTTCTTAATTAAAATTTCTAAAATATCATTTTTTTTTGGGAAAAAATAATAATTTAAAAGTACTTTTGTCAGGAAAAGAATAAACGACAAATATGGAATGGACAGAAAGTAGGTGTTTGGAATTAGGAAAATTTAAGGATAAACAATATAAAATTTGATAAAATTAAAAGTGCTTATAAATTGAAAATTACAAAAGAATTTTGACTGACTTTCGCTTATAAGCATTTTGGAGAGTCTTAAGTATTACCAGTAAATTTAATGATACTGATAATTGGTAGGACAATTTTCCAGATAAGAGACGTGGCGGCATTGAACATACTTGTCATATGATCTGACAAATGAACATTTTGACCTTTTCTTTTGGTGACTCAGATCTAAGCTGTTTTCTTAGTACCCGGCACTTTTGTAACACAAAAAAAAAAAATAAAAAAATGGAACCAAACTAATCTATTGAAAAAAAACTATCAAACTAGACTTCACGCACCGATTCCGTGCGTGAAAGGAGGTATTTTTTTTTTTTTTTAAACTATCAAAAATTACGTTTTTTTCATACTTTGAGTAAAGATTAATCATGTTTCAAAACCCCGAAATATCAATATTTTATATAGAATTTAATATATTTTTTTGCGTACAATAACGTCAGCTCATTACATCAAGTATACCTAAACGTTTGGATCGTCGTTTTAGGGGTTGTAAAGTGCCCCGAAGTAAGTTTTGTTTGCTTGGAAACTTGTCATCTTTAGATCTAAGTGTCATATTTTATAGGATTTTGATTTAAGTGTTTTGAAATAAAAATATTATATTAAAAAATAATTCATCCAATATGAGAAGTTCAACCAAGGTATAATATATCTCATTCAATGCTCCCACCAAGATTTGATCCCATGTTGTTGGCATAAAAAGAAGTGAGTAAAAAAGAGAGGCTAAACCACCAAGCCAAATTGGTGAATGTTACAAAGCAAACACTTTTTATTTTTTATATTATTCACTAATGCTATCTAACTCGTTTTCATAAATTGAATTTCAAACCTCGAAATTGACATTTAAAACATCATTACCACGGGATTAGCATCTCGAAATAGATTTTTTATCATTAGATTTTTACTAGAGAAGAATGAAATTTTTGCACAAATTTGGGGCAAAATTCAAATTGAACGGGATAACGGGCGTTTTTTGGAAAATCGGCTCAGCCAAACAGGTTTGTCCCTGTAGATCTCGAAAAAATACTCTGAATAAAAAAAAAATGCGTAAATCGGACATCCGAGTGCAAAGTTATGACCATTTAAAGTTTCAACAATTTACAACTAGTTTTCTACCTATGCTCCGGTCCTTATTTTTTATTTATGTGAGTCAAGAGGTATATGTATACTTGATGCAATGAGCCGATATTATTGTACGCTAAAAAAATATTAAATTCTATATAAAATATTTATATTCCAACGTTTTGAAACGTGACTAATCTTCGGTCAAAGTATGGAAAAAAACTTAAAGATAACAAGTTTCCAAACTTACTTTGAGGCACTTTACAACCCCTAAAGTAACAATCCAAACATATATGTATACTTGATGTAATGAGTCAACATTATTTTACGCTAAAAAAAATATTAAGTTCTATATAAAATATTTATATTCCGGTGTTTTGAAACGTGACTAATCTTCGGTCAAAGTACGAAAAAAAACTTAATTTTGAGTTTGATTTTCAAAGAACAAAGGTGATAAGTTTCCAAGCAAACAAAACTTATTTCGGCGCACTTTACAACCCCTAAAACGATGATCCAAACGTTTAGGTGTACTTGATGTAATGAGCCGACGTTATTGTACGCAAAAAAATATATTAAGTTCTATATAAAATATTGATATTTCGGGATTTTGAAACATGACTAATCTTTGCTCAAAGTATGGAAAAAACGTGATTTTTGATAGCTTAAAAAAAGAAAAAAAATACCCCCTTTCACGCATAGAATCTGTGCGTGAAAGGACTAAATCCAAAAAGTTACAGTTTGATCCTTTCACGCACAGATTCTATGCGTGAAGCCTAGTTTGATTTTTTTTTTTTTTGTTACAAAAGTGTGTGTCTCGTTTTCTCATGTTCCTACTGCGTACTTTGTAGGGCCAGGACAAGGCATGTTCGTTTTGAAGGGGAAAAAAAGAGGCATTTTCATTCCAAATTTTAGTAGGTTTGGACATGCGGTTTGAAATCATGGTTTAAGACTATGAGATGAAATTAGCGTTTGGACATATATTTTATCTCATAATTTTAAATCATGGTTTGAAATCCCAAATCATCCAAAAGACATGATTTGGGGTTTTGAAATCATGATTATTTTAAATATAAAATTTGACTCATAAGTTTATATTTTATAAAAAAGACCCATAAGTTAGTAAATATTTTTAACAATTACTCCCACCAACCATTTACCAACCTCATTAACTTCCACCAACCTTTATTTATGTCTACCATATGGGAGGATTATATTAAAGAGTAGTTATATTACTATTCATGTTAAATTTTTGTTTTTATTGAAGTAAAGTTTGATCAATTGATGTTGTATTTTTTAGAAAGGCCTTCTAATATCGTATTAATTTTGTTATGAACTATGACTTGCTCATTTGGTGAGACTGTATAAGAATTGAGAATATTTTGATAGTTTTTAAAACTTGTGAGTTTTTATGTCTATAAGAGAAAATACAACTTAAGATATCCAAATTATATGTCCAAATATGATTTCAAATCATGTCCAAACGACTCCTTAATTCATGAGATTATTTGTGAAAAGTAGAAAGATTAGAAAAAATCCTCATTAACTCTTGTGGTCTTAACTCTTAAGTATGCTTATAGAATGTTGGAATAAAAAAGTAAGGCACTAAATATAATAAGTAACAGATTTCTGTTACTTATATTACAGTCAGACAGTATTTTATGTTTAAAAAGAAGTGAAAGAGGAAAAGAAGAGGAACCGAATCTGCCATCTATTTACGAATCACCTTAGGGGTCCAAAATAAAAAAACCCCAGAGTGGTCCAAATCTGCCAACTCTTTTTGTGCCACGTATTTTTCTAATTAACTCACAGGCAGCTAACAACCATACGAGGTTCCGGCAGGGTTCACAGGGACAGATATATATTAGGTAAACAGTTAGACATCCGTCCTAAAAATTTCTCTCCCATAGTCATATCAAATTAATGAATATATAATAAGTGTTTGCATTTAGATTTTTATTGCTTATTATAATTCATTAATGCATATTATCATCTTACTAAATCATATAATCATGATAAGTTGATCTATGTTTATATATAATTTCTTTTTTTATCTATACAGAGTAATTATTCTCATGCATTTGCCGAAAACTATAATGACACTGACATCCAATATATCTCCATCTTTTTTCCTTGATAAGAGTGTCGATATTGTGATATTGTGCTAGAGTACAGAGAGAGTATTTCAGCTACGTACACTACCTCCGAATTTTTTAAGTATGGTTACACTCTCTAACTATAATAATTACAGGAATAATTCTACGTATGAGATGTTTTGGGTTGAAATAAAGGAATAAAAGAATGGATTCGAACCATGTAAAATATACTGGGATCCAAGTTAACTCTCCATTATCACCCATTTTCCAATGAATTAATAATCGCTCTCTCTATTTGTCTCCACCCCCTCCCCTCCTTTTTTTCCCTTTCCAAAAATCAATAAAAACAAAAATTGAAGTCGCCTTCTTCAATCCTGTCCTTAAGACTTAAGTCCCTTTCCCTCAAGTGGGAAACGTCTATTGTAATTGCAAAGATATTTTCTTTGCAATAAATGTTGATTAACACAAGTTAGATTGGCTAAGAGATAGCATAGTTGTACCTAAGAAAAAAAATTCGGTGAAAAATGTTGTAAGGTATCTAAAAATACACTAAGAAAAAGTTTTCTGAGATCTCTTTTCCTAAAAAGTATCTTCCTCATACCCAATGTATCCGTCATTCTATAATTTATGGTATGCTTCATATTTCTCAAGGACAAAAGAGTCAAAACTAGCTTTCGAGCTAACCAATCGCAGAGCTACCAGTCAACAAACAAAACGAGTTTTTTGATTTACAAGTCAAGAATTTTCCAAATATTATTTTTCAACTGAAATTTAGATCTAGAAGGATGTCTTTATTTCTTCACGCAAATTCAATATCAAAAGCTAATTCATGAGCTAGATATTATCGAGGGCCACGTAGGGAAATGCATTACGATATCCCACACTGAGGTGGAATATTAATAATAACATGAGTCGGTGGTCTAATTAAGGTTCTCATACAAACTGAAGAAATAAATATTACAAGATATAGTTTCTATAATATGTTAATAACATTAAAATCCGAAAATTAATACCCTCGACAACGAGTTGTAATACGATACTTCCGCTGTCTCAATTTAAGGGGTTTTTGTCTTTCTTTTTAGCATATTTTAAAACAATATTATATTTTTACTTAAAATAATTTTTTTTTATAATTTTATTTTTAACTAAATAATTTATGATCACACAAATATTTATGACTTATTTTTACACCACAAAATTTCAGATGTCTTTGTTTCTCTCTTAAATTCTGTGCACCACTGCATAAATTGGAACGCAAGAGTAATTAAGATTTCTCTAAAAACACGCATGTAATTACAATCTCAAACATTCAAGAGCTGTATTTCACATTTAAAATTATCGGTGGCACCATGTGTATGAAATATGTAGAACTGCTCCTAGACAAGTAATAAATTCAAAACTAAGATGATTTTTTCCATTTCTTCTTTGTATTGTATTGTAGTGTCGGCTGCGCTATAAGGTGTTCCCAAAACATAGACGCCCGCACACACATAGGGAGATAGACATGTATTTTCATTTTGAGCCATTAGCCACCGTTACAGCTACGGCCACCGCTATTTTCTTGATTTGCACTATCAAATTCCGGTGGTTCCGCCCTGACAATCACTTGCCGCCACCGTTCATCACCGAGCAAGTCATCAGCCACTGCTCGGTGTGCCTCAACGACGTGAACGGCGGCGACAAGTGCCGGAAACTGCCGAAATGTGGCCACGTTTTCCACGTGGAGTGTGTGGACAAGTGGCTAGAGTGCAATTGGACGTGCCCGCCTTGTAGAGGGCAAGTTACTGATGAGACTCCTAAGCGACAAGGTGAAAGTTACTGCTTTGTAGAGGGCAACTTCATGGCCAAGATTAATACTCGTGCTGAAGAACTCATGATGGTTTTGTTTGAGAGCGGAGTTTTTGGCCATCCTTTGAATAATTTTGATCCATATTTTTTTGCCACCCTTATATGTGTTGCTCTTTTTTCCAACTTGCACCCTATTTTTTTTTTTTTTTTTTTTTAAATTTAAACCCCAATCTCTTTATTTCCTTACAAAATAAATAAAACACCCTTTTTATAAATTTACCATGAGGGCAAAGTAGGAATATAAATAATATATCTTTTTTTTTTACTTAAATTTATTTATTTTATTAGGAGATTAGATGAACTAAAACTCTTCCCGCCAGTTATCCTAGCATGGTTGAAATTAGGTTAAGTCCTCCAAGCTTTCATCAAAGAAAGCAGCAGTTAATATTTTACTACAAACAAATTTCAACACCAGTACATCGTTGATGGATAAAAGCAAAGGTCGATTGAAGAAGGAGAAATTGAAAGGTAAGAACTTCAGGATAAAATATATTCCATTTGCATGCTTTTAAATTAGTTAATGAAGTATTGATTTGCCAAAAAATTCTTGCTTGAAAACGCGCCTTAATTGCAAGCCTCGTTGATACGTTCTTGTCCTATCCTTCATCTTTTTTGTTTCTCTTCATAAATTTGATGATACCAAATGAAATTCCTTAAACTGCGTCGAGACATGATACTTGAATTTCAAGCTTGATTACTTTTTCTCAAGCTCAACCATAGAAAACTCAATCTTGATGTTTCTAAAATAGTGTGTTATCTCTTCTCCTTGTGGCTAGAATTAGCTTATGTGAAAGCTCAGCCACTGCAAGTTTTCATTGTTCCTCTCTTGACCCTCCAGAAGAGGACCCAACTTACGATGATGATACCAATCTTGAATTTTTTTAAACCAAAGTAGAGAGGACTGATTTGAACATTTCACTCTTGTAATGAAGAGGACCCAACTTATGATGTAGTCACTCACATTATATGTACTTTACCTAAGCCTGTTTGTGCAGCTCAACTGGAAGAGATCCTAAGCGAGACGCAGTAGTACTGAACCAGACATAATAATCTTGGTCTAATGCAACCACAGTGGGTTTCTCTTTGCTTGACCTGCACTTGTTGCACAAAACTCTCGTGTCATTATCTCCTGTTGTAACTTCACTATTCTCTTGCCTCTTTTTGTTAGAGCCTTTGCTTTTATTCTCTGTTTTAGAGTGCAAAGCTGTGGGATGGTGCTTTTATTCAACTTCACTTGGAGTTACTGAGCAGAACATTCAAATCGGTTGCACCATAAGGGGAACTACAACAGCCCATTAGCTACCTGATTATATTTCTTTATTGCTTCTGTATTATCAATAAGTTCAAGGGGCCAAGGGACCTGTTACATTTCAACATTAACACAATATGATAAGGTTGGAAGACACCATACATCAGACAGCCAGAAGTACCAAGAAACAAGTAACATACCTTGTACGAAAACATGAGTGAATACAGGCCATCAATGCCAAAGTTCTGCCCTCAACTCTTTTGAGGTGTCGAAATTGAAACAGGCATACCACGCCGGGTCGCCCTCACTAGTGACATTATTTCTTGTTACATACACAATTAATGAATTGGGTGTGCTTAATAGTGTGGCATCGGCAGAGTATCAAATTGGTTCCTGAATTATAATAAAGGTTAAGTAAATACAAAGGAGCTTTCTCACTTGCAGACACAAAAACTGAAATTAGAGAAGTCAGTAGCATAAAGTATCTGCTTTAAAGGGGTGAGCTTACCTAGTTATCCTTATTGTCGTTTTTTATGGAATATTCTGGTATCAAATATAGTTCTTCAATTTGTTTGTTGTTTTATTTTATTAAGAAATTATTTGTTTGCTAAAAAAGTTTTATATGTTGCATTGTAACAGGTAACGATAATGGACTTTTTACACTGAAGATTCACCATGGAGGTGAATTTTTAGATGTACCAGAAAAGATTTATTTGGGATGTTCGGTTGTTTATATTGACAATTGTGATCCAGTTATATGGTCATTGCAAACCTTGAACTTGATTGGAACAAAAAAATAAGGCTACAATAATATTCTTGGTTGGCACTTCAAACTACCTATGACGGATACTGGTGCTGGTTATGTTCAATGCTTGACTGATGCTGAGAGTGATCTACTGGTAAACACTCTTCCAGCTAACAGGGTTGCTGAAGTATACATTACGCAGGCTGATAATGTGTTAAAATTACAAAGTCAAGTAAGCTCCAATGCTGATAACGTTTATGAGGATAATGGAGTGCAAAAAGATTTGGATGCGTTTAAAGCTGGTGGAGATAAACATATTTCCAGATCTGCAAAGATAAGTATTAACTTAGATGACTTTGAATTGGAAAGAGCAGAATGTAGCGGGGATAAGAATAATAATATTGACCAAGAATTGGGGAAATTTGGAAGTGATGAATATCATATGAATGAAAGTGAAGAAGAGTTGGATTGTTTAGAGATGGATTCAGACAGTGAATGACTTGGATTATGGGATAGCACTGGAAAAGACAAGGCAACTGTTCAACTGAAAAGGAAAGAAAGAAGTAAATGAAAGGAAGATGAATAGAAAAATCTAACAGGGAGTGGTGAAGTTAGTGCAACACATAAGAGAAAAGGGAAGGAAAAAAGAACGATAAACCAATGGAAGAAACTAAGAGTACCAATTTTGCAGGGTTACTATTAGAGGACTCAAGTTCAGAATCTGAGGATGATAACATCTCTTCTAAAAATGATGAATCAGATGACATGGGAAATATTAATGGTGATGATGATCAGGTTGAAAATGTTGCATTTAGGGCAGATACAGAGATGGCTAATCCAGAATTTTTATTGGGAATGACATTCATCAATGCAACAGAATTTAGAGCTGCTTTGAGAGCTTACTCTGTTAAAAACAATAGAGACATTTCCTTTAAAAAGAATGAGTGGTAAAATTTCTGCAAAATGTTCTGATGGATGTCCATGGCGTATATATGCCTCTAGAAAGGCACCAGATGACCCTGCCATCGAGATAAAAACTTTGGTTGGGAAACATTCTGATGATTGTTTGTTTATTTTTGCCAACAAACATGTGAAATCTAGGATGATTGCCAAAACATACCTACATTATTTAAGAAAACATCCAGATGAATCAGTAGGTGATTTCATGGAGAAAGTACATGAAGAGATGAATGTTGAAATCTCAGTGAGTCAAGTATATAGAGCAAAGAGAATAGCTAAAGAGATGATCGAAGGTCACTACAATGAACAATATGCAAAATTAGAGAACTACTGTGCAGAACTCAAGAAAAAGAATCTAGGATCAACTGTATTGCTAGAAACAATACCCGGTGAAGAGGATGGCAAACCTAATTTTGAAAGAATTTACATATGTCTTGAGCCATGCAAAAGAGGTTGGAAAGCAGGTTGTAGGCCACTTATAGGGATGGATGGTTGCTTTCTTAAAGGAGGTCAACTTTTGACAGCAATTGGGATAGATGCTGATAATGGTATGTTCCCTATAGCCTATGCTGTAGTTGATGTTGAAGACAAGCATAACTGGAAGTGGTTTTTGAATTTGCTTGTGGATGACTTGCGAATTAGATCATCATGATAACTTATGCCTCATTACAGACAAACAAAGGCAAGATTCTTCTTCACTTAAATTATCAAATTCTAATTGCCTTTAATTATCAAAAATGAATTAAATCTCAATATTCCTCTCTTTTGTAGGGTTTGGAGGGAGCTATTTACGAGACTGTTCCTAAAGTTGAGCACAGGCATTGTGTAAGACATTTGTACAATAATTTCAAGAAAGTGCATAAATGTTTATCATTGCAGACAAGGGTTTGGAAAGCTGCCAAGGCAACTCATGTAAGTATAGATATGAGATGGATATGTTGGAAAAGGAGGACAAAGAAGCAAGAAACTGGTTCAACAATAAACCACCCAAATTCTGGAGCAAGTCACATTTTAGAACAACAACAAAGTGTGATAGACTTTTGAATAATCTTTGTGAGTCATTTAATGGGATAAAACCAGTTTTAAAGGCAAGGGCGAAACCTATACTTGGATTGCTTAAAGGAATTAGAGTATACCAGATGAAAAGAATGAATCAAAAGAGGGAGGTGCTCCAATACCAAGGTAATGTTACTGCAACTTGTTTGAAATACAAAATATTTAACATGAAAGTTAACAGTTTCATAGTATAACAGGAAGTTTATGCCCTCGAATCCAGATACTAGTAGAAGAAAAGAAAAAAGAGGCAGTTGCATCAATTCCTACTTGGGCTGGACAATTTTTATTTCAAGTAAAAACTATGTATGATGAACAATTTCGTGTGGACTTGAACGGAAGAACCTGCTCTTGCAGGGAGTGGGACCTTACTGGAATCCCACGCTCACATGCAATGAGCTGCATGTTCAATATAAGAGAGAATCCAGAAAACTTCATAAATGATTGTTACAAGAAGGCTACTCAAATGACGATTTATGAGCCAGTCATTGCTCCAATGGATGGACCTGATATGTGGGAAAAAACTGATCTACTTCCTATTCAACCTCCTAATTATGAGCCGAAGAAAGGTAAGTTGGACAAAAAAAGAAAAAAAGAACCTGATGAAATTGAAGCCTCCAAGAGAAAAGCCGCGGAGATGAAAAAACAGAGAAGAGACAAAAAGAAAAAACAATACATCAAGTGAATTGAATTGAATACAACAGCCACAAATGTTACCAAATTGAGTAAGAAAGGGAGGTTAAGGAGGTGTAGCAAGTGCTTGCAAACTGGTCACTATAAAACAACTTGCAAGAAGAACTGTGATTCTCCAAATTCAACAGCTCCACCTCCAGCTACACCAACAACTCGAGGTTGGTCCCAAAATGCTACAAATCAATCCCACCTAAGTAAGCAAATCCATTTTGAGTCCACTAATTGGATTGGACATATAAATGAACCTTCTAAACTCAATGTAAGTATGGAACCTTAGATATTAGTTATTTAATTCTTAGAGACAGTTACATTAGTATTTATTATATTTTATTCACAGCCAAGAAGGCCAGCGGAGGACGGTTCATATCAGATGCTTGCACAAGCTCAAGTTGGCAGTATTGTGAGAAATGCCGAGAAGTACAAGTGGGATGGAAAAAATTATATTAGCTTACAAAGCCTTAATACAAGTGCTTCGATGAAGTCCAACAAAAGGAGCTTTGACAATGAAGAAAATAGAAGCAATTAACATATGAAGAACTACATCAACAATACATTTTAATTTCATAGCTATTTTATTTTTTATTTTTTAAGGGATATTTCTCTATCATTAGCTGCTAAACATTTGAAATTCTCATTGTTAAAAGTTTGTCATTTTTCCGTTACAGTTCAATTTAGCATTTGTACTCTTCGAAACCTCGCGGCTTACTTTCATTGCTTACATATTTTTTGGGCTAACAAAGATTTTGTTAATTGCTTAAATTCTTGGACACTGAAGCAGAAAAATAACATGAATCTTTTATCATATCACAGCGACAAAATACTTGGAGAAGTATGACATTTGTCACAGAAAGTACGGAACTTAGAGAACTTAAGACAAATTGAACAATTAAACAATAAAAATGAAGAAAAACAATACCATTATCAACTAGTTCAACGCCTCTTTGGACTAGTGATATCTATTGAAGATAAAGCAAATCGAACTCACCAGAAAGCATAACAGGTGTCAGTAGCTTTGTTTAGTCTGCCTTGGAATCCACCATCAGTGGTTGCCTGTCTCTGCAAGAAGGAACAATTGAGTCACACCAAATGCAGGACGGTAGATCATACCGAAGACCAAGTTAGGATGACAAATTATTGAAAACCAAATGTTGCCATGAGGGGACTTCACCACATAATCTGAGCTAAATTTTCAGTATCTCGTGTGAAGCATTGTGTAATATACTTTCATAGATTACAGCAGGGAGCCAGCACAGAAGATCCACACCACTTAAATGGTCTTTGTTAAGAAATAATTAAGTAAATAAAAGCATGTTCTCTAGCAGTTCAAACTTTATATGAGATGGTCATGTAATTCCAATATGGTATCAGGCTCAGGTCCTGAGTTTAAATCTCATCGTCACTCATTATCGAAAAGATTTCCACTTGTTTGAGCTATGAAAAAGAAATCAAGCCCACACATGAGTGGGCGTGCTGAGACATATGTGGAGGAATACTGAAAAGCATATTTAGCAAAGGAATAGAAGAACATGTACACACAATACTCCATGAAAGTTTACCTTTAGGCTCCAGTCTAGAAGCAAGGGCACGTTTCTGAAGCAAGAGGATACATTCTTCGACAATATATCATCTTCAATTAATCCCATCAATCTGAGAGATGCAACCGCACAAAAAGTGGCACCACCTGTGATACTAAACAATCACCCTCTATGAGAACTATCATATTACCACTTCAAGAAAACTAAAAGATGATTTAAGAACATGCTATTCTTTCAGCTTTCTTTCGACAAACAAACAAAAATACAAAAATGGCAGATAAATTCCTTGTGAGCCCAGCAAAGGATTTTCTTAATTTTCTATTCCGCGACTCAAAACAGAGACAACACAATTGCCATTCTATACATCCAATAACTACAAATGGATAACAGATTGATTTGCAACAAAAGCAAGTCTCGAAATAGGAAAATGAACCATTTTCACTTTTATCACTTTAAACTTTTGACCCAAGTTGAAAAAGGAAAAGATCATGACCAGTTCAAGATATTCAAAATACGTGATCCAATTGATAGGCTGCCCGCGAAAGGAAACATTCAAAGATGTGCTCATCTGTTCCCTTTTTTACTTGTTTCGCTTTTGGCCAGCTGGATTAAACGATGTTGCCGGAGTCCAAGAAGGAAGACAATGAAGTAGATCGCGTATTGAATGATACACATACTTTTAGCAAATGGAAGGAGCCATTTAACTGCTTGCGTATATCCTTTTAATTCTATGATCCATTTCAATCACTAATCCAAAAAGGCTTATATTTGGGGAAATCTTCTACCACAGTCATAATCCCACCATGAAACAACAGACTTTAAGTTGAAACAGGCCACTCACCAGAAATCAATGGGCCGAGGAAACATTGGTTTTTTCTATGGTTGTAGCTTCAGCGACGAGCTCGTAGAGGTGACGATCAGCTGGAGAGATGAATTGGTGCAGAGGAAGAAGATGGAGCGACGATCTGTACATCTAGCTGATTTTCCCGAATTTTTTGCTTGTTGATTTTGTTGACAATCAATTTTTTTTTTTTTGTTGGGAAAGAACAGCAGTTGAACTTCACATTAAAAACCCCTCCGAAAATCAGGATTATAGAGAGTCCATCAATAATATAGCTTGACAGGCCATAGCCGAAAATGATCACAACAATCTAATGAAAAAATGTTGCTTGCTACTATAGGTACTTAAAAACTCGAGCGCAAAATGCAATACAAACCGAACCAAGACTTCGCCTTCATAAAATATTTGAAGATCAAACCATCAAAAGTTTAACTCATGCAGCACTTGCAGACTCAGAGACTCTTTGTTGACAATTTGGGGTTTTGCTTCAGCGAGTCTTAGCTTGAAGAACTCATTTTAGAAAGTAATAATGATATAAAAAGAGGAAAGCACCTTTAGATGTTGTGCTTTGAATGGAGCGAGAGAAAAATGTAATTGATTAAGCTCTTTTTACTTTCATATAGTATTATTTATTTTTTAAAGATATATTATTTATATTCCTATTTTGCCCTCATGGCAAATTTATAAAAAAAGTGTTTTTATTGTTTTGCAAGGAAATAAAGAGATTAAGGTTTACATTATAAAATAAAAATAAAAAAATAAAATAGGTTGCAAGTTGAAAAAAAGAGCACACATTAACGATGCAAAATGCCACGAACTCCTCTTCGAGTCAACCAATTCAGATTGCTTTGATTTTGAATTTCTTCCGCATTTTTCTAGCCTTTTGTACAGGTTAAAGAGAATAGTTTTCTTGTTTAATCTATGTATGTGAGTTAAACTCCTGTTTGTCCACACTTTTTATTTCAGAAAAAAAATATTTTGACACTGCGTTTGGTTATATATTGATTTTCAAATATTTTTTTTTCAACTTTCGTTTGAAATATCATATTTTCTTTTTATGTTCAGGGTGCCTACTAAGTATTATGGTTTGACTTGATATTCGTTGGAGGGTTTTTTTTTAAAATATTCTTGAATCGAGAGTTCACTATATGGATAAAGAGATGAAGAATTATGCATTGCTCAAAAAAAAAAAAAAAAAAAAGTAGAAAGTGAATTTTTGTGTTGTTTATGTTTTCCCTTCCAAATGTTTGATCGGCAAGAAAGGAAACGGATATACAGTTGAAGGAGTTAGCTTCCTTCTAATTATTTGCTTGAATAGGACTTAAAAAATACATCTTTTAATTTATCACCTATCAAACAAATGCGAAAGTTTCTTTAACATCTCCTTCGTATATACTTTTTTCCTTTTCATAAAAGAAAATTTGTTATTTTTCTCTATTACATAATCAATACTTGGGAGAAAGAAAGTGGATAGGAGTATATAGCAGTGGTATGAAAGTAATTGCTTTGAGCACGTAAATTCCTTTGTAGTCTTTGACCATCAATGCAATTTATTCCTGTAGTGATCGAGTCAGTAGAACATTTAAAACTGTGATTTGGTTGAAAAATATAAATGATTTATCTAGTGACACCAATAATTGTAGACATTAATTACAGGAGAGGTCGGTTCATTGAATGGATAGAATTTAAGTAAATCTACAAGGTGGTAACATTATTGTGAATACATACTCCTTTCCATCATTTTTTACTTATTCACTGTACTAAATATATATATTCACTTTTATTAATTTAGTTTGAGAAATTAAGAGATAAGTTATCATTTTATATCTATTATACCCTTATTATTAAGTTTAATTATTTTCAATTCATTCCCCAACTCATAATAATTAGGAGTGATATAAAATTATCATTTTAATTATTGCTTTTTGATTAAGGGGTGTGTTAAGTCAAAATGAAGTGTTTATACGGAAGTAAACATGAACGGAGGGAGTATTTTCTCCTGTTCATCGTAACTATGTTGTAGTGCAAGCAGAAGACGTGCGTTTTACCATAACAACTACTCCTTTAATGCTAACAATATACTCCTTTAATACTAACAAACTTGTCTTGCACTTGCTCCAAGAGGTTGCCTATTCATGTTTCTATATTCTAGGCGCATTGTAAGTGTATAAACTTGTAACTCTTCTGCAAAGAATACCATTTTATGATATATAAGCAAATGACACCTGATTGCTTTAATTTACCCTAATTAGAACTGGAATTGTCCTAATTAGGTATACTCTCAAATGTGTAACGCCAAAAACTTGGAGAGAACAGTTGAGGCTCATGACATACATTAGCCGGTGAAGAAAAGGAATAGCACGTGTCAACCCTGCAAATAGCAGGAAAGCAAAATAAAGTGTAGAAGCTCAAAGGCGTTTTCTGTCAATTCACCGACGACCCCAAGCTGTTCTCCTTAGCGGCATCTATATAGGTAGTAATATAATTGGTCAAAGATCAAAGAAGCTATAAGCAAGGACGGATCTAGAACTTGAGATTTATGGATTTTTTATAATCTCAATTTAAAAGATCGCTTCTTTATCTACGCCAAAGGGGAATCGAACCCCATCCAAAAGGCCAGCTAAACTTAAGCAAGTTCTATTACTACTGGACTAAGAGACCACTCTATTATCGGATTCTCAACATATATTTCTTATATATTTAATAATTTTTTTTAATATAAATGCGTAATAGTTACTGGTTCCGAAAACCCCCGGTTATAAGACAGCCACAAAATTGTGGTTTAGCAAAAATGGCATGAGAAAACAAGCTCATGATGTTTGATGATTAAACAACAAAAGAGCGCAGCAATACAATTTCTGTTTCTCTCATTCGGCAAAGACTAAAGAAAGGACTGAATCCATACAAGAATGTTAGGAGCCAATCATTTTTTGCGCAGATTTCCCTTCTTTTGGGGTGGTCTTTAATTTTTATCCCTCAAATCGATGGTCTTTAATTTTTGTCCTTCGCCTGGTATCTCGAAGTTCTGGATTCGAACCCCAGCTCAGTAAAAAAAAGAAGGAATTTCGCAAGGCAGAGGTTTGGATTCGCACAGAAATTTGCCTTCAAAACACTGCCTTAAGACAGACTTTTAAAATTCTTTCCACTTACAATTCAGCTTGGTGAAGCAATTAATATTTGAGTCGTGATGGTTTTCTTTTCCCATCGTTCTTTACAACATAGGAACTGTAGGTACTGAAGTTCCACACACGTAAAAAAGCAAATGCAAAACATATCATCTTTAAGAATGGAGAGCCCATGCCTGCGTTTTCAGCAAAAATTAATGAATTTGCCTTAAAAACTCTGCCTTAAGGTAGAGTTTGAAACTCTGCCTGAATCATGTAAAACTCTGCCTTGCGATTTTGTTTTTAAAATTTTTGACTGAGCGGGAGTTCGAACCCGAAACCAAGGAGTTCTAACCAAGGTAAAAAATTAAAGACCACCAATTTAATGATTAATTTTTAACCGAGCGGGAGTTCGAACCCGAAATCAAAGAGTTCTAACCAAGGTAAAAAATTAAAGACCACCAATTTAATAGACAAAAATTAAAGACCACCCCAAAATAAGGCCATTCCTGCGAATTGCCTGGAGTGAATTAAGGCTGGTCCAGTAGAATTCCAGTCTTTTAAATATTGGGCTTGGGCCGTGCTGAACACTAAAAGAGAGAACAGTTGATCCAATATAAATACCTAGTGGGAGTTGGAAGCGTAGACCCAAAGAGTTGACAGATGAGGGAACTCCAATCTAAGCTAAGATATAGGAATGGGGGAAGTGGAGAAACAACTCTTGCTAAAACAAACTCCTCAACTATATATATAAGCTTTGGAGTTTGTTTTAGCAAGAGTTGTTTTCCCTCTTCTCAACTCCATCTATCTCAGCCGACCCTCATACTAATGGTCTTCGATCTGCATCGGTTTGCTCTTTTTATTTTTATTTTTATTTTTTAAAATATATTGAAGAATTAACCTAAATAGCTGCCACTAATCGCTTAAACTTAAAATAGCCTATAATATGTGCATAACTGTGCATACTCAGTGTATAATTTATGTATACCAGTTAGAGAAATTTAGCAGTAAATCTGGGAGTAATTAATGTTTACCGGCTATTTGCGTAAAGATCCCTGGTATATTTTTTTACCCGACATTTGTTTTTATCACCTTCTTGAGAGATCTGTTCAGATATTTTCCTTATTTCGTTTAGGATCGTAGAGTGAGAGAAGTCGTCCAAATTCTTGGTGTTTGAAAAGAAAAATCACTTTTTTTTTTTTTTTTTTTTTTAACTATTTGAGATTTCAAACTGTATTCTTCAGTTTTAGGTTGTCCCTTGTTATCTTGAGACTAATTTTCGACACTGTGGTTTTTGTATTTCTTTCTAGTTCTTGATATTTGCTTCATGGTTTTACTCTTCATTTTTAGCTAGTTTCAGGGAGCTTTTTGGCATGTTAATACCAGTAAGGTAATGAAAGTTTGAAAATTTGTTTAATTGAACCTTCCATGAAACGAGATGATTTCACATTGTACTTGTAGAAAAGAAAGCCCTTGTATAAATTGGATGTAAAAGGTGGTATTGTCAATTGCGGATTCGAAACGCTGAGGAGCTATTTACTGTTAATCAGGTTCTTCTTGATTGTCGGGTTATCACTCAACTTCCTCTGGCATCGACCTTGAAAATAAGCTTGGTATTGTTTCATGTGTTAGTGTATTGTTTATGTCTACGCTTGATGGTGGTCATCAATTGGATATCAAACAGTATATTGTTTATGTCTATGCTTGATGATGGTCATCAATTAGATATCAAACATCATTTTTTTCCTTCTCTATGACTAACCTTTGAACCCTTTAGTATGGTAACAAGTCAACAAAATAAAAGGAAATGTGAGAAGTGAAACTACACAAACAGACTTCAAGGAAAAGCTCTGTATATTTACTCACAAAGGAAGGTCCTGCTTCTTTATGATGCAGTTGTGTTCATTCATGTCGTGCTATTTTTGTGAGCACAGATCAGGGTGATTTTTATCACCTCTAGATTGAGCTTTGACGGAGGAAAATAATTTAGAAAAGCCATGGAATTGCGCTACATGCGTGAAAAAGTTGACACGGTCAGTGCTATTCCACATTCCAAATTTATTCATATTTATCACCTTGAGCATGCTACTATTTCTATTTACACTATGAAATTACTCTCCACTTGCTAACCTGTTATTGTCAGCAGGGCTGGGCATAAAATACCGAAAACCGAATTACCGAATCGAACCGGCTATTTCGGTATTCGGTATTCGGTTCGGTATTCGGTACTGAAATATAAATTTTAATATTTCGGTTTCGGTATTCGGTATTTACAATTATACCGGTCGGTAATTCGGTAAATACCGAATACCGAAATTAATACCAATACATACTGTACAGTGTATACCCTAAAGGAGTAAAGGGCTAAAGGCCCATTGTAAAAACATTTAAGTCCAGCCCAAATCCGGAAATCCAATAAGCCAAATCCGTAAAAATCCCAATACTTCACCTTCACCTTCAGTTCACTGTAATCCCTAAGACCCTAACACTTCACCCATCAGTTCTACTTCACACAATCTACCAAATCCAACTATTTTCACTCAAATGAACTCATTTTCTCACCTAAAAATCTAAGAAAATAAGGAAAAAGTAGAGTACCATCATGCTTGAGAGTTTTACAATGAACGACGCCGTATTGGATCAAGGATAAAGTGAAGATCAAGAGAAATACTGAAGGTAGATGATGTCCATATCGAGCCATTTAAATAGGTAATCAATCACCTACGGCGAATATCGAATTTTGAATCACCGGAAGAAAAAAAAAAGTACAATCCGAAGAGCTAAACGTACATTATACAACATTACAAAGGTGTATATAGTGAGATTTGAGAGAGATGATGAAGTGAAGAAGAAGATCTATGTGAGAAAACAATGGTGAGATTCACTAATTTAAGCTTCTTTAATAGCTTCCGTATTGTATTTTTTTATTTTGTTTTACACTTCCAATGCTTCGTTGTTGTTGTTTTTGGGAGAGAAAGATATGAATGGATAGTATCCATAGTAGTAGTATTTGTTTAAAAGCAAGAATATCTGTTCAATATACAAAACCATCTCATTTTTTCACTCATTTCACTATACAGAAGAGGTTTTACCATCTAAATTAGCTCCAATTTTGCAATCTTGCAATCATACAGATAATCTTAGTTCTGTTCTTCGAATAGGGAAACAGGTTCATGCCCAAGTAACTATAAATGGAATTGACAACTTGGGTATTCTTGGTACAAGAATCTTGGGAATGTATGTTTTGTGTAACAAGTTTATTGATGCCAAGAAATTATTTTTTCAGCTTAAATTGTGTTATGCTTCCCCTTGGAATTGGTTGATTAGAGGGTATACAATAATGGGTCGTTTTGATCTTGCAATTTTGTTGTTCTTTAAAATGTTGGTTTTTGGTACTTGCCCTGATAAATACACTTTTCCTTATGTGGCTAAAGCTTGTGCTGGTTTAAATTCTGTTAATTTAGGTAAATGGTTACATGGGATGGTACAAAGTTTAGGTTTTGAGGAGATGTGTTTGTGGTTTTATTAAGTTTTATGCTGAGAATGGTTGTTTGGATGACGCTTGTCTTTTGTTCGATAAAATGACTCAAGAGAGATAGTGTTTTATGGAATGTGATGCTTAATGGCTATGCTAAAGATGAAGAGTCAGTGAATGATGTGGTTAGGTTATTTAGGGAAATGAGGAAAAGTGAAACTAAGCCTATTCAGTAACATATGCTTGTGTTCTTTCTGTTTGTGCCTCTGAATCGATGATTAAATTTGGTTGTGAGGTTCATGGGCTTGTTGTGAGATGTGGGTTAATAGATTTAGCATCCTTTGCTAGAGCTTTCATCCCTTAGACTGTTTCTTTTTTCTTTTTACTGCTTGAATGGGTGTTTACCTCTGTTGCATATCCTTAAATTGGTTTCTTTCATGGTCGCAGATGGTAAATTGGAGTGCACAACTAGAGCTTCCAGTTTCCGGACAGTGGGCAGTACAAGTGTACAACATCTTCACAATTTCGCTACTGCTTTGAAAATTATCTACACTGTTATTCTTTTGTTGTTGGAAGCTGCTGTATTATGAGATCTTGGACTAAGAATTTATAAGTAGCTACTTTTTGGGGTTGTCGTTTGTTATTGAAATAACTTAAAATTTTTTAAAGATCTAACTAGAATGTCTTCAATTCTGGAACTTTTGTCCAGTTTGGTATACAATGCCCAATTTATTTTAAGAATATGTTGTTGTTGTTACTAATTACATGAATATGTTGCTGTTGTTACTAATTACATTGACCCCTTGCATAGCATACTTGCATTCTAATACAGTGGACTTCGACTTCAATATGGTATTACCGTACCGAACCGAAGTTTGATTTACCGATTACCGAATTACCGAACCGAAGTTTGAAAGTTCGGTATTTGGTATATACTTTGAATTATCGATTACCGAATTACCGAACCCGAACTTTGAAAATACCGAACCGAATACCGAACGCTCAGCCCTAATTGTCAGCCATTCCACTAGTAGTAAAAGTAGGCTTGTAGAAACTTGCATAATGAACATTTAAAGAGAAGAGAACTGATCGAAGAACCCTCAGGGGTTGGTCTGGTGGTAATTGGCTTGAGCCTTGGGGTGCTCCCTTTCAAGGTCTCAAGTTCGAAACCCACTGGGTGCAAACAATTTCTGAGGGCTATCGGACTGGGGTAAAACCCTGAATTACCCGTGGTGCACTTGCGGGAAACTCCTTGCCGAGGGCCTGTGCACCCCCGGGATTAGTCGGGGCTCAAAGAGACTCGGACACCCGGTGCTTAATCAAAAAAAAAAAAAAAAAAAACTGATCGAAGGCATCATTGTTCTGTTTCCGTTATTGGATCTTCCATTTGTTTCACTATTGCATGGTTTCTCAAATCTGGCTTTCTGTCTGACTTTGCTTTTGGTTTTCAATTTCTCAATTTCTCTATTAACTATTGCATTCCACTATGAAGACACTGTATGATTTCTCCCTGTCTCCTTCTCTGTATAACATCTCATATTGTAACTTGGGGTCACATACTAGCTTGTTGGCTTTACTGTCACAAATCCTCACATTTTCTTTACCCAAGGTCAAGCGGTTTTAGTTTTAGTCCAAAATTTAGCAGCTTTTTTTCGAGTTGAAATAAAATATCACTTCATTTTGTTTTACAAGAGGATGTGACATATAGGTTAACACATACACTGAGCATGATTATCATTCGACAGAAATGAATGAACAAGGTGAAATAGAGTGAAGTTTTCAACCTCCATTTCATGCTCTGAGATTACTTTTGCACTTAGACATCTGAATAAAGAAAACACAATTTATGTATCCGTAAACCAACTAACAGAACATCTACACAAGATGAAGGAAGGAGTTATGCTCATTTGTGGACTTCTATTAAAGAATTAACCGATAAATCCCTTAAAGATGTATCCAATTTTGAAATACAGAAGCAGTGCATCTACTTAATGAACACTGTTACATTAAGTATTTCCCTTTTGGCATGCAGATCCTGTACTAAGGAACGAGTCACCAGAATAATGCCTCCATTTTCTAACTGTGTAGACGGGTAAGCCTAAATTCTATTTCACCTCATTGTTCACTCTTCAAAGATGCAAATTCAGGAATCCAGCAAACAAATGATAACCCGCTTATGAACACGAAAAAGGAAATTGAATTTGAAACTCAGTAGAATATATGAATTGAGTTTGATTTATGGAAAAGAAAGACTGAATTCAAAATGACGGGAAATGGAGATTGAGATAGCGTTTCATGAAAACTTTCGATCTGAATTTAACAAAAAAATTTCTTATTTGTAAAATTACTATAAATAAGGAAAACCATATCAGTCAAATGGCTTCCCTGTTCTTATTGGCTGTATTTTAGCATTTATGTTTCAAATAGAAAGTTCTTCCCTATTTCCATTATTGAGTTTGAAGGATAGGACGACAAACTCGTATGTCACAGGTGATTCAAGATATGTTCATGATGGAAACTATATATATCTTTAAGCCTTTGATTCAGTAGCAGAAGGCAGGATTAATGGGCAAAAACCATGATCAAGACTGGCTTTCCACACTTCCTCAATATCGGACATCATGTTACCACACTCATTCTCATTCCAACCTTCCAATGCATGCAAAATCCCGGCTATTCTCCATGCACTCATCATCCTTCTTGGTAGCCAGTTCTGGGATTATAATAAAATTATTCATGAATTTCCTAATTATCAGAAAATTAAATGATAAAAAATTGAGGATAGTAAATGATCTTCTCTAACCTCACAAGAGTCTACATTTTCAAGATGTTTTGGGATAGTCATGGCTGGTACGTTGAAGTAGAAGCAATCCTTGTGAGCTTTCCCTGGTGGGAATTGTGAAAAAGGAATGAATAATGTTCCTTTTGGTGCTTTCAATTGTTTATCTTTACTGAATCCATCTCCTATTAGCCATGTCTGCAATAAAATACTTCAATCAGAAACCTCTTTTAAATCTATAGACAGGAGATGTTGGGAAAGATTTCTTTGCTGTATTTGGACTTTCTATTATCCAGAGATGTTCAAAGCTCAACATAATGATAAAACTTTGGGTTTGGAGGGAGGAGGGAGGGGGGAGGTGCAAGGCATTGTTATAAATTGTCAAGATTCAGAATATATGGTATACTTTTAGGTGAATTTAGATTTATACCTTTGAAATATTATAAGATTTCGATAGGACCAAGTTAGTTGCAGCCTCGGAGGTAAGCTTTGCTTTGAGTCTCTTGTACTCTTCTTCATCTAACATGACAACCTATGTATAGAAATCACACTGAATGAGAGAGGGAAACCAAAATGATGGAGGAGATTAATAGGCAAAGATACCTGAATTCCTCCTTGGCACAAGGCAAGGGCAATGGAGTCGGCAACTTTGGACAAACGGCCTCGAAGGACTACTTGGGAAGTTCCTTTAGGAATGGAGTTTAGGACCACGGCAACAGCTAGGCTACTTCCATCTACCACCTTCACTTTCAACTGACGATGCCTCCTTAGGTAAAGTTCTCCGTTACTATTCAGCTGCTCTTCCTGCTGGAATGTCACATTTGTGTATAATTGCAAGTATCAACTGAAACCCTCTTTTGTCCAGCCAATAATAAAGGGTGATAGGAGAATTGTTTTTAATTCATATTCTCCCTAATAGTCAAAATCTGCCATATATAGCTTACAGAAAGTCCTTCTCAAGAAAATTACATTTTTGGTATAAATTATGCATATTTCTTATCAACAAAGAAAGGATGAGCATTATTTGATTTTCTATTGTTTTACTTGCCTGATTTAGGATTCCAAGGCTCAAAACTTTTATGCCTTTCTGATCTGCTTCCATGATGGCTTTCTCAATCAAATTGTTAATAGTATCTCTTTGCAATTGTATAAAGTACTGAACAAAACAAAAGTTAGGCCAACTAATCTCTTCAACAATGTATAACCTAGAACTAGGGGCGGAGCCAAGTGTAACCAAGGGGGTTCATTCCCTCGGCAGAAAATTACAGTGTATATTGAAGGTTAAAATTATTTTTTATGTATATATGATAGATGTTGAACTCTCTTGGTTTCTTCGTATGTTTACTTCTTCATATTTTTGAACCCCCTTACTGAAAATCCTAGCTCCGCCACTGCCTAGAACGTACAACTAGTCATGATTAACAATAAGTTCTTGCTTGTATACTATATTTTGGGATAGCCCAAGTTTGTAATTTGAGATTCCTGAACAAATTCCTCTCGACGACAAATGTCTGACCATAAATCCAAGTAATCAAAACAGACCATAGCGTAACGGGCCACATTAACCAGAAATATCACTTAGAAGCCTGAGGCTTGAGGCCAAGGATGAAAACTCTAGACGGAGATGATAGATGGATTCTAGGGTTGTTAAATGTGTTAGGCACTTCAGCTTTCCTCTCGAGTGACTTTTCATACAATGTATCCGTGAACATGTCTATTGTACCATACAGTGAGTTATACATTGGCACAAAACGTGAATAATCATTTCAAAATTGAGTTTGATGTAGTGAGTGGACCCGGCACTTTTGTAACCCATTTTTTTTTTTTTTTGGAACCAAACTAACCCATTAAAAAAAAAAAGAACCAAACTAGGCTTCACGCACAGATTCTGTGCGTGAAAGGGCCAAAGTGTACATTTACACTTTGGTCCTTTTACGCACAGAATCTGTGCGTGAAACCCCTCCCTAAAACCCCCGCCCTAACCTTTATTTGTTGGAAATCAAACTCAAAATTAAGGTTTTTTTCGTACTTTGATTGAAGATTAGTCACATTTCAAAACACCGGAATATAAATATTTTTAATAGATCTTAATATTTTTTGTAGTGTACAATAATATCGGCTCATTACATCAAGTATACATATACATTTGGATCGTCGTTTTAGGGGTTGTAAAGTGCTCCGAAGTACGTTTGAAAACTTGTTATATTTAGGTTTAAGTGCCATATCTTATAGGGTTTTGATTAATCTCTTTTGTTTTACTCCCAAAGCTATGAAAGTACCTTTTTGGTTCAAGACGAGGGGTTCATAATAATTGCAAAAATATTTCATTCCATTAGCAACGAAATACATCATTAAATTACAATAGACTTAAAAAATAAAATCAAGTTCTAGACACTCTTCTTCTTCCCGATGTGCTGCTACCACAGGAGTTGTGCCCACATGAACGCTTATCATGCCCAAATTGCTTACATGTCGAGCACTTGCGAGAGTAAGTCTTTTCGCTAACATCTATTTGATTGTGATAACGGGTTAACTTGTTTTTTCCAAATGTACGGATATGGTTCTTGTTTGCAATCATAGAAAACGGCGCGGCTGACCAATAGGCTTGATCACCAAGGGGACGGAAGTGGCCGGAATATGCTTTAAGGTATTTTACGACCTTATATTCCTCCGCCACATAATCAGTTACATTTCTGGCCATTCTCTCAAAGCACTTGACTGCATGAGAACATGGCATGTGGTACGTTTGCCACTTACCACAAGTGCATGATTGTGTACGCTCAGTAACGATATGTTTATTTCCTCCTTTGCCATCGCAATAACCCGTTCTAACTTCATACACTCGTTGAACGACGTCATACTCTGTAGCACCCCCTTTGGGAGGACACTATTACGAACAAAAGCCAATTTTACACTTACACCGTTTAGAAGGAACTTATGCCAAAAGATATTCACAAATATATTTAATAGCGGAAAAAGGCCCATGCAAAAAAATTTGGAAGTACGGCATTTTTTTTTTTTTTGTGCGCTCCAAAAATTTTCTTAGATGAAATAAAATAGCAGAGTATCATTTTAAAATGGTAATTCCCTTCTCAAATAGTCAACACATTTAAGAAACTTTGTTTTGAAATTTTATTTCCAAATCAACACCATTACGGGTCCATAAGATGCACAAAACTCAAACTAGTGATTTTCACAAAACTATTATCATCCTTTGTACATAATTACAAGACAAAATACAAATTCAGTATATGGCATGACTTGGGTTAAAAACACACCCTAAAATAGCAAAACCAGTCATCAAGTTTAAGTTACAAGCACATGGTCTTGTTTTCCACAAGCCTTCAAAATTTCATACGTAAGTGCCACATATGTATCATGTACAAGTCCCCAAAAATTTACAAAAACTAGATGCATATGCAGATGTGATCTTCACAAGGGCTCCCATAAAGTCTACTCCAAATGACCATCTTCATACCTCATCTCGCGCATTACCTACGATAGAAAACAACTATCGCTAAGCATGAAGCTTAGTGGTGTATAAACTTTGGGCTTGGAGCCATTAAATTCTCCAATTCCCTTGTTCGCCGTAGGTGACTCAATAAGGTAACAATAAGCCCAAGTGAACAAGTATATCAAAGTATCGAATACAAACCTTGAAGAGTTTCAAAATATCAATACTAATATTCTAAGGCTCAAGTATTAAGAAAGCTTATAATTCAATTCAAGAGAATTTGTCAAATAACCACTTTCGCCCAATATGTACGTCATGCCATCACACTACGCACAATCAATATCAAGACGGGCCGAAGCCCCGAAATCAAGAAGGACCGAAGCCCATATCAAGAAGGGTCGTCACCCAATATCAAGAGAATCAAGAACCATGTTGAAAGTGGCTTTCCACTCGTACTCGAAAATGGACGAAAATCCATCGTCAAGACGAAATGTAAATCCAAAGTCAAGATGGGCAAGATCCGAATCGAGGGGCATGCCAATATCGATGACTAGTCACCATAACAAGAAGGACAAAGTCCCAACAAGAATGCAAAATGATCAAGCAATTCGTACAAGTGGGCAATTTAGCAAAAGTCTTGCAATACTTGAGACAATAACCATATAATAATATAAGATGAAGAGTAAAGAAATAACTCATCAAGATACTTCAAAATTCCAGAAAAATAAAGATATTTTAAGTTCAAGTTTATACACAAACCTTGGCGTTTTACCACACAACAAGTTCTACCACAACTCGAGGAGTTCAAATCATCTACGCCATAGACCAATCAAAGTCCACTTCGTCAAATAATTCCTCTTAGCTTGTACAAGAGCATATATACCTTAAATACACAAATAAATATCTACTTAAGTTCAAAAGTCCCAGCACATCACAACTAAACACGAAATCAACGAAAATCAGCCCAAACTATCAAAACAGAAATTCTGGACAGCGCTACCATCTTGTATTGTTGCTCAGTTTCGAAGGGGTAAATGGAAAAACTGGACTTTGTGTCCTCAATGAAAGTTGTAGATATATGTCTTAGGGTCTCATAGAAATTAGAATCACCCCTACAGAAATTTTGTACAAAAAGATATGCTCAAAATACTAACAGCAGTCCATGTAGAATGTTCAAAACAGAAATCTGGACAGCACCTCCCCCTGCACTTCATCACCCCTTTTCGGGTAGCTAAAGGCAAAACTGGGTTTTACAGCCTTGATGAAAGTTTTAGGTCTATGAAATAGCTTTCCAGAACATCTTGAAGCACTCAAAACGGAGCTGTATACAAGGAGTTATGCTAAATATTCTAACAGCAGTCCCAATCCAAAAACGGGTTTGCAAAACAAAAATCTGGGCAGCAACTCCCTTGATATTCCAGCCCACAAAACAATTCAAAACAACCACCAACCAGTCCCAAAATATTATCATAAAACAGCCACACAAAAATCATATCAAACAGCCCCAAAATATTATCACAAAACAGCCATAAAAATTCATACAAAACAGCCCAGTATACGCTTTGTATACGATATTTTCATACACTTTATTCTCCCAATTTCGAAAACAACAACTTATCAACAACATCAACAATCATTGTACATCATAACTCAACCAATTCCACCCATTTAAATCCAACAAAACAGCCCCCAATCCATAAATTGCAATAAGGCAACAAACGAGTTTATAATGTCATATTTTCCGTTCTAATCCGTTAAAACTTCAAATAAACACTTTAATAACATAAGATAAATCTTATACATACCTTAGCAGTAGCTCAACCACGAAAATATCCTTCCCCAAGGTCAATATTTAGCTTAAAATGACGATGACAACTCGTACTACACTTTTCTCTTCACGAGCTTTGGGATTCGGAGCTCCGATTTTGATCAAATCTTGGTTTTTTTCTCTCTACTCTCTTCTCTCTCTTTCTCTAGGAGGTTCTGGAAAATCTTGGTCTGTAAATGAAGAAGGGAGCTGAAAATATCCCTTAATGGGCTAAGGGGTTGGGCCTGACCCGACTTGGAATCGGGTTGGGCCGAATTTTGCTGTCCAGCTTGACCTTTCTGCATTAAAACGTCCATAACTCTTTATCCAGATGTCACCTATAAGCCCATAATATATGGTTGGAAAGGTATTTCAATTATCTACAACTTTCATTTTATTAGTTTTCCCAAATTCTCAAATTCGGATGGGGTTACGACCTCCCGAAGTCAGGTCACCCGAAACATAACTAAATTTTTTTTTTTCTTCTAAAAATTTGAGGTGTTACTTTCAAAAAAGAAAATTTTGGGGTGTTACAACTCTCCCCCCCTTAAGAAATGTCGTCCCGAAATTTACTTTATAATTACCTCAAAACAGATGTGGGTATTGAATTCGCATATCCTCTTCTCGCTCCCAGGTAGCCTCTTTGCCGGAATGATTTCTCCAAAGGACTTTTACTAATGGAATTTTCTTGTTTCTAAGATCTTTTGTCTCACGCGCCAAGATTTGGATAGGTTCCTCTTCGTATGTCAAGTCAGGGCTGACCTCAATGGATTCAACGGGAAGAACATGAGATGGATCTGAGCGATATCTTCTAAGCATAGAAACATGGAAGACATTGTGGATCTTAGCCAATTCCGGTGGAAGAGCTAATTTATATGCAACTGGACCAATCCTCTCAAGTACTTCATATGGTCCAATAAACCGAGGACTAAGTTTTCCTTTTTGGCCAAATCTCATAATCTTCTTCCATGGAGAAACCTTTAAAAATACTATCTCCCACTTGATACTCAATTTCACGCCTTTTAAGATCAACATACGACTTTTGTCTATCCGAAGCAATTTTTATACGATCCTTGACGACTTTTACTTTATCCTCAGTTTGTTGCACAATCTCAGGGCCAACCAATTTTCTTTCACCGACCTCACTCCAACAAAGGGGAGTTCTACACTTTCTCCCATATAAGGCTTCGTAGGGAGGCATGCCAATACTTGCTTGGTAGCTGTTGTTGTAAGCGAACTCTATCAAAGCTAGGTGTCTGTCCCAACTACCCTCAAATTCCATAATGCAAGCTCGAAGCATATCTTCCAAAATTTGAATCACCCTCTCGGACTGGCCGTCTGTCTGAGGATGGAAAGAAGTACTAAAGTTCAACCTAGTGCCCAAAGCTTCTTGCAAGCTAGTCCAGAATCTGGATGTAAACCTTGGATATCGATCAGATACAATAGATACAGGGACACCATGTAGCCTCACAATCTCATTAACGTACAATTCTGCTAAACGTTCAAGTGGGTAGTCCATTCTGATAGCCAAGAAATGAGCACTTTTGGTTAGCCTATCAACTATAACCCAAATTGCATCATGATTTCCTTGAGTGCGTGGAAGCCCAGAAACAAAGTCCATAGTTATTCTTTCCCATTTCCACTCAGGTATCGACAAGGGTTGTAACAAACCAGTTGGGACTTGATGCTCGGCCTTTACCTGTTGACAAATTAAGCATCTAGAAATAAATTCCGCAATGTACTTCTTCATACCATTCCACCAGTAGTGTTCTTTGATGGTTTGGTACATTTTAGTACCTCCAGGATGCATTGCATATGGTGAAGTATGTGCTTCATTCAAAATTTCTTTTCTCAAGTTGTCATCTTTAGGGACACATAACCTATTTTGATAAAGTAGAACACCATCCTCCCTTAATTTAAAATTAAGCTTTCCTCCAGTTTGAACTTCTTTGATCAATTTCGCAAGCTTATCATCTAACTTCTGTGCTTCTTTCACTCGTTCAAGTAGAACTGGCTTGACTTGCAAATTAGCAGCAATAGAGCCATCAGAATTAAATGCAAGACAAGCATTCATGGCTCTTAATTTCCGAAACAAAGGCAAATGACTTAGAGATAGACTAGCAAAGGCTTTGCGACTTAGAGCATCTGCCACCACATTGGCTTTACTCGGATGGTAATCAATCGTGCAGTCATAATCTTTAATGAGTTCAAGCCATCTACGTTGTCTCAAATTCAACTCTTTTTGTGTACCCAAGTACTTCAAACTCTTGTGATCAGTAAATATGTGACACTTTTCGCCATATAAGTAATGCCTCCAAATTTTCAAAGCAAACACTATGGCAGCGAGCTCAAGGTCATGAGTAGGATAGTTCAATTCATGTGGTTTCAATTTTCGGGAGGCATACGCAACCACTTTCCCTTCTTGCATCAGGACACAACCCAAACCATGATGAGAAGCATCACTATATATCACATATTCTTTTCCTTCCGTTGGTAGAGTAAGTAGAGGAGCTTGTGTCAATAAAGATTTGAGCTTTTCAAAACTCTCCTGGCATTTGTCATCCCATACAAACTTGACATCCTTTCTTAAGAGTTTAGTCAAAGGAGAGGCTATAATGGAGAAGCCTTTGACAAACCTTCTATAGTATCCCGCTAAGCCCAAGAAACTCCTTACTTCAGTTGGACTTTTAGGTGGTTTCCATTCGACAATAGCTTGAATCTTACTAGGATCCACCTTCACACCTTCCGCCGGCACAATATGTCCCAGAAAAGCCACCTCACTAAGCCAAAATTCACATTTGGAAAGCTTAGCATAAAGCTTTTTCTCTTGCAAAATTTGCAAAACAATTCAAAGGTGCTTTCTGTGGTCTTCACTATTCTTGGAATATATCAAGATATCATCTATAAAGACCACCACAAATTGATCAAGATAAGGCTTAAACACGCGATTCATCAGGTCCATAAATTCCGCAGGAGCATTCGTCAACCCGAATGGCATCACCAAAAATTCATAATGGCCATATCGAGTCCTAAAGGCAGTTTTAGGGACGTCTTGTTCCCTTACCCGCAGTTGGTAATACCCAGACCTCAAGTCAATTTTTGAGAACAAACTAGCACCTTTTAACTGGTCAAATAAATCATCAATCCTAGGCAGTGGGTATTTATTCTTAATTGTTACCTTGTTCAGTTGCCGGTAATCAATACAAAGCCTAAGAGTCCCATCTTTCTTTTTCACAAATAGAACAGGAGCTCCCCAAGGAGAAACACTCGGGCGAATGAAACCTTTCTCAAGAAGTTCTTGCAATTGATTCTTCAACTCCTTTAATTCTGCTGGAGCCATTCGATAAGGCGTTATAGAAATAGGAGTAGTTCCAGGAATAACCTCTATAGGAAATTCAACCTCCCTTTCCGGGGGCAGTCCGGGGAGATTTTCAGGGAAGACATCAGGAAATTCACACACCACTGGTATATCCTTAAGGCTTGGACTTTCCAGGTGTGTATCAAATATATGAGCAAGATAAGCTTCGCAACCCTGTCTGATCATCTTCCTTGCCACAACCGCGGAGATAATATTAGATGTCAATGATCTTTCACCTTGAATAATGATGTGTGAAAGTGAAGGAGCTCTAAAGGTCACATGCTTCGACCTACAATCAACTACAGCATGGTATCTATAAAGCCAATCCATACCGATAATGACATCATAGTCTTGGAAAGGCATTTCGATCAAATCAGCAGGGAAGACTAGATCTTGAATCACCAAGGGACAACCTCGATAGATTTGATTGCAAATAACTTGTTGACCCAAAGGACTTTGGACAAGCACACCACAATCGAGTCTCACAGATTTCACATTTTCAGGAAAAGCCAATGATGAGCAAACATAGGAATGTGTAGAACCAGGATCAAATAATGTAACAACACATAAGCCGAATAAGTGAAATTTACCAACAACCACATCTGCTCCATCTTGGTCATCCCTCTGTCTCATCGCATAAGCTCGTGCTGTAGCTCTTGACCCACTAGCTTGGTTGGCTCCACCTGCACCTGTTGCTTGTGTGTTTCTAGATCTTGCACCTCTATTCCCTTGAGAGGGAGTGGTAATAGGTTTTTGAACCGAGCCTTCCGTACGCGGAGAAGAAGTGGGGTTAGGATTAGGACAATCCTTCACTTTATGATCGAAGCTCCCACAATTAAAACAAGCACCAGAAGCTCTCCTACAAGTACCAAAGTGATTCTTTCCACATTGTGCACAAGTGGGTGTACGAGTCTTGCCTTGGCCATAGCTTGGAGTGCTGCCAGTAGAGGAACTTGATCTATTTTGCTTATGTTGGGCTAACTTTCGAACAGTATTAGCTTTGGAACTGTCAAACCTTCCCCTTTTTGATGGACCTCCTGAATCTGCATCAGCTTTCCTGAACTTGTGTTCATTTCTACTAGTTTGTTCCTTGTCGATCCTTTCCCAAGTAAGAGCAGCTGAAACTAATTTATAAAAGCTTTCATGTTGTAGGACCGCCACAGATTTTCTGATGGAATTATTCAAACCGTCTTCGAATCGCCTGCACTTATCTTTTTCGTTATTAATAATACCACCAGCATAACGAGATAGCCTGAGAAACTTCTGCTGATATTCAGCAATAGACATACTCCCTTGCTCTAAATTCAAGAACTCCTTTTTCTTTGCATCATGATAAGCAGGTGGGACATATTTCATATGAAATTCTTTCACAAAATCATTCCAAGTAAGAACAAGAGGTTTTGCCCTGGCATTCGGTACACTTACCCACCAATCATAGGCATCTTTTTGTAACAATGAGACAGCATACTTAAATTTGGCAGCGTCTGAACACTCTAATTGCTCAAAAACTCTTTCAATCCGTTCCAACCACTGCTCGGCATCTGTAGGGTCAACAGTGCCTTCAAACTCAACTCCACCCATTTTTCTCATTTTCTCAAAGTTCATTTCATCAGAGGCAGGCATTCTTCTAGCCATGTGACGAAAGAAATCAGCCATTTGTTGAAAAGGGGGATCAACAGCAGGAGCACTATGACTCATCTGAGGGTGTGGCCCAACTCTTGTACCCTGATTATTTCCCGCTTCAGATCCACTTGCACTAGGAGGATTAGAATCAGCAAAATGTTCTCCAACCCCTTCTTGTAGGTCAGGTTGGGCATTGGAGTTATTTAAACTCTCACGAGCGGCTTCCATAAGTCTATTAGAAGTAGAAGATGCCACGACTTGATTCCTACATAAGGGAAGATCACATTGCATTAGGGACATGTACATGATGCATATGCGCTATATACTAAAAAAAATATGTGACAAAAAGGAACGGTATACCAACAAATCACAACAAAAGTCCTAGAATCACAAACCTAGGCTCTGATACCAACACTTGTAGCACCCCCTTTGGGAGGACACTATTACGAACAAAAGCCAATTTTACACTTACACCGTTTAGAAGGAACTTATGCCAAAAGATATTCACAAATATATTTAATAGCGGAAAAAGGCCCATGCAAACAAATTTGGAAGTACGGCATTTTTTTTTTTTTTTGTGCGCTCCAAAAATTTTCTTAGATGAAATAAAATAGCAGAGTATCATTTTAAAATGGTAATTCCCTTCTCAAATAGTCAACACATTTAAGAAACTTTGTTTTGAAATTTTATTTCCAAATCAACACCATTACGGGTCCATAAGATGCACAAAACTCAAACTAGTGATTTTCACAAAACTATTATCATCCTTTGTACATAATTACAAGACAAAATACAAATTCAGTATATGGCATGACTTGGGTTAAAAACACACCCTAAAATAGCAAACCAGTCATCAAGTTTAAGTTACAAGCACATGGTCTTGTTTTCCACAAGCCTTCAAAATTTCATACGTAAGTGCCACATATGTATCATGTACAAGTCCCCAAAAATTTACAAAAACTAGATGCATATGCAGATGTGATCTTCACAAGGGCTCCCATAAAGTCTACTCCAAATGGCCATCTTCATACCTCATCTCGCGCATTACCTACGATAGAAAACAACTATCGCTAAGCATGAAGCTTAGTGGTGTATAAACTTTGGGCTTGGAGCCATTAAATTCTCCAATTCCCTTGTTCGGCGTAGGTGGCTCAATAAGGTAACAATAAGCCCAAGTGAACAAGTATATCAAAGTATCGAATACAAACCTTGAAGAGTTTCAAAATATCAATACTAATATTCTAAGGCTCAAGTATTAAGAAAGCTTATAATTCAATTCAAGAGAATTTGTCAAATAACCACTTTCGCCCAATATGTACGTCATGCCATCACACTACGCACAATCAATATCAAGACGGGCCGAAGCCCCGAAATCAAGAAGGACCGAAGCCCATATCAAGAAGGGTCGTCACCCAATATCAAGAGAATCAAGAACCATGTTGAAAGTGGCTTTCCACTCGTACTCGAAAATGGACGAAAATCCATCGTCAAGACGAAATGTAAATCCAAAGTCAAGATGGGCAAGATCCGAATCGAGGGGCATGCCAATATCGATGACTAGTCACCATAACAAGAAGGACAAAGTCCCAACAAGAATGCAAAATGATCAAGCAATTCGTACAAGTGGGCAATTTAGCAAAAGTCTTGCAATACTTGAGACAATAACCATATAATAATATAAGATGAAGAGTAAAGAAATAACTCATCAAGATACTTCAAAATTCCAGAAAAATAAAGATATTTTAAGTTCAAGTTTATACACAAACCTTGGCGTTTTACCACACAACAAGTTCTACCACAACTCGAGGAGTTCAAATCATCTACGCCATAGACCAATCAAAGTCCACTTCGTCAAATAATTCCTCTTAGCTTGTACAAGAGCATATATACCTTAAATACACAAATAAATATCTACTTAAGTTCAAAAGTCCCAGCACATCACAACTAAACACGAAATCAACGAAAATCAGCCCAAACTATCAAAACAGAAATTCTGGACAGCGCTACCATCTTGTATTGTTGCTCAGTTTCGAAGGGGTAAATGGAAAAACTGGACTTTGTGTCCTCAATGAAAGTTGTAGATATATGTCTTAGGGTCTCATAGAAATTAGAATCACCCCTATAGCAATTTTGTACAAAAAGATATGCTCAAAATACTAACAGCAGTCCATGTAGAATGTTCAAAACAGAAATCTGGACAGCACCTCCCCCTGCACTTCATCACCCCTTTTCGGGTAGCTAAAGGCAAAACTGGGTTTTACAGCCTTGATGAAAGTTTTAGGTCTATGAAATAGCTTTCCAGAACATCTTGAAGCACTCAAAACGGAGCTGTATACAAGGAGTTATGCTAAATATTCTAACAGCAGTCCCAATCCAAAAACGGGTTTGCAAAACAAATATCTGGGCAGCAACTCCCTTGATATTCCAGCCCACAAAACAATTCAAAACAACCACCAACCAGTCCCAAAATATTATCATAAAACAGCCACACAAAAATCATATCAAACAGCCCCAAAATATTATCACAAAACAGCCATAAAAATTCATACAAAACAGCCCAGTATACGCTTTGTATACGATATTTTCATACACTTTATTCTCCCAATTTCGAAAACAACAACTTATCAACAACATCAACAATCATTGTACATCATAACTCAACCAATTCCACCCATTTAAATCCAACAAAACAGCCCCCAATCCATAAATTGCAATAAGGCAACAAACGAGTTTATAATGTCATATTTTCCGTTCTAATCCGTTAAAACTTCAAATAAACACTTTAATAACATAAGATAAATCTTATACATACCTTAGCAGTAGCTCAACCACGAAAATATCCTTCCCCAAGGTCAATATTTAGCTTAAAATGACGATGACAACTCGTACTACACTTTTCTCTTCACGAGCTTTGGGATTCGGAGCTCCGATTTTGATCAAATCTTGGTTTTTTTCTCTCTACTCTCTTCTCTCTCTTTCTCTAGGAGGTTCTGGAAAATCTTGGTCTGTAAATGAAGAAGGGAGCTGAAAATATCCCTTAATGGGCTAAGGGGTTGGGCCTGACCCGACTTGGAATCGGGTTGGGCCGAATTTTGCTGTCCAGCTTGACCTTTCTGCATTAAAACGTCCATAACTCTTTATCCAGATGTCACCTATAAGCCCATAATATATGGTTGGAAAGGTATTTCAATTATCTACAACTTTCATTTTATGAGTTTTCCCAAATTATCAAATTCGGATGGGGTTACGACCTCCCGAAGTCAGGTCACCCGAAACATAACTAAATTTTTTTTTTTTTCTTCTAAAAATTTGAGGTGTTACTTTCAAAAAAGAAAATTTTGGGGTGTTACATACTCGGTCATTTGGTGACCTTCTGCCTTTCTTCTATGGTGCTCCATCTTTTTGTAGGGCTTTGACATCCATGTTCTCTCGTCGGCTAATATAGCTCTGGCCTGCCTTGTCCTATCCGCAAATCGCTCCACGACCTGCCTGAAAGTTAGTCTTACCATTGCGGTGACAGGTAGTCCTCGAGTAGATTTCAGGAGTCTATTGAAAGACTCCGAGCTATTCATTGTGAGCATGCGCCATCTCCTTCCTCCATCAGCATAATGCGCCCATTTTTCAACTTCTAATTTCATCAACCAAACATATGCCTTTTCACTCACTTCCCTTAGTAGCTCCATTTTTGCAACCCATTTTCTTTGTTGATGCTGCATCGCAGCCCCCCATTGTTTACAGTGCCATTTCCAAACTTTGTTTGCAAATTAGCCTTTAAGTGCCTTAAACAATATCGATGGTAAGCATGTGGAGGCTGCCACCCTTCCAGAGTACGCATATTGTGCAATATGCCTTTATGACGATCCGATAGGACACATATACCCTAACGACCCTTAATCATGAGTTTGTAGATGAGTCAAGAACATCCCCCATGTCTCGTTGCTCTCGTTGGCGGCAATTGCGAAAGCAAGAAGGAATATTGACCCATTGACATCCATACCTACTGCAATTAGGAGCTTAATGTCATATCGGCCATATACATGGGTCCCATCTATCGATATCACATTCCGGCAGTGAGCAAAACCATCAATACTTGGTTTGAATGCCCAAAAGACAAAGTCAAAAATTCTGCCTTCTAAAAGCTGTCACTGTACAACAGTGCCAGGATTAGCATGTTTTAGAGCCGTTATATACCCCGGCAACGCCTGAAAAGAGGATTCCCAAGTTCCAAAGATCATCTCAAAAGCACGTCTACCCCCGAGAAATCCCTTTCTCTTGCTTATGATTTTACCATATTTTGAGTGGACCATGCTAATACAAGTTTTGATAGGCATCCTGCATAATTTTAAACAAACAACATTTAACAATGATATTTTAATTGCTATAAGATATATAATGTAAACGGTCAGATAAGTTACCTTGGAGTTTCCTCAATGTGTTTAAGTAACACATGAGCAATCATGTTTATATCTAGATTAAAATGATCTGCTTGACTTTGTCCCATATCACAAGTGTGCTTCGGGTGAAATTTTGTGATTTCCCACAGACCATCCGGCTTAGCAATTCCCCGAAGCAACCACCGACAGCCTTGAGTATGTCGCTTACAAATCAGCCTCCATACTGATTTATTTGAGTCATCAACCTTAAACTCCCTCATATCCTTTGTACAATACATTCTGACAGCCCGTTGCAACATTTTTTTTTTATGTGAACTGCATTCCCTTTGCAAGGACACATTCATCAGTCATTGGATTTTTTGGTTCAATCCACGTTTTTTGGTGACTTTGATAATCATCTCTTGTGAAGACAAATGCATCCTCACGACCTTGGAGACTGTCAAGATATGGAATATAGTCAGAATGCCACTGCATTGGGCTGTCAGGAATTGGGTTTTCCGCCATCGGAGGTGGTACGTGGTGGTGAGTTGGTTCTGGTTGCTTTCGGGACTACATCGTATCTTCTTCATCCCCTTCACTATCTTTATCATCGGTTACCTATGCATTATTAGCTGGTTCATCGCCATCACTCTATGATGTATCCACATAACTTGGATAATCAGTGCCATCTAAGAAAGGCCTCTTTTACACGATAAAAAGCATATGTTAAATTCCAAATTCACAAATATATATATATATATATATATATTATTTAGCATCTAGGTGATGTTTCACGCTCCGAACCATAACTAGGGCGTAACACGACACTCGGTGCTTGGCTGCATGTGACCGAGCAAACCACATGGCTTGCTGAATCATCATGAGGCATACATGAGCGGAAATATAACGTGAAGTGCATGATGAGCCTTTATAAAACATAATAAGTCATAATATTAAACATAAGTACTTGGTTAAGTCATGAATGCGGAGATTATCATAAATAAGCCAAACCGGCTAACCAACTCTGGAAGTCTAACATGACATGTGTCTTGTCTATGAAACCTCTAACATGAGTCTGAAACACGTAACATAATTGCTGGGACAAGGCCCCCAGCATACCTTTAGATGCAAAACTAAATAAAGAAAGACAATGCCTAAACCCTGAATGAGATGGGGCTCACAATAAGCTGGTACGTGCAGATCCTAATGAGTAGAGGCGTCGTCCTGTAAATCCGTACCTGCATCGTGAAATGCAGTCCCCCGAGCAATAAAAGAGGACGTCAGCACATTGAATGTACTGGTATGTAAAACAACTGAAAGAAATAACACGGGACATGGAATAACATGATAAGAATTGAAACTGAAAACCTGGACATGAACATGAGCATGAGCATGGGTACATATATATATAACATAAGTAAAACATGTTAAGTAGGGAGAGCATTTCATAAACCGACCATGTGATATCACCACGTGGGTACGTGGAGTCTGGTACCTCGCCGGACCAGCAGAGCCCCCATACCTTGCCAGGGTATAAGGTGGTAACGTGCTTGATGGATCCATTCAGTGTAAAATTAAGGAATCGTCCTAACTGGGCGGAGCGATCCTTGTGCTACGGTGGCTACGTAGTTTCGGGCTATCTGGGCCTTCTCGGTAATTCGTGTAACTCCCAAAAAAATGAACATGATATAATTGGCTAAGACGCCCATGATTTTCGTGAATTAACTAGTACTTGACTCGTAATCATGATTTCACGAAATAACTTGTAAACATGATTTCATGAAATAACTTGTATTTAGCATGTATGTATCTTGTATTATGATATGAAAGTAATTATATAATGTAGTTGCATGAAAACTTGTAGACATGTAGGATATTCATGAAATAATCATTTTTAGCTAAAAACATGCATGCAAGAATCCATAGAATACAAGATATGGGTTTTCATGGATTACAGACTGATTCTCAATAATCATATGGAGTTATTAAGAACACAATGATAGAATAATAGCAATTCATACATAATATAATCATGGACATGGACCTAGGGTTGTTATGAGCATGGTGTAGAAACCCTAGTTTTCGTAAAGAATCATACTTTATTGATTAAGAGGCGTGGGGAAGAACAATGATGTTCCCACACATAGATAGCAACTCTACATACATGGTCATGCTCCAAACTTGAATTAAAGATTTTAACTTTGAAGAAGATTTCTAAAATCTTGAATTCTTGAACCTTGAGATGGGTTTTCTTGAAAACCCTAGTTTAGGAATGATGATTTCTTGTTTAGATTACAAGGATATGTATTATAATTGACTTGGAATAATTAGAGTAGGCTTACCTTGGTGTTCTTGATGATGGAAGAGGATAGGAGGTCGTTCTAGGGCTTGAAGGAATGAAAATAATGATTTGAACTGATATGGACGAATATATACTGTTCTGGAAAATTGAATTTTACGCCCAGCAAAATACTGGCCGTATTTTGAAAGACGGGCCGTATTTTGAAATACGGGTCCGTATTCCGTGTGGACTGCACTGCGTTTATTCAGTAAAATGGCCATAACTCTTTGCACAGATGTCCGTTTGACCACTATAATATACCGTTGGAAAGTTATTTCAAAGCTCTACAACTTTCATCAAGGAAGTTTTTCCAAATTCCAAATACGTTTTGAAATACGGGTCGTATTTTGAAATACAGTCCGTATTTAACAATGTAACATCCAAATGCCAAATTCCAGAATGCTCAGAAATCTTTGGCACCAGTTTACGACTTGAAATACGGCCCGTATACTAAAATATAGTCACTGTTCATGGGCGTAAACCCTCATCTTACAACTGAACAGGGAAATTCCAATTCCCACATTCTTTATCTGATTTTCTATGTCTAGGATCATGGTCAAAGCTTAGGTTAAAGGTACGAGGTGTTACATGATGAACCTACACATATTGATTATGAGCATGGTGTGGAGAATGATCAACTCCACCAAACTGAGAGGACTGCCTTTCATCCACAGTTGGTACCACTGGCGAGTTTTGATAATAATCAGCTGCACCGAACTGGGAATTATTATAATAATCAGCTCCACTGAACTGAGAATTATTGTAATAATCAACTCCACTGAACTGAGAGTTCTGATAATAATGAGTTGCTCCACTAAATTGAGATGATTGCCCAATATTACTCGTATCAGGTCTATAACCCCTACAAAGATTTAAAAATGGTTATTTACGAATACATACAATAAACACGTGCTACTGCACAAAATAATAATATAAGAATGCATATTTACCAAGTTTGATTTAATTGTTGGGTAAGATTTTCCAGCGGCACCTGGTCACTCAAAATACCCCCGTAAGAACTAAAATCTCCATACGTATTAGCTTGACTGGGCTATTCTTGCAGGACCTCTCGGGGTATCTTTTCAACATACATCTCAAGAACATTAAGGGCGACTAAATGTTTTAATTCTTCTAACGCATTCAAATAATCCCTTAAAGAATCATCATCATTGATATAATGCCTACCATAAAGCACTATACCATTGGAAACTGATTGTGGATATCTGCCTGTTATAGAGATTTCATACTCATTTGTATTAACCTTCATTTTTTCATATGTGTAAGTGACTAGTGATTCATAAGACATTTCAAGTGGACATTTAACATGAACGTTTGGTCTTTTATTGTAACGAACTGTACTATTCACTACAAAAAAAATAGCGTTTAGTGACGGAAGTATTCCGTCGCTAATCAGCATATATCTGTTGCTAAACATGTGTTGCAACGGATTAGCGACGGAATGTCGTCTGTTACGATTTTGCGCGTTCTAACCTATTAGCGACGGAAAAATGAAATCCGTAGCAAACTTAGCGACAGAGTAGCGACGTATGAGAACCGTTCCACATTATAGCAACGGAATATTTTGTTGCTATTGTTATGAATTCCGTGACTAATCCGTCGCAAAATATTTGAATTATTTGTGCTTGCATTTAGCGACAATACAATGTTTGTCGCAGTCTGTAGCCTACTGTTTTCCCTCTAGCAATGACCAAAATTCATCGCAAATCTGTCACAAATATTTTTCTTCCGATTTTTTTTTTAAATACACCTGTTGAAACATACTAAATACAAATTAATAAATACCCTTAAAAATAACTGACATTCACATGAAATAATATTTATAAAAAAGATTCAAAATAGATAGCGGAATCCTAATCGTTAAGTCCAAAACACCGACAACACCAAGCTATCAACTACCAAAAGAACCCACACATCCATCAAGTATTGTTAGTGCATAATTTTGTTCTTTCCAGCAAAAAGCAGATAACATAAAAAACTAATGCATGGGTGAAGGGCTACGATCATCATCAGAAACTAAAGGATCAACATCGTCAACGTTAGCAATAGTAGGAGGAGGCACTATGGGTGTCACAACTGATGGTTTGTCGATAGGAGTATTTGGATGATGTGATGGTGAAGAAATCACTCCGCGTGCCTTCTTAATAAATAAAGGAAGCAAGCGATCAGTCAGTGTAGGAATCAATCGCATCACTAACTTCTCCATATTTTGTCGGTGCTGATTGAGAAGTTGAAGGTGCTGCTGATGCTGAAGCATTAAAGCCAGAATTGACGCAAAGATTCGGCCCATAATAACTGCTTGAGATCCAAGACCATATATTCTTCTCTTCCTTGTTCCCCCAGCAGCTTCGTAATATGCTTCACATGGATCAATATCAGACTGAGACTGTGATTTTTCCTGTAATATTTCTTGATATCTTTCCTGTAATAAGTAGCGAAATTAAAACATCAAGAATACTAACCATTCAATTTTACCAAATAAAAAGAGAAATGAATTCCAAAGATAAGGGAGCAGATATATTTATCCATTTTTTGTTGGAATTGAAGTCTCATGATGACCAACAAAAAAGAGTTTCATACAACTTGGATATAAATGATCATATACACTGTCTCATAGTCAAGTAACAGAACATGAAAACAAAGACAATTAGAGTTCCTAAACAACAAATAGAAGGACAATTTCAGGCTATTTCCTACTGATTTAAGTCATTACTGATACTACTTTTTAGTTCTTCCTGTCTAGTAGACTGTTTATATCAAGCAAAATTAAATTGACCAACATCATCTAAGGCAGACTCATCATCTTCCGACAGCATCCAAGGCTGCTTAGGACTTGCTTAAGCAACCACAGCAAAATTTATAAAGTAAATTAAATAATAAACTGGTACCTGTGGTCAAGAAATAATTAGAACGTGGATCGTAGAAGAGCGTCTCAGTATTAGAGATACGTCATGTTGAAAGGAGAAAGCTGTTTAATTAAGTGCTAGCAAGCATTAGTACTGAGTTGCTTTGTCAGAAAGGTGCAGGGTTCATGAAATGGTTAAAAAGCAGGTCGAAAACATATCATGTCGAAAACAGTTGCTACAAGCTTAAGTGGAGATGCCAGATACCAGTTTACGCATTATTGGAGAAATAACATGCTGGAAATTTATAACATAGTGCCCTTAAAAAGTGATTTTAGTTCAGTATAATGATCGGAAATAGTTCATGATCAACTGTCTTCTGTCCTTCGTCCATTTTTGTATTCATAATAAAACTTATGGTTGATTTGTTTATTGGTAAGGTGATAAGTTAATAACTGTGGATCAATTTTTTCTTTCCCTGCCAATTCTTTGAATTAGAGTGTTTGCATTCATGTTATGGTCATCTTTTTGTTTTGCTTGTTTACATTCCTCCAGGGTCCTAAGCAGCCTTGGATGCTGTCGGAAGATGATGAGTCTGCCTTAGATGAATTAAATTAATTCTGAAATTATAAAATTTTGAACTTACATGGACAGCTCGGACACGCTCATCAACAAAAGATTCTCCATCATGATCATGTGTATGGACGTGTAAATGTACCTCACCTGGTGTTGGATCTCGACCCTTTGCAACAACCTATGCAAAAGTTACTCATTTCAGAAAATTACACCAAGAACAATAGCAGTATAACCAACAATAGACAAACCTAAATAATTCAAGAAAGACAACAACATAGTAATCAAGAAAATAGAAATATATATACCTAGGTAAACCCGAATCAAGAACTGCAAAAAACACCTTGAAAAACTAATTTTCAAGTAGTAAATATAAAAAATTTAAGAGTGTATGAAAAAAAATATATACTTACAAGTCTCTTGTGATGCTCCCCAATGCAGATAGAGCCACCTGTGTGAGTCTCGGCAACAACTTCTTTCCCTCCACAATGATTCTTTGCATTTATTTCTGACTTTTCAACACACTTAGGATCCGCCCAAAGTTGCAACCAACATTCCCACACATTATCAGACACATAATCCGGCTTAATCCTTTTTTGTTTAATTTTGCTAATGAAATTCCTATACTTTGTTGCTGCCTTAGTATTCCAATGTTTTCTGATTACTCTCAGGAATCGAAAAGTCCCAATGGTATGTCTTCTGAAAACAGTTGTAAACTAATATTATTAGTATCCTAACTATAAAAGCTAATACACTTATAAAACAAATTATGATGAAAGTTATACCTTTAATTCCCCAAAATAAAAATCTCTAGTATCTTCTGAGACACTTTTCCAATTGATTCCATTGGTATCAAGTTGATTTTTGAAAGATGTGGATATGGTATTAGAGCATTCTTTAGAAGGTTCCAACCTGCATAAATTTGAAAATATTATTTCAAGGCCTACCACAAATTATATATATATATATATATATATATATATATATATATAATACAAGCATGGACTAACCCTGCAGGAGTAAGAGTAACAAGTGTAAGTGTCCGCTGCCTACGACGACTACTGGACTCTTCTTCGCTGATAGTGTTGCTCTGGTTTGATGTACCCTCATCTATTGGGCTGCTCAGATCAGGTGCAATGGGAGATAATTCAAGGATGGTTGGGTTGCTACTGTGATTTGACGCTTGAACCGGTGGTGTACCTAAAGTTTGAACATGGTTTATAGGATCTGGCCCACCTATGGAACTCGTACCACCTTGTTGAGGACTAACTGTGGTAGGAATAGGAATGGTAGGCATGTTTGCATGACGAGAAAAATCACCCCTAAGTGAGGACTTTCCTACACGACCTTCACTACCTCGACCTTTTCCTCGAGCGATATCTACAAAAAAATGTGGACGTGAGGAAATTAAAGCAACCATCAGTAAAAAAAAGTAACCAGTAAAATGCAGGTAGGGTGCTAGTAAAGAGGTTTTTATACAAGTTGTTTGCAAGTCTACAAATATGACTAGTAAGTAGTAGGGATTATGGGAAAGAAAAAAAGCTCAATAGAAAACCATAATGCGATGCCAAATGCAGCATTTGTTGCTGCTGGTGTGCACCAGGAGGGGAACACACACAGAGAAAAAAAAAGCCTAAGCCTAAGGAGTGTTTTCAGGAAACTTTGCACAAAGCATACACTGTTCTTGGGTAGAAGAACCTTATGTAGAGGATTCATGTGCTGGTTGTTGTAATGACACTAGGGCCTGGTAGGTAATATGTATTACTGATCCACTCCATGTTGGAAATGATTTAATACATATTTAGTGGATGAGGACAACTAGTGAAGTGGAGGTGCTGAGATCAGAACTGGTGGTGTATGTAGTACTGGTATGCTGGTGTGAAAAAGAGGAATATGGGAAGGGAGTTGGTATTTGATAACTGCTGGAGGAGGACATAATGATAAACTGACACTACAGGCTAGAAACACCAGAAAAACAACACAAATTCACAGTGTCTTGTATTGTATAATTGCAAAAGGACCAGGGGTAATTTTGGCAACTTTGGTAGAATGGTTGATGCTGGTTGCTGTGTTGATAACTGCAAATGGTGATGAGAGTAATGTCAAGTGCATTAGCGTAGCAACACCAGGTGCTGTTGATTGTTGCAGCATGAGATCCCTGATTCTATCAAGAGGATAATGCCTTGTTGCCGTCATGCTCAACTCCTTTGGGAAGAGAGGATGATGATAGTTTTTTGCTAACCATGTGTTCTTTTTCGCAGGTATTGGAAAATATGGTGCAACAAGACTCAAATATTTATTCTGATGGCTACTCATGGATTCATATGCATCAAGATGGGAACAAATACAACAATCCATGGGCAGATACCAGTAGAATCACACCTTAATGAGGACTTTCCTACACGACCTCCGCTACCTCGACCTCTGCCTCGAGCCATATCTACAAAAAAATGTGGACATGAGGAAATTAAAGCAACCATCAGTAAAAAAGTAACCAGTAAAATGCAAGCTGGCTGCTAGTAAAGAGCTTTTTAAACCCATGAAACATACGAATAACTTATAGTTGGAATCAAACACATGAAACAATGTCAAACTTGTTGTACATGGTTTGTTTATAGTATCCGAGCAAATGATGGTTCTCTCAAACTACACATATTAACAATGACTATAGATGTAAATTAAAAATTGATCATGAAAACCATGTTTTTACAGAAAAAGATATTGGGAGCCCATACTCTTTCTCCCCAGTTGGTCATGAAAGATTTTAGTGCCTAAAGTTTTAAATCCAAAAATTTGTCTCAAAAGCTCAACTCGCTGCCTTTTGATCAAAAGAGACTTTGAACTCTCTGAGCATGAGTGATTTTTATACATTAAATACATCCAATGACGATAAATTCTTTTTTGATCCACGACAGCATGTAAACTAATAGTCAACAACTCAAAAGTCTAAGATTATGTTTACGCCAAAGAGTAATCAAAATAAGAGGCCTCTCATATCCTTCATTTGCTTAGGGGTGAAACCAACTGTCTCCAGAATTATATATCATTAAAGAAGGAAAGGAAATAGACCTGTTGAACATTTAACCAACTAACTAGATCCAAGGTAAGAACTAAAATCAACAACGTCAACCTATTAAAGTAGACTTGGAAATAATAGGTAATCTACTTATTCCTATAAAGTAAGCTAGAACAGGTGACAATGGACCAGAATAAGAAAATCAAAAACCTCCTTCAACATTCATGAGTAAATTAAGACTAACATAGTATTTGGATATTTTTTCCTGCTGGGATCCTAGGCAATCAACAATTACCTAACCGGTGATTCTACGTTACATTTGTGAAAGAGTTGGATTGGGCTGACAATTCCGAAAAGGTTCAAATAACTTAAGGGAAAGATGAATCCTTTGACTCCATGTTTGAATTGCGTGGGTCTATAGAAATTACAGCATCAACAGAAGATGGATGATACAGCTAAAAGCTAAAGAATTGTGAGTGCAACACCCATGTTTCCCCTGTTCCTATTCAGGAAAATCAAATCCCTCAAGTACAACTGAGACCACACATTATAATCAACGAACTACATTTACCCATTTGAGGTACTAGTTTAAAGTTTTCCAGTGCAAACCTTTGTTAAGAATCTACAACCATGTACCAAATATTTTTTTATCCCTAACCTTGTCAACCAATTATTTTTTCCTCCAACGACAAATAACAAGGAAAGCTTGATTTATGGTTTTACCATTAGAATTGACTTCAAGTACCAGGAGAAACCATCACTCTGAGAAATCACTTTTTCTAGCTCACAACTGATACAAATTTCAACAAATTACAGAATTGATTTTAATGGAAACCTCCATGGTTTCCTTACAAAACATCCATGTGGAACTAAAGGTTTTCATAGCCGAGAAATCACTATGTGTCGCGAGTTGTAAAATGGATAGACAAAAGAAGCAGGATATCCAATGTGTAGTATTAGCATGTTGGCACCCAAAGATATGGCCTAACAGTCAATGAAGCGGGTGAAAACCATGGAGGATCAGGATTCATATCCAACAAGAACAAAAAAAGCTAGGTATTTTTCCCATCTGCCTAAGTCTTTAATTTGTTGATAGCGACTCAGTAGATGTGCTGGTCGAAGGTAACATTGAAAAGTCAAAGTGTGGACAAGCTTGCCCAATCACTACTATTATTAAAACAAAAAATAAATAAATAGTAGCAGCATGTCTACTAGAGCAACAACCTAAATCATTTTTTTATAGTTTTCACAACTGGCATACAAACTAATGATTCAGCTGAAGTTATCCCACTCCCGCTTCTTCTTCTTCCATATATATCTTATAATCAGTTCACTAAATTATTTCTGGAGAAACTTTTCATTTCAGAAACTAGTTATATAATCACACAAAATCTAATACTAATGTAGTATAGAGTGCAGCCTTCAAGAACTAAAGGGCATCTAGGAGGCATGATAATGTGACGGGTCATCACATTTCACTCAAGTACTTTCTGCGACAGTTTAATCAAACAAAGAAATTTGGAAGAAAGGCAACATATGCTTTCATTTGACAACAGATTTGGTAATATGCTTTGAACCTTGGTAATCTGGTAGCCTCTGCAATTAGCTACTAATAAAGAACTTTAGGACCATAACCAATGCAACTACTCTCCCTATCGGCAAGCCGGCAAGACAACAACCAGCTGCTTCCAAGCCTCTTCTATATATTAGTAATTACAAGAAACATTTTTGAATTCCAATAAAAGGGAAAATTATACATGTTATGACACACATGATCAGTTAACAGTTTGCAGAATTTCAGAAAATGCAGAATACATGACAACACAAGCAGTAGTTTTCATCAAATTCAATTTTGGCCATTCTTGCTCATCAGTTTTAGAAAAAATGTAGCAGTTCTTTGTCATCAACAACTGCTATTTATCATTTTATACAAATCAATAGTCAAGTTACTGTACAGAGAGAGAGGAGATGAATAAACTTAAGTGAGAAGAACTTCAATAGCAGGCAACAATACCTCAACAACAACAGCTAAAATGCAGAACCTTCAATGAGCAGCACGTCAATGAATTTTGACCAGCTGTCCACTACGTATCTGTAATATAAATAACATCAGGAGTGTTATACCCCATTTTAACCGGGTTAATTTAGAGTACAACATATTGGAGATTCCTATTTTTTGCTTATTTTAAGGAGTCGCCACCTAATTGATTTTAAGGTGAATTAGGGCACCTAATTATTAACTAAGGTAAAGCTAACTAAACCTCCGTTAATAGTCTGCTTAATCAACGTGATTCTAGGTAAGAGTTCTATATTATTCTAAAGGGAAGGGATTAGACATCCTTTAGAATCCGTCAAATACGGTTATCCGGCCAAACTTAGGTTAATTAGGCTAAAGATGCAAATGTGGTGTTTTAAATTTTAAGAAAAACGGCTAAAAATATTGCTAAAGTTTTAAAGAAAAAAAAATATGATAATGCTATTTAAAATAAGACTTATAAATATTGCTAAGGCTTTAAATAAAATTCTATTTAAAATAAGATTTGCAAAATATAACTATTTGCATATAAGTAGAAGAGAATGCGGGTTGCAGCGTTTTAATAAATATTTGAAACAACTCAAGTGGCGAGGTATTAATTGATTTTGCAGTTTAGGAATATAGACAAGATGGGAGTTTTCTTTCTCCTTTGCATTATCTTTTATTAACTATGCTTAATTAAAAAATGCATGATTGATTCAAACTTGAGGAGTTATTTATAAAATATACTAGAGTTTATGTTTGCGTATTAACAGTATTCTAAGGTAGCAAAACATGATTCTTTTTACTCCAAATATGCTATTTGAAAATCAACTGTTCTAACAAAATAAATATTATAGATACTTTAAATTAACTACCCATCATATTAAACTAACCCACTAATTCCGCTAAGGTTCATTCTAGCTAAGAAAACTAAAGTAAGATGAACTGTTAGTCAGACAATCAAATACACAAAGATAGTAAAATGACGGAAATGTAAAGGAGTTCAAATGGGTTTGGCCCATTTGGGACGCTACTGTTGTCGCTGCTGTTATGGGCCTTGGCCAAGAATTCTTTTTTTAATTTTTTGCTGCAGGTGGGCTGACTCGGGAGGAGACAATGTTGGGCTAAAGCCCAACACCGAATGCGGAAAAGGACGAGTCCCTTGGACTCGTATGCGATGGTCATGCATAAAAATGAAAGGAAAAGGATTAGTATCTAATCAATGGATAAGGGTAAACATGTAGAATATAAACTCAAAACAAATCAGTAAGTTGTGTATATATACTGTGTATATTGAAGTATACCTCATGTATACACATTCATGGCTGTTTTAAATAAAGGTATACCAGTAATATACGTAAATATACATAACTAACTGAAATATACTTGCAACAGCGCACAAAGTTGATACAACACCCAAACTGATAACAAACTATACCCGAGATTCACTAATACATTTTTACTCACATGAAAATGCATATGATCCAGACTAAACATATTCGTAACACCCAGCCACTTGGAGAATTCAAATAAGGCATTTCATTAATTGTCATGTCTTGATTTAAAACTGGAAATGTAGAGAAACCTAACTCAACACTATCAAATTCTTTTAAATTATTACACTTATACTTCCTTGTCAATTTTTTAAAGGCCAAAGTTTACTTTTGCCTCTCCTCATTGACACAAAAGATTTCTTAACCATTTAAGGTTATGAAACACACAATACTGGATAAGCATAACAGGTTAAGGAAAATTCAACCAACAGTAAATTCATGAAGCAACATGGAACTTTGTAAGGTAAGAATAGTTTCAACAACTCAACTCCAATCCATACATTTAGAAACTGCTTTCTAGTCTGTTAAGATCCCAAACATGTCCTACTCCAATTAAGTAAACTAGTTCACATGGATGGATGGACCTTAATCTTTTATAAGTCCAATATGGATACATTTAACTAATTTAAAAAGAATACAAAGACTAAGCTAATCAATACTGAAAACAGATTACCATAAGGAGACAAATGTGCTAACTAGCTAAAACAAATTAGTGACACTAACCTAATAGCTTAGCCAATCACTATAACAAACAACTAACAATGGCAACGAATTGGCAATAATAACAATAAACTAATCACATGGCTGATTACTGATATCTAAGCCAGTTCCAAATCAAAGAAAGACAGATCAAACTAATGCAAAAAAAGGGGGAAGCATACAAGCACACATGTGATCTATTCATTTTTAATTTAAACTAAACTGGTGATCTGCCTCATTTTCCTTTTTATCAACATACCAGCAACTATCTAAAAGAAGAGAATAAATAAGACACAAAGCAGAATCTGTATGCATATTTAAAGCTGAGAGATATAGTCACACAAGGATTTAATTATTCAGACCATTTTTAGCTTTCTTTAACAGGAATGAACATGACATTCACTTCTTTTACTTTTAACAAAGCAATTTCTGCATCAAAAGATAGGAAGAAACTTTATTCACTTGGTTATATTCAATGGAAGCTAGAGATTGTGAGGCATAGGATGCCGCACACATACATAAGCTAAGGAATTCAGTCATCACTCTAAATTAATAAGGCCCCGATTGTTATATAAGATTCAATTCAATCTAACAGGCGGACTAGCTTCAGCTACTACAAGATCTTTAGAAACCAAAGAATGAGCCTATTTTACGCTCTTCCGCACTAAGCAGGCAAGGCCAACTACACAAGCAAGAAGGCATCGCCTGGGAAAAAACTGGCACATGTGCATAGGAAGACTAGAACATGTTTAATAAGCCTTAGTCGACCTCCCTCGGCCAAACGAGTATTTTACAGAGAGCTGACAAGGAATTCCATTAATAACTGGCCGTTCAGAGAACTTCTTAAACAGATTTGACTTTACCAAACAAACTAACTACTTCACATCCACATTTTGTCTATTCCCAAGGACTCAAACAAACAATTGGAGGCAGCTTATGTGAAAAGATGTAAAGAGATTCAACTTTCATAGATAACAACTGAAGTTGGGAAATCTAAATTGTCAAGTGAAGCATCTCACTCAGGCAAATAAGTTGCTACTTATTATCACTTCAAATAGAGAACATCCCAAAGGAGTTTTACAATTCATCTTGTTAAAGTATGGACAGGAACTAAGAAGGAAACTTAGCTCCCTCATGCTCTGGTTCTAACAAACAACTTTTAGGGAAAAACAACACACAGACTAACACCTTAACCTCATGCTCACAATATCAAGCTAGTACTTCATTGGATACTTAAGCACAAGCCATCATCCTTATCATAATACAAACTGATATGCTTTCTCTATATTACAATTTCAGGTTTGAACGAGTACTCAAATATCAGTCCATAACTCACTTTAACCAATGCTCAGACATTATCGACGGAGGATTAACTAATCTAACGGAGACCAACAAATGCTACAAATCATACATGGTTCAAATAATCAACAGCCAAGTTACTCAAATAGACATTTAGTGAAAAAAAATTGATTAAACAACATGCTAAGGATTCCCAGTCAAGCTTACCAATAACACTCTTTTAATCAAATGTTACAATCTTGTTAGCATATTTTACCCTAATCATACTCATAATATATGACTAATAGTCTTAGTTTAGAAATATCGGCATGCTAATTATCTACTAATCCCTTTGACTAAACTAGTGACATAATTTCAATCCTTAACCATGCTTACTACTATAATCAAAACAACATAACCATCCTAATCATACCCGCTATTAACAAAAAAAATTAAACACACTACACAAACAGTATAAACAACCTAAATAAATAATTAAACAAACAAAAATAATTAAAGGAAATTAACCGACCTTTTTCGAGTGCAGCGAAGTGGATGCGGGGTCTTCGATTCACACTCGAACACTTCGAATCTCCGAGTTTGCGTAGACTCGGATGCGAAACAGTAACAGAAGCAACAAAAGAGAATAAAACAAACGATTCAACGCTTCGACTATAAAAAAATAGTGAGCTAATATTTAGGGGAAATTGAGGCGGCTAGAAAAACAGAATCTTTTCAAGGGGCTTCGGGGAGACGATTTTTTTTTTTTTTTTAAGGGGATTCTTCCATTCTCAGAACCTTTCTTAAACGACTCAAGACAGGATTATTTATAGGGTGGACTAGGGTTTTCGTGTGAAGAAGAGAGAGAGGAGCGTGGGGGACAGAGGGAAGTGGAAGGGAGCGGCGTGGGGGACAGAAAGAAGTGGGGGAAAAGAGGAGCGGGAGAGAGAGAGACGATGAAAGAGGGAGAGAAGAGAGAGAAGGGAGCGTGAGAGAGGAGAGAGAGAGGCGATGGGGGGGTGGGCGGCTGAAAGAATGGGAAGGGAACCCTAGCGGTTCCCTTGTTTTGAAAAAAATTGGGCCTCCGGGTCGGGTCGGGTAAATTCGGGTAGTGGGCTGGTATTGGGTTAAAATAATAGGCTGGTGGTTTGAAGATGTGGGCTGGGAATAAAATGTGGACTGGTCTGAAAATTGGATTGGGGTGAATTAAAATGGGTAGTGGCCTATGAAAATTGTTTTGGGTTAGTCCGAAAATATTGGGGGTGAATTGGGCTCGTATTTGAACTAATAATAATAATAATAATAATAGCTAGTAATTGTAATAGAATAATGAAACGCCGATATTGATAAGAGGCTAATAATTATAATAAAATATCAATATATTTTTTAATTTGCCAAAAATATTAGAAGCGTAAATAGGTATTTCGGAGGAGAGGCGGGACAAAATTGGGTGTCAACAAGGAGGATTCTATCAAAGGTTGAACTAAAACTATAATGGAATATAAAAGTCTAATAGCGGATTTAATGGTTTTAGTTACATGTTACTTTATCCCAAGCAAGTATTTTGGCTACGAACTTAAGCACGTAACCTCAAATAAGTAGCCAATAAATAAGAAGGCATTTATCAAACAACATAGTCGCATAGTACACTACAAGATTCAGTAAGTAATGATGAAAGTGGTAAAATAGGTTAAAGAAAAACAATAAAGAAAAATTGTGGTGCAAATCAAAACACTCAACCATCCATCAGAAACTTTTACACCCAAATCTTAAGCAAAATACAATAAAGATACAACAACACATGTTACTAAGCATTAGTCACTATCTGTTCCTTCTTCGAACTCTTCCTCATCCTCCGTAGTTTCCTCTGTTTCATACTCTTCTTCAGTTTCATACTCTTCTTCTGTAGATTCATCTTGGATTTCATGATGCTCTGGCAATAACCTATCATCGATGGGTTCATCCATTTCAATTGCATTCCCGTTTGGATCATATAAGAGTATATTTTCATCAATCGAAACATGCATATCTATCTCGTGGACTTCAACTTCTTCAACTTGGAATGGAACATTCAAATTTGGAGCTGTCACTATTACTTCCTCATCGGGTAATTCAACAACATTCCGAGGTTTGACCTTCAACACAGCTGCCCAATCATCCTTATCCTTTTTCTTGCTAGGATACGACACATAACACATTTGAGTTGCTTGCATCGCAAGAATAAAAGGTTCATATTTTTTATATCAGCGACGATGATTAACATCAACCAATTTGTACTGATTATGCTTTTTAACACCAACATCCATAATTGGATCAAACCATTCACAGTTGAATAACACAGTTTTCTTTAAAGGATCTTCACGAAATTCCACTTGTATAATCTCTTTTATCCGTCCATAGTAATCACCAAAATTTGGATCCGAGATACAAACTCCACTATTCATTATTGATCTTGCGCTACCATGACTGCCTGTGTGAAATTTGTATCCATTAGTAAAATACACAGAATGACATGTAGCGCCTATTAGTGGTCCATGAGCAAGACTACGCAAGAATTTATTCTCAATATGGTTGCAGCGGACCTATTTGGAAAAATGTAAGACTTAGTTAAATTTTGAGAATTTAATAACATCTTGTTTGAAAATTAATGATTGTTGAAACTTACATATTCCTTGAACCATATAGAGAAATATGCTTCAAGGCTCTCATCTATTTGACCTTGAGATAGATTCGGGAATTCTCCTTGCAGACGTTGCACGTACATACTTCATTGCAACAAAATAAGTTCAATAGAAAGTCATGATATATATGGATACATTTGTAATAATAAGAGAGTTTAACATTCAAATGCTACCTCACAAACGGTTCAACCTCTTTACAATTTAGTAAAATGTAAGTTTGGGCAGCCTTGATTTCTTCAACGGATAAATTCCTCTTTTTTGCTTCTCCCCATAGTCGACCGGGATGGGTGAATATTGATAAATTTCCTTCAAGATCTTCTACAGCACCCTGCACCATCATCATTACGGTCCACATCGTGATTACGTGTCATGACATAAGGTTCAAAATAATGAGAAACCCAATGTGTTGACTCCTTCATCAAGTATGCTTCACAAATGGAACCCTCAACACTAGCTTTATTCCCAATCATTCTTTTAAGAGTTCCGAGGTACCTAAATACATAAATGGATGGACCGTTATATTAGAAAAGTTATGTTTAGCATACTTGTTACAATTTGAACATAAAGTTTCAAATTTACCTTTCAAAAGGATACATCTATCGATATTGTACAGGTCCAGCAATCTTTGCTTCATATGGCAGGTGTACAGGCAGATGTTCCATTGAGTCAAAGAACCCAGGGGGAAATATACGTCCTAACTTACACAAGATTTGCGGGATGTCTGCCTCTAATATTTCCATGTCATCCACTCGTAGAGTGGTCAAAGTAAGATCTTTAAAAAATAAGCTCAATTCTGTAAGTGCTTGCCACACATTACTGGGAAGCAGTTCACGAAAAGCAATAGGCATTAGTCGTTGCATGAACACATGGCAATCATGACTTTTCATGCCAAATAATCTTTTCGCGTTTATGTCTGGACATCTACCCAAATTTGAAACATACCCATCTGGAAACTTCAAACTCTTCACCCAATTGAACAAGATAGCTCTATCTTCCTTATCTATTATATATATAGCTTTTGGATATTTTCCACTAGTGTCCTTTGCCAACTGTGGTCGATCACAGTAATTTACCATATCTTGACGTGATTGTAGATTGTCTTTGGTTTTGTTATCAATATTAAGAACTATATTAAATACATTATCAAAGACATTGTTTTCAATATGCATGACATCACGATTATGTCGAATCATGTTAGAACTCCAATAAGGCAAATTCCAAAATATGCTTCGCTTTTTCCACCCACAAGACTTACATATTCTCTGATTAACTTCCTGTGCATCTAACTCTGTTACTTTGCTTATCCCCAAGTCACAAATTTGGTTCAAAATTTCCTCTCCTGTTCTATAGAGTGGTGATAGTCTTTTAACAGTCTTACCTTTAAGAAAGTTTTTACGATCTCTCCTAAAAGGACGATGTTGGTCAAGGAACATTCTGTGACTATCAAACCAAGATGTTTTCCTGCCATGTTGTAATCTAAAGGATTGTGTTTCCTCCATACAATAAGGACATGCTAACTTGCCCGCCGTACTCCATCCTGATAACATAGAATATGCTGGGAAGTCACTGATTATCCACATCAAAGCTGCCCTCAGTTGAAAGTTTTGCTTTTTCTAGATGTCAAATGCTTCTACACCTGTCTCCCACAACAAAGTCAATTCCTTTATTAGAGGTTGCAGATAAACATCAATTTTATGTTTGGGATTGTTTGGCCCAGGAACAATGACAGTTAGGAACATATATGCCTCTTTCATACACATTCCTGGAGGCAAATTGTATGGGGTGACAATCACTGGCCACAAAGAGTATTTTCTCCCAGATTGACTAAATGGTTGGAAACCATCAGTACATAACCCCAACCTTACATTCCTTGGTTCAGCAGCAAAAAAAGAATGAGTTTCATTGAAGTTCTTCCAAGCCTCAGAGTCTGATGGATGGCGCATTACCCCATCCTCTTGTGTATGCTCATGGTGCCATCTCATGTCGGTAGCTGTAGCATGGGATGCATATAATCTGTTCAATCTAGGAATCAAAGGAAAATAATACATTTTCTTGTAAGGGACCAATTTTCTCTTACGAGAGCCGACACGACGCTTATACCTCTGGTTACCACAGAATTTACAAGATGTAAGGTGTTCATCATCACCCCAATACAACATACATCCTGAATCACAACAATCAATCTTTTCAACTGGCAAACCTAAACTACGCACTAGTTTCTTAGTCTGATAATAGCTATCAAGCACTTTGTTATGTTCAGGTAAAGCCTCTTTCAACAATTGTATCATTTGGTTATAACCTCTCTGTGACAAAGTATTCTCCATTTTAATATTTAACATTCTGGAGACTACTGCAAGTTGAGAGAGAGAAGAACCGGGATATAATTTTTCATCAGCAGCTTGTAGCAAATTGTAAAATTTTTGGGACTCGGGATTAGGCTCCTCCTCTATTGAAGGATTAGGCTCCTCCTTCATTGAAGGTTCATAAGGATGAGAAGAATCAACTTCAATATTGCTATAAGATTGCGAACTCGAACCCTGACCAAAGTTGGGACCAGCTGCATCCAAGACCATTTGTCGGTATGGATTATCGAATCCCAATTCAGGTTGAGAACCACCGTGCAAATCATTACCAGAAGCTATCTCACCGATCACATCTTTTTCCCCTTGATACTCCCAAACAAAATAGTCCTTAACAAATCCAAAATTAAAAAGGTGATATTCAACGATTTCAACATCCATGTATTTAATGTTGTGACATTTTTTACATGGACATCTAACCTTGTTACCGCTCATGTAATTTCATTGAGAAAGTGCAAATTGGATAAAATTATCTACACCGGTTACAAAGCTAGAGTTTATACCCCCTCGGCCATCCAACCTATCGTGCATCCAATCACGCTCTAGATTATTCATGTTCCTATTAATGTTGACATAAACAAAGCAATCAAATTAATGTTCTGTCTTCATATCATTAATACAACCGAATGACCTCTAAATGGAAGAACAAGCTCAAATAACTTAGTGAAACAGAACATATCATTCACCTTTTAGTTAAAAAAAAAAGACAAACTGAAACAAAACTGAAACTGAAACAAAAAAAAATCGAGTAAGAAACCCAGTTCACTAACACTGATTTCAAATCACAGAGTACAAAAAAAATCGAGTAAGAAACCCAGTTCACTAACACTGATTTCAAATCACAGAATATAAAGAATGTTGAGTTCTTCAAGCTTTTTCTCGACATGCAACGAATTAAAACAAACTTTAACCACCAAATAATATTATCCTACAAGATTTAGCACAAACAAAGGTTGAATTTCCATTTTCATCAGATTTTGTCCCAAATAGAGATTCCCAACACTTAACCTTCAAATAAATTATAAACCCAAGAATTTTCAAGACACCCAACTTCGATTTTAGCAAAAAAAAAACACTTAAAGACACTCTGTCCTTTAGATAATAAGCAAAAAAACACAGATATCTTAATTTCTATTTTAGATTTAATGTCAGAAAACACAAAGAAGGAGATAAAGAAGAAAGAAACTGCCCATAAAACATAGAAAAATCAAAACATACCTTTCCTTTAGATAAGAGATGCAGCAGAAGAAGAGAAAAACACAATAAAAACCCTAGATTCACATTATTTTGATCTATGTTGTGCTCTCTCTCTCTCTCTCTCTCTCTCTCTCTCTCTCTCTCTCTCTCTCTCTCTCTCTCTCTCTCTCTCTCTCTCTCTATGTTAGCAATTTCGCACACTCTCTCTCTATATCTGTGTTAGGTGTGTTTGAACTGAAATGAAATAAATGTGTACCCTAGGAGATATCTTTTTTTTTTAACACTTAACGACGGAATAGCGACGGATTTTATATTCCGTCGCTAAATAATACATTGATTTCTTTTAATGATTAATATTGCGACAAATTTTTCCGTTGCTGCAAATATATATTTTTTTTCGAGAAAAATTAAACGGCCTAGCGATGGATTTTTCGTTGCTGGATCCGTCGCTAAATAAAAATAAAATTTGTCGCGCCTCTTCTGTTGCTAAATCTGTAGTGAAATTTAAGGTGCCAAAATTTCGCGCTAATCATTAGTGACGAAACTCAGTTTTCGTTGCTAATCCGTCACTATATAATGAGATAAAATTTTAGTTGCTTTTCTCACGACAAAATGAGCAATCCGTAGCTAATCCGTCGTTAATTAGTGACAGAATATGGTCTGTCGCTAATATTCCGTCACTAAACGCTGGTTTTTTAGTAGTGATTGTCATCAAGGATAATACCATCCCAATGTATTGAAACCTTAACTGGTGGAATATCTTGAGCCATTTTTTGTATGACTTAAGGTAGTTTTTTTTGAATGACTTAAGAGACTTAAACTTATGAAATAGATGAGTTTTTACCCTGTCCAACATTCTTCTTAAATAGATTCATATTTACCCCTATTGCGCATTGAAACATTGCGTAATATGAATTAAATTAAAATAAACGGTAAAAAATGCAGCATTGTATTGTCAAATCGGTCCTTTACGTGGCATAAAAAAGCTGAAATTGGCATGCATGATGTTGTCAAACTATGTTCTATTGCTCATTGAAACATTGCGTAATATGAATTAAATTCAAATAAACGGTAAAAAATGCAGCATTGTATTGTCAAATCGGTCCTTTACGTGTCATAAAAAAGCTGAAATTGGCATGCATGATGTGTTGTCAAATCATGTTCTATTGCGCATTGAACATTCGTAATATGAATTAAATTCAAATAAACGGTCAAAAAATGCAGTACTATATATAACATGATTGACAAACAACTAGTATTCACTTTAAAACGAGTTATCATAACATTCTACAACCAATTTGGTAATCTTGATTCTATTACATGTTTTACCCCAGCAAAAATATTTGAAGCAATGGGTAGGACATGAGAACTAGATAATGATGATTTTCATTACTCAAATAACCCTAACAAAAGATTCAATCAAGAATACAATAAAATAATGAGAGAGGAGTGGAATTGGCGTGTTAGGGAGGCGGAAGCACTGGAGCAAAAGTTAGCTTCAATAGGGCTTAAACGCCTAAAAAAACGTGCTATGTCAATGCCTCGCGGAACTCCACAAGATTTTAATTTTGCTCTTAATCGTTTTCGTGAAGAGAACAATCGGATGCAAATACGTTACCATAGGGTAGAATATGGTATACATGGTAGCACAAGATTTAGATCCAAGTGAGATTCGGACTGTGAAATGTCCGATGAAGATTAATATTTTTCTTATAATAAGGTAAGTAGGTAGGGTCATAAAGACCCCCCCCCCCCCCCCCCGAGGGTACTTGGGGGTTTGCAACTATATAAGTAGCCCTTTCTTTTGTTATTAGACTACACCATATTCAATGTCGAGTAGTAGAAACTCAGCTTGGTCTTTACTCCTTCCAAAAGAACCAAATAGCAGTGATGATGAGAGTTCAAATCATAGCAGTTTTTCGAGTGATACCAGTGATTTCAAACTAGACGAGCTAAATCCCCACCTTCTTATAGAGCGTAATGATGATTTCTGCAGTGTGAAATATTCAAATCCGCGAGAATATTATTGCGGTTTACACCGAGAATGGTCACATCGGATTGCCGAATCAGAACGTCTTGTTCGTGACTTGGAAAATCTCAACGCTCCAATCCCAACAAGGTACTCACTAACCATGCCTCGAGTAGGTCCAGCAACTTGCGAGATGGCCGTACAAAGGATTAGAAAAGAAAACAACAGAATGGTGGCAAGACGTTGTAGATTTTATATCCCGGTGGCTTTCATCTTTCTCCATGAAGAATGAGTATATGCTATGACCAACAAATGGTGCCAAAAGCCAGTGCTACATCCCAACAAATTATTTAGAAAAAAAAAAAAAAGTAAAAAGAGTTGAGCAAAAGTTTAGCTATAATAACTTCACGATTTAGCAAAAAATCATTTCAAACACAGTATCCGAAAAGAATACACAAAGTTAAATGCATTAAACTTGTCAATGTCAATACTACAAAAACGTAGCACAGGATCCGAAAACAAAACTAACACGCTCAATCTTCTTTTTCACTTTTATTTGTAGGACTGGGAAGAACTCAGCGCAAGACCTTACAGTACTGATGCACCAATGAAGGAACATGTATTCCATCAACAGAAAAGAAGTTACCTATACTGTTAACATAACATGTTTTGGCTGGAAAATAGAGGGGAAGGAGTAGTTAGGAATTCAAGAGAGAGTACCTTGAAGTTGCCAAGGCATGCCCAAGGCCATTCTGTAAGGATGCCAGGTTTAGTAGCCATTCTTTTATACTTTCCTTGTATTTTCTTAAAAACCCTCAGCTTCCACTGCCTCACACACACACACACACACATATATATTGTAGCACTCTATTTTGATGGTTATTACATACAGAGGCAAATCTAGGATTTGAAGGTGCCGGGTGCCATAATTTTCTTCAATGTACATCTTGTTAGGAACGTATTGGTTGGGTCCATCCCTTTTTAGTTTATTCGGGTCAACTCAATAGGCCTTTTTTTATTTGCAACTATGAAAATTACATCTCAAAAATCAAGAAACGAACATAATTAACATCTTAAATAAGGAATCACATCCATTAACAACAAGGTAATATCAACATTTTCACCAAGAGACTTGCATCTTTTATGTATATTAAAAAATGAACTTGCACAAGTAAAATAACATCTTTAATAATTACACCAATCAAAATAAGAAAAATAATAGAAAAAATCTTCAAGAGGTAATTACACCCCATAAGTAAATGTAGAATTAGATAAACTACAAGTTCTAAAAAATAAATCATAAATTTCATGTTTTTTCGAAGCAATGCTTGTGAAATTTCCATCACAATTTAAGTAGTAAAGTGATTTAGATTGAATTTAACAATTATAGAATATCACCATTTTTTTATAATACACTCCCTCCATCCATTTTTATTTGTCCACTATACTAAAAATAAATGTCCACTTTTACTTGTAAGTTGTATAGTTTGAAAAACCAAGACATAATTTACTATTTTATACCTATTTTACCCTTATTATTAAGTACTCCAATTCATTTCTCATTTTATTTATTACTTATTAAGAGTGTCCCAAGTCAAATATAGACAAGTAAACATGGACGGAGGGAGTAATAAACAAAAAAAATTATAAAAAAAATATAATAATGGAATTTTGATCTCAATCCAAAATTCCCATTGAGACCCAAGTTTTCAATTTAAATACTCACAGATTTGAGATTAAGAAAAAAATCTTAATTTAAGGGATTTTGAAGTTTCTATTTGTGTGTTCTCGCTAGAGATCACAGATAAAATAATAGAATAGGGGAAAGATAATATAAATAATAAAAAGATAAATAGAAAATTGGGAGGGCCGAAAAGGGAATTACTAGTACAAAGAAACTAAATAGCACAAGAAAAACGGGAGTCGGAAATGTTCAAGATAGATTCAAACTTGTGTCTACCAGCCATGACACCTTTGTCAAATTTGCGACTGGGGGTGGCAGGATCAAATATTTAATCTAGTTTAAGCAAATTGCAACATAGGTATATAAATTTTTTATCAATTTAGGGGGTGCCATGCCACCCCACCCTAAAGGGTGGATCCGCCCCTGATTACTTATTGCTTCATAATGTATCGTATTATATTGTATTATGTTGTATTGCATCGTATTGTATTATTTTGATGAATGCAACATTTGGATAGATTGTAGTGTTTCCCGTCACTACATAATGTCACACATCAGCAATTTAAAGAATAAACCTACAAGAAAAGTAGGGTTCCCGTTATAGGCGATAAGAGCTACTATAAAAAGCTAGGGTAAAGAATAAAATAAGATTAATAAATTATAAGTAGAGACAAAATGATAAGGTAATGACGTGATCACACCAAATCGATCGTTACACAAAAAATATGACTTTTTATCATTACATAACGATGGATTTAACGATGCGATACAATAAAATTTAAGTCACAATCAAAACAAACATTGTATTTAAACTAACAACACAATACAATACAATACAATAGGTAACAACCATCCAAACAAGCTATAGAGGGAAGACATTTTCAATCTTCTGCCCGACCTTTTAAAATTATATTCCCTCAAAGTCAATCCTAATCACCGTGTGATAATTTAGAATGCAGGAGCAAAATATCCTGTCTAACTGCAAGTTCAATAATGTTTTGTTTTTCTTATTACTTGCTCGCTTTCAATTTATGTGATAGTTTTTCTCGGAATGAAACTTAAGTAAAAAGGGGAGATTTTTGAAACGTATTAGCTTCACAGGGCAGCCTATTTGCACAACCTCATTTAAGGGGTAACCGTTTTTTTTTTTTTTTTTGGCATCTGTAGCCATTATATAGGCAACTGATCTCCTTTTTGCATCTGTAGTCAGTATATAGGCAACTGCAATAGTTATTATCTATTTCAGTTGCCTATTTCAGTTACCAACATTTGACAACGGCTTTGATAATACTATTTCGAGAAAGGAACTAATTCAACGTGGTTCAACGATCGTCATTCAGTTTTGCGTTCATTTTTGGTTCATAATTATTTGTGATATAACCTTTCCCTTTTACGGGACCTTTTGACCAAGTGATAGGCACCTATGAGTCCGACAGTGGCAATGTATAGCTTATGTTACATTAATTGTGTGTTTGCATGGAAAATTGGACATGTATGAAATGGATTGGCAACCAAAATTTTAATTAAACTCAATATGCTAATTGAAAATTTAGTATAAAACAAATTTCCTTTGATAATTAATTGAAACAAATCATTTAGGCCCTTACTGAGAGGCACATTGATTTTAAAGCGGGTCCAGTTTCAAGCCGACGTGTAGCCGTTTTGAACACTAAAATTTGCAAAGATTTGATCAAAACATCTAAGTATCTAACTAATACTAATAGTCCTCGCCAGTGATTATTTGCTTCACAAAATTTAGAACTAGTGGGTTTAATTCTGATAAAAGTTGGCAGCCAAATACAGTATAGCTGACGTTATTGTAAAGCGAACGGAAAATCTCAATGGGTGGTGAATTTTATTGCACGTTATTGCACGAATGAAGAAGGATATAGGGCTTAGGGCACAAACTAAATGATCAAACTGATGAATCTCAGTCTAGGTGGAGTTTACCAGCACATAGGTAGTCTAAGTTCCTAAAAAAGGAAGTCTCTGACTTCCTCTTAGCTATTCTCTGAGCTTGCTTTCCGGTCTATCTTCAAAAGTGAAGGATCTTTCACTATAGTAGGAAGAAGACAGGTGGGAGCGAGCGAGCGGAGCGAGAGCAAAGCAAGCTCTAGTGGTATATCGGGTAGATGTTTATCTTTTCGACTTCAGCGAAAATGTTCAAAGCACCACCTTTCGTCAATTATCTTAATGTCGAAAGGGAAGAGGACAGGGTCTTACTTACTTAAAAGTCAAAATCGCTTATACCGAGTTCCCCAATAGCAGCTTAGCTTAGTAACAACGCTCTTTCCACTAGTTTTACCGGTTAGACGACTGGCTAAGGGTTCCTCCCTCTTTTTTGAATCTATGATTATAAACTCTCTATGTAAGATGTTTGAATTGCTATTTGTTGAGTGAATCTCACTTTACCCCCCTAATATTAAGGGTTGGGAAAAGATACCCCCTCACATATTGAATGGGAACAATAACCCCCCTATCCAATATTTTCCGGTGAGAATCTTTTGTTGTTAATAAAGATCTTTTTTTCTTTTTCTTTCTAGAATTAAATGCAATATATAACTCTTGTTATTGTCTCATTCATCCATTCTTCTGAAAATAATGTATAACAACTACTTGAAAAATTCTATTAATAAATTTCAAGCAATATTTCGTTCTCTCTCTCTCTCTCTCTCTCTTTTTTTTTTTTTTTTTTTTTTTTTTGTGGTTTGGGGGACTAGAGGGCCAAGATCTTAATTATTTTACAATCTAAATACAGTCTAGTATTAGTACTCGGGAGAGCGGATGATATTAAAAGACACTAATCTATGTTACATTGTGATGTCACTTGTTTGAGTGCATTGTATCATAACAAACTGTCAATTATCATCTAATTTTAAATATAATATACTCAAATTAACGATATTTCTGTGAAATTAAAGGAAACAAATTAAATGTTTTTAAATATTATTTGATTTAATCTTTAGAATGAATTCATAATGAATATCTGTGTGTGTGTACACACACACGCACATATTTCTCTAACCCTTTTCTCATTCTATTTTTCTTACTATGATAGTTTAATTATTTTATTTTTCATTTAGTATCTTACGTTTAATCAAAATAATATCATATATGATTTTAGTCGTGATTTTGAATTCGTCCAAAATATAAATAGAAACTTTCTCTTATTACTTGTCGTAAGATATATTGATAAATTTAATAATTACTACTTAGCACTATTTTACATAAGCAATTGAATTATCTTCTCTTTGGTTTCCAGTCCACCAAATTTTGTCTTTTAATTTTAATTGTTAATATATGTATATACATATAGACAAAAGATTCAAAACTTGGACATATAGAGAAAAATATAGGTAAGATTTACAAAGATTAAATCTCATTTCAATGACTAGTTTAGTGACTTTTTATTATTTTTTTTGAAATTAATTACTTATTCTCACCAGGAAATATTTAATAGAGGAGTTATCGTTCCCATTCAATATGTGAGGGGGTTATCGTTTCCCAAGCCTTAAATGTTAAGGGGGTAAAGTAGGATTCACTCTTACTTGTTGGATATTTTAAGGAGTATTTTCTCTTATAGACATAAAAATCCCACAAGTTGTGAAAACTATCAAAACATTCTCAATTCTTATACAATCTTACCAAATGAGTAAGTCATAGTTCATAACAAAATTAATATGCTAATTCATAACAACCGGGTCAAAATTAATACTAGAAGACCTTTCTAAAAATACAACATCAATTGATCAAATTTTAGTTCAATAATAAAATTAAACTATGAGTCTTTTTTTACAAAATTAAAAGGTTGGTAGACATAAATAAAATTTGGTGGAAGTTAATGAGATTGGTAAATGATTGATGGGCGTAATTGTTAATGGGTCTTTTTTTTTTTACAAAATATAAACTTATGGGTTAAATTTTATATTTTAAAAAATTGAAATCATGGTTTCAAACCCCAAATCATGCCTTTTTGAATGATTTGAAGTTTAAAACCATGATTTCAAACCATGCGTAAAAACGCATGTCCAAACGCTGAACTCATGGCCAAACGCCTACTTAAATTGGAAGGGAGGTAGTACTTTTTATTATTTAAAAAAGTTATCCAACTAAACTCGAATTAACTCAAAAATTAACAAAGCCCAAATATGAATATTTTACACTTGAAGGCTGATGTCGTTTATGTTGCAAAAAATTATTTGTCAACATAGTATAAGATATTCTCCCCCTTCCCTCCTCTTAATTCGACCCTTTTTAATTGATACATAATGGCTCATTTTGCTCTTCTCCATGTTCTGGTAAGCTTCCCCAACTTCTATTTCTTTTTCCTCCATCCTTATTTCTTGGTTTCTTTCCTCCTGCATTTGTGGGTTTTCCTTTTGAATTTTCTCACTTGTTTCTCTCCTCTTTTTTTTTTTTTCGTTAAAGCAATTGAATATGCGACTTTTTGGCATTGGTTTTCATCAATTTTATTCATTTCCTTTTTTTTTTTTAAATCACTCATTACTTATTGACCTTTGGAATTGGAATCTTTATCTTGACCAACAGAGTGTATGTACGTGTTCGGTAGATACAAAAATGATCATCTTTTTTGGTCCTATATTTACGTTTTCCACATTTCTATTCAAGTATTTTGGAGCTAAAAGGCCCAAACTTGTGTTTTTATTTTCATAATTTAAATGTCGAAAAAAAACAATTAGTCTTTGAATCCTATGAGCTTTCACCTTGTGTTACAATACATAATTCATCAATGGAGAAAGGGCCATATTGAAGAAGAAAGTCGGTTGAAGAGAGAGAAAGAGAAGATCTTTTATTTCATCTTTAGAATAAGTCCGCACTCTTTTACAATGTACAAAGTGCTATATATATACAAGATACAAGTGTAAAATTGTATGAAGCTAATGGTCCTAAGTGTACAAAATGAATACTTGACTAACTAATAATACAATACTAACTAACTAACTATCAACAACCCCCCGCACGTTGGAATGGGAGACCAGTCCAAGCTTGGAGAAGAAAGCATTGTGTTGAACACCTGGAAGGGCCTTAGTCAGCACATCAGCATATTGAGAATCAGTAGGCACACAATTGAGGGCAATCAAATCAGTTTGAAGAACATCCTGAACAAAATGGCAGTCGACCTCAATGTGTTTAGTACGCTCATGAAAGACAGGGTTCTTAGTAATGTGAATGGCAGAAGTGTTGTCACAAAACACAGAAACAGGGGCAACAGTCAACTCAGCCAGCAGTCTGACCAACCAAACAATCTCAGCAACCAACTGTCGTAGGGCCCTATATTCAGCCTCAGCAGATGAAAGAGCAATAGTAGCCTGCTTCTTGGATTTCCAGGAAACAGGACACCCACCAAGGAGTAAAATGTAGCCACTGACAGACTTCCTACTAGAAGAACAACTAGCCCAGTCTGAATCACAATATCCCACAAGGGAGAAATCCAGTGTATTGTTGAAGAACAACCCCAAATTTGAAGTACCGGACAAATATCTTAGAACATGTATGGCTGCCTCATAATGTGGAACCCTTGGTTGAGACATAAATTGACTCAAATGCTGAACACTAAATGATATGTCAGGTCGTGTGTGCTACAGGAAATTCAACTTCCCAACTAACTTCCTATATGAGGAAGGGTCAGGCAAAAGATCCCCGGAGTCAATTGCCAACTTAATATGAAAATCGAATGGAGAAGTCACTGGAGAAACATCAGTGCAATGAAACTCATGCAGCAAATCTTTGAGGAGCTTCTGTTGAGTCACAAGAATACCTTTAGGGAACCTGAGGAGTTGCAAGCCCAAGAAATAGTGGGCTTGACCTAAGTCTTTTATCCTAAATTGGTCATCCAGAAAAGATCTAAGGGAAGTAATTTCCATCAAGTCATTCCCGGTCAATAAGATATCATCCACATAAACAGCTATGCCAGTAAAAGAAGGCCCTACAGACTTGAGAAATAGGGAATAATCATTTTTGATAGAATGATAACCTCTAGACAACAAGGCAGAAGAGAGTTTAGCATACCATTGCCTGGAGGCCTGTCTAAAGCCATAAAGGGATTTGTTGAGCTTACACACAAAGGTGGTAGAGGAGTCAGGGGCCTGAACGTGTAACCCAAGTGGAATTTTCAGGCAAACCTCTTCATCAAGGTCACCATGCAAAAATGCATTGTTGACATCTAACTGATGAATATCCCACCCATTTTTGACAGCAACGGACAACAAGCATTTGCTAGTAGTGAGTTTCACAACCGGGGAAAATGTTTCAGTAAAGTCAACTCCCTCATGTTGAGTATCACCCCTAATAACTAATCTAGCCTTGTATCTTTCAACAGTACCATCAGCCTTTTGCTTAATTTTATACACCCATTTAGAAGAAATGGCCTTCTTACCAAGAGGAAGAGGGACAAGATCCCATGTATTGTTGGCCTCCAAAGCCTGAAACTCTTTAAGCATAGCTTCCTGCCAAGCAGGGTTAGAAACAACTTGATGATAAAATTGAGGCTCAAATAAAGCATAGTCAGAGTCAGTAGAGATAGAAGAATCCTTGGAAGTGGAAACATTATAGCAATGGTATTGGTGCAAATAAGAGGGAAGTGTAGTTACTCTAGAGGACTTTCTCAATGCTACAGGGGGAGAAAATGTGGAAGGAGAGAAAGTTACAGAATCTGAAAATGTGGAAGAGGTGTTATCAGTGGAAGGGACAGGAGAGGTAGGTACAGGATGAGCAGAAGCAGGACTAGTCGATGAGTCAATAGGAAGGGAAGAACCCGAGGAATGGATTTGTTGTGAAGGATTAGAAATATCTGCAAATGTGGGATCAGGAGGAGGAAAAAGAGTAGGGTGAGAAGGAGAGGAATAAGGAAATATTATTTCTTGAAACTGAACATCCCTAGAGAAGAAAACAACATGTCTGGTCACGTCCAGGAGTTTGTATGCTTTCTTGGTCATGCTGTAACCAAGGAAAGCACAAGTGATTGATCTAGACCTTAACTTATCCCTATAGGGTTTAGGGACAGTAGAAAAAGCTAGACAACCAAAAGGCTTAAGGTGAGAATAGGATGGATCAGTTTTGTAGAGAAGGGAATATGGGGTAGAATTGTTCAATAGAGGTGAGGGGAATCTATTTATCAGATAAGTGGCAGTAAGAATGCATTCACCCCAATATTTAACAGGAAGTTTAGATTGAAACAACAAGGACCTTGCAGTTTCTAATAAATGCTTGTGCTTTCTCTCTACTACACCATTTTGTTGAGGAGTGTGAGGAGTGGAAGTCTGATGAATAATGCCTTGGGATGAGAAAAATCAAGTTGCCAATGAACTTGAACCCAATTCAAATGCATTATCTGACCTAACTGTTTGAACAGATGTATGAAATTGATTTTGAACCATGAGAATGAAAGACTTAAGGAGAGTGAAGGTATTAGATTTGGTGGACAGTATGTGAGTTCATGTGGCTCTGAAGTAATCCTCTACTATAGTTAAGAAATGCTTATAACCATTGTATGTTTGAGTGTGGTAAGGACCCCATAGATCAATGTGAATGAGTTGGAAAGGTGAAGTAGATTTAATTGAACTTTCCGGAAAAACAAGTCTCTGTTGTCTGGCCATTGGACAAATTTTGCAAATAAAATCTTGTTTCTTAGATAGCTTATCTTGGAGAAAAGGAATAGCTTTCATTTTATTATAAGGAATATGACCTAACCTAAGGTGCCAAAGCAAATCATCATTATTGGAAACTGAATAACAAGAAACCGAAGGCAAACAGGAGGATACAATCTTATGTGAAACCGTAGAAGATAGAGCAGCTTTATTAATAGTGCAATCAGAAGCTGCAATGGTATTTACAGATTGAGTAAGGGTAAGTGCAGTAGGATGAAGGATGTACAGTCCCTGTGACACTCTACCAAGCTCCAGTGGCCTCTTTAGAGAAGGGCCCTGCAGAATACAATTAAAAGCAGTGAAATAAGCCCCATATTTAAATTGGCATAACAATTTGTGTAAAGAAATCAGGTTGTATCTGAAAGAGGGAACAAACAAGACATCTTTCAAGACTAGTTCCTGTGATAATGTAAGAGTGCCAGTACAAGTAACCTTCACCGTGTATCCATTTGGGAGAGTTATGAGATAAGGAATGGGAAAGGGAATGATATTTGTCAAAAAAGACTTAATTGGTGTCATGTGATTGTTTGCACCTGAATCTATAATCCAAGGATTATCAACTACCCTAGACATATTGTTATACCCCATTTTAACCGGGTTAAAGTAGAGTACAACATATTGGTGATTCCTCTTTGTTTTGTTTAAGGAGTCGCCACCTAATTAATTTAACGGTGAATTAGGACACCTAAAGTTTAACTAAGGTAAAGTTAAAACTAAACCTCTGTTAATAGTCTGCTTAACCAATGTGATTCCAGGTAAGGGTTCTATATTATCCTAAAGGGAAGGGGTTAGGCATCCTTTAGAATCCGTTAACTACGGTTATCCGGCCAAACTTAGATTAATTAATTAAGAGTAAATAAGATGTTTTAATTTTTTTTTAAAAATGGCTTATAACGTTATTAAGATTTTAAAGGAAAATATAATAACGCTGTTTTAAAAAAAGATATGCTAAGGCTTTAAATAATAAGGCTATAAAAAATAAGACTAATACTTTGCATAAAAGAAAATCTTAGAATGCTATTTGAAATAAAGTTTATAAATGTTGCTAATAGTTTAAATGGAAGTAGCATAATGAAAATGAAATTTACGAAATATAATAATTTACATCTAAGTAGAAGAAAGATGCAAGTTTATGCAATGTTTTAATAAATATTTAAAACGAACTAAGCGATGAAGTATTAATTGACTTTAAGTTTTAGAAGTGTGAATAAAATACAAAATAGCTAACAGATTTTTTCTTTATCCATTTTATTATCTTTATTAACTATGCTTAATTGAGAATATGCGTGATTAACTCAAAACTTGAAGAGTTATTTAAAACATGTTTGAATTTATGTTTGCATATTAGTGATGTTTTGAAATTAAGACAATAAGAATATGACTCCTTTAATTCGAAAAATATGAATTTATACTATCAAAAATCCATTATTCTAAAAGTGAATATTATAAATACTATAAGTAACTTTAATATAAAGAAAAAAAATGAAACTTATGAAATTAATTATTAGTTTTTCTTAAATTGACTACCCCTTACTAACACTGAATTCTATACTAATCTACTAAGGTTCATTCAGCTAAGGAAACAAACAAATAAAATGTTAGTTGCACAAATACAAATCAAATGCATAGAAAATGAAATAAGGGAGAAAATAATATCAAAATGGGCTCAGCCCACTTCCGGACTGCTGATTGGGCTGCTAGTAGGAGTGGGCTCAGCCCACATTTTTTAATGCTACGTTCAAGGGGCTGCCGTTGGGCTTCGGCCCAATAGCAAACTTTCATGGCTGCTGTGGGGGTGGACACGAGAGGAGTCATGTTGGGCTTTTAGCCCAACGCCAAATGCGGAAGAAGAACGAGTCCCTAGGACTCATACGCGATGGCCATGCATGAACAAAAGAAAAGACAGATTAGTATGCGATCAATAAGGCTTGAACATGTAAAGATACAAATTCAAAGCAAATTCCATGGACTATATATGTACTATGTATATTTAGGTATATTTGTGGAATGAAAGAAATTCCTGTTAAAGCCCATCTAAAGCACCAACATTATAAGGATGGAAACCTATCCAAGCATGTTACAGCGGTAAAAGAGAATACAATATGCCCAGTCGAAGTGACAGATGGCCAGACACAACCCAAATAAAGTCAATCGAACACAGATGCAAAGGAAACCCAATACAGCGAAAATGAGAGAGACAATGCCCAAGTCAAAGGATTTTACAGTATAGAGATTTGCAATTCTGAGCCCTTACGAGTGATGTCCACGTTTATACTGAATATACAGGTTTTATATATGTCGGGTATACAGAAAGACGCAACGGGATCACAAGGGTACGACAATGAGCAATTTTGACAACGCCAAACCGACTTCTTCGGGTGCAGCGAAGTGGGTACGGGGGTCTTCGATTCACCTCGAAACACTTGAATCTACGTTGTAACAGAACTGAATCAAACTTGTGTGTTCTCAAATTCGATGCAATACAAAAAAAAAGAAACAGAAGATCGATTTCGTGTCTTAAATCGATGTAGTAACGACTGCGATCTTGAAGCTTTCTGGGGGGGGTTCTGGTGATAAAGATGAGAGTTTATTGATTTCTTTTGGGGATTTTTTCCGATCCAAAAAACGCTCCTCCCTCCTCCCTCTCTCCCTTTCCTTTATAGTCGTTTAAAGGAAACGAGAGAGGGAAGAGCGTGGGGGACAGAAAGGTGTGGGGAATGGCAGTGGCGTGGGGAACAGTGGTGTCGGAAAATGGCAGAAGCGTGGGGGGGGGGGTAACATGGGGGGTTGGTGCAGGAGATGGAGGAGAGAAGGGGGAGGGCGAGCGGCGATGAAGACGAAAATGATAAGGGAAACCCTTTTAGGGTTTCCTTATTTTGAACGGAAATGGGCTGGACCCAGTCCATTTGTGGACTGGGTCAAATTTTTTGGACTGAGTATTGAAAGCATGGGCTGGACCCAGTCCATTTGTGGACTGGGTCAAATTTTTTGGACTGAGTATTGAAAGCATGGGCTAGAATTAAAACATAGACTGATCTAAAAAAAATTGAGATAAAAGATATGGGCTAGTCCAAAAAATATCAGGAGTCAATCGGACTTTGATTTGGGGTCCGGTAAGTCAAAATACGGACTGAGCGTAAGGAATAGTTTGGCTTCCAAATTTAAATAAAAGACCCATTTTGATTAACGATGTACTGGGGGCGCCAGAATATCCCCTAATACGGAAATATGTAATTATAAAAAGGACCCGGGTAAAAATTATATGATGTCGCAAATGACCGTGCAATAATATTTAATAACGAATGCTATCATAAAAATGTGCGAAGTAAATGCGATGCGTGTGCGGAAGTCGGTAAAACGCTGAGAAATGCAAATTTCGATAATACCAAATAATAGCAGCAAATAAATAGCAGTAGTAATACTGCTAATAATAATGACAATAATGATAATGGCAATAATGATAATGCTGATGATAATAATAATAAATATGATAATAATAGTGGATAACAAACACTGATAATTAATAACAAAATAACAATCAGGATAATGATAATAATTAATAATAATAATAATAAAGATGATAATAATTAATAACAAAAATAATAATAATAATAATAATAATAATAATAAATAACAATTATTGATAATAACAACATGATAATAAATTAACAAAAATAACGATAATAGTGATGATAATAATAACAAGAAATAATAATAACAATGATAAATAACAATTATTGATAAAAACAATGACAATAATTAATAATAAAAATAATAATAATAATAATAATACATAACAATTATTGATAATAACAACATGATAATAAATTAATAAAAATAACACTAACGGTGATAATAATAAAATAATAATGATAATAATAATAAGAAATAATAATAATAATAATAATAATAATAATAAATAACAATTATTGATAAAAACAATGATAATAATTAATAATAGAATAACGATGATAATGATGATTAATAACTAATAACAAGAATAACGCTGATAATAATGATTAGTAATTAATAATAATAATAATACTAATAATGGAAATAACAAGAATAATAATAATCAATGACAATTAGTAATAATGATAATTTAAGAATAATAATAATAATAATAATTATTATTATTATTATTAATAATAATAATAATAATAATAATAATAATAATAATGATAGTAATAACTGCAGTAGGATAATAAAACGTGGGTGTTAATAAAAGACTAATAATTATAGTAAAATTTAAGTGCATGTTTTAATTTCTCAAAATAGCAGAAGTATAAATATTTCGGGGGAGAGGCGGGACAAAATTGGGTGTCAACAACTTGTCCCTCTTTGCCTGGTAATGATGAAAGAATTTTCGGGCAAAGACGTTGACTTAGTAGCCTATTTTGTCCCGGCTAAAGGATTGTGGAGGACTAAGGGTAAAGAAAATTTCGGCCGAACTCTGGTCTCTGGATCGCCTACATATCTCGGGCTGCACGAGAATCAGGCCGAATGTAGTTCTGGGAAGACCACGACAACTATGACTGGCAACTCACGATTTGATGCGAATCTTTGCAAAAAATATTGTCCCAGTGTCGAATTATGATGACACTGGGTATTGTGATAGAACCCTGAAAATTGATTGTGCTGGAATGTGAACGGGAAATCTGAATTTGGAGCCGAGTGTTCGAGGTAGATCTTTGACCCTTGTCGAGAAGTCTGCTTGTCCTTCCCGACGTATTGCCCCAGTTCGCTGCCGAAGAAATAGTTCCACGTTGCGCTAAAGTTCCTGCGGAACTAAAACTAGATGAAAACAGTCAGTAAGAATAAATATTGAAATACAACAATGCAAGTGCGGTGCAATGCGGCTGCGAGCATATGCAGGGTACTAATGAAATAATAACAAAACAAGGCAGGTGCGGTGCAATGCCTTTATGCGGGAATTTAAAAGGGCGGTGCATGGCCCATGTAATATATGAAAGTGATGCAAAGGGCGGTGCGCAGCCCACGCATCATATGAAAGGCGGTGCATGGCCTTATGCAGAAATTTTAAAAGGGCGGTGCATGGCCCAGGCAATATATGAAAGCGATGCGAAGGGCGGTGCGCAGCCCATGCATCATATGAAAGGCGGTGCATGGCCTTATGCAAAAATTTTAAAAGGGCGGTGCATGGCCCAAGCAATATATGAAAGCGATGCGAAGGGCGGTGCGCAGCCCATGCATCATATGAAAGGCGGTGCATAGCCTTATGTAGAAATTTTAAAAGGGCGGTGCATGGCCTTATGCAGAAATTTTAAAAGGGCGGTGCATGGCCCAGGCAATATATGAAAGCGATGCGAATGGCGGTGCGCAGCCCACGCATCATATGAAAGGCGGTGCATGGCCTTATGCAGAAATTTAAAAAGGGCGGTGCATGGCCCAGGCAATATATGAAAGCGATGCGAAGGGCGGTGCGCAGCCCACGCATCATACGAAAGGCGGTGCATGGCCTTATGCAGAAATTTAAAAAGGGCGGTGCATGGCCCAGGCAATATATGAAAGCGATGCGAAGGGCGGTGCGCAGCCCACGCATCATCGGTGCATGGCCTTATGCAGAAATTTAAAAGGGCGGTGCATGGCCCAGTAAATATATGAAAGCGATGCGAAAGGCGGTGCGCAACCCAAGCATCATATGAAAGGCGGTGCATGGCCTTATGCAGAAATTTAAAAGGGCGGTGCATGGCCCAGGCAATATATGAAAGCGATGCGAAGGGCGGTGCGCAGCCCATGCATCATATGAAAGGCGGTGCATGGCCTTATGCAGAAATTTTAAAAGGGCGGTGCATGGCCCAGTAAATATATGAAAGCGATGCGAAGGGCGGTGCGCAGCCCAAGCATCATATGAAAGGCGGTGCATGGCCTTATGCAGAAATTTAAAAGGGCGGTGCATGGCCCAAGCAATATATGAAAGCGATGTGAAGGGCGGTGCGCAGCCCATGCATCATATGAAAGGCGGTGCATGGCCTTATGCAGAAATTTTAAAAGGGCGGTGCATGGCCCAGGCAATATATGAAAGTGATGCGAAGGGCGGTGCGCAGCCCATGCATCATATGAAAGGCGGTGTATGGCCTTATGCAGAAATTTTAACAGGGCGGTGCATGGCCCAGGCAATATATGAAAGCGATGCGAAGGGCGGTGCGCAGCCCATGCATCATATGAAAGGCGGTGCACAGCCTTATGCAGAAATTTTAAAAAGGCGGTGCATGGCCCAGGCGATATATGAAAGCGATGCAAAGGGTGGTGCGCAGCCCATGCATCATCGGAAAGGCGGTGCACAGCCTTATGCAGAAATTTAAAAGGGCGGTGCATGGCCCAGGCAATATATGAAAGCGATGCAAAGGGCGGTGCGCAGCCCATGCATCATATGGAAACGGTGAGCAATGCAGGTGCAGTGCAATGCGGCCGCGAGCATACGCAGGGGTACTTAAAAATAAATAAAGCAATGTATTCGAAGGCAATAGAAAATATTTGTGCGTTGATATATATTTGAAAAAGATAATTTGCAAGATTAGCTCATTGTGATTGCCGAAAATTATTGACATTTAAAGGCATAATTGATAGAAGAACTCTCAAACCGTTCGACGCGCCATCCTTACAAGGCTGTACATGTTTTAGCTTCTGCAACTTGGAAACCTGCATCCAAAGAAAATTTTGTAAGTTTGGGGAGGGGGTTGATTCGCGTTGACTTGGAGGATCCGGCTCTTGGCGCTTCATGCCTCCAACTTCGTCTGAACTTGTAACCTCCGCTCATTTTAAGTCTTGGCCAACTGGTAAACAGTCTGATTACAATCACATTATTTCAAAGTAAAATAGATATAGTAAAATATGTGTATAGTGATAAATGGTTTCTGCCGAACTCGGAACTGTGACACATCGTGAAACAAAACGAGTGCCCCTTTTCGGAAGTCTTCCTCTGCCCGATGATTCTGTTGAACCAATATTCTTCCAAGTCTCTCGATGTCATCTTGCGGCGACGTTCTTTAAAAAATTATCCCAGTTTCTGGCACAAGGGATATTGAGCCTCTAAAATGGCGAGACCGAGCCTATATAGGCTGCCTACGTATCCCCCATGGGAATCAGGTCAAAACGTAGTTCATAATCACAATAGAAATGATATTGAAGGATTAAAATGATGTGACCGAGGCCTATGCGGGCCGCCTACGTATCCCCCATGGGAATCAGGTCAAGCGTAGTTCATAATTACAAGTAGAAATAAAATTGAGGGAATAAAACGATGTGACCGAGGCCTATGCGGGGCCGCCTACGTATCCCCCATGGGAATCAGGCCAAGCGTAGTTCATAATTACAAGCAGAAATAAAATTGAGGGAATAAAATGATGTGACCGAGGCCTATGCGGGGCCGCCTACGTATCCCCCATGGGAATCAGGCCAAGCGTAGTTCATAATTACAAGCAAAAAGATGGAAATCTTATCTTAAAATCCAACCCGGTGTAGGTTTGTTACGCATCCCGCCACGGGAGAGTAGTGCCATTACATGGAAAGTATTGCGGAATATTACATACAAATAAATAGAAAACTCCTAAACATAATATCTCTTGACGGCATCTGTGTTGATAGCTTTCGGCCAAATTTCACCATCCATTTCTGCTAAGACTAACACTCCTCCAGTCAATACTCGATGGACCATATAAGGTCCTTACCAGTTAGGTGCAAATTTTCCTTTAGCTTCATCTTGACATGGAAATATGCGTTTCAGTACCAATTGCCCCGTTTTGAATTGCCTCGGTCTTACTTTCTTGTTGAAAGCTTTGGCCATTCTGTTCTGATAGAGCTGCCCATGACAAACTGCATTCAATCTCTTTTCGTCAATGAGCATCAATTGTTCATATCGGTTCTGTACCCATTTGGCGTCACTTAACTCAGCTTCTTGGATGATTCTCAGAGATGGGATTTCTACCTCAGCAGGTAACACCGCCTCTGTCCCATAGACCAAAAGATAAGGTGTTGCCCCCGTTGAAGTCCTCACAGTAGTACGATATCCGAGAAGAGCTAACGACAGTTTTTCGTGCCAATGCCTGTAATTATCGATCATCTTTCTCAGTATTCTCTTGATGTTTTTGTTGGCTGCTTCAACTGCTCCATTCATCTGAGGGCGATAAGGAGTGGAATTGCGATGGGTAATCTTAAATGTCTCGCAAATCTCCCGCATTAGATCACTGTTAAGATTAGCTCCATTATCCGTTATAATTGATTCTGGGACTCCGAATCGGCAAATAATGTTGCTCCGAACAAAATCCGCTACCACTTTCTTCGTTACCGACTTGTGCGAAGATGCTTCCACCCACTTTGTGAAATAATCAATGGCTACCAAAATGAACCTGTGTCCATTCGAGGCGGCTGGCTCGATGGGACCAATGACATCCATACCCCAAGCTGCGAAAGGCCACGGAGAGCTCGTCACATTTAATTCATTTGGCGGAACTCGAATCAAATCACCATGAATCTGACATCGGTGACATTTCTGCACAAAACGGATACAATCTGATTCCATGTCATCCAGAAATAGCCTGCGCGAAGGATTTTCTTGGCCAGTGTAAAGCCATTCATATGAGGCCCACACGTACCGCCGTGCACTTCTTCAATCAAACGAGTTGTTTCTTTAGCATCAACACATCTTAATAGCCCTAAATCCGGAGTCCTCCTATACAGGATTTCTCCACTTAGGAAGAAATGGTTTGCTAATCTCCGAAGTGTTTTCTTCTGAACACTGGTTATGCCTTCCGGATAGTCTCCTGTCTTAAGATATTTCTTAATGTCGTGGTACCAAGGTTCTCCATCAGGTTCCTCATCCACATAGAAACAATAAGCATGTTGATCGTGCACATTTACCTTGATAGGATCTGTGCGATTCTTGTCTGGGTGCTGAATCATAGAAGACAAAGTGGCCAACGCATCAGCGAACTCGTTCTGTGTCCTTGGAACGTGTTTGAATTCTACCTTGACAAATCTCTTACATAAATCCTTCACGCAATGCAAGTATGGAAGTATCTTCACATTCTTAGTGGTCCATTCACCTCGCACTTGATGAACCAGTAACTCTGAATCGCCTATAACCAAAAGTTCCTGTATATTCATATCGACAGCCATTCTGAGGCCAAGAATACAAGCCTCATATTCCGCCATATTGTTGGTGCACAGAAACTTGAGCTTTGCTAAAATGGGGTAATGCTGACCTGACTCTGAAATCAAAACTGCTCCAACGCCGACTCCTTTAGAATTTGTCGCCCCATCGAAGAACAGTCTCCACCCTGGGTACTCTTCTGCGATATCTTCCCCGATAAACAACACTTCTTCATCCGGGAAATAGGTTTTAAGGGGTATATACTCCTCGCCCACAGGATTTTCTGCAAGATGATCGGCTATCGCCTGCCCTTTGACAGCCTTTTGAGTAACATACACAATGTCAAACTCGCTCAGCAACATTTGCCACTTAGCTAGCTTCCCAGTAGGCATAGGCTTCTGGAAAATATACTTGAGTGGGTCCATCCTTGAGATGAGGTAAGTAGTATACGCAGACAAATAATGTCTCAATTTCTGTGCAACCCAAGTCAAAGCACAACAAGTGCGTTCCAATAACGTATATCGTGCCTCGTAAGGCGTGAACTTTTTGCTCAAGTAATATATCGCTCGCTCCTTCCTTCCTGTTTCGTCATGTTGTCCTAATACACATCCAAAAGCGTTCTCCGATACGGACAAATACAATAACAAAGGTCTTCCAGCTTCTGGAGGCACCAAAACAGGCGGGCTAGACAAATATTCTTTGATTTTGTCAAAGGCTCTTTGGCAATCTTCAGTCCATTTGGTAGGAGCGTCCTTCCTCAATAACTTAATTATTGGTTCGCATATCACCGTTGATTGCGCTATAAATCGACTGATGTAGTTGAGATGCCCGAGGAAACTCATCACATCTTTCCGACTTTTTGGGGCAGGCAATTCCTGAATAGCTTTTATCTTCGAGGGGTCCAGCTCTATGCCTCTCCTGCTCACAATAAAACCCAACAACTTCCCTGCAGGAACTCCGAATGCACACTTTGCGGGGTTCAACTTCAGATTGTATCGCCTCAACCTGTCGAAGAACTTTCTCAAATCCGTCAGATGGTCTGAGCTCTTTCGCGACTTGATGATGACGTCATCCACATAGACTTCAATCTCTTTATGGATCATATCATGAAAAATGGTGGTCATGGCTCTCATGTAAGTAGCCCCTGCGTTTTTGAGCCCAAAAGGCATCACCCGATAGTAGTACACCCCCCAAGGTGTGATGAATGCTGTTTTCTCTGCATCTTCCTCGTCCATTAGGATTTGGTAATATCCTGCGTAGCAGTCAACGAAAGACTGCAACTCATGCTTTGCACAATTATCAATGAGCATATGGATATTCGGTAGGGGAAAGTCATCTTTCGGACTGGCTCTGTTGAGATCCCGATAATCCACGCATACCCTAACCTTGCCATCCTTCTTTGGCACGGGAACGATATTGGCTAGCCAAGTGGGGTACATCGTAGTTCGGATGACCTTTGCATCGAACTGTTTAGAGATCTCTTCCTCGATTTTCAAGCTCAAGTCCGATTTAATGTTTCTTTTCTTTTGCTTTATCGGAGGACATGATGGATCAAGAGACAACTTATGCGAAACAATGTCAGTGCTTAATCCGGGCATATCATCATAAGACCAAGCGAACACATCTATGTATTCTTTCAAAAGTCTGATCAATTCTTCTCTCTGCGGCGGGGTTAAGTGGACACTGATTCTCACTTCCATCATGATTTTTGAATTACCCAAATTTATAATTTCCGTTTCATCCAAATTTGGTTTGGGCTTATTTTCAAAATACTCAAAGTCCTTAGTTAATCCCTCAGATTGCATATCTCCTTCATACTCTTCAGAATCTCGCTCGGCATTTCCTACGAGCTTGCTTGTTTCATTATGTGTCACATTTACAGTATCGGCAGATTTATTGATTTGATTGCTGAAAAGAAAGCAAAAGAAAAATTAATTAAACAAAATGAGAATATAAATAAATGCATGGCTTGAAAATTGCATTTGAACTTCAAAGTTTGGAGGCAAAAATAACAAAAGCATAGGCACGATTCAGGCCTCAATTTCGAATCGTGTCTGTTTCATTAAAGTACTGAATACAATTCGTCTACCAAGACTCCCGGAGAAACGGGGGCGAGGTACAAGTTCAGTTGTTCAAACGGCATCCCGGCTCTGCATCCCGGATAGTTGGGTCTTCAGAACACTCATCAGAAACCATGTTGCATTCATCTTCTTCTTCAACGATGAATAAGTTCTTAAAACTTTCCAGAAGGTTGTCTTCAAATATTCCCTCTGATGCTTGGGCAGCAGAAGCCTTAAGAAATGAATGATTCAGGCAAGAAACAGGCTTCGGCAAGGGAACGTCACTTCTTCTTTTGCGACTAGCTGAAGCGATCTCTTCGGGGGTGGGCTCATATCCGAGACCGAAAGTATACTTGTGCCCGGGCAGTTGAATTGGTTCCACAATTCCACCAGAGTTCAGACCAAGGCCTTGACCGGGTCGGAAGCCATTCTTCAGCATCTCCCACGCCACCGTCATAAGTACCTGTGGCAATTCAATCTTCCTCGCTTGAGCAGCGCATACGTTCTCCTTGATATGAAAAACTGATTCTTCTAGCCTTTCCACACTTTGAATAGGAGGAATTGAACATTCCGGGTATAGAGAATTGTTGCCTTCTCCATGGATCACTATTTCTTGATGATTCCACACAAACTTTAGGCTCTGATGCAAAGTGGAAGGAACCGCGCCAGCCATGTGGATCCATGGTCTCCCGATCAGCAAGTTATAACAAGTAGATATGTCCATCACTTGGAACTTCACCATGAACTCTACGGGCCCAATCTCCAGAAACAAATCGATCTCTCCAACAACATCTCTTTGCGCTCCGTCAAATCCTTTGACACTGACTTGACTGTCACGGAGTTTCCCGACGTCTATCCCTAATGCTCGTAGAGTGGCAACAGGACATATATTCACAGCAGAGCCTCCGTCGACCAATACTTTGGAGATGAACTTATCCCTGCATTTGATGGTGATGTTCAATGCTTTGTTATGCCCCAAACCTTCAGGTGGCAACTCGTCGTTATGAAAAGAGACCCGGTGGGCCTCAAGGATTTCCCCTACCATGGCTGACAGGTTCTCACTAAAAGTCTCGGCCGGAACATAGGCTTCGTTCAGTATTTTCACTAGAGCACTCCTATGAGCTTCAGAACTCATCAATAATGCGAATAAGGAAATCTGAGCTGGCGTTTTCTTCAATTGTTCTACAACAGAATATTCCTTCGTAGGCATTTTTCTCCAAAATTCTTCGACTTCAGCTTCTGTAACAGCCTTCTTCGAACCATTCTCCTTGCTTGACGCCCCTCGTGTTATCTCTTCGGGGGCATAGCACCGTCCAGACCTAGTCATTCCGGTGGCAACGGTTTCCACGACCACTCTTCCTTTCCCTTTGTCTCTTTCACCAGATTGATAATCCCAAGGGACCGCTTTGGTGTTGCGAAAAGGTGTTGGGGCAACGAAAGCTGTGATCCTGGGCCTTGGAGTGAGCACTTCGAATGGGGCCCTCTTTTGAACCGTGATTATTGGAGCAACACAAGCCGACGATTCAACATCCTCCCTTTCTTTAACTGGCACGATGGTCCCCTCCAGATTGCAATCTTCATCAATGGTGATCATGTACACATTTGCACCGCCGTGATTCGACAGTGGATTGTTGTTTATGTTCGGGGGAGCTTCCTTAAGCTGTATGACCCCTTCCTTGATTAATGCCTCAACTCTATCCTTGAGAGCAAAGCAGCTTCCGGTATCATGCCCTGCAATTCCCGAATGATATGCACAATGTTTAGTCCCGTCATACCATCCCGGGATGGGATCAGGAGTTCTTCCTTGAATCGGTTGGAGTATCCCTGCCATTTTCAGCCTCTCGTACAGTTGGGCTAAAGGTTCGGCTAATGGTGTGTAAGTTTTGGTTGGTCTTCTTTCGACATTTGGGCGTGGTCTAGGGGTGTTTTGTGGGCGGTTTGGCGAATGGTACAGGGGTTGCGTTGCGTAGGTTGGACGGTGTTGTGGTGGGTTTTGGTAGGAAGGGGTCCGGGGTGAGTAGTATGTTGGTTGAGTATGATAGACCGGAAGGGGGGTAGGTGGGGGTTGGTAATAAGGCTGAGGTATTTGGGTGTACTGGCTGTAGTGCGAGGGTTGGGGTGAAGAATATTGGCGGGTTAATTTTGGGGCTGGTCTTTGATCTTGGATGGCCATGACCGGGGATACTCCGTCTCTCTTCTTCTTAGCAGGATCTGCCTGAATGGCCTTACTTGTGGCCTGCAAGGCCGCAAGATTTGTAACTCTCCCTGTTTTAATCCCTTCTTCTATGAAGTCCCCCATCCTGATGACTTCAGCAAACTTCTGCCCAATGACACTTAACATTCTCTCATAATATGTGGGGTCCTTTAGAGATTGTACGAAAAGCATCGTCATTTCACTCTCTACCATTGGAGGCTGGACTTTCGCAGCTTCTGCTCTCCAGCGCATAGCGTATTCCCGGAAAGTTTCTGTTGATTTTCTCTCCAGCTTCATTAAATAAAATCTGTCCGGGATAGTCTCAGTGTTGAACCTGAATCTGTCCATGAATTCCTGGGCCATATCTCCCCAACTGTGCCACCTCTGCGGGTCTTGGTATGTGTACCAATCGAGTGCCTCTCCCGTCAAGCTCCTTATAAACAGTTTCATTCTGATAGCTTGATCTTTACCTACTCCGACAAGCTTATCGCAATATGATCTCAAATGAGCCCGAGGGTTTCCCTTCCCGTCGAATATGTCAAACTTCGGCACCTTATATCCAGCAGGTAACTCAATGTCCGGGTGAATGCACAAATCTTCATATTCAAGTCCCTCACATCCTTTGTTGGTTTGGATGCTCCTGACTGCTTCCCTCAGATTGCGAAGCTCCTTTGCCATATCCTCGTCCGCTCTTGTCCTGGCTTCCCTCTCCAACTCTTCATAAGGGTCAACCTCTGGATGCTGCAAAGCCTGTACCTGGGTAGTGAAAGGATGAGCTTCTGCCGCATACTGCGTGTTATGGCTAGCAATATGCGCCAATGGTGTATGGTGAACTGCTTGGTAGTTTTGGGTATGTGGGTTAATTTGGGTAACTGCAGGTTGAGGAATGTAAGGAGTAGCGAAAGGTTGCGAATTGGTTGGTTGGAAGTTAATCTGATGGAGGTTGGCTTGTTGCTGGTCATTAGGTTGTGAAGTGGTTTGTTGTATGTTGGTTTGTTGCGGGATGGTTTGCTGTTGGACGGTTGGTTGCGGGATGGTTGGTTGTGGGTGGATCTGGTGTGGAATGGCCTGTTGTGGATTCGATTGTTGTGAAGTGGATTGTTGTTGGTTAGTTTGTTGGGGGTTGGAGGTATTTGGGTGGGCTGTGTAAAGTGGAGGGTTTGAGGGAGAAGGTTGTGGAGCGGGTGAATCGACAGGCGAAAAGGATGGCGGAATCGTTGTGTTGGTTCTTTGTTCGGGGTGGGGAGCGTTTAGGGTGATGGACAGGTTGGTGAGATTTCGCAGTCGCTCAATTTCGGTTTGCATGTTGGCCATTTGTTGTAACAATTGAGCAATGAGCTCATCATTTCCCCCTCCTGAAGCCTCAGGTTCCTCTCTTGGAAGAGTGACGAGTCCCAAGCCGGTTTGTTCGGATGCCCCTGAATCATTCATATTGCCGGATGTTCGTGCTTTTGATCTCGTGAAGTATGGGTGGTCTGCCAGTTCGCAGTCAACGCGAATCAACCTCTGGGGAATAATAAGAAATAAAATAAACCTTCAAAAATGAAGAAAACTGCGTTAGTACAGGGCAAATGCTTGCTGCGAAATTAATGTGAAAATTTAGTAAACAACGTTGAAAGAAACACATATTGCATGTCGAACCAACATATATTGTGTAGCAAACGAAACGCATATAGCAAACAAACATATATTGAATAGCAAAACATATCAATGCGTCCTATTATGCAAGGGACCCTTTTTGTGCCAAAGGTAGGCCTAGCGTGGATTTGAAGGATAAAATATGTAGTCATGCGTCATTCCAGTGCGCTATTAATTGAAGGCCCAAAACGAATACAATGCTTAAAATCCCAATGCAAAAGAAATTATTACAATTTCTATTGAACAAGTTAACTAAAATGAAGATGGCCCTTCGTCGCTCTTGAATCTCTTAGTTGCCCGAATTGACTGATCAATCTTTCGGCGATTCTGGGCAAGGTATGACATAGCTAGAACACCCCCTGTTTTGATGCCCTCTTTGATACAAGTATCGCCCTGCTCAGCCAATAGTGTATCCAGCTCTTGCATGCTTTGCTCGTAACTGAGTGCTTGCTGCTTCCAATTCTCTACTTCCCTTTCCTTTTCCTTAAGTTGCGCATGATGCTCGGCTTCAGAAACAAGATTTTTCTTACGCAATTGTCGGAGTAAGATGAATGCTTCGGCTTCTCCATCCTTAATCCGATCTTTCAGACTAACGCCGGGTTTGATTGATTCCTCCAAATCAACGGCCAGCCATTCCATATAGTTGTCCTCGCACCCAGCTTGGTATCTATTTGGCTCAACTGAATCTGCTTTTGTAGTTTCTTTCAATTTCCACATGCGAATAACCTCTTTTGCAAAAGGAATTTTTCCTTCTTTGTAGTCAACACAGTAATGATTCATATCTGCCACTAAAGGTATGTTTTGCTTCCTCCCTGATTGTCTCAAAACTCTCAGCGGGGCGTAAGGCTGCAAACCTCGAAGTCCTATCAAGACCAAAAATGGTACGATCATCGTTCGAAACACCAAAACCTCGGACGGAAACCAACTGAACATCCATTGCATCGAGTTATCGTTCAAATGGCTAAGAAATTCTACCCACTCTTTCACACACTTTGGTTTCTCAAATGATTTTGCTGTTAAGATAGCACCTGGAATGTGACCCAGAATGTGATTCTCACCCGTCGGCTTCCGGAATGCTAGACCCCCGTTGACTTTCTGAAGATGTTCCATCAACCAAATTTGCAGAAGCAAGTTGCACCCTTCAAAATGCTTATACCCGCGCTTACAACGCCCTAATGCTCGGTAGATATCTGCCACGACCATAGGGACCAGAGTGTAGTGTTTCCCGTCGATGCCACCAAAAAGAGCCTTGGTTACAGTAACAAGATGGGTGTGAATGTCTTTTGTGGTTCCTTTAGGATATACTATAGTCCCTAAAAAACATACTGCGAAAGTGAAGCACCGCTTCTGCTTCCAAGAGTCATATGAGAAGAATTCATCCTGATGATCGACGAAACTCCTTTGATAACCGAATCTGTGATACAAATACTCGAGTGGTATCATAGACTTTTGCAAACATTCCACACCTTTACCCTCTCTGAACCCGAAGCTGTCAGCAAATTCTTTTGGTAAAGGTTGCCTCGGAATAATCATGCCACAGTTTTGCCATTTTCTTGGTTTACGTAATAATACCACATTTTCTATATAGCCTCCTATTTCCTCTAACAACGGAGTCATCTCAATGTTGCCAAATCTAAACACGACCCTCTTTTCATCCCAAAACGCAGTTGCAGCCTCGATGATGTCTCTGCAGGGCTGGATATCCATCAAAGACGGTAAGTGTCCCAATGCTTCACGTACAACCCGCTGTCCGTAATCCCCCAAATCAACCCACCATGCTGTTAGTTGGGAAGGGACGCTCAAAACCATGCTGAATCTCGGGTAGGCATTGTGTTGACTCATGGTTACCTGCGTTCACAAATGGTTAGTTCTACCTAAATAGCACATGGTCCACATAACGCACATTCATCCTTCAAATCAATGCACATAACGTGATAACCGTCGCTCGGGGTCGTAGACCCACTTGGACATTTGGAAGAGGTTGACTAATGGACTTAATACACCTTGGGTATTAAGCCTCCTAGGTTCGTGCATGTCCTTAAAGGGTTTTGGCTTAGCTCTATCTTAGGCTGACTAGGAGTTGTTTTCCTATGACGCAAGGCTCCCCCAAGCGGACAACTTGGGAGTGGAAAGTCCGTGGCCGTCGACTGCACCGCTGATCGACTAAATCCACTAGACCAATCCAACTAAAGGGGTAATTTAGTAGTGCACGGGCGCGAACCGCGAAGCCGTTTTAAGTGTGTGAATATGTGTGAGTTTTCCAGGAGTGGAAGAAATATGAACGGAATGCCAGTCAAAGAAAGCAGTAACATATTATTACATAGAAAACATAACAAAACAATCACTCAAAAGGATATAAGAGAAACAAATAGAGCAACAATAAATGCAAAAATAAAGAAAAACAACCAAACATCCAACAAATTAATTATTAACCTAAGTTGTTATGGTTAAGAACTTATTATTCCCCAGCGGAGTCGCCAAGCTGTTATACCCCATTTTAACCGGGTTAAAGTAGAGTACAACATATTGGTGATTCCTCTTTGTTTTGTTTAAGGAGTCACCACCTAATTAATTTAACGGTGAATTAGGACACCTAAAGTTTAACTAAGGTAAAGTTAAAACTAAACCTCTGTTAATAGTCTGCTTAACCAATGTGATTCCAGGTAAGGGTTCTATATTATCCTAAAGGGAAGGGGTTAGGCATCCTTTAGAATCCGTTAACTACGGTTATCCGGCCAAACTTAGATTAATTAATTAAGAGTAAATAAGATGTTTTAATTTTTAAAAAAAAATGACTTATAACGTTATTAAGATTTTAAAGGAAAATATAATAACGCTGTTTTAAAAAAAGATATGCTAAGGCTTTAAATAATAAGGCTATAAAAAATAAGACTAATACTTTGCATAAAAGAAAATCTTAGAATGCTATTTGAAATAAAGTTTATAAATGTTGCTAATAGTTTAAATGGAAGTAGCATAATGAAAATGAAATTTACGAAATATAATAATTTACATCTAAGTAGAAGAAAGATGCAAGTTTATGCAATGTTTTAATAAATATTTAAAACGAACTAAGCGATGAAGTATTAATTGACTTTAAGTTTTAGAAGTGTGAATAAAATACAAAATAGCTAACAGATTTTTTCTTTATCCATTTTATTATCTTTATTAACTATGCTTAATTGAGAATATGCGTGATTAACTCAAAACTTGAAGAGTTATTTAAAACATGTTTGAATTTATGTTTGCATATTAGTGATGTTTTGAAATTAAGACAATAAGAATATGACTCCTTTAATTCGAAAAATATGAATTTATACTATCAAAAATCCATTATTCTAAAAGTGAATATTATAAATACTATAAGTAACTTTAATATAAAGAAAAAAAAAATGAAACTTATGAAATTAATTATTAGTTTTTCTTAAATTGACTACCCCTTACTAACACTGAATTCTATACTAATCTACTAAGGTTCATTCAGCTAAGGAAACAAACAAATAAAATGTTAGTTGCACAAATACAAATCAAATGCATAGAAAATGAAATAAGGGAGAAAATAATATCAAAATGGGCTCAGCCCACTTCCGGACTGCTGATTGGGCTGCTAGTAGGAGTGGGCTCAGCCCACATTTTTTAATGCTGCGTTCAAGGGGCTGCCGTTGGGCTTCGGCCCAATAACAAACTTTCATGGCTGCTGTGGGGGTGGACACGAGAGGAGTCATGTTGGGCTTTTAGCCCAACGCCAAATGCGAAAGAAGAACGAGTCCCTAGGACTCATACGCGATGGTCATGCATGAACAAAAGAAAAGACAGATTAGTATGCGATCAATAAGGCTTGAACATGTAAAGATACAAATTCAAAGCAAATTCCATGGACTATATATGTACTATGTATATTTAGGTATATTTGTGGAATGAAAGAAATTCCTGTTAAAGCCCATCTAAAGCAACAACATTATAAGGATGGAAACCTATCCAAGCATGTTACAGCGGTAAAAGAGAATAAAATATGCCCAGTCGAAGTGACAGATGGCCAGACACAACCCAAATAAAGTCAATCGAACACAGATGCAAAGGAAACCCAATACAGCGAAAATGAGAGAGACAATGCCCAAGTCAAAGGATTTTACAGTATAGAGATTTGCAATTCTGAGCCCTTACGAGTGATGTCCACGTTTATACTGAATATACAGGTTTTATATATGTCGGGTATACAGAAAGACGCAACGGGATCACAAGGGTACGACAATGAGCAATTTTGACAACGCCAAACCGACTTCTTCGGGTGCAGCGAAGTGGGTACGGGGGTCTTCGATTCACCTCGAAACACTTGAATCTACGTTGTAACAGAACTGAATCAAACTTGTGTGTTCTCAGATTCGATGCAATACAAAAAAAAAAAGAAACAGAAGATCGATTTCGTGTCTTAAATCGATGTAGTAACGGCTGCGATCTTGAAGCTTTCTGGGGGGGTTCTGGTGATAAAGATGAGAGTTTATTGATTTCTTTTGGGGATTTTTTCCGATCCAAAAAACGCTCCTCCCTCCTCCCTCTCTCCCTTTCCTTTATAGTCGTTTAAAGGAAACGAGAGAGGGAAGAGCGTGGGGGACAGAAAGGTGTGGGGGATGGCAGTGGTGTCGGAAAATGGCAGAAGCGTGGGGGGGGGGGGGGGTAACATGGGGGGTTGGTGCAGGAGATGGAGGAGAGAAGGGGGAGGGCGAGCGGCGATGAAGACGAAAATGATAAGGGAAACCCTTTTAGGGTTTCCTTATTTTGAACGGAAATAGGCTGGACCCAGTCCATTTGTGGACTGGGTCAAATTTTTTGGACTGAGTATTGAAAGCATGGGCTAGAATTAAAACATAGACTGATCTAAAAAAAATTGAGATAAAAGATATGGGCTAGTCCAAAAAATAGCAGGAGTCAATCGGACTTTGATTTGGGGTCCGGTAAGTCAAAATGCGGACTGAGCGTAAGGAATAGTTTGGCTTCCAAATTTAAATAAAAGACCCATTTTGATTAACGATGTACTGGGGGCGCCAGAATATCCCCTAATACGGAAATATGTAATTATAAAAAGGACCCGGGTAAAAATTATATGATGTCGCAAATGACCGTGCAATAATATTTAATAACGAATGCTATCATAAAAATGTGCGAAGTAAATGCGATGCGTGTGCGGAAGTCGGTAAAACACTGAGAAATGCAAATTTCGATAATACCAAATAATAGCAGCAAATAAATAGCAGTAGTAATACTGCTAATAATAATGACAATAATGATAATGGCAATAATGATAATGCTGATGATAATAATAATAATAAATATGATAATAATAGTGGATAACAAACACTGATAATTAATAACAAAATAACAATCAGGATAATGATAATAATTAATAATAATAATAAAGATGGTAATAATTAATAACAAAAAATAATAATAATAATAATAATAATAATAATAAATAACAATTATTGATAATAACAACATGATAATAAATTAACAAAAATAACGATAATAGTGATAATAATAAAATAGTAATGATAATAATAACAAGAAATAATAATAACAATGATAAATAACAATTATTGATAAAAACAATGACAATAATTAATAATAAAAATAATAATAATAATACATAACAATTATTGATAATAACAACATGATAATAAATTAATAAAAATAACACTAACGGTGATAATAATAAAATAATAATGATAATAATAATAAGAAATAATAATAATAATAAATAATGATTATTGATAAAAACAATGATAATAATTAATAATAGAATAACGATGATAATGATGATTAATAACTAATAACAAGAATAACGCTGATAATAATGATTAGTAATTAATAATAATAATAATAATACTAATAATGGAAATAACAAGAATAATAATAATCAATGACAATTAGTAATAATGATAATTTAAGAATAATAATTAATAATAATAATAATAATAATAATAATAATAATAATAATAATAATAATAATGATAGTAATAACTGCAGTAGGATAATAAAACGTGGGTGTTAATAAAAGACTAATAATTATAGTAAAATTTAAGTGCATGTTTTAATTTCTCAAAATACCATAAGTATAAATATTTCGGGGGAGAGGCGGGACAAAATTGGGTGTCAACACATATGACAAGCAAAGGAGCTACAATTACTAAAATCAGAAGTGCTTACTAAACCTGCATAGATGGTGTCTGGTGTACCCTGTCCTTTTTTAGTACATGCATTCCTCATTTGCTGTAACATGCTCATCATCTGGTTCAACTGCTCTGGTGAAAACTGTTGTGCATTCTTTACTTCAGATTTGCCTGGAATCTCAGCTCTTGCATCAGCCTGAACATCTGAACCTTGTACACAGGCAACAGTTCTTCTATACTGAGTGGAAGAAGAATTGCCATGATGTAAATTGCCACCATTTGTAGGACCAGTAGCAGAATTATTATTGATACTGTTTATGTATTGAAGTTTTCTACAGTCCCCAATGAGATGCCCATGCTTTTTGCAGTATCTACAAAACAAGTTTGTTGTTGTTTCTATTGTCAAAGTTCACCTTTTGTGGATAATTTTGTTTCCTTTGTGTGTAAGAAAATGGAGGAAGCTAATTTTGTTTCCTTTTGTGGATAATTTTGTTTCCTAAAGTACAAGGTAATTTAGGCACGTGCTTCAAGTTGGAAACAAAATTATCCACAAAGACTATATATACAGAAAATGGAGGAAGAACAAAGACTACATCAGTTTTTAATGGGTTTAAATGAAGTCTATTCAGGGGTTAGGAGAAACATTTTAATGATTAAACCACTTCCTGATGTAAAATTGTACAAGATACAAGTGTAAAATTGTATGAAGCTAATGGTCCTAAGTGTACAAAATGAATACTTGACTAACTAATAATGCAATACTAACTAACTAACTATCAACACCTTGTGCTTCATAAATGATACCAGGGGCCGAGCTACAGCCACCGAAGGGTGGTTAGATGAACACCCTTCGTCGGAAAATTACATTGTGTATATAGGTCAAGTTCTGTTTAAAACAGATATATATTTGACGTTGAACAGCCTTAATACAATTAAGTCTTTGACGCAATGGCTAAGGGTGTTCATTTTCTGCCGAATGGTTCCAAGTTCGAGACTCGACGCAGTCTCCACAATGCTATTTTGTTTTATCTGACAGATTTGATTCGCATAAATCACCGGCTACACTGCTCAGGTGTGGATACATACATTAATGAATTACATATCAACTGCATTAGCATTCTTACAATTGTTTTAATTTATCTAAGATTCTTAAATATTTCTCAACTTTCTTGATATTACAATTTTTGTCAATAAAGAGTTATATATATGAATAACTTGTTTTATTTTTGAAACATGTTATTATATAGATATTAGTCGTATTAATTTTTTTTTATCCAACATAGGATGCACTTTCGACGGGAAAAAAAAGAAGAAAAAATTACACTGTATGTTAATTGGGTCAACAATTCTACCAAAATTGACTCTTTTTTTTTTTTTTTTAATTCTTATAAAAAATGATCCAAACTTTTCTCTCTCTCATTCTCTCTCTCTCTCTCTCTCTCTCTCTCTCCCTCTCTGCCTTTGTATATATTTGTATATGTTGGTATAAGTGTTTGCATATGTTTGTATATGTCTGTATATGTTTGTATATTTTGGGCTATTTTTTGTAATGTAAGTTTTGGGCTATATTTTTGCAATGTAAGTGACCAACTTGTATATTTCTGAAATGTTCCCTAAAAAAAAAAAAAAAAACTAAGTCGATAAACAACTTTATACCCAAAACTGAAATCGAAATAAGTCTTACTCTTTTATTTTTTTTGGTTATCTCTTTCTCTTTGATTGTCTGGTCAGTGTTGAGTACAAATCTAGACCCGCTCATTTGTTCAACCAGTATTTCACTTTAAACAGTAGTCCATATATTTCATTAATAAAAGTAACGCAATAGAAAAAAGAAAAAGAATCTCGATTAGAAATAAATGTTGGGATCGTTCATGGGAGAATCGCTTAGTTGAATAACATAACAATGAACCCACTTATCAACAAAATCTGTTATTTACTCTTTCAAATCTTGAACACCCTTAAACAAATGTCTGGCTCCGCCACTGAATGATAGTATGACATATTGACATAGGATAACAATGATTTTCATACCAATAAAGGTGTTAACTGCTTCAGGTTATAGTCACAAAAGTGAAAAATGTCACGGTGTTGTCCACATTCAACTTCAAGAAAGTTGAGCTTTCTTTTAGCCAGCAATACGTATATTACGCATATTACGCATATCTCAGTGTTGTTGAATTGATTGACTTATGTATTAAGTAAGATTTAAGCAAAAGAGTCTTGCACATGTCTATCTTGAGTGGCTGAATTCTCCTAAGTTTTAGCTGTTGGGTCCGTTGATTTTCCTTTTGTTACAACTTGTTCAGCATCTGAGTATTTAAGTTGAAGAAATTATGTAGGTTTTTTTGTAATTTTTTTGTACATAGTTGATGAAAAGATTGAGTTCTAAATCATGCACATATCCATCCTAAACTAAATATAGTTGTTTGATGTTTTAACAGAGCTTCATATATGATTTTCTGTCAAGGCACATACAATGAAAATAACGATTAAACCTGTTGGTTTGATGGTAAATTGGTAACTAACAGTACAATCATAAGATTGACGTTGAATCAGAATAAGTGAAACTTTGTCAGTTGTACTGTGAGTGCCAATATGTAGTAAGAACACAAACATACTATCCTAGTAGCTCATAGTAACCAATTGTCAATATGTTCGTAGTGGGGTGGGTTAGGGGTCTATGCGAAACAGCCTCTCTACCCTACAAAGGTAGGGTAAGGTCTGCGTACATCCTACCCTCCTAGGCCCCACAAGTATGTTGTTGTTGTGTTGTTGGGGTTGGGTTGGGGAACATGGACCCGGGAAGGAGAGGGTTGGCCCAGGGGCAGCTCAACGAGTAGGTTGTCTTAATCCAAATCTTAATAAGATGCCTCAAAACCTTTATATATGTTTATATATATGGGCTTTGCTACCTACTACATGTTGTAATAGGTTAGCATTGTGCACACTTATATTCACCCAACGAAATGGTGATTTTATTTAAAGAACTTCTAGAAGGGCAACACTTGAGCAACAAAATACTGGTGTTGCACAAAGCATCACAAAGCATAGTAGGAATATTTTACAAGCTTTTAAGTCACCATAGATCCAAGATTCCATCATAAAAGGAGAAGTCTATATATAATTTTAACCCTTTGATTAAGCAGCAGAAATCTTGGTTAATAGACAAAAACCATGACTGAGACTAGCTTTCCAGACTTCTTCAATATCAAGCATCATGTCACCACATTCATGCTCATTCCAACCTTCCAATGCATGCAAAATTCCAGCTATTCTCCAGGCACTCATCACTCTTCTTGGCAGCCAATTCTAGAATTAAAAAAATAAATCACTCATTAATTTATTTAATTATCAAAACATGATCAAGTTAGTATAGAGAAATTAAGAAAATAAAATGATCTTTCCTAACCTCACAAGAATCTACATTTTCAAGATGCTTTGGAGCAACCATGGCTGGTGTGCTGAAGTAGAAACAGTCCTTGCGAGCTTTCCTTGGTGGGAATTGTGAATAAGGAATGAATAATGTTCCTTTTGGTGCTTTCAATTGCTCATCTTCATTCAATCCGTCCCCTACTAGCCATGTCTGTGATATAAAATTTCAATCAAGAACCTCTTTTTAATCTATAGACAGGAGACATGAGATGTTGGGGGAAGTTTCTTTTCTGTATTTGGACTTGCTGAATTCCAGAATTGTTCAAATTTCGACATATTAGAACTTTGGGTTAGGAGAGGAGGGAGTGGGGAGGTGCAAGAAAATGTCATAAATTGACAAGATATAGATTAGTATGCTTCAATGTATTTTGGTTTATACCTTTGAAACATTACAAGATTTTGAGAGGACCAAATTAGTTCCAGCCTCGGAAGTAAGCGTTGCTTTAAGTCTCTTGTACTCTTCTTCGTCTAACGTGACAACCTATATACATAAAAATTAGATGAATGCGAGAACAAGAATACCAATAATGATGGAGGAGATTAATAGTCAAATATACCTGAATTCCTCGTTGGCACAAGGCACGGGCAATGGAGTTAGCAACTTTGGACAAACGGCCTCGAAGGACAACTTGGGAAGTTCCTTTAGGAATGGAGTTTATGACCACAGCAACAGCTAAGCTACTTCCATCTACCACCTTCACTTTTAGGTGAGGATGCTTTCTTATGTAAAGTTCACCATTACTGTTCAGCTGCTCTTCCTGGAAAGTTACATTTGCATAAATCATAAGCATGAGCTGACCCTCTTTAATTGGTTTAGCCTACAAACATTGATATTGGGCGGGGTGAATTCTTTTTAAATCTCTTTCTCCAAAATAACAATATGTTGTGATACCTTACAAAACATTTTGCGATAAGCTTGCAAGAAAATTATAAATTAAGAACAAACCATGCGTATTTCTCATAGATAAAACTTAAAAAGTATGGATGGATATTGTTAGGCTTTTTAGACATATATTTTGACTTGCCTGATTTAAGAGTCCAAGGCTCAATACTTTTATGCCTTTTTGATCTGCTTCGATGATGGCTTCCTCAATCAAATTGTTAATAGTCTCTCTTTGCCATTGCATAAAGTACTGCACAAAATCAAGAACCAGGACAAATAATCACTCTAGCAATGGACCTATAAAATGTAACAATAGTCTCAGATGATATTGATTACTTACTTGTACGCGAAATTTTGGAATAACCCAAGTTTGTAATTTGAGATTCTTGAACAAATTTCTCTGGACAACAAATGCGTGACAATATATCCATGTAATCATTATTGACCATAGTGTGACGGGCCACATTAACCAGAAGTACCACTTAGAGGTGTGAGGCTTCGAGGTCAGTGATGCAAACCCTAGTCGAAGATGGTAGATGGATTCCAGGGTTGTTAGATGTGTAAGGTGCACCACATCAGGCACTTCAGCTTCTCTCTCAAGTGACTTTTCATACAACGCGTCTGATGACTTGTCCACTGTATCATAGATATAGTCATACATTGGCAAGAAAAGTGAATAATTTGTCCTGAATTGAGTGTGATGTAGTGAGTGGTACCTGTGATATCAAAACATCAATCTCAGTGGCAAAAGATTAAACAAGTTGTTCACAAATACAGAACTTCAGTAATTACATTCGAAAGAGGTTCCATGAACATGAAAATATAATACTGGAAAAAAATTAAACAATCAGAAATACAGAGCTTCAGTTATTACTGACCTGCCCAATCTATAGACCATGGCCATTAGGGGGGTTTGGCATTGACCCCTACCTTGTTAATAGCTTAACAAAAATATACATGGAATGCTTAAAAAAAAAATCTATAGACCATACGAGAGAAGTACATTTGAAAGAGACATAATTTCAAGTGTTCCAATTTATTTCCCTGAGTAACTAAAGTTGGAAGCAGAAGTCGAATTTGTTAAAATTATCCTGCTCGCGGAGCCTGTAACAGTGACTATACTGTATACATAAGTACAAGAGGTGCATCTCTTTTGTAACTTTAATCAGACTACTGTACTGTACTACCTTTTCGATATGCATGATGAGTTACATTTTGGGGGTCAATGAACATGACGTGTTCTTGAAATCTATATCCAAATGACTAAGTTAAGTTTGAGATTTTTCAGTAGTTTCAGGAAAGAAACTCTTAGCAGGCTTACATAAAAGTCTAGTAGACAATGTAGACATTATAGACTGATGTATTAAGAATTTACTTATAATAACTAAAAAAGGCATGATTGTATACATATTTTGAGCAAAGAACTTAAACTCATTAAAATACAGGGCAAGAAAACTCACGAGGGTGTATACATCAAGTACTTGAGAGGGGGGAACACAGAGAACATCCACCTAGGAATGAGCTCAAAGTTGCAATGGCCCATGTTGTTCATGAAATCAATATATGTAGTGTAAGCACCAAATGAAGCTACACAGGCAGTCCCAGTGAACAGAGTTGTGAAAACTGGTAGGGCAAAGAGCGCGAAATATGCTAGGATCTCAGCAAATGGATGAATAACAGCTGCCAAAATAATATAAAATAACTTCGTAAACCACTCAAATTGGTAATTGATTGTCTTTTTTTTTTTTTGGGTAAATTTCACGGTTGGTCACTTAACTTTGAATATACTAACATAAAACTCACTAAACCACTTTCCAGTGTCACGAAACCACTTTACGGTGATTACTCTTTTTTTTAAAAAAATAAAAAAATCTACGCCCTCCGTCCCATTTTATATGAAGTTGTTTGACTGAGCACAAAGTTTAAGAAATGAAGGAAGACTTTTGAAATTTGTGGTCTAAAACGAACCATAGAAATTAGTGTGACTAGAAATTATTTTAGTAAGTGTAAAAGGGTAAATTTAAAGTTGAATTGTTACACAAATATAGAAAGGTGTCATTTTTTTTAAGACTAACTAAAAAGGAAAAAGTATCGTATAAATTAGGACGGGGAATTAATAAATAAAAAATTAATTAATAAGGTTCAACCCGAATAGGGTTGAAATATTAAGCAAGATGTTGTATAACAAGATTTTCTTCATATATCAAGTTCTCCATGTATCAGGATTTTACTCTTTAGCAATTTATTTGCACTTTTTAGCAAATATTATGATTGTAACTGCAGAAATAGGAGGAAATAAATTCACATGCTAAATAAATTCCACCTCTAACTGTTTCATTATAGAAAATCTTGTTAATCAAGATGATGCCATACCCTGCTTAATTTGGTCATGGTATACAAGTAAGAACAATAATTTTAATTGACTTTGATAGCTAGAAGAACTACCTAGTATTATTTCAAAGCAAACGTGTTAAAATGGTAGGAAAAATGGAAGAATATGAGAGGTTATTTACTTTCTTCATATGGGTTTTGGGTCGGGTCGGATTGAACCTTTTTAATTAATTTTTTGTCTATTAGTTTTTTTTTTTAAAAAAAAAGAGTAAAAAATGAGTTATCACCATAAAGTAGTTTAGTGACACCGGAAAGTGGTTTAGTGACTTTTGTGTTGATGTACTCAAAGTTAAGTGACTTTTGTGTTAGAAATGATAGTTAAGTGACTTTTGTGTTAGAAATGATAGTTAAGTGACTTTTGTGAAAACAATTTATAATTAAGAGACCATCTGTGAAATTTACCCTCTTTTTCTTTTAACCTAGAGAAAGCCAATATACAAGCTACTTCACTCTCATATCTTTTATTTAACTAGACATTTCTTTTTTTATAAGAGTGTGTTTATTGTGAAGGAAAATGTTTTTTTTAGAAAAATGTTTTCCTGAAAAATAAGTAGTTTTCTTACACATGTTCTGATGTTTGCAAGTAAGCAGAAATATCTCCCAAGGACATTTATACATATAATCTAGATAAATACTATGGGGTGAGTTGAGAGGTAGTGGTTGGGCGTTACAGAGCGAGAGGAAGAAGGGGTAGTGGTGTTGAGGGGGTGGAGTCGTGGAGAGAATACAATCGGATGCCACTTATGAAACTTGTTTTCCCCACTTCTATTAGTAAAATCATTTTCCTAAGTGTTCAGAGAACTTATTTTCAAGAAAAAATATTTTTCAAAACATTTTGACTAACTAAACACACCCTAGAACTGTTATGCATCTTCTCGAGGATTGATAATTCTAACTCTTAATAACGTGATCACCAAATTTATCAAAGTGATGGAGAATATTTTTGAAAGACGACTTACAAGTGATGGGCTCAGTAGCAATGGAGGAGTGGTGATGGGAATGGTAACGAGAGTAGAGAAAATGGTGGTGCAGAGCTCTGTGAAGCCAATAATAGAAGAACTCCACAGGACCAATATGAATCAAGATGGTTATTATGATTCCATCAGTCCTCCACATAGGCATGTGATGAGCTTGTTCCAGCATCAGGTATCCGATATAGTGTAGCAAACCAAGAAGTATGATCTGATCATCCCTACAAAACAATTATTCATCCTTAAATCAATCATGTCATGTACAGTTTAATTGACATTGTTTTTTCGTTTTGTTAGATCTCTTAGCTTGTAGATACAGTTGTAGAACCTAACAAAGTACAAGGTAATTTAGGCACGTACGTATGCCAAATTCTGTAAGTTAAAGCTTGTTTAATGACCAAAAAAACTTTCAAATACTCCCTCTGTCCCAATTTATGCGGCACTTTTCATTTTCCGAGATTAAAACTGTACGAACTTTTACCAACATTTTAAGATGTATTTTTTCACTAAACTGATATGAGAAAAGTAAGTTATAATACTTTTTATGTATTTTTCAAAAATATAAATTTTAATCTTAAAATATCAAGTTAATCTAATTCAATTTAGCTTCAAAGTTTAGTCAAATTGACTCTCGAAAAGCGAAAAGTGTCACATAAATTGAGACGGAGTAACTTTTAGCTTGACATAATCTAGTATTTAAGTTATATATGGTAATAGTGTAATTGTGTAAATATCTTTTTTACAGTATTGGTGAGTTTTAAGCTGTTATAAAACGTATTTACCAAAACGAGTTTGGTGAAAATATCACGTGCGACAGTGCCGAGTACTTATTTGCCAAAACGACATGGAGTGGAGTGAAGAATGAAAGTACATACCAGTTGCTTTCTCTGTCAACTTGATCAAATTCAATACTTCTATCAACAATTCGATTAGTACCCTTTGCAGTAACATAACGGGATACAGATATCCATATCTGGTTGTGAACCATTCTGAAGAGAGTAAATGGGAGTACGAGTATGTAGAACATGTCCCTCTCTCTTTGATCTTTGCTCATGAAGAATGTGTATATGCTGTGACACGCAAATGGTGCCAACACCAAGTACTTTATACCAACATATTATTTTGAAGAAAAAAAAAAATTAGCAGAATATTGACAAATGCCAACTCCGTGTAATACGTAATACAGTCTGTGCTGAAAACGTTTATTATAGATAGTTGCATGAAGCTAACTAGAGATATCTTTTTATCATAAATGAAGGAAAGAGTATATATACCTTTAAGTTACCAAGCCGTGCCCATGGCCACTCAGAGAGAATGCCAGGTTTAGAAGCCATTCTTTTAATTTCTTCTTCACCACAAAGCTGGATCTTAAAAGCTTCTGCTTCAACGGCCTTATATAGAATTCTACTACTACTTAGGGGCATTCATATTTCCCATTTACTATCTATTTAACTTACATTATTAACAATGTAAAGTCGGTGCATGTACTTGTGCCTGCCTAGAATCTCTACTTATTTTCTAAGCAGGGGCGGGTGGATGGTGAAGCTGCTAAAGCAGCAGCTTTAGGCCCCATAATTGTAGGGCCCCAAATTTTTTTAATGTGCACATTTTTAATACAATTTTTTTTATTATTGAATAAGTATTAATGTTATGTTCTTATCAAAAGTGGAATATTAAAGATTCAAAATATATAATCAAAATATTATACTTGTTATTACTTATCTTAAAGATTTCTATTTTTATATGTGGCTTTATGACAACAAGGAAGTACTCATATTGTTTTAATTATGAAAGATGAATGACTTGCAACGGAAGTGAGAAATAGTAAAATCAATTAACATTTGAGTAAGATTGTTATAAAGGGGTGATTTTACAAAGAATAAGTTATATTAATAGATGTTGTTTTTATAGGTAAAACACTGTTATAAAGATTAGGTAGAATATAGCAGCAAAAAAAGTTCTAAAGGAAACTTGATTGTTATCTAAAAGGTTGTTATAGTGAGTGATTGTTATAGAGATGTCTGACTATTGGTTTTTTGGGAATCACTCCTTAAATCTTTTGTATTCCCTTGGCCTTTTTTCAAGTCTCAAAAATAATTTCATTAAAATAAGATAGTCAAAGTAAATCATCGAACTTTTTTTTGTTTTTTTTCTCTCGAATTTTCAAGCCTTGCATCCAGCGTATTGAAGTAACAAAAAGTAATATCAAATCATCTGTTAAATCGAGTTCCATTATTCTATCTTTCTATTATTTTACATCTAAAATTTGTTTATATTTGAATTTCTTACTTTTTATTATCTTTTAAATTATTTAGTAGAATATAAATATGTACATTAGAAAGTATGAATTTGACTATTCAAAACTCAAAAAGACGGATTAAAACTTTAACACAAATTCCAGGAGTTTTAAATAACTTTACATATCAAAAAGTTAGAAAATAGGTTTCAAATGAAATTATATACGAATTTTCATTTTTTGTTTTAACAAAAAGGTTAAGGCCTCTCATTTAAGTTTTGCTTTAGGCCATCATATGTATTGAGCCGCCCCTGTTTCTAAGTTACTAATTTCACTTTTTTCACTTTTTAAGGACGATTTACGTGTAATTATGTTTAAGCTGATTTAATAGTGCAATATTTTCTTTTATGCATCGCATTATAGAGAAGTTAAATCTATTCATTATGTTTGTGACAATTTCTGACTGTTGAAGCAGATTCATGATTTGAAATTTATGAATTTCTAAGTGACTTCAAATTAATATATAATAAATTAAGTTTGCAGTCAAATATTTATAAATATCTAGTGAATTTCTTAATATATATATACACACACACATGATCTAGATAATAGTTAAATTTTTTAGAAAACCCGTATGTTATATAAGAGTTAAGAACCAGGGGCGGATTTAAGTAGAGGTGTGAACACCCTCGGCAAAAATTTACAGTGTATATACAGGATAGATTTTTTGTGTTTATGTTTATATATTAACTTTTGAACACCCTGAGCATATGTAAAAGGTTAGCTCAAGCAGTTCAGGGTGTTGAAAATTGTCTCTAGCATCCTAGGTTCAATTTCTATCAACAACATTATTTTTTATATTTAGCTTTTATTGTTTTTTTTTAAACCCCTAAGTAAAAATTCTGAATCCGCCACCGTTAAGAACGATGTAGAAAACAACAGCTACATAGACCAAAGCTATTGAGATTTATACTCATGATATGATACTAGCTTCCTCTTTTTTTTTTTTTTTTTATCCGCCCAACCTAGTTCAGTCCAGATGGATAATATCATACTCTTAAGCGAAAGAAATGAACTTTTAGATTGAATTTCCATTATACTTACAACGTAATTACTCATTCTCTATATATTCTTTTTATGCTTAGGGTGTGTTCACTACGGAGGAAAACATTTTTCACAGAAAATATGTTTTGGAAAATAAGTGAATTTCTACTTATTTTCTCATGTTCGGTTGGGTAGTGGAAAATAAGTAAATTTCTTACTTATTTCCTCATGTTCAGTTAGTTAGTACAAAACATTTTTTGAAAAATACTCAACCAAGCCCTACCAACCCCACAACCCCACACCCACACCCACACCCACCACCCACCCCAATTGTTGGGATATATACTATTAACCATGTGTTTGGATATAATATTTATTATAGAACAATTATTTATTCATTGCTTAATAAAGAGTTAAATAGATCATGTATTAGTATGTGTGTCATTTACTTATATAGTAGATGATTTAGTGTATAGAGTTTAGTTTATACACGGAAGATTAAATCGTCGATTCTTATAAGTATAAAATTTATGTTCACAATCTATGATGAAAATTGGACAAAGTCATCGGTATGATTATAGCACAAGATTAATATAATGTATCTTCATTATGGGAACGATATAGTTCCTTCTTCTTGTGCTAGTACATTTTGTATGTATTGAACGGACCAAGTAGAGATAAGTGTTTTTGTACTGAATATATAAAACAAATTCTCTAGTTCATTAAATGTACTCATACTCTTAATCTTGATATAATTATTATGATCAATGTGATTTGTTCATTATTTTGATTTATTAAAAGGTACGACTCAATTGCGGGTCTATGTATTCCTAGTGAATTGGATAATGGTAAAATACATTTGTGAAATAATAATTAGTTGATAGAATCCATGTCTCGACTTTGAGATTGATGATACCCCTTTATGATTGCTTATAAGTCTCATGTGAAAACCGTGCAGGTGAATTTTGTATCTGTCACATGATATAAGTTAAGCGGAAATATAAAGGATTCAATTAGTCAATAAATTAAATTTAATTTAATTGACTGATATCTGTAATCTTAACATGGGAGTTAAATAAGATTTAATGAAAGATTTCGAAATTGAACTGAGGAGTGTAGTTACGATTTTTTAGTGGAATAATTCGTAATTTATTATGGTAGGATTAATTCAGATATTTTGAATTAATTCCATAATAAGAAGCCTCATTAATTAAATTTTGTGGTCCTTGCTGTGCCCGAATAATAAAGAATTAAATGGAATATTATTTCTTGGTGGAAAATAAAGACCCAACAGGTTTTGGAAAAGGGTGAAATTTTAAAACCTGTAGTTATAAAATAGGAGTCTTATTCCATAAGGAGGCTAAGGGTTTTACAAGTTTCGACACTTTTTTCATAGAAATTCGCCAACACGAATTTCGCAGATTCTAGTAATTATTCGGGTTACAAAGTAGAAGACCGTGAAACTGGAGGATGAACGCGTGGATGATTTTTGCTCTGAAGGCTAGATTCGAGGTTGCAATTATGCTTCAAGAGATAAGTATCAAATTTATGCTTGATTAATATCTTGATTACGTGTTGTCTATATTACATGCAAGTTGATCCTGGCTATTTACTTCCGCTGTTTATGCCTGATTTCCATCACCCAAGCACCCACCCTCCACCACTCAGCCCACCCCCACCCAACCACCACCCTCAAACGCATTTCATCTTCACCCACCCTACCCCACACCACGACCCACCCCAACCCCACCCCCACACACACCACCGCTCCATCCAACCCTCCTACCCACCCACCCCCTTGCAAATTGTCTATTTCATATATATTATTTTACTTTTATAAGAAAATTTATAAAAATGAGAATTTTTTTCTTATGCACCCCCACCACAATCCCCAACTACAACCCACCCCACACCAAATTTAACCACGCAATTTTTTCATTTTTATAAATTTCTTATAAATGTAAAATTAAATATGAAGTAGAAAATTTGGGACGGGGTAGGGGTGCGAGCAGGGGTGGGTGTAGAAAATCAAAAAAGAAATTTTTTTAAAACTTTTTTTTAAAAAAAATATATTTTTTGGAGGGGGTGGATGATGTAAAAAACCAAAAAAAGAAAATACTTTTTAAAACTTTTTTTAAGAATTTTTTTTTGGAGAGGGTGGGTGTAGAAAACCCAAAAGAAAAAATTAAAGATCTTTCAACAACAAAAAAAATGGAGGGGGGAGGCTTGGGGTGGGGGTGGTGCGTGAGGTTGTGGGAATGGTTGAGGGGTGCGTTGGGCGGTTGTTGAAATTTCAGTTGTGGACTTGTTTTCGCTATTTTGATTAAGAAAATCAGTTTTTCCAATTTTAAGGAACTTATTTTCCTAAATAAAATGTTTTCCAAATTTTTTAACTAAGTAAACAAGAAAATTGGAAAATATTTTCCTCCGTACCGTACACAACCTTAATCTTTCAGTTTTCCTTTTTACAGTCCAATGTCGCCTGATGACCATTGAGTGGAAGTTATTTATTGGCAACGGTTTTGATAATATTTCAAGAGTGGAACTAATTAAACGTGGTTCAACGGTCATCATTCAGTTTTGCATTCATTGGTTCATAATTTATTGTGATACAGCGCCTATTTGGATTGACTTATTTTAGGCGGTTTTAAGCCAAAATAGCTTTTAAGTACCTTTTTAGTGTTTAGATCAGATAAAAAAGTGTTTTAAACATTTATTTTTAAGTCAAAATAACAAAAATAAGACAAAAATCACAAGTTAATTAGGATTTCTAACTTATATTTTATGCTCATAAGTCATAAGTCATAAGCTCGTCCAAACAGATTCATAACCTTTTTCTTTTATGGGACCTTGTGAGTTGTGACCAAGGGATAAGCAACTATCAGGGGCGGAGATACACTAGCCCGAGGGGTGTCAAGCGATACCCCTTCGTCGGAAAATTACATTGTATAGATTGGTGAAATTTTGGTTTTGTAGGTATGTATACTAGTGTTGACACCCTTTGACACAAGCTAATGGTTTAGCGCAGTGGTTAAGGAGCTGCAAAACATGCCTAAGGTTGTGTGTTCGAATTTGAGTAGCAACATATTTATATTTTTTGACACACCCAGTATCCACTGGCAACTATGAGTCCGACACCTAGCATGTATAGCTTATGCTACGTTAATGACTGACAACCAATATTTTTAGGGAAAAGGGTCAAATATACCCCTCTATTTTAGTTTATTGGTTAAATTTGTCCTTCGTTAGTCAAAGTAGTTAAATATACCCCTCTATTAGCTAAAATATACATATATACCCCTTGAATGGATGAAAATCCCAAATCAGCTAAAATTACTCAATTTCAATTAAAATTGTCCGACTCGTCTCTTATAGCCCGACCCGCGACCTCATCTCCGCTTCGTCACTGTTGCTTGCTCCATAGCCATCATTGCCGGCGAGCTCGTGACACCAGAGCTCCAGCGATCTCCGGCCACTATCACATTATTTGTTCCTACTTTGATTAGCAAATGACACGCCACATCTTGACCAGAGCATTTTCTTAAACAAGGTACAATACCTAAACTGGCCAGAAAATGCGAGTTGCAGTAAAAATACAGAATCTCCTAAAATGAACGTACCATAAGTGTAAATTCATAACCCATGTCAGCTAGAATTTTTTGACGTGCCATGGAGGAAGAACCCAGGATTATCTTTCAACATATGAAACCTTTAGTACTACTAAATTCAGTATATCATAGAATGTTGAAAACAAGCTTTTGACTTTCAAATAAGAACAGAACATTGTGCTCTTGAATGTTGAAAAAACAAACCTTGAAAGTCAAGTTCTTCGGAGCATTTGTTTGCCCGCCTCTTTCTCACCTATGCTTTGATGTGATAGTGGTTGGAGCTCGCCGGAGCTCCGGTGTCACGAGCTCGCTGGTAATGATGGCTATGGAGCAAGCAACGGTGAGGAAGAGGAGATGGGGTCACGGGTCGGGTTATAAGAGACAGGTCGGATAATTTTAATTGAAATTGAGTAATTTTGGCTGATTTGGGATTTTCATCCATTCAAGGCAGGGGCGGATTTACATGGCGGTGAGGGTCGAACACCCTCGGCAAAAAATTACAGTGTATATATTGGATAAATTTTTCGTGTTTATGTACATATATTGACTTTTGAACACCCTGAACAAATGCAAAAGGTTAGCTCAAGCAGTCCAAGATGTTCAAAATTGTCTCTAGCGTCCTAAGTTCGATCCCCAGGGACAACATAATTTTTGATATTTAGCTTTTATTATTTTTTCGAACCCCTTGAGTGAAAATCCTGAATCCGTCACTGATCAAGGGGTATATGTGTATACTGACAAACAGAGAGGTATCTTTGATTACTTTGACTAACGGAGGATAAATTTAACCAATAAACTAAAATAGAGGGATATATTTGACCCTTTTCCCATATTTTTATTATACTCAATAGGACAATAGGTTGATCGAAATTTAGTACGAAACAAATTTCTTTATAATCAATTGAGACGGATCATTTTACGTACCCATGAGGAGGACAATAATTTTAAGCAAGTCTATTTTCAAGGTGACGTGTAGCCGTCTTTGAACACCAATTTTTTTTTTTTATCAAAATAAGGTGGAAATAAAGTATCAATTTCTAATCTACTTTATTCCACGAAAAGATAAATATAAAATATATCACCTTCTTTAATTATACATCAACATTAATTGAAACGGTTAAGATTTCATGATTTAATGAGACTAATACGTATCGTTGACACCTAATTTTGGCTCGCCATGCTTAAAATTAATATTTCGGTGGCCCCTGATTCGTTAAAGACCACGGGATATCAATTTATTATCATTTTTAAGAATCATTATTTTTGCACATGTACAGCGTAATACTACGATTCTGTGCAATTAATAATCGTTTCTTAATTTTACAGCAAGTACATTTTGATATCTTATGCATTAATACCTAGATTTTTATTTATATACTTACATTATTATTTGTACATATATTAGTTTATTATATTTTAATACTGTCCGTCGGTGCACAGAAAAGTAGAAGCAATTAATCTTGAACGCAGAGAAAGAATTTGATCAAGTCAAGGTCTTGTCACCTGTTAAAAAGTTGATATTTGAGGTGATGAGTTGAGTTCTTCTTCCATCAGTTAATATATCTTTACACATTAGTTAAAAGAGGTAAAGGGGACAAGAGGGTGCATTAGTAATATTACTTCTACAGATCTAAGTGTGCTTAAACTTACAGTTTAGACATACTGGTCCACACTTTAAAGTCGAGGCACCAAAAACAACTTGCAAAGTGGGGTTTCAATTTTCTTGGAACCAAAATTACTTCATATCAACATAAGCATGGCATATACGTCTGACATTATTGAAATGGTTGCTAAATGGCTCAGCAATATTGGTAAGCAAATCCACTGAAGTTGGCACTTGGACATCAAGCTTGCTTTGTTGATAAAGGAAATAAATGAGTAGCAAAGGAAAAATAATGAACATGTTAATTTGTATCTTAAAGAGTATTTTAACATAAATTTTAGCGTATTATCTATCTAATAATTTTTTTTCCTTTTTTCCTAATCTTTAAAGATGACATCGATTATGATTGGATATTTGAAGTTGCGGCTAATAAAGCTAAGGTTGTCATTTTCACATACTATTATTTGAGAAAATATTATTATTGGTCATTGATTTATTGTATTTGTATTATATATACACGTTTTTAGTGTTCGTATTATTTTACGGAGCACATTAATTTTATCAAGTGGACCTACTGAGAAATTTGGCCTCTGTTAGGTGAAGGCAGATAGCTTGTCTTAGTGAAGGGCATTCCAGCTTCTTCTTCTTCTTTTTTTCATATTTTTTTTTAAATGGGGTAGGGGAAGAGGAAATTAGGGGAAGGGATTACAAGGTGAGGAATTGAACCTTCACTAATAAGATAAAAGTTCAGGTAGCCAACCAACTGAGCTATTAAGATCCCCGGAGCATTCCAGTTTTAGTTCAAAAGGCCTTGTTTGGTTGTGTGAGTCACTCATAGAGAGATAAATTAAGCCTTGTACATGTTCACCTTGTGACAAACAACCATGTGGTGGAACTGTAATTTTTTCTTTGAGCCAAAAAAATATTTTCCGACTTCTTTTAATAGATCACCCAGACATATACTTTTATCAATAAATCTCTAAAAAAGATTATAATCAAGGAAGATCAATATCTTACCCAACTCATCCGAATGAGAGAGAAATAAACCCCTCCCTAAACAAATATGTAAGAAATAAAACTTAGCAAAAATTAGAAATTTAGTATTGCCTCGGAGTGGATAGCATACATACTCTAAGACAATACAATATTACAAAGTGAAATACTAATAATAATTAAATAAAATATAAAAATAAGACGAATATATAAAATAAGAAAATGCTATGTTATTCGAGCTTGTTTAATTCTGATCACGAGTGTTTATTGTTCTTTATCTTGCTTATGTAGTCATTGAAGCTTCGTATGCATCATCAATGCCCTACGTACTGTTCTCTCATAGGAATGTCAATGATAAATAAAGGATGCTAATTTAATAACATAAATAAAGTTGTTATGTCAATATACTAAATCAAGGTGTTAAAATAAAGTAGCTATTTTAAAATACAAAATAAAGGTAACAAGATAGCACATACAATAACACTACCAGAAAATAGCAATTTGGCCATCGAGTCAATAGGGCAGGGCAATAGCGGGGCGGGGCGGGACAGGGTAGGGCAAGGGAACATTTAATTGGATCAGGATAGGATAGGGCAGGGCAAAACTTCATTTTGAAAAATTTAAATGGGACCGGACAGGACAAGTGATGGATACGTAAAAATGTTAATTATTGCAGGAATGATTTTATCCCTGACAAATCGAGTCCATAAGGAATTGGGAATTGGGATTGGGATTTTATCCCTGATTTTAGAAACTTGAATCTATAAGGAATTGGGACAATCTCCAATTCAAAGAAAAAGCTGAGGCGAGCAGCCATATATTTTTCAATTTTGTTTTTTTGGGAAAAATAATATGTTGAACAAATATTTTGTGAAGAACTTTCTAATATTTTCCGTCCCGTCCACCATTTTTTTCTTGAAGTGTTCATTAACGACAACCTTGGGTCGCTTGTATACCATCGATTAGTTTGACAACCTCAACTCACTTCTCTACTTTCCAACCACATGTTTGATTCATGATTTTCCTCTCTTATTAAGAACATCGTCAAACTATCGAAGCCTTTGCACATACAGTCAAATATCTCTATAATTGTCATTTGTTATAGCAGTATTTCATTATAACGGTTCGATTTTCTTCGGAACAGATTTTTCGTGTTATATTTTTCTTCTCTAATAGCATTCTACCTATAACAGCAGTAACATTCATTATAGCGGTACACTCTTTGTAAAATTACCTCTCTATAACTGTCATACTCAAATATTGTATAATAATATTATATAAGAAATATATTATGTATAAAAATAAAATATAAAATATTTATGGTAATCATCAAGGGAAAATTATTGAATTCCTCCTTGCTGAAAATTTGGACAAAAATTTTCGTCAATTCAAGCGTTGTATTATCACTAAGAGACTGGAATATATGAAGCGCATTCTAAATATAGTTCTACTACATACACTTTTTCTAAATGCTTAATATCTAGATAGCCCCTTAAACTTGACATGTTTTGTAAAATAGACGTAAAACTTTTGAAGTGACCAAATCTAGACACTTAAACTCGTCCAAAGTGTATTTTTTTAAACACATTTACATTGAAGATCCTGTGTGTGAGGTCCAAACGCCATTGATGTGGTAAATAAATAAATAATAATCCATGTAAGAAAATATAGTCCAAACACGTGCAACTTCGGTTGTTTTGGTGATTAGAAAGTAACTCGTTTGCATTTCATAGTTTTGAGCTTTAATTGTACAATTTGAACCTCCGATACTGAAGCTTTTTGAGATGCCTATTCTTTTGAGCGTTGCTAAATGCTAATTACAAGTTTGAGCTTTTGTAACAAGTATTGCATAAACTAAATGGAGCCTTATATTTCAAGAGAAATCTGTCAATCTTGACATTTGAAGACAAAGTATATTGATTTCTTTTTCATTGGTGCACAGATACTGCCTAATTCATGAATAATAATATCAACCAATTTAAAAAAAAAAAAAAAAAAAATTCAAGCATGTATTTTTTTATTTATGAGAAATAAAAGAGCAACTTTTCACTCTTTTCAGCATCATTTTTAAATTTTATTCCTACGAAAATCAAAGATATTATTTGGACTTCTATTTCCTATGTTAGCAGTCCCTCTGATTCAAAACGAGTGTCTACTTAGCCATTTGCATATCCTTTGAGAAAATATTAATTTCTAGGCAAAAATAGGTAATTTGATTAAATTACCCCTAATTAAATAAGTATTGAGAGTTGGTCACTTAACACTTAATAAGGGCAAATATAAAAAAAAAATGTTAATTCTTTTTTGATTTGATAAGTTAACATTCTTTTTTAACAAAAAAATAATGGTTAAGTGAACACTTTTTTTAAATAGAAGGAAATACTTTCAAAAACGAAATGCTATAACAAATTCTCAGAAAATTTAGAGAAAGTTTGAGGAAGCTGTGAGTCCACGTAGCAATAGTTTATGACACGTATTGCGGTAGGAAGTTGGAATTGGAAACGTGGATTAAAAGTGTGAAACACATGCCATTTAATGACGAGTCCACAGTGTCCAGCTGCATGCAGTAAATAGGAAAGAAGTCTTTTGCAGTGTAATGTAAACAGGAAAGAAGCGCATTCTAAATATAGAGCATTCTAAAAATATATTTCTACTACATACACTTTTTCGAGTCCGGAATCAAAATAACCCCAAAAATGTATTTTTGAACCAAACTACCCTAACAACAAAAAAAAGTTACAAAACTGTCTTTAGGCTGTAAATTACTGTGCTAAAGCACTTAACTGGGACAACACCGTTAAGTGCTTTAGCGCAGTAATTTACTGCGCTAAAGGGTTCCTTGTTTTTTTTTTCCTTTTTGGTTAACCCCTCTTTCATTACACTTTTTAACGTACTTTGATCATAGATTAATCATGCTTCGGGATCCCGAAACTTCAATATTTTATATAGAACCCTACTTATTTTTGTGCGATTAATAAGGTAGGCTCAATACATCAAAGATAAGAAAATCTTCGGATTGCCGTTTTAGTGGTTGAAAAGTGCTCGAAACGCCATTTTTGTTTGAAGGCTTGGTGTCATTAGCTTTAAGTTCTTTACAAATACTTAAACTTGTTCATTAATAATAAACCAAAAGTAATAAAAATACAATCATAAAAAAAACTTAAAATACGTTCGTCAATTCATGCCCTTGAGTAAATGAAAAACTAAACATGATATTATTCTTCAAAATAACAACATCATCATAAATTAAACTTAAAACTAAAATCACAACATTCTTAATCATTATCAGAATAGAAGTCCTCAATATCGTCCTTAGAAAAATATTGGCGGTTTCTTAAGACACATCTTTTTTCAGTAGATGTTAGTTCTCTACCGGTTGATGATGCTTGTTCTTTGGCCAACTTTAGCATGTAAAATCTACATCGTCTTGCCAGCATTCTGTTATTTTCTTTTCTAATCCTTTGCACGGCAAGCTCGCAAGTTTCTGGACCTACTCGAGGCATGGTTATGGAGTACCTTGTTGGGATTGGAGTGTTGAGATTTTCCAAGTCACGAACAAGACGCTCTGATTCGGCAAGCCGATGTGACCATTCTTGGCGTAAACCTGTCACGCCCTAAAATTCACCCTAGACGTGACTGGCATCCGACGTCATGAACAACATCGGAAGAACCTAAACAACACAATAATAATACTTGAACCCGCCAGGTTCAACATTCGCCTCCACCAGTTTATAAATTAAATGTAACAAATCCTGAATACATGAACTAAATCAGTGGATGTCTTTAATATCATAAAGTTAATCAAAACGTGACAACGCCCAAGAGTTAACAAAACTCAATAACTACCCACAAGAATGTATACTATGGAGCTTCTAGGATAAAGAGGTAATAGTTCGACTCATCGGGACGCAGCCCAAAAACTAATAATAAATGAGCAACATAATAGGGTGTCCCACGAATGAACGTGTGGGCTCACCAAATCAGCAGCAACAACAAGTCTTTCCTAAGCGCCTGAAGTATCAAGAACCCGCTCTCCTCCGTTACCTAACATACCATAAAAAAAAACAATGGTATGCCTGAGTACTTCGTACTCAGTGAGTGCCTCGGGGACAATAAGTAATATAAAAATAAAATATAATAATACATACAGAAAGTAGTTCTGAAAAGATAGTATAAAAATTGTCATTCCATTTTATGATTCTTAATATCATTTGTTGAACAGTTTATAAAGCCATTCCAAAATCCCGGTTTCAATTATACTTTAAATCGATCAGACATAAATATCAGTTCCATAATAAATATGGATATCACAATCGCCCATATAGGCCCAACTCATTATCAACAACATTGCGTAATACACCGGAATATGGATTCACGATGGCTACTCTTTCTCTCGAATAGCAAGGCACACTGCGCAATTCACCGGAATATGGATTTACGGTGGCTACTCTTCCTCCCGAATAGCAAGGCAATTAATACACCCCAGGTAGCGAACCCGGAAGTGGCCACTCTTCCTCCCGAATGGCAAGACAATTAATACACTAGGATCCATAGTGGCTACTCTTCTTCCCGAATAGCAAGGCAAACACAACAACAAAGTCCATGGCATAGAAGCCGATTCACAATTTGTCTCAAAGTAGTCACATCATCAATAACATTAAAGTTCATTATGCCATATCGAAAGAATAAGTCATTCCAATCAAAGTTTTGAAAACGTATAACTTCTTTACAAAAGATTTCCATGTCCCAATTCATCAATGAGAATGTCATCACCAACTCTTAAACATCATTATTAAGCATCTCTCGTAGATGAAAACATTCATAATATCTTATACATATATAGGGTTTGTTACAATCTAGGGTTAATGTGGGTTTGTCCCCTCACACACATTAACCACCATTCAGACATGAATTAGAGTCCAAGAAACATGAAAAGATTACTTTTACTTTCATTCATTAAAGAATCATGAATAAAATTTATACTTCCAACAATGGTTTCAACAGTGACTTTCATTCAAAATAAGTTTTTTAAAGAGAGACATACCTTAATTTGTTAAACAAGGATTAACAATTCACTTTTCTAATGAAGAACACCCAAACCCTAGCTTGAATCACTTTGGGAAGAATTATGTTGCAAACCCTAGGTTTTGATCACACAAATCATGTTAAGAATCATGAGTTTGATGTTAGAATGATTTAGTAATGTTAAGGATGCCCTTACCTTTGATTTAAAGACTTGGGGGAATGATTTTCGTCCTTAGGGTTGTTTAGGAAGTGGAGGAATAAACAAAACAAGGGTCTTATTTATATTTTTCTGGTGAAAACGGGCCAAAGGACGCCTCTGAAGGACGGACCGTCCCTTGGTGGAAATTTCCAGAGAGTTTCTGGAAATTTTTGAGACGTTACAGTTCATGTTACGGCCCGTAACACGTGTTACGGTCCGTAACACGTGTTACGGTCCGTAACGTCTCACCGTAACACAGGTAAAATTTCTAGCGAAGACAGGCTTCAGTAAAACGGGCATAACTTTTTGTACGTAGCTTTTTTTTGGGCTGGGCGACCTACCGTTGGAAAGCTATTTCAAAGATCTACAACTTTCATGAAGGAAATTTTTCCAATTCGCAACACATTTTCATGAAAATCGCCCAGAAGACAGACCTACCAAAACTTAGGCGAATTTATGAGCCCTTAAGAACTTCACTAGTTGGTTTGACTTCAAAACGACCATCCTCCACCCGAATTCATCAAGAATGGATTCATATAGATATAATATCATCTTAATACTAGATTTTTACACATTCACACCTAGTTCAAGTTTATGAGGTGTTACAAAACCGCAATAATATTCTCGCGGATCTGAATATTTCACACTGCAGAAATCATCATTACGCTCTATAAGGAGGTGGGAATTAGAGTTTCTTTATTCTGTGATGGACAAATTATATTCGAGGAAAATAATTTGCGCTATGATTCTCCCCCAAAATACCATGTTAAGTTTCCACTTGACTTAAAATTCTCAAAATTACTCCAAGCCTTGTATAATAGACTACAAGTTAGTAGGAGTGATTTTGATTTAAATATAATTGGAAAATATCCAATGTCATTTACGCCGCAAGGTGTAACTAGTTATGGACAGTGGTACATTCAAGACGATGGTTCTTTGACGGATTATTTGAAGGCGCCTTATGATTATAGGGAATGCATAACTTTAAACGTCCTTGAAATGTACATAGAGAAGGTCGCCATTGTTATACCCCATTTTAACCGGAGTCAGAATGGTTTACAACATTCCGGTAATTCCGAGATTAATTAAAGTTAAGGAGTCGCCACCTAATTATTTAGGGTGAATTAGGACACCTAAAGTTGATTAAAGTAATTGTCTAAAGCTAACTCCATTTTAAAGTCTACGAAATCAAAAGATTCTAGGTAAGAGTTCAATTAATCTAAAGGGAAAGTATTAAGCATCCTATAAGATCCATTAAAAATGATTAACCGACCGGACTTAATTAATTAAAAAGGCCAAGTATTTTGAAAATCTCTAAGTGACAAAACACAAGACTAGCCATGTTAATAAGTATAAATGACGTTGAACTTGTTTAAGAAAAATAGACTCATGTGTAAACAAAATTTCTAACACAGTTAGTTTCAAGTTTAGAGCTAAAAAAGGGACTTGAGCCTTCAAAAAGTTTGACAAAGCATGGATAAGATATTTGGCCTTTCTTTTCAAGAAAAAATGGAGTAAGGCAACTTTGGGTAAAAACAAATCATTTTTGCCGATTTGAAATTGAAGCTTACTCGAAATAAAATCATTCCTTTACTAAAAATACTTGCTTAACTAACAGGTAGTATTTATTCAAGAATATTGTAGAGTAATTTCCTTTTTAGCTAAATGTAAGTTGCTAAAAGCTTAGTGAGGATAGGCTGCAGATGTAAACTTCCTCCTTTTTGCCTTGGCTATGTGTGGCCTGTGATGTATTCATGGGGTCTTGGTATAGTCCCCCCATGTACTTTTGTGTTTTACATGAATAAATACAAAAGCTTTGGAAAAAAAAAAAAAAAAACTAACAGGTAGTATTTATGATTAAAACGTCTTGATTACTGCTTCCTAAAGTTAAGTACTTGACGCTAATATTGTAAGGGGAAGTTCTGCGTAAAATCATCTCACTACAAGATTTAAAACCATGGCCAAACAATCATCCAAACAAACCAGAAAGACCACATAAACAGTGTATGAGAATCAGAGGAATGAAAACAAAATGTAACAGGATGTCCGCTATTTACTTCATCCCTCTCTTTCGTTTTTCTATTGAGAGAGAGAGAGAGAGACGGGAGGACGATGATGAGAAGGATGCATATTCTAGATCCAGCAGCTTCGTCGAGTCTCGGAGTGGACTCTTCGGCTCCGGTATTCATGTAAACAAAGAAAAGAAGGGAAAAGAGAAGGTTAGAGTAACGATATGATTTCTTTTTATGAAAAATAAGTAAACGAAGTAAAGTAGCATTATCATTCAATTCAAAAACAACCTGTAAGTTCAAGAAAGACTCTACAAATATATACATGAATGAGGACCTTAAATATATGAATGATTGAGTAAATTTTCACACTAAAATCTCCATGTAAATAAACAAGGAAATATGCTTTGTACCCTTCGGAAGTCACTTTTTTTTTTTTTTTTTTTTTTTTTTCTTTTTTCTCCCCACCCATTTAGGAGGATTTATAGTGTTTCCACACTTCTCCTCCAGTGTGACTCGAACCCAGGACCTACCGGTCATGGGTGGAGGTGCTTAACCACTGAGCCATCCCTCACTTGTCGGAAGTCACTTTTTAACAAATGAGGTAATCTTTTTTTTTTTTTTAATTTTTTATAAAAGATTCATGAGTGCACACTAGATGATAAAAAAAGAAAAGAAAAGAGCTAAGCATGATATTATTAAAACTAAACTACTGAATGCAGCTTCATGTCTTGAGCCTAAACAAACTCAGCGATCAAAAGAGATACGAGCCTAAGCAAATTCAGCAGTCAAAAGAGATTCAAGCTGAATGTCTATTTCCCTGATATCTAGTACGTGAAAGAGTTTTGTCTCAAAATACAATGGTTCTATTTGCTACATATCAATAGCTGAACTACCACAAAAAAATAGATTTTATTAGAGACATATTATTCTATAAAAGGGAAGTGGATATCCGACAACCATTATAATAACAGTGCTACTAAATATTAAGCTAACAAACTTGAATCCGAATAGTATCCACGACTAACAGAAAGCTAAACAAAATATCCATTTTTTCCATGATTTTCTAACGAAGGCTGAAGCACAAAATTTATAAGACTTAAAGTTTATATCAAAAGAGGTAGTCATTTCATAAAAGCTATCTCAAACAGAGCTTTAAAAAAATTCGAAAGAACACGGTTAGATAAAGAAAACGCCAAAGCATGATTCCTAAACGAGAGAAACTCTAACTCATGATTTTATCTAAAATAGGAACATTTATTTCACACTAGCAGTAAAAGAAAAACAGAAAAAAGATTGAAGTTTAAGATTCACTAACCTTTTGTTGGTGCAGTGAACGGACATCGACAGTCTCGAATCTACTCTCTCGTTGTGAACAGATTCGAACCTCGATGAATAAAAAGTTTAAAAGATCTCAAAGTTCAGAGTAGTAGTAAAAAGATGAAATGTTATGCGTGGTAAGATTTCAGGGATGTTTAAAGTCTCTTAGAGACTGTAGAAAATATAGTAGCTTAGATGAGAGAGTTTTTCATGGTTCCAAAAACTTAGTGTCGGCTGAAGCATTTTGATAAAGTATTTATAGATGGAAGAAGAGTGCTAGGGTTAGTGATTTACGCGGGATTTTAAGCTAAAGGTTTCGAATTTCAAAATATCTATTCTAGAACGGTCCAAAATGTAGCAGAAAGAGTCGTTTGAGGTGTAGCAGAGGGGTGTCAAAGGTTGAAACTTAATCTGTTCCTCGATTCTACCTGTACAGTGAATCAAATTTCAAAAAGAAAGCACTTTACCCTATTTTGTTGACTGAATAGATTCTTGCACGAAATTGGGATGTCAATGTCTGTCATTCCTAAGAAAAGGTTTGGATTATGTGTAAGAATATGAAGAGAGGAAGAAGACAAGAAGCGGTTGTTTACATTGGAAATTAGGTTAGAAAGATGAGTTAAAAGAATAATGGCCGGGTTGAGTATAAGATGAGCTACTGATGAGAATAGCTAGTTTGCGCCGCGTTTTGGGTGTTATTTGGGCTGGTCGTTTGGGCCATCTGATTGGATTTAATCATTCCTCCTTATACTTCTTTAGCTTCTAACTTAACAACTAGTACAATATATATTATGTGATGACAATTAGTAATTAATACGTAGAAAATAAAGTACTAATATTTCAAACTTACCGTTAATGATTTAGCATATGATGTATCGACTTATAGCTAATAACGTAATGTCAATCAATTAAAAAAAGGTGTAATGTAATAATAGTCACATTGATAAAAAATGTAGATTTAAGTTAGTATTTCTAAAAATGGTGACAATGAATAGTAAAGAATAACGATAATAACCATAATGATTATAATAGTAAAAATAAGGTAATTATTAATTTAGAAGCTTGAGAAAGTGAATTGGAGGAAAGAAGGGTCAAAATTGGATATCAACACCCATTAATCGACTTGAATTCATGGCTAGGGCTCCTCAGGAAGCCCGAAATAGACCTCGTCGGGAAGCCCCGTCTAGAATTCAGGCCACAGTCACTCAAGCGGAACCTACTTGTGAACACAATTGCCCTGACATGAGTACTTATGAAGGCATTTTGAAAAGTCGAATGCCTTTGGATAGTTTAAGTCAACAATTTGATGGGCAATGGTAAATATTCATTTTTTACATTATTATTATAATGATAATGATGATGATGATATCATCATCATCATCATCATCATCATCATCATCATCATCATCATGTGTAGTGGCACTTGAATGCTACTAATGATGTCGATTATATTATTTAGGGGTTATACGCCTTATGTGGATCATATCGGACGGTCCCCTCAATCGGGATGGATGAATCGGGTTGGAACATCCTCAGCCTATCCAACTACTCAAAACGATGGTCTTTCCTCAAGTTTCGGTGTAGTTGATTACTATCGGTTCGTCTATTTTTTTTTAACATCAATAGTATTATTTGATGTGTAGTAGTTAAAATACTCTACTTTCTTATGTAGGGAGAATGTGATGGTTGCACCAAATTATAGGCAAAGACCTGCTATGGATGGTCCAGATTATCCGAATTATATAGTGACATCATCGAGCGATAGTGAGGAAATACCTAATGCGGAGGAAAGTAGGAAATACCTAATGCGGAGGAAAGTGACGATAAGCAAAGTGAGGATGAGGTTGAGGTTGGAACTAATCCTCAATATCAAGTAGAACTGTTGCAAGAAATGATGAACAGTCCGCCACACCAAGAGGAACTGAATTCACAGCAACCATTTGAACAGCAAGAGTCGACTCCGGTTCAGCCACAAAGCCAATTTCAACAGCAAGAGTCGACCCCGATTCAGTGGAATTCCGATGAGATCCCCTATCTTGATTATCTTCAAGATTGCCCAGATGCCTTTGTCTTTACTAGGGATGATGATCATATTCGGCGAAGTTTGTGGAAAGAGCCAGTGGATCTTCTAAAATAAAAGGCTCATATTGAAAAAGGCATGATTTTCAGCTCGAAAAAATCATTGTAAAGGGTTGTTAAGATTTATTGCATCCAGGGGATGAGAGAGTTTAAATTTGACGATTCCACACGAAAACTTTGGCGATTGGTCTGCAAGCGAAAATATCAAGGTTGCGAATGGATGCTCCGTGGTAAGGAAATGCTGAAAAAATGTGGACTATTTCAAAGTTCTACACAAAACACACTTGTGATATGGGTGACCTCCTAGATGATCATTGCAATCTAGATACCAATATGATTGCTCGTGTGTTAGTTGGCAACATTGGAAAAAACCCAAGGTATCCCCTTCGCCTAAGTTTATTTTATTTTGGTGTTAATATAATGTTCCTCATTGCTATATGCTGATATTTCACCTTATTCAGGTTCCCTATTAAAGATTATATTACAGCCGTCCTGAAAGTATATAGCAAAACTGTTAGTAAGAGGAAGGCGTAACTTGGGCGTAGGCGTGCACATTAGATAGTCTACGATAATTAGGAGGACTCTTTCAAGAAGTTGCCGAGATACATGGCGGCTTTACAACACTTCAATCATGGTACTATTGTTGAATGGAAGCTCAAATCGAAGCCTGGTGTGCCCGATAATATTTTTGAGTTTGTGTTTTGGGCATTCAAACCATGCATTGATGGTTTTGCTCATTGTCGGCCTGTAATATCAATAGGTAGAACACATGTGTATGGGGTATACGACATAAAGCTGCTAATTGGAGTTGGAATGGATGCAAATGGAGCTATATTCCCTCTAGCTTTTGCAATTACAGCTAATGAGAGCATTAGTACGTGGGGTATGTTTTTGGACTACTTAAGGCAACACGTTATTAAGGATCGCATGGGAATATATGTGATCTCAGACAGAAATGCTGGCATATTGCACGATATGTTCAATTTGCAGGGGTGGTAGCCACCCTTTGCCTACCATCGTTATGGTTTAAGGCATTTGAAGGGAAACTTCCAAAAGGCATATCGAATCCCAGCACTTTCCAATTGGATGTGGGCGGCTGCAACAGAGCATCAGGAGAAGAAGTTTAACCTGCAGATGGACATTATTAGGCGGCCGAATGAGGAAGCCTTCCACTAGTTGAATGCAATTGATAAAGACAAATGGACATTAGACCAAGATGAAGGTAGGCGATGGGGTATGCTGACAACAAACAGCTCTGAGTCATTCAATGGCTTGTTGAAATCTGCACGAGGACTACCCGTCACCGCAATGGTGAGAATGACTTTTAAGCAGGTTGTGGAGCGGTTCGTCAATAGATCAAAAGAGGCCAAAGCACATGTAGCAGAAGGTCTAAGATGGATGCCAAAACCGTCACAACTGTTCGAGTACTACAAATATAAGGCTCAGAAACATGACCGAATGGAGTACAACTCTGCAGAGCACATATTTGAACTCACAACAAGTGTGCACCAAGGTAAAGAAGGTAACGTCCACACTATTTGTGAGATTCCAAGAACATGCACATGCGGCAAGTGGCAGATGTCTACGGCAATTGGGAGGCTCTTTCAAGAAGTTTCCGAGATACATGGCAGCTTTACAACACTTCAATCATGGTACTATTATTGAATGGAAGCTCAAATCGAAGCCTGGTGTGCCCGATAATATATTTGAGTTTGTGTTTTGGGCATTCAAACCATGCATTGATGGTTTTGCTCATTGTCGGCCTGTAATATCAATAGGTAGAACACATGTGTACGGGGTATACGACATAAAGCTTCTAATTGAAGTTGGAATGGATGCAAATGGAGCTATATTCCCTCTAGCTTTTGCAATTACAGCTAATGAGAGCACTAGTACGTGGGGTATGTTTTTGGACTACTTAAGGCAACATGTTATTAAGGATCGCATGGGAATATATGTGATCTCAGACAGAAATGCTGGCATATTGCACAATATGTTCAATTTGCAGGGGTGGTAGCCACCCTTTGCCTACCATCGTTATGGTTTAAGGCATTTGAAGGGAAATTTCCAAAAGGCATATCGAATCCCAGCACTTTCCAATTGGATGTGGGCGGCTGCAACAGAGCATCAGGAGAAGAAGTTTAACCTGCAGATGGACATTATTAGGCGGCCGAACGAGGAAGCCTTCCACTGGTTGAATGCAATTGATAAAGACAAATGGACATTATACCAGGATGAAGGTAGGCGATGGGGTATGCTGACAACAAACAGCTCTGAGTCATTCAATGGCTTGTTGAAATCTGCACGAGGACTACCCGTCACCGCAATGGTGAGAATGACTTTTAAGCAGGTTGTGGAGCGGTTCGTCAATAGATCAAAAGAAGCCAAAGCACATGTAGCAGAAGGTCTAAGATGGATGCCAAAACCGTCACAACTGTTCGAGTACCACAAATATAAGGCTCAGAAACATGACCGAATGGAGTACAACTCTGCAGAGCACATATTTGAACTTACAACAAGTGTGCACCAAGGTAAAGAAGGTAACGCCCACACTATTTGTGAGATTCCAAGAACATGCACATGCGGCAAGTGGCAATCATATCACATGCCATGTTCTCATGCCTTCAAGTGTTTTATCGCAATGGGAAAGAACGCCTCCTCGTATATGGCTGAGGAATATACAGTTGAAAATTATGCAAGAACGTATGCTGGAAGGTTCTACCCACTTGGTAGTGAGAGTTATTAGCCACCAGATCCATTTTCAATTGTTGCAAATAAAACATTTATCCATAAATTCAAAAAGAAAGCATACTCTCGTATTCATAATGAAATGGATGTTCCATCGGGGAGATACACTCGAAAATGCTCATTTTGCAATTATGTTGGTCATGATAAGCGCAAGTGTCCCTTACGGCATGGTAGTCAAACTACATCTCGCGGTGGAAATACCTCTCGTGGTGGAGGAAACTTTCGTGGTGGTAGATCTAGCAGTGGTGGCACATCTAGTGGTGGTGGCACATCTCACGGTGGTGGCACATCTCGCGGTGGTGGCGGAAGATCAACTCAAGAGCATTAACTGATGAATGTTTTTTAAGTTTTTTTCTTTCTTTGATGATTGTATTTTAAAAAGTTTGGGTTTCTTATTAATGAACAAGTTTAAGTATTTTCATATTGTTATGCAATTTAATTATTTTGAGATTTGTATGAATGCTGCAATTTTGACTAAAAAATAGTAAACTTAAATCTAAATCCAAGTATTCATAAAGAACTTAAAGCTAATGACACCAAGCCTTCAAACAAAAATGGCGTTCAAGCACTTTTCAACCACTAGAACGACAATCCGAAGATTTTCTTATCCTTGATGTATTGAGCCTACCTTATTAATCACACAAAAATAAGTAGGGTTCTATATAAAATATTGAAGTTTCGGGATCCCGAAGCATGATTAATCTATGGTCAAAGTACACGTTAAAAAGTGTAATGAAAGAGGGGTTAACCAAAAGGGCAAACAAAAAAAAAAAAAAAAAAAAAAGGAACCCTTTAGCGCAGTAAAGCATTTAACGGTGCCGTCCCAGTTAAGTGCTTTAGCGCAGTAAAGGCAGTTTTGTAACTTTTTTTTTTTGTTGGGTAGTTTGGTTCAAAAACACTTTTCTGGGGTTATTTTGGTTCCGGACTCCACTTTTTCTACATATATAGTTCTAAAAATCAAATATTGAGCTTTTTGTGACGTGCATCCCAGTCCCTCCCTCCATTTTTTCTTCTGTTAAAATTATTTGCCAAGACGAATCAACCTTCGGGTTATAGCTTTGAGTTTAAGTATTTCAAATGGAGTTGAGAATAGATTGAGGAAGTTCGAAAGACAAACATAAAAAATCCCATTCGTTATTATAAAGAATGTTGGCTACAGAGAGGTTTAGATCAGAAGAATTTAGGGGCCATGAATATCTCGCAAAGAGCTGGAGGATTCGGTCCAATTGCTCGTCCAAAGATTAATATTATTGGCAAGACCCACATTTCATGATATACCATTATTAAAAAAAAAAAAAGCGTGGTATGCGAGATACTTTTCTAGATATAAGAATCGGATGGATTGTGAGTTAGAAGACTTTGATTTCTCAAAGGAAGGTATTTCTTTGAAAGAACCTTAGCCCACAAATGGTTACTATTATTAGGGAAAATGACATAATGTACCTACTTAAGACTCTTTATTACAAAATATATAGATAGTTTTTTTTTATTTACAAAACAGGACGGATTTTGATATATTTTTCGTTTTTTTTTTAAATTATTTAAAAAAATATTTTAAACTTTTTTTAAAAAAGATAACTTTTATATTTTTTTAAAATTTTTTTTTTTTTTTTGGCTCAAAGGCTTAAAAAATTACCTCAAATTTTTGTGTATGAAAGTTGTATGAAATGTGTATATGTGAGCGAAATTTTTAATATAATTTTCATACACAAAATTGTGAGTGAAAATTTTAAGCCTTGAATATTGTATGAAAGTTGTTACAATGTTGTTATAGTTGTATTAATTTTTCAGAAACCTAATATGAACTTTATATACGAAAAATGTGAATGAAATTTTAAGTCTTGAGCAAGATATACACATTTCATACCATTCTCATACATAAAATTTTGAGCGTAATGTTTAAGCTTGATCGAGATATACACATTTCATACGTTATTCATACACAAAATTTGAGCGAACTTTTTAAGTCTTGAGCAAGATATACACATTTCATACACAAAAAGTTGAGCGATTATTTTAAGTTGATCTTGAATGTTGTATCTAACATGAACTTTATACACAAAAATGTGAGCAAAATTTTAAGCCTTGAGCAATATATAAATTTCATACCGTTTTCATACACACAATTTTGAGCGGATTTTTTAAGCCTTGAACGAGATCTACACATTTTTCATACCGTTTTCATACACTAAAATTTGAGCGAACTTTTTAAGCCTTGCGCGAGATATACACATTTCATACAATTTTTATACATAAATTTTTGAGCAAAATTTAAAAAAATTGTTTTTTTTTAAAGTATATTTTGTAAAGGGTTTGTAATGTAATGTTTTGTAAATAGAAAACTATCATTACGTTTCGTAAATATTTCTACTAAATATGTATATATACGTACTTTTTCCTTATTTTTAAGTCTCCAACTTAAACTAGCAAGGAGGGAGAGGTTTTTTCCCGTTGTTTTAAAAATACCCAGCCCACCCAAATGCTTAGGCTTAGTAACCGAATCCCAATTCACTAGTGTATTAGGTCAATATAGTATATAGATTGACTGAGCATCAAATTTACATAAAAAAAGATTTTTTTTTTAAATTTGTGGTTAAAACAAGTTTTAGACATTTGTGTCGCTATAAATCTATTTATCATCTTATTAAAGTAAAATGAGAATTTTAAAACTATGGTTTCCAACTATAAATATATCATTCGTTTTTAAACAGAATAAAAAGGAAAATTATATAAATTGGGATATATATAAGTATATATTAATGGAGAAGCGCTTCGCTCTCTCATTCTTCTTGTTTGCTTCTCTCTCCGAGAACTTAGGACATTAGAATTCTGCAAGCAAACGATTATAAATTATGAAATTTACAATAGCAAAATTAAACAATCTCACAAAAAAAAAATCTTCAACGAGAAGTCAGTACTATTACTTCTACAGATCTACGTGTGCTTAAACTTACAGTTTAGACATACTGGTCCACACTTTAAAGTTGAGGCACCAAAAACAACTTGCAAAGTGGGGTTTCAATTTTCTTGGAACCAAAATTACTTCATTTCAACATACGCATGGCATATACGCCTGACATTATTGAAATGGTTGCTAAATGGCACAGCAATATTGATAAGCAAATCCACAGAAGTTGGCACTTGGACATCAAGCTTGCTTTGTTGATAAAGGAAATAAATGAATAGCAAAGGAAAAATAAAGAACATGTTAATTTGTATCTTAAGAGTATTTTAACATAAATTTTGGCGTATCATCTATCTAATAATGTTTTTTCCTTTTTTCCTAATCTTTAAAAATAACATGGATAATGATTGGATATCTGAAGATGCGGCTAATAAAGCTAAGGTTGTCATTTTCATATACTATTATTTGAGAAAAAACCATTATTGGTCATTGATTTATTGTATTATATATACACGTTTTTAGTGTTCGTATTATTTTACGGAGCACGTTGATTTTATCAAGTGAAACTAGTGAGAAATTTGGCCTCTGTTAGGTGAAGGCAGATAGCTTGTCTTAGTGAAGGGCATTCCACAAATAGACCACAAAGTCAATTGGCAGCTGTGAGTCCACATAGCAATCGTTTATGATACGTATTGAAGTAGGAAGTTGGAATTGGAAATGTGGATTAAAATTGTGAAACACATGCTTTTTAATGCTACGAGTTCACAGTGTCCAGCTGCATGCAGTAAATAGGAAAGAAATTTTCAGTGTAAAGTACACAGGAAAGAAGCGCATTCTAAATATAGTTCTACTACATGCACTTTTTCTAAATATAGTTCTAAAAATCAAATATTGATCTTGTTGTGACATGCATCCCAGTGCCCCCCTCATTTTTTTCCTGTTAAAATTATTTGCCAGTAGCCTCTCCCTTTGAGTTATCGTTCTATTCCATTTGGTGTCCTTTTTATTTTTATTTTAGCTTTCTGTTTTCTTTTAAATGGGGATATATGCTCTTAAGTTTTTTTAGTTCTTTTTTGCTCTTCTGTACGTTAGCTTGGGGATCAAAACCAAATAATTAGTATAATTGAGGGGACAAAGATGAATAAAGCAAGAAACATGGGTTAAAATCACTTTTCCCAACCCCCAAAAAAAAAGTGTTCTCATCTAGTATATTACGTCTCTTTCTTTGTTTTTTCTTAAAAGAAAGGATTTTATTTATATTTAAAGTTCGTCCATAGATGTACAATAAGGAATTGATCTGTATGAAACAGTTTCACTAGTATCTCCTATCAAGAGCAATAGTTATAAAAGAAGGAGATGCTTCAAAAACATAAAGATTGTTTCTTTCCATATTAGGTCTCATAAATTTCCTTCCGTATTCCGCCAGCAGATCTCCAATCATATTAGCTTCCCTCGAGATGTGGAGCAGCGACTGGTATCCCACTAGTAGCAATAGTGACCTACAATCAGTGAAAATCTGTGAGTGTAATAAAGTAGTACACCATTTATAGAGTTTAATAATAACGGTGAATCAGTTTCTACCAATAAAGGCAAGACATTTTTTGAGCGGGCTAATGTCAGCCATATAATAGCCCAAGTAGCTCCCCATGAAGAGCAGTTCCAACCTTAATGTTGCATGTAGAGCCAGAAATCCACGAGCCTAAATGATCTTGAAAGACTCCTCTTGTGCCTCCAATTCCAGTGGTTGAATCATATGATCCATCAATATTTAGTTTAAGGAAACCTTCAGGGGGAGCTTCCATGAGACAGGGATCCTGGGAGGAATTTTAGACTTCGAAGAAGCGAGATGCAGGATTTCTAAGGAATGAAAGGCTATATCAAGTACAGTAGAAGATGTTCTAGTGTCGGGATGGTTCCTGAAGAGTTTGTGGTTTACACTACAAGAAAAAAGATTTTCGGCAACAATTTTTTTTTTTGTCATAGATTGATTATTGTTAAAAAAGTATTTTTGGCAACAAAAAGAAAAAAATTGTCGCACAAACTTTTCCCAACGGCTGTTATTGCAATAATTTTTTTTTTGTTGCCAAAAGTACTTTTTGCAACAATAATCAATATTATGGCAACAAAATTAGATTGTTTGGCAACAAAAAAGTTCATTTGTCAATAATAAAACTAAGTTGTTGCCAAATATTAAATTTTTTGTTGCCATTTCTATACTTTCTTGTAGTGTTTTTTTTTTCTCCAAATATTCCAAAGAATAAATGGAGTTAGTATGGCTGTTGGCACTGTAGAGTGCCACCTTGTACCATACTCAGACCTTTAGATGTGCAAAGCTAATATAAATTATTAAGAAAATCATGGTTAGGGATGGCTATGTTAACGTGGTTCCAAATTGAGATAGCATTTGGGCAGGAGGAAAAAATATGGCAAGTATCTTCTTCAATATTAGAGCATGAAGCACAATTTTTAGAGGGGATAATATTTCTCAAGGATAAAGAAGAAGCAGTGGGTAGCTTGTTATTTAGAAGGAGCCACATGGAAAAATTAATTCTATTAGAGGACTGAATTTTCCAGCTATTTTGATGGTGGTCCAGTGATGAAAGGTACATAGCATAAGCACTCTTCGTGTTGAATGATCCGTCGGAGGAATGGTTCCAGAAGTACGAATCAATTTTATTTTTTGTATTCAATATTTGAGTGTATTCGTTATTTTTTTGGTGTACATATGTTGTATATAGTGTTTTTCGCCTATTTTTGTTAATTTTTTGGCATATCTATGTTGTATACGCCTGTATTTATTGTATACATACCGAAAGATATGGTATTTGTTAATTTTTGGTGTATATATATTTTTATGTATTCATTTTTTACTCGTTGTATTTATGAATATAGCAAGACAATTTATAAATACAGATAGTCATTTTCATGCATACAGTGAAAAAACAGGATTTGTTTTTATTGTATTCATGAATACAGCGAAAATAAAAAACGAATACAGTGAAAAAAACGTATACAACTGTTGGCAGCTGGGGTTGTTGCTACAAACTGTAAATATTGAAACATTTGCTATTTGTAAATATTGAAACATTTGCTGTGTGACTTGATTAAAGCCCAAATATTGTCATTTATATAGTTTGCCCTTATTTTTAAGTCTCCAAATTAAACTAGCAACGAGGGACGTTGTTTTAAAAATAGCCAGCCCACCCAAATGCTTAGGCTTAGTTACCGAATCCCAATTAACTAGCATATTACGTCAATATAGTATATTGATTAACTGGGCATGAAGTTTACATTAAAAAAAAAAAACTATTGAAATTTGTGATTAAAACAAGTTCTAAACATTTGTATCGCTATAAGCCTGTATACTATCTTATTAAAGGTAAAATGAGAATTTAAAAACTACTTATTTTCAACTATTAATATATCATTCGTTTTTAAACAGAATAAAAAAGATTATATAAATTGGGATAGATATAAGTATATATTAATGGAGAAGCACATCTCTCTCTCATTCTTCTTACTTGCTTCTCTTTCCAACTCCAACAACTTAGGACAATAGAATTCTGCAAGCAAACGATTTTAAATTATGAAATTTACAACAGCAAAATTAAACCATCTCACAAGAAAAAAAAAAAACCTTCAACGAGAAGTCAGTACCATTACTTCTGCAGATCTACGTGTGCTTAAACGTACAGTTTAGACATACTGGTCCCCACTTTAAAGTTGAGGCACCAAAAACAACTTGCAAATTGAATCTTGGGGTTTCAGTTTTCTTGGAACCAAAATTACTTCATGTCAACTTACGCATGGCGTATATATCTGACATTATTGAAATGGTTACTAAATGGCACAGCAATATTGATAAGCAAATCCACAGAAGTTGGCACTTGGACATCAAGCTTGCTTTGTTGATAAAGGAAATAAATGAATAACAAAGGAAAAATAAAGAACATGTTAATTGTTATAAATATTATTTATTATTGTGGATATCTATTTTTAGGAGAAATATTAGGGTTAGTGACTTTGGGATCAAGTCACCTTTCCCCTATAAATATAGAGGTTCTCCTTCATTGTAAATCAATCCCTCAAGAGAAATAAAGAATTTCCATCTCTTCTCTCTTTCTCTACAATATTCTTCTTGCTTGCTTTATTATTTTATAATACGTTATCAGCACGAGACTCTAGCTATCATCTCCATTATAGGTAATATTCTTCCTAATTTTTATCCCGCATATGATTCACCTGGTATGTTTTTGATCTTTTCTACTTCACCGTGTTAAGTTTACATGTTATGATTTTATCTGGCAATCTCAAAATTCCTTTGTTTATGCGGACACTATATGATGATAACAATTAATTAGTTAACCTGCTAAACTTACTGTTTTCTTATGTTTCCAGTGAATGATTATAATATGCCAAACTTTTATATTGCAATAAATTTGGTATGCTTCTCGTCAGACTAATATAGAATGGAGTTAAATATGTGATTAATGTTTCATAGATGTTCACACCTACTATTTATTTATAGACTAGTGAAGTTAAGATCTACGTTATTAATTTTCATCTACAAAATGCTTTTCATTGGTTTTTGAACAATCAGGTATGCTAATAGGTACTACCACATGTATGTAGATTGAATCTACTTTTGATTTTACTCATTTATTTAAAATCATGGTCTATCTAACGTAAAAACAAGGATGACAATTATGTGATCCATAAATTTATCACTGTGTGGTTACTTCTCCAGAATATTGCTCAATGCCTTAATACCCTCAGTTATCAACAATGAACCCGCGGCTTTGGTTAATTAAAATTTCTATCTAATATTTTATAATTAGTTGATATAATAAAGATTAAGGATTGGTGGTACTGTTAATCGTATATACTACCGTCTCTAAGAGGTTAACGAAGGCAACTACTGGTACTAAAAGAAGCATTGAAACTCTGGTAGAGTTCACAACAAATATATAACCACCAGAAGTGGTAATATTTTTATGATCTTATTATGATTATAAAGGAAGATATGTTAGAGAAAAATTCTTCTATATTTATGCCTCGATCTGCAATATTCTTCTCGTAGTGGAGGAAAACAAGTCAAGTGTGATGTAATTAAGGTATGTTTACTGTTTTTCATGAGATTCGATTTTAGTAAACTTTGACGAACAATTGTGATGTCCATCTCAGGTAAAGTGATTTGAGCCTTTGCTCATTATTGTTGGTTTAATATTTTTTTATTCACTTCTAAGGTTACGTGCTATGTTTATATATTAGTATGTCGTGGTTAAGTTGATACTTGGTTTTAGAATGACCACCAGAAGTGGCATTAATACTTCACTAGTCTAAAGTATCAATAAATTTATCTATATTCATGATCACCAGAAGTGATGATTTATACATGGGCCTATATATTGTGGTTTATATTGGAAATATGTTAGAGAAAAATCTCTACATTATATGCATACCTCGATTTGCTCTCGAAGTAGCAATATTTTAAAAGAGGTTCTAAGCGACCATAATTTTATATGGTTAAGACACGTTCATATGATTATGTTCCATTCTTGAAGACTGAGAACTTTTGATAAATATAATAAATACATATCCGTTCCCTGAAGTGAATGTGATGGTGTAAAGATTATAATTGGTTTCACCTCTAGAAGAGGTAGAATAATTGAAAAGGAAAATATTCTAAATATTTTATGATTTACTCCCGAAGTAGTAAACTCAGAAATCTGCTCCCGAAGTAGCAAATTTTGAATTCTACTATTGTTTTTACATGTACATTTAATTATTGTTCATTTCATGACACCAGCAGTGTTTAACTAAAATTTCTTTTATGATACCAGCAGTATCTAAAATATATTTGATAGTACAAAATCAATTAAGGGCTCCAGAAGAGCAGACTATTTATCTAGAAGATCATGACACTAGTAGTGTCCAAACAATATGTGATTACGGAGAATAAATTAAAGGCTCCAGAAGAGCTTATATAGTATTATGTCATTCGTTTTAGATTGTAATATACGAAGGCGTTATGATCGAAATACAAGTTATGGTAAACCCGAAGTTTACTAAAGTAAATGACTATCATATTGAAGCTATAAATGATTGGAGGATTAAATATATTGAAAATTATAGTGGCTAAGAAATATGTATATGAATGGTTACCCTCTTTATTCTCCAAATTGTACTACACAAATATAAGCATATTGAATCACATGGTAAACGAGAAGCTTATTGGTGCAAAAAATAATTCATGTCATGGTAAACCAGAAGTTTATTAAAACATATAACACATGGTATGGTAAACCTGAATTTTACTAGTATAAATAATTTTATTAGTCGGCATGAGCGGTTTGGCCATCCCGATTCAAATATGATGTGAAAATTGAGTATTTGGCATATATTGAAGAACTAGAAGATTCTTCAAGGAATTATTTTTGTTGCTTGTTCTCATGATAAGTTGATTATACTGACTAATGTTGGATTGAATTCCCTAAATTCTGGAAAAATATAAAAGGTGAATATGTGCCCGTTCACTTGTTATGTGATGTCTTAAATAGATGCATCAATAAGACGGTCACATGTGTGTTTATTGTCAACCCGCAGTTTGACATATGCAAAGTTACTTGCTCAAAATAATTGAGTTGAGAGCACAATTTTCAGATTATGTAATCAAGATAATTCATCTTGTTAATGCTAGTTTATACCAAGCTGGTTTGGCGTTGAATGCCTCTGATAAATAGTTAAACCATTGCTTATGAGAACAAAGCTTCATGTGCTAGTCTGAGATACGATATATTGTATACAACATCACTTGTATGCTTCAGATCAATAAATTATGATAAATTTTCCCCTCACAATGGGTTCAGGGTTAGGAACCAGATATTTCCATCTAACAATTTTTTATATGTGGTATACGATTAATTAATCTACCATGATGCATAAAGATGGATTCCCCCAAAGAAAATGGGGTGTATGTTAGTTTTTCTAACATAAGGGGGAGAGAATAAGCATCTGAGGAATATGTGATGAATTATATATCATTAGTATGATCCTCATTCAAAAGATAATTCTACTCAAATGCTAGAAGCATTTGCTGACCCAAAATTAATTTCTAACTTCAGCTGCAAAATGCTCCTATTAAATTCATGTCCCTGAAGGACAGAATCAAAAGCATGCATGAAGCGTGGTAGTCCAATCGGTTCCAAACGCAATAATCATTGAAAAGAAAGAGGAGCAAATGATTAATGATCATTATAAGGAGGCAATGTGCTCTTGAAGAGCCTGCAACATAACACTTCATGAAACCTCATGAAAGGTTAGGTACCTAAAAATAATGGAAGTGATGAGATCTCATTAAGTTATGTCACATTGCGAACCGATACAAATGATATATCGTCGTCGATATCTTTGGTACAATATAGCGCAATATTGTCAAAGATTGTGAGGATCTAAATTATACGTCTATTAAAGCATGCTAACGTAGAAATTATTATAAAGTGAAATGACGCACCTTGGCAAGTGTAAAGTTTATTGGACCTGCTGTCCGGACACCAGAAGATGTCACATATTTAAATAGAAATAGATGTTGTCATATCCTATATATTGAATTACTTGACAAAATTATATGAAAATTCCTGAAGAATTTTGAATGCCTGAAGCATATACAAATTCTAGAAGTTTTGTTCGTTATTATGAATTAAATCAAGCAAGGTGAATGTGATTTAATCACCTTAATGAATGTTTAATGAATTAAATCAAGCAAGGTGAATATTTAATGTTTATTTATCCCTACATTTTTGTGGAAATCAAAATCTGTCATATTGTTAGTGCAAGTTGATGACTTAAGAATTATTGAAACTCTTGAAGAGTTTTGAAAAAAAATAGATTATCTGCTGAAAGAAGTTGAAATGAGAAACTTGCAGAATTTTTTGGTCCAGAAGTGCCATATCTTTGTGTAATTGATGCATTTATATATTTTGCTATGACTATGAGGGATTATGGTCATGCGATGTTGTTTTACATGACAGTCAAATCATATAAAGGTAATATTTGTTTATAAAGCAAGTTAGGAATGCACTTGGAGTGATTTCAATAAAATTATATGCTGATGCAACTCTATCTAAAGACTGAAGATGCAGCAACATACATAGTCCAACTAAAGAGTGGATTCTTAAAAGGACAAAGCTCATTTCGCCAAAGTTGTTCTTCACAAACGAGCTCCAAAAGAATGGTGATATCAAGGTGCAACAAATTGTTCGAGTGATAATATGGCTGATTTATTCACCAAGTCTATACCAACTGCAACTTTCTAGTGAAGATGTGAAGATTCAAATTTTTGGATTGAAGTTCTCATCAGGGGGAGTTAATACGCGTTGTACTCTTTTTCCCTTTCGAGGTTTTTGTTCCACTGGGTTTTTCCTTGTAAGGTTTTTTTAATGAGGCAACCAAATAGCGTATTATTAGAAATGTGTACTCTTTTTCCTTCACTAGACTTTTTCCCACTGGGTTTTTTCTAGTAAGGTTTTAACGAGACACATTATCTATCAAATAGACATCCAAGGGGGAGTGTTATAAATATTATTTATTATTGTGGATGTCTATCTTTAGGAGAAATATTAGGGTTAGTGACTTTGGGATCAAGTCACCTTTCCCCTATAAATATAGAGGTTCTCCTTCATTGTAAATCAATCTCCCAAGAGAAATAAAGAATTTCCATCTCTTCTCTCTTTCTCTACAATATTCTTCTTGCTTGCTTTATTATTTTATAATATTAATTTGTATCTTAAGAGTATTTTAACATAAATTTTGGCGTATCATCTATCTAATAATGTTTTTTCTTTTTTCCTAATCTTTAAAAATAACATGGATAATGATTGGATATCTGAAGATGCGGCTAATAAAGCTAAGGTTGTCATTTTCATATACTATTATTTGAGAAAAAACCATTATTGGTCATTGATTTATTGTATTATATATACACGTTTTTAGTGTTCGTATTATTTTACGGAGCACATTAATTTTATCAGTTATTACACATTCAAACATCAATGAACAAAATAAGTCATGCCATAAAATACTGAAATAAGTGCGGAAGTTCTTACTATTACAAAATCCCCAAAATCCGAAAGTCATTGTACAGGACTCTAATCTAAAACATGTCTAAGGAATGAAATCTGTCTAATAAATATCCATAATGTCCAGAGTAAGAAAAGACATCATAAGAGGAAGATCTTCAGGCGGCCTGGCATGGGAAGAAGCTCACCCTAAATCTATCAGCAAACGTCCTCCACGCTAGATGTGAGGGCGGGTAGCAGCCTCCATATCATAATTTGCACTCAAAAGAATGCAGCAAGGTAGTATCAGTACAAACACTGTGTATCGGTAGATATCATAGGCCGACTAAGATTAGTATCATGCATAATTCATAAAATCAATAGAATAAACAAGCCAGTCAACAGACATAAATATCAATAAACCATAGCAAGTCAACCAAGGATAATCACAATCAAATCACCAAGAATGTCAAGAATCACAATCAGGTAAGCCACAACGGAAATAAATTTACCATAATGACCACACTCATTGTACACACATGCTAACTGATGTCATTGCTCAGTAGTCATGACCTGCAGGGGACCCATGGTGTCCATGTACCACTCGTTCCGGAATACTCCTCGGACCCGAGCACAAACTTTCGCTCCGGAACGAACCTCAGACGCAAGACATATCAATTTACCTCTGGTTTCCGGAACTAACCTCGGACCACGAGCCCATAATCTAGGTCACATATGTGCCTTCCCATACCTCTTACCGAAAAATGTTTCGTACCTTCTCAATATCAATACTCAAATCATCATTTCATGTCACATTACCATCGAGAAGATCATATTAGCTTCTCATCACAATACATTCACTGCAGAATCAACACACAGGAATAGTGGCACGAAGCCTACACAATCACTCAATCATAATCACATAGAAGTTCAGCCACACCTTATCATGCATGACAACTAGACATGCTTTCTCCTAAAGAATTCACAAACATACAATCAACTAACCAAAGTCTAACTCAAGTAGACCGTAACCTACCTGAATGTAGAGCTGGGACAACAAAAGTCACTCCGTTATATCCTTTCCTTTCCTTAAAGCCTCAGAACGCTCAAAGTCTAAAAATAGAAGACTCAATGAGTCACAATTACTCAAATCACAAGTACCAATGCAAGAATGCCCTTCCCTTTACCCCATTCCAAGGGGTGGATGATTTCCTAGGTGTTAAGCAACTTATCAAGGGCCTTAATAATCATTAATCATCAAAATCCTAACAACATTCTATCAATATTCCCATTACAAGCAGTTTTTATGGTCAAGACACCATTTTTATAGAACCCTAGGTCTCCATTCACTTAATTTATGACTCTAAGTGTTCAATTCATGATTAAGAGAAACTAACCCAAGCCTTTAGATGATAGCTAAAGGATAATAACCAGAACCCATCAAGTTTAGAAGGTTTATTAATATTCTAAGGTTTCTATTTCAATTTCACCATTAAAAAACCACGAAGGGGATAACAATCATGAATGAGAATGGAATAGATGGAACTTACCTCTCAAGAGTTTCTTACCCTACCTTGGAATTTCACCCTAGATGCTTGTTGGGAAGTGTGTTGGTGTTTTGTGAATAAAGAATATGAGACTAAGTATAGAAAATTCGAGCCATTGTTTTTCATCGATCGCTACAGCGGTCATCACGCCGCTGCAGCGGTCCCGCTATAGTTGTCAAGTGACCGCTATAGCGGACCAAAGAGAAATCCGCTTGACCGCTATGTCAACCTGTCCACCGTTATAGCGGTGCCGCCATAGCGGTCCACCGCCGCCACAGCGGCCACTGAGGACATGGATGGCCGCTGGCAGCAATCAAGCCGCCGCTATAGCTGTACCACCGCTGCAGCGGTCCATTTTGGGCAGTGAGCTCGACTTTTTGTTCATTTTTTCCCCCTATCACCCAAACATTTCATCTGAGGCCTCAAAAACACAAAACAAACATGTACATATACATAAAGACGCCCTACGAATCAACCCGTGGCTTCAGAATTCCCAACGGAGTTCTAATGTTTTACGTCACCCCCCGATGGACTCAAGGAAATCAAGTAACAACCACAAACAAGTCAAGTTTCAGCTCATAAGCTTACACGATTGAGTTTCTACTGGTTCATTTTACCCTTGCAAAGGTTACATTTGGTGGGGTGATCCTACATTTCCCATAATGACCGGAAGGGACATTACATATCGTGTATATCACAGTCTGACACTTAGAAAACTTTAGAAGAATGTCTTTTGGGCCACAATTCTAGGCCTGCCCTTAGTACTGGTGACCTGATAATTGTTTTAGTTAGCCACTGATGGGCTTTTGCATAAATTATCCGCTATTTTTTTAGTATAATAATTGTGGGCTTTGCCCAAAAGCATTGTAATTCATTTTTTGGCTTTGTAATTTAATTTCCATCCTCGGTTACTTTACTAATATTATATATACCTATTTGTTGTGATTACCCCTATACGTTGGTGGGTTCATCGAGGCCCACTAATAATTCTAGATTGAGTCTACCCCTAGCATGGATGGCATAAGCATTGGAACGCATATTGGAGCGAAAAATATTGATTTGTGCATTTTTCTGTTGGGCTTGGTCGGCCCAACTCGTTACTCTATTCAGTTTTGTATTTTAATTAATTTTGTGTATGATTTATTGGAACCCTTTGAGATTAGCACATATTTAGAGTCGCAAAAACTATTTTTTGGAAACTTAAAAAGCCGATTTTGGAAAATTCTTTTGAAAAACGGCCCTTTGGACTAATTATACTTGTATAAAATTGAGACATCTTTAAATTTGAGAATAATATTTTTTTGGAACAAAAATTGACAAACTTAGCCAATTTTTAAACAAAAATATCCTTGGACCTGTGGACTATTGGACCGTTTGGACAAGATTTGGACTTGGACTATTTTGTTTAATTTAGACTAAAAAATCTAAAAATATGAAATATGGTTAAAATATGGATAATAATGTTATCCCAGAAAATGATTTTCTCAAAAAACTTAACTTAGCCAAAAAAAAAAAAATTTTTAAAAATTCGGGTGGGGTTACGTAGTGTTCTACTTAGGTTAATGCCTTCGGATTTTAACCTAGGTGTTCTAGTTCGAAACCTATAACGCCCAATTTTGGGCAAAACTTTACCATTTTTATTTCTTGAAAGTGTTGTATTTTTTTGCATAAATGACTAAACTTTTATTGCGGGAATCTAAAACAAAAGCAGTTTTTTATCAAAAATAATTTACATTCACAAGGACATTCACAAGGCATACTATTAGAACTCGTAGGTCAACCGTATTTTACGGATCCTTAATACCGGGGTGCCTAACACCTTTCCCGGGGCATCACAAGAACCCTTACCCTCTGATTTAGACGGGTTTCTTTTAAAATTTAACCATTTTAAATAAACCCTTTTGAACTGGTTTTTTTCCTAACTTACCTATAAGTTAGGTGGCGACTCTAAAATAATATTTATTTAGAGAACCATCCACGTAGAAGTATATTTTTTCTTTTTCCCAGTACGATTAAACACGTACTTTCTCGGGACACTTTCCTTTTTAAATGAGGTAAGTGCAAATCCGAATCAGAAAAAATAGAACCGCATGTTATACCCTTGTAGGCCAAGAGTAACATGAAGTTTATACTCACGTCAAGGAGCGTTTTAACTTGAAGATTTAGCTCCACTTGAAGAGCTTTGCAACTTGAAGATTTAGCTCAAATTTGAGGAGCTTTACAATTTCAAGATTTAGCTCGAATTTGATGAGCTTCGTGATTTGAAAATTTGGTTCATGATTTGATGAGCTTCATGACTTAAATATTTAGCTCGAATTTGATGAGCATCTCTATTTTAAGATTTAGCTCGAATTCGATGAGCTTCACGATTTGAAATTTAGCTTGTAATTTGATGAGCTTCGTAACTTGAGGATTTAACTCGAATTTGAAGAGCTTTGACTTTTCTCGAATTTGAGGAGCTTCGCCATCTGCAGTTTAAACTCGTGCATCATGGAGCGTTATAACTTGCAGTTTAGGCTCGTACGATGAGGAGCATTGTAACCCTCAGTTTAGGCTCGTGCGATAAAGAGCATTATAACTTGAAGTTTAGGCTCGTGCGATGAGGAGCATTGCAACTTGCAGTTTATGCTCGTGTGATGAGGAGCATTGTAACATACATAGACTCTTTCATTTCATTTTCGAATTTAAACTTGCCCCACTATGGAGTTCTTCTACATATTCATCTTTGCGGGGCTCAGAGATGGACAACCATTGATCTCCACTTGTATCCATGCTCAGTTCCATGTCATGCACATGGGTGGCTAACTCATTAAATGTATTGGGCTTTATTCCTTACAAGATGTAGCGAAGACCCCAATTCATGCCTTGAATGCACATTTCCATGCTAGAAGTTTCACTAAGGCGATCTTTGCAGTTGAGGCTCAAGCTCCTCCAACGATTGATGAAGTCAATAACTGGCTCATCTTCATGTTGATACACTTTTGTAAGTTCAATCATACTAACCGCCTTGTGCTATAAAAACGATTGAGGAATTCTTGCTCCAGCTGCTCCCAACTATCTATAGAACCAGGTTTGAGATCTGTGTACCAATAAAAAGTATTTTCTTTGAGAGATCGGACGAACTGCTTGACAAGATGATCACCGTAAATCCCAGCGTTGTTTCAAGTCTCGACGAAGTGTGCTATATGTTGTTTGGGATTTCCGTCACCAAAAAATTGTTGGAATTTAGGATATTGATAGCCAGCATGCATCTTCAAGTTATCAATCCTTTGTGTATACGGCTTTACATATGTAAGAGAAGATTTGGATGCGGTCTCAGATTTATCCTTGATAGTCTCAATGATGAAGTCCTTAAATTTTTCAAGGGGAATGAGACCTTCGGTGGAGACTTAGACCTCCTTGATAGTTGTTGCTTGTTTGGCGGAAGACTCTCCTTCCTCTTGTGTTTTATGAAGCTTCATAGGTTCTTGAGTGGATCGTCTTTCCTCCATGCTCTCCATCTGATATATTAGCTTAGAAAGTTTAGAATCTTGTTCTTGCATGTGCTTTGTCAAGCCTTCAATTGTTTTAGTCAAACTTGCAAGTTGTTCTTCTATAGTAGAAGCGTCAATCATCATTGCTTGCACGCCCATCATAGAGGACGAAAAATGATATGGATCAGTAATTGAATTAAGCTTGGATTGGGGAGCGTCTTGATAGGAAATTGTTGCATATCCAGCATTTAAGAGATCATCATCTTCTTACATGAAGTGGTGGTTGGACTTGCAATGGCGTTCTTGCTGCAGATTAAGTTAAGCCAAAGTTCTTTCAAGCACCTCCGCAATATTATTCCCTTCCTCTAACACGCGGGTAGAGGATATCATTCCTTTCGGAGAAGATGAACCTGACACATGAGTTGACTTGGACTGTACTTGAAGCACTTGGTGTCCTAGCATTTTGATTTTGCTTCTTTTGATTTGGTCAATAATCTCCATGACACTTTCAATTCACTTTTAGAGCCAGTAGCCGCAATAGCATTGGATTTGGGGTTGATCTTCATTTGAGTCATTGAGATGTTCTTCAACTTTTAAATGAAGAGATGAGAGGTAGAGATTGTCCCACTGGGCGTGCCAATTTGTTTGCTACAACTTTTGATATGCGGAAAATAAACTGCAACCACAAACAAAATATGAAGAAACAAAGATTTTATTGATGAATATTGCGGGTAAAAATCTGTTTATTCCCTTGATTCCTCTCTCCTAATTTTTTTTCGTAATTCAAGGGTCATTAGTAGCGTATTTCTCGAACGTAGGATGACCTCCTTGTGATGTATTTGACCTTCAAGAACGCCGGACATTTTGATAAAGGTAGTATTTGAAGCCTTGATCTCTTGTGAATACCATGAGTTTATGGGATATTCGAGATGTGATCTCTTTATGAATACCCATGAGTTTATGGAATATTCGAGATGTTTTTTTAAGGGAATATGTGCCGCTTTATATAGGCGTAAGCTAGGGTCTGGGTATTGTAGCCTTCAAGAAACCCTAACAGATATTGGGCTCATCTTGTAGAGTCTAACAAAACTTCGATATCTACAAATGGTCATTGATTTATTGTATTGTATATACATGTTTTTAGTGTTCGTATATTTTACAGAGCACATTAATTTTATCTAGTGAACCTAGTGAGAAATTTGGCCCCTGTTAGGTGAAGGCAGATAGCTTGTCTAAGTGAAGGGCATTCCAATTTTTATTTTTATTTTTATTTTTATTTTCTTTTAATTTTTTTTTTTAAACAAAAAATTGGGGGTAGTGAAAGAGGAAAATAGGGGAAGGGATTACAAGGTGATGAATTGAACCTTCACCAATAAGGTAAAAGTTCAAACAACCAACCAACTCAGTTATTAGGATCCTAGGGCATTCCAGTTTTTAGTTCAAAAGGCCTTGTTTGGTTGTGTGAGTCACTCACAGAGAGATAAATTAAGCCTTGTCCATGTTCACCTTGTGACAAAAAACCATGTGGTGGAACTATTATTTTTTCTTTGAGCCAAAAAAATATTTTCGCACTTCTTTTAATAAATCACCCAGACATATACTTTTATCAACAAATCTCTAAAAAGGATTACAATTAAGGAAGATCAATTTCCTGCCCTACTCATCCGAATGAGCGAGAAATAAACCCCTCCCTAAACAAATATGTAAGAAATAAAAACTTAGCAAAAATAAAAAATTTAGTATTGCCTCAGAGTTGATAGCATACATACTGTAAGACAATACAATATTACAAAGTGAAATACTAATATAATGATTAAATAAAATATAAAAATAAGAAGACTATATAAAATAAGAAAAGGCTATGTTATTCGAGCTTGTTTAATTCTGATCACGAGTGTTTATTGTTCTTTATCTTTTATGTAGCCATTGAAGCTTCGTATGCATCATCAATGCCCTACGTACTGTTCTCTCATAGGAATGTCAATGATAAATAAAGGATGCTAATTTAATAACATAAATAAAGTTGTTATGTCAATATACTAAATCAAGGTGTTAAAATAAAGTTGCTATTTTAAAATACAAAATAAAGGTAACAAGATAGCACATACAATAACACTACCTGAAAATAGCAGTTTGGCCAACGAGCCAGTGGGGCAGGGCAATAGGGGGGCGGCGCAGGGCAAGGTAGGGTAGGGGAACATTTAAGTGGAGAGTCCGGAACTAAAATGCCCAAAAAAAAAAATATATTTTGAACTAAAATATCTCAATAAAAAAAAAAGTTATCAAAGTATCCATAGCGCAGTAAAATACTGCGCTATAGCACTAACGGAGACGGAGCCGTTAAGTGCTATAGCGCAGTATTTTACTGCGTTATAGAAAAAAATTATTTTTTTTTGGTACTTCTATAACGCAGTAAAATACTGCGTTATAGAAGTACCAAAAAAAGAATTTCTTTCTATAACGCAGTATTTCTATAACGCAGTAAAATACTGCGTTATAGAAGTACCAATTTTTTTTTTTTTTTTTGTATAACGCAATAAAATACTGCGTTATATAAACAGTACAAAAAAAAAATTGGTCAACTTTATTTTTTGCAACACTTAGTGTTATTTTTCATACTTTGAGCAATGATTAGTCGTGTGTCAAGACTCCGAAACATCAATATTTTATATAGAACCTGATATTTTTTTCTGCGTACAATAATGTAGGCCCAATACATCAAGGATACGTAGACGTTCGGATCGTCAATTTAGGGGTTGAAAAGATGCCCGAAGTAAGTTTTGTTTGATAAAACTTAGTGTTTTTTCCATACTTTAACCAATGATTAGTCGTGTGTCAAGACTCCGAAACGTTAATATTTTATATAAAACCTGATATTTTTTTCTGCGTACAATAATGTAGGCCCAATACATCAAGGATACGTAGACGTTCGGATCGTCATTTTAGGGGTTGAAAAGGTGCCTGAAGTAAGTTTTGCATACTTTGACCAATGATTAGTCGTGTGTCAAGACTCCGAAACGACAATATTTTATATAGAACCTGATATTTTTTTCTGCGTACAATAATGTAGGCTCAATACATCAAGGATACGTAGACGTTCGGATAGTCATTTTAGGGGTTGAAAAAGTACCCGAAGTAAGTTTTGTTTGGAAACTTTAGGGTGTTTTATTTTTTAAGATTTTGATTTAAGCGTGTTATTTTTTAATCAAGACATAACTTTATTTTGAATATAAATATAATTTTAAAAAATATAAGGACAAAAACTAGTTGTAAAGTCGTCAAACTTTAGATGGTCATAACTTTGCGCTCGGACGTCCGTTTTACGCGTTTTTTTTTTTTTTGAACTTGCGTTTTTTTTCGAGATCTATGCGGACAAACCGCCGAGCCGATTTTTAAAAAAACGCCTTTTATCCGATTGAATTTCGATTTTCCCCCAAATTGGCGTGAAATTTTCAGTTTTATTTACTTATAAGATGATGATACGCAATAAATTTCAACGTAAAAATCCCGGGGTAATGTAGCTGTGAATGTCAATTTCACTTCTACTGTTTCAATTTTTGAAAATAAAGCTGACTAATTTTCTCGACATATAAAGTTGACTAAAATAACCTTACAGTCAAACACTAAGTTTTATCAAACAAAACTTACTTCGGGCACCTTTTCAACCCCTAAAATGACGATACGAACGTCTACGTATCCTTGATGTATTGGGCTTACATTATTGTACGCAGAAAAAAATATCAGGTTCTATATAAAATATTGACGTTTCGGAGTCTTGACACACGACTAATCATTGGTTAAAGTATGGAAAATAACACTAAGTGTTGCAAAAAATAAAGTTGGCCAATTTTTTTTTGTACTGTTTATATAACGCAGTATTTTACTGCGTTATACAAAAAAAAAAAATTGGTACTTCTATAACGTAGTATTTTACTGCGTTATAGAAAGAATTTTTTTTTTTGGTACTTCTATAACGCAGTAAAATACTGCGTTATAGAAGTACCAAAAAAAAAAAAATCTTTCTATAACGCAGTAAAATACTGCGCTATAGCACTTAACGGCTCCGTCTCCGTTAGTGCTATAGCGCAGTATTTTACTGCGCTATGGGTACTTTGGTAACTTTTTTTTATTGGGGTATTTTAATTCAAAATGTTTTTTTGGAGGGCATTTTGGTTCCGGACTCTTAAGTGGATCAGGACAGGATAGGGCAGGGCAAAACTTCATTTTGAAAAATTTAAATGGGACAAGACAGGTGACGAATACGCAAAAATGTTAATTATTGTAAGAATGACTTTATTCCAGACAAATTGGGTCCAAGCTTGAATGCCTATCTCAATAGGAAATTGGGACGATCTCCAATTCAAAGAAAAAGCTGAGGCGAGTAGCCCTGTATTTTTTCAATTTTTTTTTTTTTTGGGCAAATTAATACTATTTTTGAACAAATATTTTGTGAAGAACTTCCTAATTTTTTCCTTCCACCATCATTTTCTTCAAGTGTTCATTAACGACAATGTAAAAAGTTAACCAAGTAAATAAGATATGTACGGTACGTAATCTAGAATAGAGTGCAAATATTCAAAATTATTTAAAACTCTCACATGATAGACTTTGTTGCCTTTCAATTTTGAAATAGCTACGAGTTTTATACAGCTTTTCATAAGATTGAACAAACAAAATTATAGACAATATATTAGGAGAGTGAACCAACTTTTATTGTAGTAATCTTACTTTATAATAACCTCTAGAGTTAAAAGCATATTGCAATATTGATCTGTTTAAAATAATGGATTTCAAAATGTATAAAATCAAAAGTTATTTTTGCAGCTTCATCAAGATTCTAAAATGCACAAATTATTCCATATGCAATTCTGGTTGCATCATCCTTTTCTGAAACTGAAGGTGATTAAAACAAATATTTTAAAGAACAAAAAAAAAAGAAGTAAAAGAGTTGAATTGGTCATCACAATTAAATGGTAGCATTTGATACTACCAGTTTAGAGAGTCTAGATCAAGTGGGCAGTACAAAATAAAACGAATGTTGCAAAATGCAAATAGAATAAGAAAATTTAAATGGGGCAGGGTGGGGCGGGTTAAAACTTTTGAAGGTTGAGGCTTGCTCTGCCCCGCCCGTTGACATCCCTACCTCAATACACACAAAAGTGCAGAGATTTGTTCCCCCCCCCCCCCCCCCCCCCCCCCACCAAAAAAAAAAAAAAAAAAAAACAAAGAGGGAGAATTAGATTCAGCCATTGAGGACATTACAAAACCCGAGTATCACTTTATAGATATAGAAGTTTCCTCCAGAAAAAATTATAAAGCTTATGTCCAAACAAAATAGATTTCAGAGGATTTTCAATAACACATGTTCGTAAGATTTCATGACCATGCGGCATGTTTATATCACGTTGTATATCATCTATCAATGTATGTCACGCGGAGATTTACATTGATAAAACATAAATATACATGAGATAAATGGATATATAGGGTGATATACGCTGGTATATGTAGTGATATATACGATATGCGGGGGATACATGCATAAAGTCTCCTTCAACCTTGAGCTTTCAATTTGAATATTATCTCAAATCATCTCCAAAGACGTCCAAATGATATTCAAGCTCCTTAGGGTGATATACACTAATATATATGGATATACAGTGGGATACACGGGTGTAGTGTTGCGGTATTTGGCGGTTCATTGAAGTAATTTGAAATGATTTTGATTATGGCTACAAGAATGAAGAAGACGGTGTTGATGGTGGTTAGGGTTTTGCCATGGTTATGGTTGCAAATGCAAATGAAGACAAAATGGTAAAGGAGTATTATTCATATGGGATTCTGCACATATCATCACATTTGGGCCTAACTTGGGCTAAACGAATTAATCAAATCAGATGGAAATGGAAGAATAAAGACCCAAAGCCCATAAGAAAATACTACAGTTGTACATATACAATGTCATCATTATATTCCTTGTAATTATTCCTAGTTTGTTAGTGAGTTAGCAAATAGAAAATAGCCAAGTGTCATTTATGTTGTAGAGGAAATGCCCTCATACTTATATAAATATAGGACCATGTACAGATTCAATTCTTCAATCAAAAGCAAGAAAATTTTATTTACATTGTTTTTCATTTATTTCTACATGGTATCAGTGCAGGCTTAAATAGTTGCTCGTTTAGTCCTTTTTTTTTATTCTTGTTTTCTCACTTTACATCTCTTGTTTACTTGCTTTACATATCTCTTCTATGTCTAATTTACCAGAAAATACAAATGAAAGCACTGAAGTAACAGTAGAAACCACCCTAGTTGGTGATGCTGCTACTTCTGCGGAATTACTACAAAAGATGTTAGTTGATTCTAGTCATCCTTTCTATATCCATCCCTCGGATTATCCAGGGATGATTCTTGTTTCCATTGTGTTTGATGGAAGAGGATATGGTGGCTGGAGAAGAGCAGTCATCATAGCTTTTTCAGCCAAGAACAAGCTGGGATTTACTGATGGATCTCTGGCTGTTCCCACTTTTGATCCATCACTTCTGAAAGCTTGTGTTGACACCCAATTTTGTCCCTCCTTTATTTAATTTTATTCACTCGGGTTTCTAAATTTACTGACGAGCTAAATATTTTATTTTCACAACTATTATTTTCGCTACTTTTATTTTTAAACATTACGAGCATTACTTTATCACAGATTTTAGATGATTCGCCATCATTTCATTTTTTTTCGGGTTTGGACTCGTTAAATTAATTACAAGACAACACTTTGCAAAATATTTATTTTTACATTATTAATTATTTATCATCTTTACCAGTTATTAAATTAGAAGCCCAAGAATTATTAAATAGCGGAGGAAGGATTAACAATTTTTAGCCAAATTAATGGCCCAAAATACAAATTTAATATTATTTCTCTATCCAAATAAACAAACCACATTTTAATACCCAATCCACATTTTTTTAACCAACTAAATGCCAAACATATCAGCCCAATTCTTACACCATTACCCGACCCGACCCGGTCCAATTCTCCCTTATTTCACCCTAACCCTACCTCTCTCTCTTTCTTTTTTTCTTTTCCCTCCCCGTCGCTCTTCTCTTTCTCCTTCTCACTCTCTTTCTCCGCCTCTTTCCTCCCTTTCCCTTCTCAACCCTTTCGCCGCCGCCTTCTTTCCCTCTCTTCTTCTTTCACGCTCCTCACACCTTCACTCTCCTCCCACGTTCCCCTGTCCCCCACTTCGTTCTGCCATCTCCACCATCACTGCTCCTCACGTTCCCCTCCACTTCACCCGACATCGCCCTGCCATTCCCACGTTTCTCTCTGCCTTCCACCACGTCTGTCCCCCATGCTTGTTCCCCGCTAGTCTCTCTCCCACGCTCATCTCTTTACTTTAATACAAATAAAATCCTATAAATGGGATCCGAAGTTGAATCGGAAAAAGGGGGCGAAGAAGTTTTCCGTCATCAAGTCTTAAATCTCCCTTTTTTTTCTTATTTTTGTTTGGGTTTTCCTTAAAATCAGAAAACCCCTTCTGTTGAAATATATGATTTGGGACTGAAATTATCATCGAATAGATAGCCTCAATTCTAAAAAATAACCACATATTACTCTATTTCTACTTTCCAGTTTGAAACTCTAGCTACTTTAATCGGGTTCGTTCGTGTTCGAGCGTAGATTCGAGACATCGACACCCACTTCACTGCACCCACAGAAGGTAATTTTTCTTCCATTAAGTTATTTGGTGTTGTTAGCTCACCGTTTGTTGTCTATTGTTTATGTTTTATGTTTGGATTGAGTTTTGTGTCACTAGTTTGTTCTACTAATTATTAGTAGCAGCCTAGCGTATATGTTTAGGTTCTGTTTATTAGTCGGGACAATATGTGCTAATGCAGCTGTTAATGTGATTCAGGGCTATCTTCTTTCTCTCTTGCCATTTTTTTTGTTCAAATCTTAAGGCGTATTAATGATTCTGTGTTGGTTCAAATACTGCGTTTGTGTGATTGGTGTATGTAGTCTAAATAGTTGGGTATGTGTTAGAATGGCTGGATTCCTATTTTATTAAGTACTAGGCACGATTTTGGGGTAATTAATCCTCTGTGTAGTTCAATTTCTTTTCAGATAGTTACCCTCTCGCTTCTGATTCTGTATGCGGCCATATACGTGATTTTCTTCAGCTTTAACGCCTCAGCATGACTTCCTTTTTGTTTGTTTCTGCTTGATTGATTGACTTCTGAAAAGTGTTGAGGGTGGATAGGCTCGAGGCATTCAGTTTCACACCCACTTAGGTGTATATTAGTTGATATATTTAGTATACAAGAGGGCTGAGAAGAAATACCCATTACCAAATCAGTCGCATAAAGTTCCGATATGTTAAAAAATAATGAATTTGAGGCAGCATTTAAAACTAGTGTGATTATTCAAACTTATGTGCACCCAATTTGATTGTAGAAATTGCATTGAGCTGCTTTACATTAAGATAATATGCCTTAACCTCTTAACCAAAATATTCCCTATCTATTCCTTTATATCAATCTAGAGTTTAAGCACAAAACTTCCTTAAATTCAAATGATCAGTCAATATCTGTCCACTTGTTTGATTTTTGAGGTTTATAATGTATCAATATTAGTTTAGGGTCTGGTTTGTTCCTAAGTGTGGTTTACACTGCTTTACACTTGTTTTTTTTGTGGCTTACTTAAGACTAAACATCTGAGCCTTATGCTTGCCCATATCCACTTAGTTGTTGGTTGAATCTGTTGTTTGATGGCACATGGATAAGTTGCGAATGTTTCTGTTGACACATCAATCACAACTTACTATATGAGCACGTTTTATGTTAGTATTAAGATCATATGTGTGTGTGAAAGCAGTTGAGGCCTATTAGATTGCATGAATATGGAAAGTGACCTAGACTTTCATATAGGGATCAGATTTCGAACACTCCTATTTGTCTTTTTTTTTCAAACAAATGAATGATATAACTTAACTTGGTGACATTATATGGTTCTATTGCCTCTCAACCCAATTCACATATGACCACTATATAATCCTAGCATTGAACCTGGCTATGTATGACCCTCAATACTTGGAAGTTATGCATGCAGTAACTTGCCTATCCTTCTTTCATCTCGGCTGCTACATATCCATGCTGTCCTGTGCTACTGTTGTCTTCTGATTTAGATTCTTTTTCATATGCTCATTGGCCTAAGAATAATAACAATGTTGCTGTTTTAGTATGTTTATCTTCTCTTCTATTTCTTTATTTAAATATCAGTCTCATCTAGTCCCCAATCCCTCTATTGTCGACACTCAGCTAGGACTAGATTATCACTTGCATAGTTTTGCCTTATTGCTACTGTGTCGGTTTGCTGAATTTGAAGATTCTGTCTGCATTTTAATTACTATCTCAGCATAATCATTTATAATCTGGAAAGGTTCAGCTAGTTTACTACGCATTATGGCTGCTTGTTGTTTATTCTGTTACTACTTTGACAGAACAAATACTACACTTTGAGGGGAATTAGTTGCCTACTGGTTTGTACTATAAAGGAATGGACCTTACATTCGATAGGTTTGTCCTACATGTGGTCGATCTGTTGCTATAATTCCCCTTAGCCGATATTGACCTTCTATACATCCATATGAATGTGTATATATGAGATATACATTGAATATATACAATTCATTGATCGGAGTTGAGCTTGCGTTATATATTTTAGCTTTGTTTGTTAATCACATACTAATCCTTTTCCTTTCATCCTTCTTATGCATGAACATCGCATACGAGTCCAAGCGGCTCGTCGTCTTTTCCCGCATTTGGCGTTGGGCTAAAATCCCAACATAACTCCTCTTGAGTCATCCTACCAGTTTCGTTCGCAGCAGCTTTACTGGGCCGAAGCCCAACAGCAAACAGATCACAGCAGTCCAAGAAAGCGGGCTGAGCCCAAGTTATCCATTTAGCTATTTTTACGTTTGTGTGCATTTTATGTGTATTATGTGACTAACATTTTAGTGTTCGTTTGTTAGTTTAGGTAGACCTTAGTAACATTAAGGGTTTTAGTTTAGTAATGGGTTTAATTTCACAAATTACATTCACTTCTATTTTTAAAAACTATTTATAGTACCTATAACACTTATTTGAGTAATTTATTTTCAAAATAGCATGATTACATCTTTTGGCTAAGGGAATAATAATTTAGGCTTACTATTTCAGAAATTTAAACATCGCAACTCTTATACTAACGTTAGCTTATTCTAAGAAATAAAAGGGCAAACTAACTCAACGAATGACTCTTTTCACTTTAGTTTCCTTCCGACACTTAGAATTACACATTTGTCTAGAACAACCTTTAGAACTTTTGTTAAATGACTCTTTCGAATTTTAGTCATTTCCTTCCAATATAAACATTACATGTCTATTTTTTAAACTAAACTCTTTATGCAATTATTATTTTTCTTAAAATCTTATTTTATGCAAATTATTATGTTTTTCCTATAAGTATTATTTTTCAACAATACTATTATACTATCGTTTAAAAACTTAACAACATTTATGAGTCGTATTTTAAAATAACATTAGAAGTATTCTTTTATACAAATTATTATCTTCTACAAATCCTATTTTAAACAACATTCTTATATGTAATTTTAGCTATATTTACAAAACTACTTTCTTTTTCTATAACATTACACTTACACTTAGCCTAAATTAATTATAAGTCCGGTCGGTCAACCATTGTTAATGGGTTTTAAAGGGTGCCTAATACCTTCCCTTTAGACTAATTGAACCCTTACCTAGAATCTTAAGTTTCGCAGACTTAAACAGAGTTAACTTTAAACATAACTTTAATAAACTTTAGGTGTCCTAATTCACCATAAATAATTAGGTGGCGACTCCTTAAAAATCACAAAAAACAGGAATCACCAATATGTTGTACTTCTAATTTAATCCGGGTTAAAATGGGGTGTGACAGCTTGGATCAGATGTAATGACATGGTTTTATCATGGCTCCTTAATTCACTCTCCAAGGAGATAGCAGAAAGTGTCTTGTACTCAGTTAGTGCCAAAAGCCTTTGGAAGGACCTGGAAGATAGATTTGGTCAGACATCTGGTGCTAAACTGTTTCAATTACAAAAAGAGCTTAGTGTTGTTATTCAAGGAAACACTAGCATTTCAACTTATTTTACTAAAATGAAAAGTTTATGGGATGAATTAGATGCTTTAAACACTTTTTCTAGTTGCACTTGTGACTGTATCTGTGGTGCAAAGAAGAAAAGTGTAAAAGCCCATGAAGATGAAAGGCTACTCCACTTCCTAATGGGACTGAATGACACATTCGTAGGGGTTAGAAGCAATATTCTCATGTCTTCTCCCCTACCCAGTATTGGTCAAGCATATTCACTTATTGTTCAAGATGAAAAACAAAGAGAAATTCATGCCAATCCCATAAATCTAAGAGACTCAGCAGCCTTAATGACTAGCACTTCAATAATGAGAAGGTTTAATAACTACAAAGGACAAAAGAACAATTATGATGCTAAGAAAAACTCTCTATTTTGTAACTACTGCAAGAAAACAGGACATACCATTGGCAAATACTACAGGCTAAATGGTTTTCTAGAGGATTTTAAGTTTAACAAACCAAAGAAATATCAAGGAGTAGCACAGTCTAATAATGTTCTTGCCTCAGTAGAGGGTAGCCAGCATGAAGACAACATAAGTTCAGAAACGAAGTCTCCAAGTCAGGAAAATGTTTCACAACTTCTGCAGAAAATGAACCAAAATGGTGCAGGGCCATCAAATGTTTCTGCAAATCTGAGTTATGTTGGTATGGTTAAGTTCTTCAATACTTTTGCTTGTCTATTACATATTAACAATGATTCTTGGATACTAGATAGTGGAGCAACTGAGCATATGACATTTGATAAAAGTTTCTTTTTATCTATTAAACCCCTTCCTAAACCCATTATGGTAAATTTGCCTAATTTACAACAAATGAAAGCAACTAATTCAGGATCTATTTCTCTCTTATCTAATCTAATCTTACACGATGTTCTCTTTATACTCTCTTTCAGGTTCAATCTTCTGTTTGTGCACAAGTTATGCAGATAGCTTCAATCATATTTGTTTTTCACTCCTAACACTTGCTTTATGTTGCAGGGCCCTTCAATGAAGAGCCCTCTGGTTCTTGGTAAGCAACAAGGAGGTCTATATATTCTGAAGCAGAGTCAGCCAGCAGTTTCTACAAAGAGTCTACCACAAAACAATCCTGATAACCTGTCTTTTAATCCAACTCATGTATTTACTTCCTGTTTTAGTTTCTTTGATTCCAATGTAAAAGAAAAGTTGTGGCATTATAGACTTGGCCACATGCCTTTGAGTAATATGAATAAAATTGTTTCAGATTGTGTTTCTTCTTCTTAAAAATTCCCCTCTCCTTGTGTTATTTGTCCTATGGCAAGACAGGCTAAATTACCTTTTCCTACAAGTACAATTTCCACTAAAGCTAATTTTGAGTTAATACATATAGATATATGGGGACCATATAAAACAATCACCCATGATGGTTTTAAGTATTTTGTCACCAGGACTCATTTGATTAGTACAAAGCCTAATGCCTTTTCTATTATTCAATCCTTTAGTACAAAGCCTAATGCCTTTTCTATTATTCAATCCTTTCTTTCAATGGTAGAAGCACAATTCAACTTCAAAATTAAAATCATAAGATCTGATAATGCCTTTGAATTAGGCAGTGGAAAAATTCAATCAGATTTTCTTCTCTCCAAAGGAATAATTCATCAAACTACCTGTGCTTCTACTCCACAACAAAATGGAGTTGTGGAATGGAAGCACAAACATTTGTTAGAAACATCAAGAGCTTTACTATATCAGTCACATCTACCTGCTGGCTATTGGGGGGGAATGCTTGTTAACAACAACCTATCTTATAAACAGATATCCTTCTAGAGTACTCAACTATAAAACACCTTTTGAACTTTTATTTCACACTAAACCTTCTTACTCTAACCTCAAGTGTTTTGGGTGCTTATGTTTTGTTTCTACCTTACCTACTCATAGAGCTAAGTTTGACCCCAGAGCTTTACCATGTGTATTTGTGGGTTATCCCTATGGGAAGAAAGGATATAAAGTTTTGAATCTTAAAACCAAAAGAATTCAAGTGCCAAGAGATGTGGTTTTTCATGCGGAGTACTTTCCTTTTTCTTCATCTAGTTCCCAACCTAGCACTATTTTTTCCGCTTCACCAAATAATGTTTGCCCAAATCTTCCCTCCGACTCTATTGATCCTTTTACTGATTCCCTTCATTGTAAATTTCCCTCCAACATAGATATAAACTTTGATTCTAATTTTTCTAAAAATGATGATCCTTCCTCTATTTCACCTTATCAAGATCCTTCCTCTAACACAAATGAAAATTCTAGTCCCTCTTTCTCCCATTTTACTGAAGTTGTGTCTTCTACTCCTAGTTCACCTTTCACTACTCTACCTCTCATTATTCATGATACTCCTCGTTCAGAACCTATCATCCAAACTATTCTTAGACAAACATCTAGAGTTGATAAGAGGCCAGCTTACTTAGATGATTATATTTGTAATGCCTTACAACTTACAGATGTTAGTACCACTTGTTTTCTTCGTACTGCCACCCCTAATTCCCTTCCTTTTAATAGTTTGTCTTCTAAAAATCAAATGATGGTCAATTCTATTTCTAGTATACAAGAACCTGTTAATAATGTTCAGACAGCACATCATCCTGGATGGCAAGAAGCTATGGATAAGGAAATTGCAGCACTAGAATTGAACAAAACATAGGAAGTTGTTGTCTTGCGTACTGGTAAAAAGGCTCTACCATCTAAATGGGTGTATAAAGTAAAGCAACATTCTAATGGAAATATTGAGAGACTTAAAGGTAGATTGGTTGTGAGGGGTGACATACAAAAAGAGGGTGTGGATTACAATGAAACATTTTTACCGGTGGTGAAAATGACAACTATCAGGTGTATTTTGGCTACTGCTCTTAAGAAAGGATGGGGACTTTTCCAGTTAGATGTAAATAATTCTTTTTTACATGGTGAGCTTGATGAGGAGGTTTACATGAAGTTTCCACCTGGAACCTCTCCTCCATCACCAAACCATGTATGTTTGCTGAAAAAGTCCCTTTATGGACTTAAACAAGCATCTAGACAGTGGTATTCTAAGCTCACATCAGCTCTTAACTTTAAAGGTTTTAAGCATTCACTCAATGATTATTCTTTATTTAAAAAAAAAAAACAGATAATTCTATCTCTATTGTAGCAGTATATGTGGATGACATATTATTGACAGGCAACAATGAATCTGAATCACATGCTCTTAAGATTTTTTGGATGAAGAGTTCAAGATTAAGGATCTTGAATACTTACATTTTTTCCTTTTCGATCTTGAGCTTTCAATTTCCATCATCTCAAATCAGTCTCAAATCATCTCCTAACACCTCCAAAATTGATATTCAAGGTTATACCAATTTTTTCCAAGAAAATCTAATATCACCAAATCAAAAGTTATACCATTCTAGCTGTTATACCCCATTTTAACCGGGTTGAAGCGGAATACAACATATTGGTGATTCCTATATTGCTTCGTTTTAAAAGGAGTCGCCACCTAATTGATTTTAAGGTGAATTAGGGCACCTAATTATTAACTAAGGTAAAGCTAACTAAACCTCCGTTAACAGTCTGCTTAGTCAGTGTGATTCTAGGTAAGGGTTCTATATTATCCTAAAGGGAAGGTGTCAGGCATCCTTTAGAATCCGTTAACTACGGTTATCTGACCAAACTTAGGTTAATTAATTAAAGATGTAAATGTAGCATTTAATTTTTAAGAAATTGGCTTACAATGTTGCTAATGTTTTAAAAGGAAAATATAAGCTATTTAAAATAACACTTGTAAATATTATTAAGGCTTCAAATAATAAAGCTATTTAAAATAAACTTAAGAATGTTGCTAAAGCTTTAAGTGAAAATATAATAATGCTATAGAAAATAATCTTATAAATATTGCTATGACTTTAAAAAAATAAGATTTGTAAAATATAATAATTTGCATATAAATGGAAAAGAGTGCGGGTTGCAGCGTTTTAATATTTTGAAACAACTCAAATGGCGAGATATTAATTGATTTTTGCAATTTAGGAATATAGACAAGGTGCGAATTTTCTTTCTCCTTTCATTGTCTCTTATTAATTATGCTTAGCTAAAAATATGCATGATTGATTCAAACTTGAATGAGTTTCCTATAAAATATACTTGAGTTTATAGTGACATATTAATGACGTCTTGAAACGTTTATGATAAAAATATATAGTCATGCCGTTTTGCGATTCGACCATTCCGAATAAAATATAAGTATTAGACGTTATAAATAGTTTTAACATAAAAGAAGATAATAAAATTTATGGAATCGATGATTAGTCTTCCTTAAACTAACTACCCATTTACTAAAAACTAAATCTACTAATTCATTAGGATTCATCTAAGTTAATGAAATAAGGTAAGGTTAGTCATACAAAGCAAATAAAGATACACAACAATAAAATAAGGAAGAGAAAAGAAAGAAAAGGACGAAATGGATCTGGTCCATTTTAAAGCCCAACTGCTGGAATTGTGCGCGTGATTGGGCTTAGGCCCAATAAATTTTATATGCTGCTGCTGTTATGGGCTTTGACCCAGAATTTCCTTTTTTTTTTTCTTTTTTCTTTTGCTGCGGGTGGGCTGACTCGAGAGGAGGATTTTGTTGGGCTTTCAGCCCATCGTTGGAGGCGGAAGAAGATGAGTCCCTCGGACTCGTATGCGATGGTCATGCATAAAAACGAAAGAAAAGGGATTAGTACATAACCAATAAATAAAGCTAAGATGTATATGATGCAAAATTCAGAACAGATCAGTGGATTGTATATATACTAATGAACAGTTCGACATAACATAGTTCTATTAGAGAAGAAAAGAGAATGCTATTGATCTTTCAGGGAAGTCTAATTTGTAACAGCAGCAAAAGTTAAGCTGCACGATGCTTTCATTTAGACAAGGGAACACAAAACCAAACTTAACCTTTTGAGTGACAAAAAGAGGGAAAGATAGGCCTCAACAAAGTCTTTTCAAGCTCAACTTCACAACTTTAATTTGGGAAATCAAGGGCTTAATTTTAACACTTTTTGCAGTAGTTTGGGGAAAGTTGACATATGATTTAAACACCCTTCAACTACTAGAGATACAATTACTAATTCCAAGCAATAATTTTCTTTCAATCCTGCTGTATTACCCAATCAATTGACAAATCTCATACTAATCACAGATAACTTATGGTCCATTCAAATAATATTAGGTCCAACTAAATCATGTCTAAGGGTCACACCAGCCAAACCGATACATCAACATGTCAAACATAAGCAGGTAAATGGACTATAAAAGCATAAGACTAGGCTTAAACAAGAAATATAATATTTGGGACATGGTTTTTTAAACTGAGTTAACACTAAAAGCATATCAGTCTAAAATGGAAAAAGGAGTAAACTACCAACTAAAAAGCAATCAAAGCTAAACTGGGGATTGACATTTATAGACATGCTTTAACCATATTCGTGCATAGACCAATGTCCCTGAACTAGCAACTACCAAACATGATTAGACAAGAATGACCAATAACTTAAACTAGCAGCCACATGTACATTAATCAAGCTGAGCTACTCATTCACAGAGAAATATCTAGCAAATATTTAACCATTTGGCATGTTTTAAGCTAAATTAATTAATTAGATCAGTAACTTAACTAAACAGCAACTACGCACATATCAATCCTGCCTAAAATAACATTAACACAATTAACTAAAGGCAGTTAAATACGCCCCAAACAGGTTTAAGCTAAAATAGAACAACAATTAAACACATATTAAGCATACTTAATACTAATACTGCCAAGAAGCAATTCAATAGCAATTAAAGAGCATAACGAGTTAACTACTAGAACAAAACAAAACAAAAAAAAGCAACTTGAAGGAGGGAAGATTACATGATTACAAGGACATGTTTTATATTTCAAATTCAGGGATTGCCCAAACAGATGCAAAGTAGTTTAAGCAAGCAACTATCGGTAGCTTAAACCATCACTAATATCTACCAGATTTCAAATAAATATGAGAAGATAGAATGCTCTTTAAAGAACTAGGATTTATTAACTCAATATGAGACAAATTCCATGCAATGTCTATGTTTGGACCAGGTAAAGAGAGGTATGTGAAATCCAAATAGATTCTTACAAGTTCATTTTTGCATACAGAGATCCCATTTCGGCCTGTTTTAAATAAAAACTTATTTTAGCGTCTTGTTAAATCCAAAGCCTTTATGAACTGCTTAAGAGATGAGAACAGTTTGAACATTCAAGTAAAACAAGGACTAAATATACTTCGAGCATGCTAATGATAATATCGAACACAATGACTCATATGAACACTCCTAAATTGCAGTACTAAAACATTTTACAAGGTCAGGTAGGAATTTCGATTTGAACTCCTGTATGCATATTTAAACTCCCAATTTAAGTTAAACGACATCGTATAACTAAACGGGGCAGGCCCTTATTACCAGATTAAACCAAACATTATCAATACAGTCATCTAAATATAAGCATACAGACATAGCTGAAACTAACATCAATCTAGGCTGGGATATACATATACCAGCATTATCGATTATTAAAACCGCAATCAATTAACTCGAAACATACGCTCATACTATTAAGCTACTAACTGAAGTCATATTAACTGAAACTACGGAATATGCATGAACACACTAAATTGACTGAAACGACAAAGAAACACATATCGACACACGAATGAAAAGAACCTGCGAGCAAAGTAAAAAGGACAGGATGATTACGGACCTTTTTTGGGTGCAGCGAACAGGGGGTTTCGAGTCTTTGATCCACCTCGAACACTATCAAATCCGAGCTTGCGATACTCGGATTCACAGCAACAACAAGGCAAACGAATATAAATTGGGATCTAATATTTTGACCCGATTAAAATGAGACTACGATTTGCTACAGAAACTGATTTTTTATTTAGATTTTGAGGCGGCTGATGAACTAGTATTGCTTAGGTGATTTTGCCACTAAAAAAAAAACTTGTTTCTTGCTTTTTTTGGGGGTTTTGGAGTTCAAGAACTGCCTCCTAAAGAGATTCTAGCCTCCCTTATTTATAGGTTTTTGTGTTGAATAAAAGAAAGAGGGCAGGAGCGTAAGAGAGAGAGAGGAGCGGGGGACAACGTGAAGTGGGGGACAGCGGGGAATAGGGAGAGAGCGGCGCTAGGGTTTTTCGCAGGAGAGGAGAAAAGGAGAAAGGAAGAGGGGAAGGGTGTGCGCGGCGGAGAGGGAAAGGGAACAAAGGAAAAATGGAGGGGAAACCCTAAAGGGTTTCCCTTAAACGGATTGGGCCGGACCCGGTCTTTTTTGGACTGGGTCAATTTTGGACTGGGTATTAAAGAATGGGCTAGTGAATTAAAACATGGACTGGTCTAAAAAATTGGGATCAAAATATGGGCTGGTCCAAAATATTTATGAGTTGATTGGAGTTTGATTTGGGATCCGATAAATCAGAAATACGGACTGAGTGCAAGAAATGGCTTGGCTTCTAAATTTGAATAAAAGACCCATTTTAATTAGTAATATACTGAGTATGACAAAATATTACCTAATACAAAAATGTGTAATTATTAGGACTCGAGTAATAAAATTATATGATGCTATAATAGCCGTGCAATATCATTTTAACAATAAATAAACCCTGTCATTTAATTGTGCGAAATAAAATGCGATACGTGTGCAGAAATTGGTAAAAAATGCTGAAACGTAAAAATTATAATAATACTAATAATAAAATGAAAGTAACGAATCACGATTAGTGCGAATCTTTGTAAAACATTGTCCCAGTGTCGAATTATGATGACACTGGGTATTGTGATAGAACTCTGAAAATTGAGTGTGCTGGAACGCGAACGGGATATTTGGAATTGGAGCCGAGTGTTCGAGGTAGATCTTTGACCCTTGTCGGGAAGTCTGCTTATCCTTCACGACATATTGCCCCAGTTCGCTGCCGAAGAAATAGTTCCACGTTGCGCTAGAGCTCCTGCGAAACTTTAAACTAGATAAAAGTAATCAGTAAAAACAAATATTGAAATAAAGCGATGCAAGTGCGGTGCAATGCGGCTGCGAGCACACGCAGGGCATTAAGAAAGAATAATAATAAAACAAAGCAGGTGCGGCGCGATGTCTTATGCAGAAATTACAAAAGGCGGTGTGCAGCCTTATGCCGGATTTACAAAGGGCGGTGCACAGCCCCTGCAACATATGAAAGCGATGCAAAGGGCGGTGCTCAGCCTTATGCAGAAATTTAGAAAGGGCGGTGCATGGCCCAAGCAATATATGAAAGCGATGCAAAAGGGCGGTGCGCAGCCCATGCATCATATGAAAGGCGGTGCTCAGCCTTATGCAGAAATTTAAAAGGGCGGTGCATGGCCCAGGCAATATATGGAAGCGATGCAAAGGGCGGTGCGCAGCCCATGCATCATATCAAAAGCGGTGCACAGCCTTATGCAGAAATTTAAAAGGGCGGTGCATGGCCCAGGCAATATATGAAAGCGATGCAAAGGGTGGTGCGCAGCCCATGCATCATACGAAAGATGGTGCACAGCCTTATGCAGAAATTTAAAAGGGCGGTGCATGGCCCGGGCAATATATGAAAGCGATGCAAAGGGCGGTGCGCAGCCCATACATCATGCGAAAGGCGGTGCTCAGCCTTATGCAGAAATTACAAAGGGCGGTGCATGGCCCATGTAATATATGAAAGCGATACAAAGGGCGGTGTGCAGCCCATGCATCATATGAAAGGCGGTGCTCAGCCTTATGCAGAAATTACAAAGGGCGGTGCATGGCCCATGTAACATATGAAAGCGATGCAAAGGGCGGTGCGCAGCCCATGCAACATATGAAAGGCGGTGCTCAGCCTTATGCAGAAATTTAAAAGGGTGGTGCATGGCCCAGGCAATATATGAAAGTGATGCAAAGGGCGGTGCGCAGCCCATGCGTCATATGAAAGGCGGTGCGCAGCCTTATGCAGAAATTTAAAAGGGCGGTGCATGGCCCAGGCGATATATGAAAGCGATGCAAAGGGCGGTGCGCAGCCCATGCATCATATGAAAGGCGGTGCTCAGCCTTATGCAGAAATTTAAAAGGGCGGTGCATGGCCCAGGCAATATATGGAAGCGATGCAAAGGGCGGTGCGCAGCCCATGCATCATATCAAAAGCGGTGCACAGCCTTATGCAGAAATTTAAAAGGGCGGTGCATGGCCCAGGCAATATATGAAAGCGATGCAAAGGGTGGTGCGCAGCCCATGCATCATACGAAAGATGGTGCACAGCCTTATGCAGAAATTTAAAAGGGCGGTGCATGGCCCGGGCAATATATGAAAGCGATGCAAAGGGCGGTGCGCAGCCCATACATCATGCGAAAGGCGGTGCTCAGCCTTATGCAGAAATTACAAAGGGCGGTGCATGGCCCATGTAATATATGAAAGCGATACAAAGGGCGGTGTGCAGCCCATGCATCATATGAAAGGCGGTGCTCAGCCTTATGCAGAAATTACAAAGGGCGGTGCATGGCCCATGTAACATATGAAAGCGATGCAAAGGGCGGTGCGCAGCCCATGCAACATATGAAAGGCGGTGCTCAGCCTTATGCAGAAATTTAAAAGGGTGGTGCATGGCCCAGGCAATATATGAAAGTGATGCAAAGGGCGGTGCGCAGCCCATGCGTCATATGAAAGGCGGTGCGCAGCCTTATGCAGAAATTTAAAAGGGCGGTGCATGGCCCAGGCGATATATGAAAGCGATGCAAAGGGCGGTGCGCAGCCCATGCATCATATGAAAGGCGGTGCACAGCCTTATGCAGAAATTTAAAAGGGCGGTGCATGGCCCAGGCGATATATGAAAGCGATGCAAAGGGCGGTGCGCAGCCCATGCAACATATAAAACGCGGTGCTCAGCCTTATGCTGAAATTTCAAAGGGGCGGTGCACAGCCCATGCGACATATAAAAGGCGGACGAGCTTAAAATGTCCAATTAAAGGCGGAAAAGCCTAAAATGTCCAATTAAAGGCGGACAAGCCCAAATGTTCAATTAAAGGCGGACAAGCCTAAATGTTCAATTAAAGGCGGACAAGCCTAAATGTCCAATTAAAGGCGGACAAGCCTAAATGTCCTATTAAAGGCGGACCGGCCTAAATGTCCTATTAGAGGCGGATGGGCCTAAATGTCCTATTAAAGGCGGACGGGCCTAAATGCGGTGCTTTTGCGAACAATGATGATGTGCCTTTGCAGGGCATTTGAAAGTAATAATGTAATGCAGGTGCGGTTGCTTTTGCAGTGCGGGGCATTTAAAGAAATAGTGCATGCGCATTGTATTTGAAAGCATTTATGCAAGGCATTTGAAAGCAATAGGAAATGTTTGTGCATCGACACATTTGAAAAATCATTTGCAAGACTCAGGCATTAATTTGTTGCGAATCTCGTAAATTATTGATACTCGAGAGGCATAATTGTTATAAGCAAGATCAAACCGTTCGACGTGCAATTCTTGCAAGGCTGTGAACATTATATATTTTGGATTCCGCAACTTGGAAACATGGTGATAAACAATTTCAGCCGAATTTGGAACTGTGACATATTGTGAAACAAAACGAGCGTCCTTTCTCCAAAGTCTTCCCTTTGCCTGATGACTTTGTTGGCCATATACTCTTTCATGTTTCTCGATATCGCCCTTAAAATTTTGTCCCAGTTTCTGGCATAGGAGGACATTGAGTTTTACGATGACGCCCTTAAAATCTGCCCCAGTTTCTGGCATAGCGGAAGGTTGAGCTTTTACGATGACGCCCTTAAAACCTGCCCCAGTTTCTGGCATAGGGGAAGGTTGAGCTTTTACGAATGACGAAACTGAGCCTGACATAGGTTTATGCAGAACATCAAGAAGGCGGTGCTCAGCCCATGCAACATATAAAGGCGGTGCTCAGCCTTTTGCAGAAATTACAAAGGGGCGGTGCACAGCCCATGCAACATATAAAAGGCGGTCAAGCCCAAAATGTCCTATTAAAGGCGGACGAGCCTAAAATGTCCTATTAAAGGCGGACGAGCCTAAATGCAGTGCTTGATTTATGTTTAATAAAATTAGTGCGGTGAGATGAGTTTGACGCAGTACGTAATTTGCAGCAGTAAATATTCATGATGCAGTGCCGAAGGTTTGGGGATCTTCTACCCTACCAAAATTTGCATCTAAAAGGTCCTGCACTCAAAGAAATTTGTAAGTTTTCAATTTTAATCAGTATTAAGTTGACTTTGCCCTTTGCTTTATCTGAATCTTGCAATTGCCGACTTGATACTGTGCGATATCCTTCAAGAATAGCTAAAATATATCCCTGCGTTACTCAAAGAAAACTTGTTAGTGTAAAATGAAATGGTTGTCTTGCATTGAACACTAAAGCTTTGGCATTGAATCTGCATTTCTCGTGGTGATGGCATTGCAACAAATCTGGTGACGCTAATATATTGCTCGGGATTTCAATTCATGCTTTTGTCGAATAATGATAGGCTATTTGCAAAGTTGCCCCAGTGTTGCTTCGTGGGGAAAATTGAATTTTCACTATATTAAGACCGTGTCCAAGAATGGACTGCCTACTTATCCCGAAGGAATCAGGTCAAAAGTAGTTCATATTACAAGCGGAAATAAAATTGGAATTTTGAAGTGATGTGACCGAGGCCTATGCGGGCCGCCTACGTATCCCCCATGGGAATCAGGTCAGGCGTAGTTCATACGAAGCTTTAGCAAAATTACAAGAAGGAAAGATGATCATGAGGCAAGTGGATGGAGAATGCTAGTGACGGTAGATCCTTCCAATCACCTTACTTAGTTCCACGCTTCCTTTTCAAATGTCTCGGTGCCAATTTTGATGGATCACCGGTAACAATGATTGCATTTTCAACTGGAGGGTCATCATTGTTGCACAATTTATTTTGTTGCACGTTTATCTTATCCTTTTCGATCATGTTCTGGATCTTATGCTTAAGTGTCGGGCAATTTTCTGTGTCATGACCTGGAATATTAGAGTGGTAAGCACAACTCTTGGACCAATCAAAATCTGGCGGTAGGCTTTTAGGGATCCATCCTTTCTTTGGCTTCAGGAGTCCCTTGACTTTCATTTTCTCAAATATGTTGGTTAATGACTCTTTAAGAGGAGTAAAAGTGCGGAATTTTACGTGCTCTGACTGTCGTAAGCTAGACTGTGCTTGATCGGGTTGATGTTGAAAGCCTCGTTGATGAAGAGATATATGATCACGCGAAACTTGATAGTTCTGTCGTGATTGTGGCTGATATGTAGACCTGACAGCTGAGTCGTTTTCTCTCTTTTTGCCTTGCAAGTTATTGAATGTCTCAGCTTGTACTGATGAAGTGTCAACAATTCTTCCTGCTTGAATGCCCGCTTCTACTTGCTTTCCAATTTGAATTAGATCATAGAAGTCATGTAACCGCGCACATAACAACTTTTCATAATATATGCCCTTCTGCATGTGGATGAAAGTTAAAATCAACTCATTCTCGGGCAATGGAGGGCGTATCTTTGAAGCTTCTAATCTCCATCGGACGGCATATTCCTGAAAAGACTCATATGGCATTTTTTCTGTCTCAAGCATATCATAAAGATTCGGACTAACCCCGATGTTAAATTTGAAATGTTCTACAAAGTCGCGGGCCATGTACTCCCATGTGTACCATTTGCGAAAGTCTTGTTCTGTGTACCAATCTAATGCTAACCCTGATAGGCTCTGAATGAACAATTTCATTCGTATGGCTTCATCTTGTCCAATTCCCATTAATCTGCTACAATAGTCCTTCAAGTGCGTAATAGGGTTTCCTCTGCCATTGAAGGTGTTGAATTTCGGCACTTCGAATCCTGGCGGCAACTCAACATTTGGAAGCATGCACAAGCTTTCATATCTTAAACTTTGGACATTTCTTGCCCGCATCTCTTCTTCGACAATTCTCCTTAAATTGTGAAGCTCTCCATCCGAGTCATCCCAATTGATTGCATTTGTTTCATTTCTCAATCTCTTGTACGGGCATACCGCTAGCTGATTTTGCTGGTTTTCTGTGAAGGGTGCTGCAAGTGCAGGCTTTTGAACATTAGGCGTCAACGTGACTTGCAAAGCTTCTGGTTTAATAGAGAATCTTGGTGGTATATATGTAGGAGCTGGGTGAGGAGAAATAGTGAAGGAAATGTTTTGGGTTGAGCTGGAAGCTGAACTTATGTTAGGAAGAAGGCTGAAGGTATTTCCCAAATTGACCAACACGCTTCTTTGTACTACATTATTATCGTTATCCTCATTTTGCGCTTGCACCAATCCCACACCGATGTTGAATGATTCAAATCTTTTTGCCATTGTATCTCGTCCTTAATGCAGATTCGCCGCCAAAACACTGTTCAATGCCAGACAACCTTTTAAAGAGAAAAGTAAAACTTCATAAACAAAATAAAATGTTAGTGCATGAAGTAAATGCCCAAAATAATATATATATATATATATATATATATATATATCCCTTTTAAAGTTAGATTAGTTTGTGACCTAATTAAGCAGGCTCTAGATTAGAGATGACTTGAGTCATATAAAGGAAACGAATGGACGAAAATGAATCATCAGCTATTTAGCTCTGACGGTTGAGAATGAATCGAAAGAAAAGAAAACTACATTGGAGTAGAACATGCCATTTGAAGAAAAAAAGGTTGACTCATATCGAATGCCAAAGCTTGGTTCTGAGTTAATTCTTACCAATTCCAACATATTTTTAAAAAAATTTCCCCAGTTTTAGGACGTTTTGAAAAAATGTCTTGGGTTGCATTCCAAAATTGTCCCAGTTTCATGCTCCTTCGTTTGGGGAATATTAAAATTTGTAGTAAATAAGACCGGGCCTTATATAGGCTGCCTACGTATCCTGTATCCGACAGGAAATCAGGTCAAACGTAGTTCGGGTGCGTGTAAAAGATTAGCTTAGAGAAGATCATGATTGATCGGGCGCAAGACAGTTGAATTTAATATACCCGAGAGTTACGAAGCATTGGCAGGTTGCAAAATGTCAAGGAGAGGAGACCTATGAGGTTGTCCTTTGACTTGCATGCCAAAAATTGAAATTAATGGGTGCGCGAAGATAGATTTCAGCGACCCAGAATGATGCGATTGACTCAACGAAGGCTCCGCAGAAGCAAGGTACTTGAACAGTCATTCTTGAACAACTTGATGGCAAAAATCGAACAAATATCGAGAAGTGCCATTTGATAGATTGGACCAATAAATTTGGACATCTACCAATAGAAGAAACGATAAATGTTGAAGATGATAGAATTGGAAAGTAAAAGTTCCATGACGTAAACCGAGTGCAAATGGATTCTAACGGGTCAAATGTTTCATCGTTTGAGACAGAAGATCATACCCGTAAAAGAAGGACACAAAAAGCTCTAGAATTTGCAGTTTGATGCGAGACAAATTGTTAGACACTAATAGATTTGAGTAACTAAGCAAATAACGATAAGAGAATGCCTATTAAAACAAAGTTGGAATGCCTATTTAAGGATTTTCAAGGCTAGTTCATCTATGCGAAAATTAGGAAATTTCCTCCGATGATTAGAAATTTGTCGGGAGCCATGCTAAGAATGCGAACGATCTTAAAGGTGCTCTAGAGTGGCTAAAGTGCGCTAACCGCGGAATAAATAGTTTTTATGTTAGCAAATATCAAGTAATAACTTTTCACAAATAAATTCAAATAAGAGCCTGCAAATAAATTTAGGTAATGAGCTTGGCATCAGGTGATAATCGCAAATAAATTCAAAAGCAAGCATATTGAAAATAAGTTCAAGTAAACCACTTAGCAAGCAAGCACGCAACTTAAAAGCTTATAACACAAGTATATAAAATAACAGCCACGCGTGTTAATACGTAGGGGACCTCCTTATGCCCGAGGTAGGCCTAGCGTGTATTTGAGAGATGAAGGTGCCATTATATGTCATCCCATTTGCTCTTTAATTAATTAAACGAGTCTATTCCCAAAATGAAGTACATAAATATTTTTAAGCTTTATTACATGCCAAATAAGAAAAGAAAAAATATTCCTAAAAATAAGCTAAGTTCAATTGCGTTCAAGCTTCTTTCAAAACTTGCGATCTTCATGGCTACCTGCATCACAAAAGGTTAGTCAAACCCCACCCTCCTAAAGTTTAATTAATCAGAGCAATGGTCGATATTTGGCACAATCAACTTCAAATAATGCACACATAACATGATAAGCGTCGCTTGGGGTCATGAACCCACTTGGACATTTTGGAAGCGTTTACTAATGGACTTAATACACCTTGGGTATTAAGCCTCCTAGGCTCGTGTATGTCCTTAAAAGGGTTTTGGCTTAGCTCTATCTTAGGCTGACTAAGAGTTGTTTTCCTATTACACAAGGCTCCCCCAAGCGGACAACTTGGGAGTGGAAAGTCCGTGGCCGTCGACTGCACCGCCGATCGACTAAATTCACAAGATCGATCCAACTAAAGGGTAATTTAGTAGTGCACGGCCGCGAACCGCGAAACCGCTTTAAGTGTGTGAATTTGTGTGAATTTTCCAGGAGTGGAAGAAATATGAACGGAATGCCAGTTAAAGAAAGCAGTAACATATTATTACATAGAAAATTTCGCATAATAGAACAATCACTTAAAAGATCATAAGAGAAACCAATAAGACAACAATAAAGGCAAAATAAAGAAAAACAACCAAACATTCAACAAATTAATTATTAGCCTAAGTTTGTCATGGTTAAGAACCTAAAGTCCCCAGCGGAGTCGCCAAGCTGTTATACCCCATTTTAACCGGGTTGAAGCGGAATACAACATATTGGTGATTCCTATATTGCTTCGTTTTAAAGGAGTCGCCACCTAATTGATTTTAAGGTGAATTAGGGCACCTAATTATTAACTAAGGTAAAGCTAACTAAACCTCCGTTAACAGTCTGCTTAGTCAGTGTGATTCTAGGTAAGGGTTCTATATTATCCTAAAGGGAAGGTGTCAGGCATCCTTTAGAATCCGTTAACTACGGTTATCTGACCAAACTTAGGTTAATTAATTAAAGATGTAAATGTACCATTTAATTTTTAAGAAATTGGCTTACAATGTTGCTAATGTTTTAAAAGGAAAATATAAGCTATTTAAAATAACACTTGTAAATATTATTAAGGCTTCAAATAATAAAGCTATTTAAAATAAACTTAAGAATGTTGCTAAAGCTTTAAGTGAAAATATAATAATGCTATAGAAAATAATCTTATAAATATTGCTATGACTTTAAAAAAATAAGATTTGTAAAATATAATAATTTGCATATAAATGGAAAAGAGTGCGGGTTGCAGCGTTTTAATATTTTGAAACAACTCAAATGGCGAGATATTAATTGATTTTTGCAATTTAGGAATATAGACAAGGTGCGAATTTTCTTTCTCCTTTCATTGTCTCTTATTAATTATGCTTAGCTAAAAATATGCATGATTGATTCAAACTTGAATGAGTTTCTTATAAAATATACTTGAGTTTATAGTGACATATTAATGACGTCTTGAAACGTTTATGATAAAAATATATAGTCATGCCGTTTTGCGATTCGACAATTCCGAATAAAATATAAGTATTAGACGTTATAAATAGTTTTAACATAAAAGAAGATAATAAAATTTATGGAATCGATGATTAGTCTTCCTTAAACTAACTACCCATTTACTAAAAACTAAATCTACTAATTCATTAGGATTCATCTAAGTTAATGAAATAAGGTAAGGTTAGTCATACAAAGCAAATAAAGATACACAACAATAAAATAAGGAAGAGAAAAGAAAGAAAAGAATGAAATGGATTTGGTCCATTTTAAAGCCCAGCTGCTGGAATTGTGCGCGTGATTGGGCTTAGGCCCAATAAATTTTATATGCTGCTGCTGTTATGGGCTTTGACCCAGAATTTCCTTTTTTTTTTCTTTTTTCTTTTGCTGCGGGTGGGCTGACTCGAGAGGAGGATTTTGTTGGGCTTTCAGCCCATCGTTGGAGGCGGAAGAAGATGAGTCCCTCGGACTCGTATGCGATGGTCATGCATAAAAACGAAAGAAAAGGGATTAGTACATAACCAATAAATAAAGCTAAGATGTATATGATGCAAAATTCAGAACAGATCAGTGGATTGTATATATACTAATGAACAGTTCGACATAACATAGTTCTATTAGAGAAGAAAAGAGAATGCTATTGATCTTTCAGGGAAGTCTAATTTGTAACAGCAGCAAAAGTTAAGCTGCACGATGCTTTCATTTAGACAAGGGAACACAAAACCAAACTTAACCTTTTGAGTGACAAAAAGAGGGAAAGATAGGCCTCAACAAAGTCTTTTCAAGCTCAACTTCACAACTTTAATTTGGGAAATCAAGGGCTTAATTTTAACACTTTTTGCAGTAGTTTGGGGAAAGTTGACATATGATTTAAACACCCTTCAACTACTAGAGATACAATTACTAATTCCAAGCAATAATTTTCTTTCAATCCTGCTGTATTACCCAATCAATTGACAAATCTCATACTAATCACAGATAACTTATGGTCCATTCAAATAATATTAGGTCCAACTAAATCATGTCTAAGGGTCACACCAGCCAAACCGATACATCAACATGTCAAACATAAGCAGGTAAATGGACTATAAAAGCATAAGACTAGGCTTAAACAAGAAATATAATATTTGGGACATGGTTTTTTAAACTGAGTTAACACTAAAAGCATATCAGTCTAAAATGGAAAAAGGAGTAAACTACCAACTAAAAAGCAATCAAAGCTAAACTGGGGATTGACATTTATAGACATGCTTTAACCATATTCGTGCATAGACCAATGTCCCTGAACTAGCAACTACCAAACATGATTAGACAAGAATGACCAATAACTTAAACTAGCAGCCACATGTACATTAATCAAGCTGAGCTACTCATTCACAGAGAAATATCTAGCAAATATTTAACCATTTGGCATGTTTTAAGCTAAATTAATTAATTAGATCAGTAACTTAACTAAACAGCAACTACGCACATATCAATCCTGCCTAAAATAACATTAACACAATTAACTAAAGGCAGTTAAATACGCCCCAAACAGGTTTAAGCTAAAATAGAACAACAATTAAACACATATTAAGCATACTTAATACTAATACTGCCAAGAAGCAATTCAATAGCAATTAAAGAGCATAACGAGTTAACTACTAGAACAAAACAAAACAAAAAAAAGCAACTTGAAGGAGGGAAGATTACATGATTACAAGGACATGTTTTATATTTCAAATTCAGGGATTGCCCAAACAGATGCAAAGTAGTTTAAGCAAGCAACTATCGGTAGCTTAAACCATCACTAATATCTACCAGATTTCAAATAAATATGAGAAGATAGAATGCTCTTTAAAGAACTAGGATTTATTAACTCAATATGAGACAAATTCCATGCAATGTCTATGTTTGGACCAGGTAAAGAGAGGTATGTGAAATCCAAATAGATTCTTACAAGTTCATTTTTGCATACAGAGATCCCATTTCGGCCTGTTTTAAATAAAAACTTATTTTAGCGTCTTGTTAAATCCAAAGCCTTTATGAACTGCTTAAGAGATGAGAACAGTTTGAACATTCAAGTAAAACAAGGACTAAATATACTTCGAGCATGCTAATGATAATATCGAACACAATGACTCATATGAACACTCCTAAATTGCAGTACTAAAACATTTTACAAGGTCAGGTAGGAATTTCGATTTGAACTCCTGTATGCATATTTAAACTCCCAATTTAAGTTAAACGACATCGTATAACTAAACGGGGCAGGCCCTTATTACCAGATTAAACCAAACATTATCAATACAGTCATCTAAATATAAGCATACAGACATAGCTGAAACTAACATCAATCTAGGCTGGGATATACATATACCAGCATTATCGATTATTAAAACCGCAATCAATTAACTCGAAACATACGCTCATACTATTAAGCTACTAACTGAAGTCATATTAACTGAAACTACGGAATATGCATGAACACACTAAATTGACTGAAACGACAAAGAAACACATATCGACACACGAATGAAAAGAACCTGCGAGCAAAGTAAAAAGGACAGGATGATTACGGACCTTTTTTGGGTGCAGCGAACAGGGGGTTTCGAGTCTTTGATCCACCTCGAACACTATCAAATCCGAGCTTGCGATACTCGGATTCACAGCAACAACAAGGCAAACGAATATAAATTGGGATCTAATATTTTGACCCGATTAAAATGAGACTACGATTTGCTACAGAAACTGATTTTTTATTTAGATTTTGAGGCGGCTGATGAACTAGTATTGCTTAGGTGATTTTGCCACTAAAAAAAAAACTTGTTTCTTGCTTTTTTTGGGGGTTTTGGAGTTCAAGAACTGCCTCCTAAAGAGATTCTAGCCTCCCTTATTTATAGGTTTTTGTGTTGAATAAAAGAAAGAGGGCAGGAGCGTAAGAGAGAGAGAGGAGCGGGGGACAACGTGAAGTGGGGGACAGCGGGGAATAGGGAGAGAGCGGCGCTAGGGTTTTTCGCAGGAGAGGAGAAAAGGAGAAAGGAAGAGGGGAAGGGTGTGCGCGGCGGAGAGGGAAAGGGAACAAAGGAAAAATGGAGGGGAAACCCTAAAGGGTTTCCCTTAAACGGATTGGGCCGGACCCGGTCTTTTTTGGACTGGGTCAATTTTGGACTGGGTATTAAAGAATGGGCTAGTGAATTAAAACATGGACTGGTCTAAAAAATTGGGATCAAAATATGGGCTGGTCCAAAATATTTATGAGTTGATTGGAGTTTGATTTGGGATCCGATAAATCAGAAATACGGACTGAGTGCAAGAAATGGCTTGGCTTCTAAATTTGAATAAAAGACCCATTTTAATTAGTAATATACTGAGTATGACAAAATATTACCTAATACAAAAATGTGTAATTATTAGGACTCGAGTAATAAAATTATATGATGCTATAATAGCCGTGCAATATCATTTTAACAATAAATAAACCCTGTCATTTAATTGTGCGAAATAAAATGCGATACGTGTGCAGAAATTGGTAAAAAATGCTGAAACGTAAAAATTATAATAATACTAATAATAAAATGAAAGTAACGAATCACGATTAGTGCGAATCTTTGTAAAACATTGTCCCAGTGTCGAATTATGATGACACTGGGTATTGTGATAGAACTCTGAAAATTGAGTGTGCTGGAACGCGAACGGGATATTTGGAATTGGAGCCGAGTGTTCGAGGTAGATCTTTGACCCTTGTCGGGAAGTCTGCTTATCCTTCACGACATATTGCCCCAGTTCGCTGCCGAAGAAATAGTTCCACGTTGCGCTAGAGCTCCTGCGAAACTTTAAACTAGATAAAAGTAATCAGTAAAAACAAATATTGAAATAAAGCGATGCAAGTGCGGTGCAATGCGGCTGCGAGCACACGCAGGGCATTAAGAAAGAATAATAATAAAACAAAGCAGGTGCGGCGCGATGTCTTATGCAGAAATTACAAAAGGCGGTGTGCAGCCTTATGCCGGATTTACAAAGGGCGGTGCACAGCCCCTGCAACATATGAAAGCGATGCAAAGGGCGGTGCTCAGCCTTATGCAGAAATTTAGAAAGGGCGGTGCATGGCCCAAGCAATATATGAAAGCGATGCAAAAGGGCGGTGCGCAGCCCATGCATCATATGAAAGGCGGTGCTCAGCCTTATGCAGAAATTTAAAAGGGCGGTGCATGGCCCAGGCAATATATGGAAGCGATGCAAAGGGCGGTGCGCAGCCCATGCATCATATCAAAAGCGGTGCACAGCCTTATGCAGAAATTTAAAAGGGCGGTGCATGGCCCAGGCAATATATGAAAGCGATGCAAAGGGTGGTGCGCAGCCCATGCATCATACGAAAGATGGTGCACAGCCTTATGCAGAAATTTAAAAGGGCGGTGCATGGCCCGGGCAATATATGAAAGCGATGCAAAGGGCGGTGCGCAGCCCATACATCATGCGAAAGGCGGTGCTCAGCCTTATGCAGAAATTACAAAGGGCGGTGCATGGCCCATGTAATATATGAAAGCGATACAAAGGGCGGTGTGCAGCCCATGCATCATATGAAAGGCGGTGCTCAGCCTTATGCAGAAATTACAAAGGGCGGTGCATGGCCCATGTAACATATGAAAGCGATGCAAAGGGCGGTGCGCAGCCCATGCAACATATGAAAGGCGGTGCTCAGCCTTATGCAGAAATTTAAAAGGGTGGTGCATGGCCCAGGCAATATATGAAAGTGATGCAAAGGGCGGTGCGCAGCCCATGCGTCATATGAAAGGCGGTGCGCAGCCTTATGCAGAAATTTAAAAGGGCGGTGCATGGCCCAGGCGATATATGAAAGCGATGCAAAGGGCGGTGCGCAGCCCATGCATCATATGAAAGGCGGTGCACAGCCTTATGCAGAAATTTAAAAGGGCGGTGCATGGCCCAGGCGATATATGAAAGCGATGCAAAGGGCGGTGCGCAGCCCATGCAACATATAAAACGCGGTGCTCAGCCTTATGCTGAAATTTCAAAGGGGCGGTGCACAGCCCATGCGACATATAAAAGGCGGACGAGCTTAAAATGTCCAATTAAAGGCGGACAAGCCTAAAATGTCCAATTAAAGGCGGACAAGCCCAAATGTTCAATTAAAGGCGGACAAGCCTAAATGTCCAATTAAAGGCGGACAAGCCTAAATGTCCTATTAAAGGCGGACCGGCCTAAATGTCCTATTAGAGGCGGATGGGCCTAAATGTCCTATTAAAGGCGGACGGGCCTAAATGCGGTGCTTTTGCGAACAATGATGATGTGCCTTTGCAGGGCATTTGAAAGTAATATTGTAATGCAGGTGCGGTTGCTTTTGCAGTGCGGGGCATTTAAAGAAATAGTGCATGCGCATTGTATTTGAAAGCATTTATGCAAGGCATTTGAAAGCAATAGGAAATGTTTGTGCATCGACACATTTGAAAAATCATTTGCAAGACTCAGGCATTAATTTGTTGCGAATCTCGTAAATTATTGATACTCGAGAGGCATAATTGTTATAAGCAAGATCAAACCGTTCGACGTGCAATTCTTGCAAGGCTGTGAACATTATATATTTTGGATTCCGCAACTTGGAAACATGGTGATAAACAATTTCAGCCGAATTTGGAACTGTGACATATTGTGAAACAAAACGAGCGTCCTTTCTCCAAAGTCTTCCCTTTGCCTGATGACTTTGTTGGCCATATACTCTTTCATGTTTCTCGATATCGCCCTTAAAATTTTGTCCCAGTTTCTGGCATAGGAGGACATTGAGTTTTACGATGACGCCCTTAAAATCTGCCCCAGTTTCTGGCATAGCGGAAGGTTGAGCTTTTACGATGACGCCCTTAAAATCTGCCCCAGTTTCTGGCATAGGGGAAGGTTGAGCTTTTACGAATGACGAAACTGAGCCTGACATAGGTTTATGCAGAACATCAAGAAGGCGGTGCTCAGCCCATGCAACATATAAAGGCGGTGCTCAGCCTTTTGCAGAAATTACAAAGGGGCGGTGCACAGCCCATGCAACATATAAAAGGCGGTCAAGCCCAAAATGTCCTATTAAAGGCGGACGAGCCTAAAATGTCCTATTAAAGGCGGACGAGCCTAAATGCAGTGCTTGATTTATGTTTAATAAAATTAGTGCGGTGAGATGAGTTTGACGCAGTACGTAATTTGCAGCAGTAAATATTCATGATGCAGTGCCGAAGGTTTGGGGATCTTCTACCCTACCAAAATTTGCATCTAAAAGGTCCTGCACTCAAAGAAATTTGTAAGTTTTCAATTTTAATCAGTATTAAGTTGACTTTGCCCTTTGCTTTATCTGAATCTTGCAATTGCCGACTTGATACTGTGCGATATCCTTCAAGAATAGCTAAAATATATCCCTGCGTTACTCAAAGAAAACTTGTTAGTGTAAAATGAAATGGTTGTCTTGCATTGAACACTAAAGCTTTGGCATTGAATCTGCATTTCTCGTGGTGATGGCATTGCAACAAATCTGGTGACGCTAATATATTGCTCGGGATTTCAATTCATGCTTTTGTCGAATAATGATAGGCTATTTGCAAAGTTGCCCCAGTGTTGCTTCGTGGGGAAAATTGAATTTTCACTATATTAAGACCGTGTCCAAGAATGGACTGCCTACTTATCCCGAAGGAATCAGGTCAAAAGTAGTTCATATTACAAGCGGAAATAAAATTGGAATTTTGAAGTGATGTGACCGAGGCCTATGCGGGCCGCCTACGTATCCCCCATGGGAATCAGGTCAGGCGTAGTTCATACGAAGCTTTAGCAAAATTACAAGAAGGAAAGATGATCATGAGGCAAGTGGATGGAGAATGCTAGTGACGGTAGATCCTTCCAATCACCTTACTTAGTTCCACGCTTCCTTTTCAAATGTCTCGGTGCCAATTTTGATGGATCACCGGTAACAATGATTGCATTTTCAACTGGAGGGTCATCATTGTTGCACAATTTATTTTGTTGCACGTTTATCTTATCCTTTTCGATCATGTTCTGGATCTTATGCTTAAGTGTCGGGCAATTTTCTGTGTCATGACCTGGAATATTAGAGTGGTAAGCACAACTCTTGGACCAATCAAAATCTGGCGGTAGGCTTTTAGGGATCCATCCTTTCTTTGGCTTCAGGAGTCCCTTGACTTTCATTTTCTCAAATATGTTGGTTAATGACTCTTTAAGAGGAGTAAAAGTGCGGAATTTTACGTGCTCTGACTGTCGTAAGCTAGACTGTGCTTGATCGGGTTGATGTTGAAAGCCTCGTTGATGAAGAGATATATGATCACGCGAAACTTGATAGTTCTGTCGTGATTGTGGCTGATATGTAGACCTGACAGCTGAGTCGTTTTCTCTCTTTTTGCCTTGCAAGTTATTGAATGTCTCAGCTTGTACTGATGAAGTGTCAACAATTCTTCCTGCTTGAATGCCCGCTTCTACTTGCTTTCCAATTTGAATTAGATCATAGAAGTCATGTAACCGCGCACATAACAACTTTTCATAATATATGCCCTTCTGCATGTGGATGAAAGTTAAAATCAACTCATTCTCGGGCAATGGAGGGCGTATCTTTGAAGCTTCTAATCTCCATCGGACGGCATATTCCTGAAAAGACTCATATGGCATTTTTTCTGTCTCAAGCATATCATAAAGATTCGGACTAACCCCGATGTTAAATTTGAAATGTTCTACAAAGTCGCGGGCCATGTACTCCCATGTGTACCATTTGCGAAAGTCTTGTTCTGTGTACCAATCTAATGCTAACCCTGATAGGCTCTGAATGAACAATTTCATTCGTATGGCTTCATCTTGTCCAATTCCCATTAATCTGCTACAATAGTCCTTCAAGTGCGTAATAGGGTTTCCTCTGCCATTGAAGGTGTTGAATTTCGGCACTTCGAATCCTGGCGGCAACTCAACATTTGGAAGCATGCACAAGCTTTCATATCTTAAACTTTGGACATTTCTTGCCCGCATCTCTTCTTCGACAATTCTCCTTAAATTGTGAAGCTCTCCATCCGAGTCATCCCAATTGATTGCATTTGTTTCATTTCTCAATCTCTTGTACGGGCATACCGCTAGCTGATTTTGCTGGTTTTCTGTGAAGGGTGCTGCAAGTGCAGGCTTTTGAACATTAGGCGTCAACGTGACTTGCAAAGCTTCTGGTTTAATAGAGAATCTTGGTGGTATATATGTAGGAGCTGGGTGAGGAGAAATAGTGAAGGAAATGTTTTGGGTTGAGCTGGAAGCTGAACTTATGTTAGGAAGAAGGCTGAAGGTATTTCCCAAATTGACCAACACGCTTCTTTGTACTACATTATTATCGTTATCCTCATTTTGCGCTTGCACCAATCCCACACCGATGTTGAATGATTCAAATCTTTTTGCCATTGTATCTCGTCCTTAATGCAGATTCGCCGCCAAAACACTGTTCAATGCCAGACAACCTTTTAAAGAGAAAAGTAAAACTTCATAAACAAAATAAAATGTTAGTGCATGAAGTAAATGCCCAAAATAATATATATATATATATATATATATATATATATATATCCCTTTTAAAGTTAGATTAGTTTGTGACCTAATTAAGCAGGCTCTAGATTAGAGATGACTTGAGTCATATAAAGGAAACGAATGGACGAAAATGAATCATCAGCTATTTAGCTCTGACGGTTGAGAATGAATCGAAAGAAAAGAAAACTACATTGGAGTAGAACATGCCATTTGAAGAAAAAAAGGTTGACTCATATCGAATGCCAAAGCTTGATTCTGAGTTAATTCTTACCAATTCCAACATATTTTTAAAAAAATTTCCCCAGTTTTAGGACGTTTTGAAAAAATGTCTTGGGTTGCATTCCAAAATTGTCCTAGTTTCATGCTCCTTCGTTTGGGGAATATTAAAATTTGTAGTAAATAAGACCGGGCCTTATATAGGCTGCCTACGTATCCTGTATCCGACAGGAAATCAGGTCAAACGTAGTTCGGGTGCGTGTAAAAGATTAGCTTAGAGAAGATCATGATTGATCGGGCGCAAGACAGTTGAATTTAATATACCCGAGAGTTACGAAGCATTGGCAGGTTGCAAAATGTCAAGGAGAGGAGACCTATGAGGTTGTCCTTTGACTTGCATGCCAAAAATTGAAATTAATGGGTGCGCGAAGATAGATTTCAGCGACCCAGAATGATGCGATTGACTCAACGAAGGCTCCGCAGAAGCAAGGTACTTGAACAGTCATTCTTGAACAACTTGATGGCAAAAATCGAACAAATATCGAGAAGTGCCATTTGATAGATTGGACCAATAAATTTGGACATCTACCAATAGAAGAAACGATAAATGTTGAAGATGATAGAATTGGAAAGTAAAAGTTCCATGACGTAAACCGAGTGCAAATGGATTCTAACGGGTCAAATGTTTCATCGTTTGAGACAGAAGATCATACCCGTAAAAGAAGGACACAAAAAGCTCTAGAATTTGCAGTTTGATGCGAGACAAATTGTTAGACACTAATAGATTTGAGTAACTAAGCAAATAACGATAAGAGAATGCCTATTAAAACAAAGTTGGAATGCCTATTTAAGGATTTTCAAGGCTAGTTCATCTATGCGAAAATTAGGAAATTTCCTCCGATGATTAGAAATTTGTCGGGAGCCATGCTAAGAATGCGAACGATCTTAAAGGTGCTCTAGAGTGGCTAAAGTGCGCTAACCGCGGAATAAATAGTTTTTATGTTAGCAAATATCAAGTAATAACTTTTCACAAATAAATTCAAATAAGAGCCTGCAAATAAATTTAGGTAATGAGCTTGGCATCAGGTGATAATCGCAAATAAATTCAAAAGCAAGCATATTGAAAATAAGTTCAAGTAAACCACTTAGCAAGCAAGCACGCAACTTAAAAGCTTATAACACAAGTATATAAAATAACAGCCACGCGTGTTAATACGTAGGGGACCTCCTTATGCCCGAGGTAGGCCTAGCGTGTATTTGAGAGATGAAGGTGCCATTATATGTCATCCCATTTGCTCTTTAATTAATTAAACGAGTCTATTCCCAAAATGAAGTACATAAATATTTTTAAGCTTTATTACATGCCAAATAAGAAAAGAAAAAATATTCCTAAAAATAAGCTAAGTTCAATTGCGTTCAAGCTTCTTTCAAAACTTGCGATCTTCATGGCTACCTGCATCACAAAAGGTTAGTCAAACCCCACCCTCCTAAAGTTTAATTAATCAGAGCAATGGTCGATATTTGGCACAATCAACTTCAAATAATGCACACATAACATGATAAGCGTCGCTTGGGGTCATGAACCCACTTGGACATTTTGGAAGCGTTTACTAATGGACTTAATACACCTTGGGTATTAAGCCTCCTAGGCTCGTGTATGTCCTTAAAAGGGTTTTGGCTTAGCTCTATCTTAGGCTGACTAAGAGTTGTTTTCCTATTACACAAGGCTCCCCCAAGCGGACAACTTGGGAGTGGAAAGTCCGTGGCCGTCGACTGCACCGCCGATCGACTAAATTCACAAGATCGATCCAACTAAAGGGTAATTTAGTAGTGCACGGCCGCGAACCGCGAAACCGCTTTAAGTGTGTGAATTTGTGTGAATTTTCCAGGAGTGGAAGAAATATGAACGGAATGCCAGTTAAAGAAAGCAGTAACATATTATTACATAGAAAATTTCGCATAATAGAACAATCACTTAAAAGATCATAAGAGAAACCAATAAGACAACAATAAAGGCAAAATAAAGAAAAACAACCAAACATTCAACAAATTAATTATTAGCCTAAGTTTGTCATGGTTAAGAACCTAAAGTCCCCAGCGGAGTCGCCAAGCTGTTATACCCCATTTTAACCGGGTTGAAGCGGAATACAACATATTGGTGATTCCTATATTGCTTCGTTTTAAAGGAGTCGCCACCTAATTGATTTTAAGGTGAATTAGGGCACCTAATTATTAACTAAGGTAAAGCTAACTAAACCTCCGTTAACAGTCTGCTTAGTTAGTGTGATTCTAGGTAAGGGTTCTATATTATCCTAAAGGGAAGGTGTCAGGCATCCTTTAGAATCCGTTAACTACGGTTATCTGACCAAACTTAGGTTAATTAATTAAAGATGTAAATGTACCATTTAATTTTTAAGAAATTGGCTTACAATGTTGCTAATGTTTTAAAAGGAAAATATAAGCTATTTAAAATAACACTTGTAAATATTATTAAGGCTTCAAATAATAAAGCTATTTAAAATAAACTTAAGAATGTTGCTAAAGCTTTAAGTGAAAATATAATAATGCTATAGAAAATAATCTTATAAATATTGCTATGACTTTAAAAAAATAAGATTTGTAAAATATAATAATTTGCATATAAATGGAAAAGAGTGCGGGTTGCAGCGTTTTAATATTTTGAAACAACTCAAATGGCGAGATATTAATTGATTTTTGCAATTTAGGAATATAGACAAGGTGCGAATTTTCTTTCTCCTTTCATTGTCTCTTATTAATTATGCTTAGCTAAAAATATGCATGATTGATTCAAACTTGAATGAGTTTCTTATAAAATATACTTGAGTTTATAGTGACATATTAATGACGTCTTGAAACGTTTATGATAAAAATATATAGTCATGCCGTTTTGCGATTCGACAATTCCGAATAAAATATAAGTATTAGACGTTATAAATAGTTTTAACATAAAAGAAGATAATAAAATTTATGGAATCGATGATTAGTCTTCCTTAAACTAACTACCCATTTACTAAAAACTAAATCTACTAATTCATTAGGATTCATCTAAGTTAATGAAATAAGGTAAGGTTAGTCATACAAAGCAAATAAAGATACACAACAATAAAATAAGGAAGAGAAAAGAAAGAAAAGAATGAAATGGATTTGGTCCATTTTAAAGCCCAGCTGCTGGAATTGTGCGCGTGATTGGGCTTAGGCCCAATAAATTTTATATGCTGCTGCTGTTATGGGCTTTGACCCAGAATTTCCTTTTTTTTTTCTTTTTTCTTTTGCTGCGGGTGGGCTGACTCGAGAGGAGGATTTTGTTGGGCTTTCAGCCCATCGTTGGAGGCGGAAGAAGATGAGTCCCTCGGACTCGTATGCGATGGTCATGCATAAAAACGAAAGAAAAGGGATTAGTACATAACCAATAAATAAAGCTAAGATGTATATGATGCAAAATTCAGAACAGATCAGTGGATTGTATATATACTAATGAACAGTTCGACATAACATAGTTCTATTAGAGAAGAAAAGAGAATGCTATTGATCTTTCAGGGAAGTCTAATTTGTAACAGCAGCAAAAGTTAAGCTGCACGATGCTTTCATTTAGACAAGGGAACACAAAACCAAACTTAACCTTTTGAGTGACAAAAAGAGGGAAAGATAGGCCTCAACAAAGTCTTTTCAAGCTCAACTTCACAACTTTAATTTGGGAAATCAAGGGCTTAATTTTAACACTTTTTGCAGTAGTTTGGGGAAAGTTGACATATGATTTAAACACCCTTCAACTACTAGAGATACAATTACTAATTCCAAGCAATAATTTTCTTTCAATCCTGCTGTATTACCCAATCAATTGACAAATCTCATACTAATCACAGATAACTTATGGTCCATTCAAATAATATTAGGTCCAACTAAATCATGTCTAAGGGTCACACCAGCCAAACCGATACATCAACATGTCAAACATAAGCAGGTAAATGGACTATAAAAGCATAAGACTAGGCTTAAACAAGAAATATAATATTTGGGACATGGTTTTTTAAACTGAGTTAACACTAAAAGCATATCAGTCTAAAATGGAAAAAGGAGTAAACTACCAACTAAAAAGCAATCAAAGCTAAACTGGGGATTGACATTTATAGACATGCTTTAACCATATTCGTGCATAGACCAATGTCCCTGAACTAGCAACTACCAAACATGATTAGACAAGAATGACCAATAACTTAAACTAGCAGCCACATGTACATTAATCAAGCTGAGCTACTCATTCACAGAGAAATATCTAGCAAATATTTAACCATTTGGCATGTTTTAAGCTAAATTAATTAATTAGATCAGTAACTTAACTAAACAGCAACTACGCACATATCAATCCTGCCTAAAATAACATTAACACAATTAACTAAAGGCAGTTAAATACGCCCCAAACAGGTTTAAGCTAAAATAGAACAACAATTAAACACATATTAAGCATACTTAATACTAATACTGCCAAGAAGCAATTCAATAGCAATTAAAGAGCATAACGAGTTAACTACTAGAACAAAACAAAACAAAAAAAAGCAACTTGAAGGAGGGAAGATTACATGATTACAAGGACATGTTTTATATTTCAAATTCAGGGATTGCCCAAACAGATGCAAAGTAGTTTAAGCAAGCAACTATCGGTAGCTTAAACCATCACTAATATCTACCAGATTTCAAATAAATATGAGAAGATAGAATGCTCTTTAAAGAACTAGGATTTATTAACTCAATATGAGACAAATTCCATGCAATGTCTATGTTTGGACCAGGTAAAGAGAGGTATGTGAAATCCAAATAGATTCTTACAAGTTCATTTTTGCATACAGAGATCCCATTTCGGCCTGTTTTAAATAAAAACTTATTTTAGCGTCTTGTTAAATCCAAAGCCTTTATGAACTGCTTAAGAGATGAGAACAGTTTGAACATTCAAGTAAAACAAGGACTAAATATACTTCGAGCATGCTAATGATAATATCGAACACAATGACTCATATGAACACTCCTAAATTGCAGTACTAAAACATTTTACAAGGTCAGGTAGGAATTTCGATTTGAACTCCTGTATGCATATTTAAACTCCCAATTTAAGTTAAACGACATCGTATAACTAAACGGGGCAGGCCCTTATTACCAGATTAAACCAAACATTATCAATACAGTCATCTAAATATAAGCATACAGACATAGCTGAAACTAACATCAATCTAGGCTGGGATATACATATACCAGCATTATCGATTATTAAAACTGCAATCAATTAACTCGAAACATACGCTCATACTATTAAGCTACTAACTGAAGTCATATTAACTGAAACTACGGAATATGCATGAACACACTAAATTGACTGAAACGACAAAGAAACACATATCGACACACGAATGAAAAGAACCTGCGAGCAAAGTAAAAAGGACAGGATGATTACGGACCTTTTTTGGGTGCAGCGAACAGGGGGTTTCGAGTCTTTGATCCACCTCGAACACTATCAAATCCGAGCTTGCGATACTCGGATTCACAGCAACAACAAGGCAAACGAATATAAATTGGGATCTAATATTTTGACCCGATTAAAATGAGACTACGATTTGCTACAGAAACTGATTTTTTATTTAGATTTTGAGGCGGCTGATGAACTAGTATTGCTTAGGTGATTTTGCCACTAAAAAAAAAACTTGTTTCTTGCTTTTTTTGGGGGTTTTGGAGTTCAAGAACTGCCTCCTAAAGAGATTCTAGCCTCCCTTATTTATAGGTTTTTGTGTTGAATAAAAGAAAGAGGGCAGGAGCGTAAGAGAGAGAGAGGAGCGGGGGACAACGTGAAGTGGGGGACAGCGGGGAATAGGGAGAGAGCGGCGCTAGGGTTTTTCGCAGGAGAGGAGAAAAGGAGAAAGGAAGAGGGGAAGGGTGTGCGCGGCGGAGAGGGAAAGGGAACAAAGGAAAAATGGAGGGGAAACCCTAAAGGGTTTCCCTTAAACGGATTGGGCCGGACCCGATCTTTTTTGGACTGGGTCAATTTTGGACTGGGTATTAAAGAATGGGCTAGTGAATTAAAACATGGACTGGTCTAAAAAATTGGGATCAAAATATGGGCTGGTCCAAAATATTTATGAGTTGATTGGAGTTTGATTTGGGATCCGATAAATCAGAAATACGGACTGAGTGCAAGAAATGGCTTGGCTTCTAAATTTGAATAAAAGACCCATTTTAATTAGTAATATACTGAGTATGACAAAATATTACCTAATACAAAAATGTGTAATTATTAGGACTCGAGTAATAAAATTATATGATGATATAATAGCCGTGCAATATCATTTTAACAATAAATAAACGCTGTCATTTAATTGTGCGAAATAAAATGCGATACGTGTGCAGAAATTGGTAAAAAATGCTGAAACGTAAAAATTATAATAATACTAATAATAAAATGAAAGTAACGAATAGCGGTGATAATAATGCTAATAATAATAATTAGTAGTAATAATAATGATAATAATAATAATAATAATAAATTAATAATAATAATAATAATGATAATAATAAATTAATAATAATAATGATAATGATAATAATTAATAATGATAATAACGGTAGTAGTGACGACAGTAAAGATAATGACAGGATAATGAAATGTCGGTATAAATAAAGCTAATAATTATAATAAAACATAAACATATATTTTTTAATTTTCCAAAATATTAGAAGCGAAAAATGGGTATTTCGAGGGGACAGGCGGGACAAAATTGGGTGTCAACACTAGCGACCAAAACTCCAAAAAAACAAAGTGTTTACTGGACGAGTGTAATGAGAGAAATTTGAGAAGAAAGATTGAAACATTTGGGACAAAGAATTAGGAGAAATTGAAGAAAAATCTCGACGGGGGGCCATTGTGAGTCGGCATTGTTTTGAGATATTTTTTGGTAACCTAATTAGGCTACAAATACAAATTTATTGAACTAAAACATGAAAGTGTGCTACGGATGGCAGTAGTCACGAGTTGGGCTTTTTATGCGATTTATTAGGCTAAATTTCCTTAGAGGATAATAATAAAACTTACATAAACCACCATATTTTGGAAGATTTTAACAAATTATAGCTACTTTTCATATTTACCATTTGTAACTACTTTTTAGTTTTTTACGGTTGTATTTCGTTTTTATCAATACATGTATTGATCTAATAATTGATAAAATTTATGTTTTTATCAATAATAATTGGCCAAACAAAAAGCTAATTTTACTGTTATTAGCAAGTTTAATCTAATTTGAAAATTTTAATTAAAAAATTGACCAAAAATGCCACACAATTCTGACGTAAAGCCTTCTCCGCTTTCTTCCCCAGTCTATGACTACATGCTTCCTTCAATAAAAAATTCTAGAATTCAATAATGACCAAAATCCATTTCCTCTCAAAAATCCATCATCGCAAAACCAAATCTTCGCCATAATACCTAGATATAGAGTTAATTCTCTTCACCCCATATTCACTTTTTCATCAACAAACTTCACATTAATACATATGAATTGTTCTTAGCAGCATCACAACATCCAGTTATTTCACGGACGAACACTCAAGACAAAATCCAAGGGAACTTTTACTTCTTCTTTTTTTAATTGAAATGGTATTTTGTAGTGTTACAGAATATTTCTCAACCCACGTAATTAAAAGACTTTACATCACATTGAGCCCCATTATAAAAATCATCAACCATAGTAAATATTTCTTTTTCTAACCTAATAAATACATTAACACTATTCTTCCAAAACTATAGCTAGTTCATTCAAATCTTACTTTCAAACTAGAGCATCTCTTTTATTCTATTGAATAAGTAATTCTTTTCATAACAACTAGCCTTTCTTCTCACGATTTTAGCCTGTATGTTGTTCTGTATTGGGCAAAATCTGTAGACACCAAGTGGATGTATCAAAAGTTGACACATGGTGATGGTGACAGGTCACATTCGAGTCAGCAAACTAGGGGTTCCGAGAAAGCATACGACGCTCCGGAGAAGTAATTTGGTAACTGCTACCGGAGACACAAACTACAAAGGGTCCAGAGGAGCGTGCCAACTCACCGGTCAAACGTCATCCAATGCACAACCGTTACAAAAGACCCCGAAGATTCTTCCAGCCTTTATTAGCCTCTATCATCTCTTAATTACCTTTTATTGCAGCATTAATATTGGTAATTAAAGGGGCATGATTCATGGAACTTGTACCCCATAACTCAAGTATAAATAGAACTTTTTATTTCATTGTAAGGGGCGTCTGAAATATTATACAACAATACAAAGTATTCATATTATTCTTAGCATTGGTTCTTTCTTGCTTAATTCGTTCAGGTTATAGTGATTCATCGCCCGGAGTAGGGGTGGGCATGGTACGGCATGATACGGTATTTGAAACTTCAGTTCAGTAATTTCGGTTTTCGGTATTTAAAAATACTATACCATTACCATACCAAATTAATTCGGTATAGTTCGGTATTTTTAAGTTCGGTTTCGGTATTTTTCGGTACGGTAATTCGGTAACCATAGTTTGTTCGACTACGACTTACCTATATACATATAATAAAGAATTAAGACTTCGGCTATTCAAGAAACGTCTCAATTATATTATACTAACACCTTACACGTGTAAAAATATTCAAAAGAAAGTACAAGCAATGCCCTTCATAATCAATTACACAAAAAAGGCATTTCAATCAAGATATATATACTTCAGTACACAAAAATGGCATTTCAATCAATTATATCATACTAACATATCTTACACATGTGAAAATATTTAAAAGAAACTACAAGCAATTCTCACGTCTAAACAATTAGTTTGTACTAATACTAATTATATATTTGTTAGTATTATAAATATATATATATATATATATATATATATATATATATATATATATATATATATATATATATATATATGAATTGTATATGTAACTATATGGAATACTTCGATATGGTATTCGGTATTTCGGTATTTTCTTTATCAATACTGAATACCGTACCAAATACCAAACTTTTCAAAAATGCATACCAAATACCGTACCAAATACCATAGTACCAAAACTGCGGTATCAAAATTTTCAATTTCGGTATGGTAATCAGTATATACCGTACCATGCCCACCCCTAGCCCGGAGACTCTAGCTCAAAGCTTCTCCAAGGCCCAGGCAACATAACTAGCGATGTTTTACTTTCACTTGGCTTGTTAATTATTACTTGCTATTTCATAATTTTGGTTACATTGATCCACGTGTCCTTGATCACGTACACAAATTCAACTATACCAATTTTTTGTGTAAATAATTTGTCGCCCACCGTGGGGCCAGACAATGGTGGTATCATTATGACCCGCTTTTTTATACTAATTCTCTTTAGATCTTGTTGTTAGATTCAAATGTTGTTGATATGACAAACACTACTGATGACCGAACTCATCTCATTACCGGAAACAACGATGGAGCAACTATCTGTGGAGATGGTCTAAAACAACAGGTTACAGAAGAAACAACACCTACTGATGAAACCCCCGAAGAAGCAATGCAGGCCGTGAGGGAGCAACAATGGTCAATGATGGAAGAGATAAAATTCATGAGGCAAACTATCTCAGCACTTTTTGGCAATACAAACCTCGGAGTCAGAAGACCCGGAGGGACTCATCCGACACCAGCTGTCGGAAATTATATACCCAGTAAAGACCGAATCGAGGGTAGAACAGTTGGGAGTGAAGACACTTCCGGGAGGGAGTCCGTCCCAGATGATCCCTTCCAGGCACAAGTCTTGCAATTTATGAAAGACATCACTGATAAGGTGAACAAAAGTGCTAAGGAAGTGGAAAAGAACGCGAAGGAGCTTCAAGCCCGTATGAATCGAATCCCGAGGGCTCCACTAGTCCTTGAGGGTCCGGATGCAAAAAAATATGTTCAGTTAGCTTAAAACCAGAGGCTGTCTCGGAGTTGATCCCGAAGAGATTTAAGATGCTGGACATCCCCAAAATATGACGAGATGAAAGATCCACAGGAGCACATAATGGTCTACACCATGACTGTCAAAGGAAATGACCTGAAATCGAATGAGATCGAATCGGTCTAGATCAAGATTTTAGGCGAGACATTAGTTAAATAGGCTTTAATTTATTATTCTCTTTAGCCTGAACACTCTATTGATTCATTTGATATGCTCACAAATATGTTTATTAAAGCACATGCTGGAGCCCGGAAGGTGCAAACGCGAAAGGCAGACATCTTTCGTGTAACGCAAGGGGAGACCGAGTTGCTCTGTGACTTTGTCACTCGATTCCAAAAGGAAAGGATATTGGTGCCCGTGGTTCCGGATGAATGGGCAGTAGAGGCTTTCACTATAGGTCTCAACCCTCTGAGTTCGGATGCTTCACGGAAACTCAAGGAAAATTTACTAGAGTTTCAAGCAACAATGTGGGAAGATGTTCACAATCGGTATACTTCAAAGATTCGCGTAGAAGATGATCAGGTAAATATATCGACATCTTTCACGGCCCGGAATCAAGGTCAAATGAAATTTGTTCAGAGGCATTCCAGACACCGATTTGAACCACACCTGTTGGGACTATGGACTGACAGGAGGCAAGAGCGTTTCAGGAACGAGTCGCCAGAAAAAGACTTAGATAAAGAACAGCAATGTCCTTGAACATTGGGACTGTCGCAATAAGTACCGGAAGTATCTGAAGATGCCTCTGGGACACTAAACAAAAGGGCATCGTGCCCAAAGGCATCATGTCCGTTAAAGATAACAAAGATAGCTCGAACTGGCTCCGAATTTAAAAAAAAAAAGGATTGGGACCACCAGATTAGCCTCGAAAAAATAGAAGGAACCAGAATCAGGAACCGGCTAGACCTAATAGGTGTCAGCCCAGCTACAATTCTCTTGCAATGTATTTTTGCTCATTTTCTGTAAACTGTCGTATATGCAAAGTTGTAAACACTTGTCTACGTTCAAGGAATGGAATGAAGCAACACTTGCACCTTCTAAGCATTCTCATATACGTCTGAATGAAACGAAATCATTCTTAAATTTGCTCACGCTTAAAAGAAAATAAGGATTACGGATCCGAACAATTATGCCCAAATGAATAGGAGACATCCTCTTCATAAGCAACGAAACATAAGGGCCCTCTCTTATAAAGTCATCCAATTAAACAGCTAAAAAGTCGGATGCTTTATTTCGATCATAAAGTTAGTCGGACATGTTATACTTCCGAACTTTTCCAGAACAAGAAAATTTAAATTCTTGGTCATTAATATCCCCGGCCTTCAAGGTTGCGAGGTTATAAAAGTTTCAGGTATAACTAAAAATCCGAGAGTCAAAACTCTAAGATTAAATAATTTCAGGTATAACTAAAAACCTAAGTCAAGATTCGAAGTTTAAAAGTTTTTGGTACAACTAAAAACCTAAGAGTCAGAACTCAATTATTAAAAGTTCCGGGTGAACACTAAAACCCCGAGATCAAGCTTTTTGCGGTGATGGTACTTTTCAGCATCAACCGGCCGTTGACGGTAGAAAAATCAGTGGTGGAGTTGTACTCTGAATCCCTAAGGCCTGCACTTTTTTTTCCTTTGCCCGGTGTTTTATCCCAATTGGGTTTTTTCTAGCAATGTTTTTAATAAGGCAGTCACAAGGATGATTACATGAATTTCCGGCAAGAAGGAAAAAAATCTTCCACTTCCCGATCACATCTCAGTTAGTAACCAGAAAGTGGGGGGACTATCTGTTTAGGGCAAAATTTGCAGACACCAAGTGGATGTATCAAAAGTTGACACATGGCGATGGCGACAGGTCAGATCCGAGTCAGCAAACGAAGGGTTTCGGGAAAGCAATTTGGTAAATGATACCTGAGACAGAAACTACAAAGGGTCCAGACAAGCGTGCCAACTCACCGGTCAAACGCCATCCAATGCACAACCGTTACAAAAGACCCCAAGATTCTTCCGGCCTTTATTAGCCTTTTTCACCTCTTAATTACCTTTTATTGTAGCATTAATATTGATAATTAAGGGGGCATGATTCATGGAACTTGTACTTCATAGCTCAAGTATAAATAGAGCTTTTTATTTCATTGTACGGAGCATCTGAAACATTAGACAACAATACAAAGTATTCATATTATTCTTAGCATTCGCTCTTTCTTGCTTAATTCGTTGAGGTTATAGTGATTCACTGCCCGGAGACTCTAGCTCAAAGCTTCTCCACGGCCCAGACAACATAAATAGCTATGCTTTACTTTCACTTGTCTTGTTTATTATTACTCACTATTTTATAATTTTGGTTACCTTGATTCACGTGTCCTTGATCACGTACACAAATTCAACTGTACTAATTTTCCGTGTAAACATGTTCCTAGTTTTTGGCAAGTCTTTTTTCCATATTTTCCTCGATTCTATAATTTCTCTCGTTAATAGGCATATCGCATATAGTTTCCCCACCCACAATATCCTCCTTCCCATGTGTGGTTAGATGTTCAGATAATCCAATGACCAAATTCTTCTTCATTCAATAAACTTCTCCAAAAGTAAATTTATAAGTAAATGTTCTTTAACTAAAATTTTATGAAGTCTATTTTCAGTTATGATTATGTCGATTTATTATTACCTATAAAAATTAATATTACAAATGTTAACCTCAGGCCATGTAGAGCCCAACATTTTAACTTGTACGTAATAATATGTACGTAGCAATCTAATGAATTGGGCATGATTTTGTAATTTTGCTTTTGGCTTCAGCTCTTTGAAAGTAAGGAAACTACAATCACATATCTCTGAGTTTACCATACCCATTTAACTGGCAAAACTAAATCACATACTCCAATTAACCATTTGACTGTAAAACTACATAATTGTATACTTGATTATAAGAAAAAATTTGGACATCCAGATATAGAAAACAAAGGTCACACCATCGAGGAAAGAAAAGAAGTTACAATCAGATGTGTCCGAATATACTATAGCCCTATAACTAAAAGAAACTAGGGCAAAGATGCAAAATACCCCTTCAACTTTGCGATTTAGATCAGATATACTACTCGTTAAAAAAGTGGTGTACATATACCATCGTCGTTACAAAATGGTGCAAATATTTCCCTGTCGTTACACAAATGATGCAATTATTTCCCTACCGTTACACAAATGGTGCAAATATACCCTTTTCGCTGATGGAGTTTTTTAACAAAAAAAAATCATTTAGCTTATTTTTTAATTTACAAAATGCCACGTGGCTTTAAAAAAAGTCTAGCCGTTTTTTTTAGTAGACATATTTTTCTAAATCCATATAGTAATTTTTTTTACTGGCGTGTCGAGCATAATTTGTTTAAAAAATATCCCCGTTACTTTAAAAAAATAAGTGTACCCATTTTTTATATGAAAACCCAACCCAAATTATCATGTGACTTTAGAAAATTATGTGTCAAAAAAAATTGATAGACTTTTTTCTAAAGCCATTTGGCATTTCTTTTAATTAAAATATAATCTACATGATTTTTACAAAAAATTCCATCAGCAAAAAAGATATATTTGCACCATTTTGTAACGGCAGGGATATATATACACAACTTTTTTAACGAGGAATATATTTGCTCTAAATCGCAAAGCCAAGGGGTATATTTTCACCTTTGCCCAAGAAACTATATAATACAAATAGTATTCCACTAGACCATTTGAATGCTAAACTTCACAACATTCTACTTAATTATAGTAAGAAATTTTGATGCCTGAAGTGGCATTTTTCTCCAACCAAAACCACTATATTAACCAGCTAGATCATCCCAATCTCAACACAATCAACATTAGAGAACAAAACAAGACAAAACAACAGGGGACAAAAAAACCATGAAGAACTCTAGCTTGGGAAAATCGCTTCTGGTGTTGCTAGTTTTTGGCACTCTTACTAACAGCTTAGATGCAAGATTACGGGTTTGCCAGCCGAGTGGCAAAATCAGAGGCATAAAGCCGCCTCCAGGACAATGCAACCTGGAAAATGACTCAGATTGTTGCAAACAAGGCAAGACGTACAAAGACTTACTAATGTTCGCCTCCTGTGACTGGCAACACAAAAGGCAATACTAACGCTAAAGATTTTTCAAAAGGGCGGAGACAGGGGTGCATCATCAGTATGTGCAACCAATACCACTCTCACGATACTCCGATTGTTGCCCTTTCAGCCGGATGGTATAGTGGTGGTGATAGGTGCCTTAACTATGTAAAAGTAAGTGCTAATGGAAGAAGTGTGAAGGCTAAAAGGTTGTCGATGAGTGTGACTCTACTATGGGATGTGATGATGAGCACGATTATCAGCCTCCGTGCCCGAATAACATTGTTGATGCCTCCAAAGCAGTGGAAAGCATTGAATATACCTGAAGATGACTGGGGCGAGTATGTATGATATCACATGGTCTGATCGAAAAGATGCAACCCCTAAATTGTCTTTGTTTAAAGAAGCATGATAAAAGTTGGTGGATAGTTCCAAAATGCAGTTTCATCTGAGTTGAGCCTCCCAGATCCTGATTTGTGGGCATGTTTGACTAATTCTTGGGCTACTGTGTTTGCTTCGCGGCATTTGTGCTGTATCTCTTGCACCCCCATCGCATCTAGCAGGAACCTGCACTCATTTAATATAATTGAGTGAGGGGATATGCTTTGTTCATTAAGTGTGGTTGCTAATCTATAAGTGGAAACATATTTTTTGTAAAAGCTAGTTCCAATCCCTTTAAAAGGGCTTGTATTTCCGCATGCAGTGCTGGTTGGCATCTGATTTGCATTGAGAATCCTTCCTTCCATCTTCCATTAGAGTCTCTAATTACATACTCAGGATATGTGCAATATGTGGCGTAGATACTACTAAATTCTCACAGTTTGTTGTTGTGAAATTACGATTAATGAAATTCTTCGACTTTTAAGTGATAGTAATATGGAACAAAATGGATGCCTATGAAAGAACTAGACCTAATTAGTGGCCTCTGAGAAACAGGACTAGGTTCAAAAACTAATCTAAACCTACTATAGTTCGACTAAGATCAATCAATCAATTCGACTAAGATCAATCAATCAATCAACTAAACAACCTCAATATCGAATTAGTTGGGGTCGGCTAGATAAGTCAGTTATATCCTTAGAAGTTGCATCAAGTAGCTAGGACCATTTTGCTCTAACTCCTAGCTTATCTGACCGTTGAACCAACTCTACTTTGTAGATAAGCAAAGTTAGTAGGCGTTTGGACATGCGATTTCATCTCATAAGATGAAATTAGCGTTTGGACATGCGATTTCATCTCATGATTTCATCGCATGAGATGAAATCCCAAATCATCCATAAAGGCATGATTTGGGATTCACAATCATGATTTCAATTTTTTTAAATGTCAAACTTACCCATAAGTTTATATTTTGTAAAAAAAGATTCATAACTTGGTAGATATGTTTACCAATCATGTTTACCAACCATTTATATCAAATACTAAAAGATCTACAAGTTGATAGTATATTTATAACAAATTTACTCTTATCAATCATATGGGAGGATTATGCTAAAGAGTAGTGATAAAATAAAGTATATTTTATGTTTTGATGATTGTCTAACTACTGAAAAACTAGAGAAAGACCTGGTTCACGATCTGCTCTCTCGGTACGTCGTACAGTCAGCAGCAACAACTGTAAAGCTGCACTGCCAACTGTACAGCAATGCTGCGGCCCATGCTTCAAGTCAAACATGGATGAGTGGTCTTTATCTCACCCACATGTTCCCCAATATATATACAACTTGTTCCAACATATTGTGTATCACTTGAAAACCTAAACAATCTTGTGCAAATCCTTACCGCCATAAGTTCTTAAGTGCTCTCAAGAATAAAGCCACTTACAAGCTCAAGAACCTGATCCAGACACCAAGTTATATCTATGTTCTTTAGGTTGTTGTGAGTCTTTGTTCATTTGTTCCTTAAACTGTAAACCTACTCTTCGCTTTTAAGAAGTTGTTTGTAGGTATTTAGAATTCTCAAAAGTTGTCTATAGCTTTTGAGTGGCACTCTTGGGTAGAGTTAGTCAAGTGTATTAGTTGGTTTGGCTAGAGTTAATCAAACGTGGTTGTGTGCTTGGCTAAGAGTAGTCAAGAATTGTAGCTTACAATAGGTGTACTGTAAGGGTGAAAGATTTATGTGAGTTAAATTTCTAGATTACAAGAGGTTGTAATCTGAAGTTGCTCAGTGTAGTGAAGTAAAATCCTACATGGTAGGTCGTGGTTTTTAGTCCCTTGAGCAAGGAGTTTTCCACGGTAAAATCCTGTGTTATTTACTTACTGCACTGTCTGAGAGAACTGGTAGATAATCAGGTCCCTCATATATTGTTTGGTGGACGCACAGCTTTCAACAAGTAGTTATACTACAACTCATGTTCAATTTTCAGTTTTATTGAACTAAAATTTGATTAATTGATGTTGTATTTTTTAGAAATTTCTTCTAGTAGCGTATTAATTTTGTTATGAACTATAACTTGCTCATTCGGTAAGATTGTATAAGCATTGAAAAAGTTTTGATGGTTTTCTGTACTTGTGGGTTTTTATGTCTATAAGAAAAAATACAACTTAAAAAATCTAAATTGCATGTCCAAACATGATTTCATCTCGTGATTTCAAATCATGTCCAAACGGCTTCTTATAAATTGGCCTCAAATGGTTGAACATTGAGTTGTTTTAACTTTTACAGTGATGTGAGCTTCCTGAAAAAGAGAAACTATTTTCTGACATAAACTTAAAAGTAATATGGAATTCAGCACTGCCAAAAAATTCAGGATTTCATCTGCTCCCAATTGCTTATTTCAGGGTGCTCTGCTTCTCACTTTAGCTGTGTTAATTTATCTGTGTTAACACTGCTTCCATACAAAATTACAGATAGTCAAGACAACATTAAGAACTTAATGCAGTGCCAAGAAGTAGTTCAGGTTGAAAATCCTCCAACGAATCAACTGGAGAATAGTTAAATACTTAGATATAAAGCTCTTCCAGTGGAGCTCTATCTTGTTCAAATTTAGTTTTCCCTTCTCGGAGACTATGGCAAGTTTTCATGGGAAGAAGCTGTGCTTGCTATTGCTTTGGCTTTATCTTACTTCTGTATCCTTTTTCTTGAAAGTGTTCCTTATTTGTTGTTATGTACTATTGTTACTGTACGGAAGACAGTTGTTACTTGCTTAATTAAGGAAGTTATACAGGCTGCAACTCATTATAAAGTCTATTGCTTGTCATCCATTAGAGTTGATCTTTTGATTATGAATTAATTGAGTTACTTAATAAGTCATCCTGTACAGGTATGATGTGTTTATATGATTGCCAAGCTTAGCAATGGAGACTTGCATTTATTGCTGAGATTTGAGGATTTCAGGCAATTGGGAATTGACATTGCCATGCCAACTTTTAGTTATGTGCCTTGAAAATCATAGTTTCCATTTTCATTAGCTTATCGTTGATGCGACAGTAAGACTTATAAATGGTGTAAGACTTATAAATGGCTTTAATGATAATGTTGACAGGTTAAGTCTAGCTCTTTCTTTGTTTGATGTAGGTAACTGGGTAATACTCTGAACTGCGGATGAGACAATCACTAGCTGAAGATCACAATCAATAAGCATAGAACATAAAAAGCAATTTCAAAAGCTACACTATGGTGCATCTTCTCATGGATTTGGAATGAGAGAAATAGCAGATTATTCAGTGCATACACTATTTGTCACGCGAGGAAAGATATGATTGTTAGCACTCTGCATTTCCACCTAAGAATCAGCAGAGTCATTGCTAGAACTTACCTTGTGTTAGACAAACGTTAACAGGAAAGAAATGGGAAGCTGGAATAAAAAAGAAAAAGAGATTAACATAAAGTTTGTTATACTATAGAAGTCATCCTTCATGCTCCAAATTGGTTCATATTATATAATGCATACAGAGCTCTGTAACGCAAATAGCTTATATCATTGACCACTAATCCAAGATATGATCACAAAAACAAATCTTTATTCCTAATTCTTTGATTCAGTAGCAGAAGACATGGTTAATGGGCAAAATCCATGATCTAGACTAGCTTTCCATACTTTGTCAATATCAAACATCATGTTACCACACTCGTGCTCGTTCCAACCTTCCAAGGCGTGCAAAATCCCAGCTATTCTCCATGCACTCATAACTCTTCTTGGCAACCAATTCTGGAATCATAATAGATTCAATCATGAATTTCTTATATTATGATAACACGCTAAAAAAATTAATGAGAAATTAAGGATAATAAATAATCTTTTCTAATTACCTCACAAGAGTCTACATTTTCAAGATTTTTAGGAGTAATCATAGCTGGTGTGCTGAAGTAGAAGCAATCCTTGCGAGCTTTCCTTGGTGGGAATTGTGAATAAGGAATGAATAAGGTTCCTTTTGGTGCTTTCAATTGTTCGTCTTCACTCAATCCATCCCCTACTAGCCATGTCTGCATTGTAATGTTCAATCAATAACTTTTTTCATTTGTTTGTTATTAATTATCAAGATTTAGGACGGTATATTTCGGTGTAATTTGTTTGTACATACCCTTGAAGCATAAGACTTCGACAGGACCAAGTGAGCTGCAGCCTCAGGGGTAAGCTTTGCTTTAAGTCTCTTGTACTCCTCTTCGCCTAATGTGACAACCTATATATAAAAAAAGACACTAGTGAATGAGGTAAAGGAAAATAACCGATAGTGATGGAGGAGATTAATAGTCAAATATACCTGAATTCCTCCTTGGCACAAGGCAAGGGCAATGGAGTAAGCAACTTTGGACAAACGGCCTCTAAGGACAACTTGAGAAGTTCCTTTAGGAATGGAGTTTATTACCACAGCAACAGCTAAGCTACTTCCATCTACCACCTTCACTTTCAGCTGAGGATTCTTTCTTATGTAAAGTTCACCATTACTATTCAGCTGCTCTTCCTGGAAAGTTACATTTGTATAAAGGGATAAGTATCAATAGGGTGCAGCGAAGATTTCATTATAATTATATTTGTCCTTAATAATCAATGTTTGTGATAGCTAACAGAAGTTTTGCAACACTTCTGACACAAAATCACATGTTAAGAAGAGATCATCATACTCTTAAAGGTAAATTAACGACAGAGCATTAGTAGTTTCTTTTACATATATTATGACTTGCCTGATTTAAGAGTCCAAGGCTCAAAACTTTTATGCCTTTCTTATCTGCTTCCGTGATGGCTTCCTCAATCAAGTTGTTAATAGTCTCTCTTTGCCATTTCATAAAGTACTGCAACAAAATCAAGAATCATGCTAATTAATAGCTTTAACAAAGGGTCAAAAACGTAAAAAGAATCTGGAATAATATTGATTACTTACTTGTACGCGATACTTTGGGATAGCCCAAGTTTGTAATTTGAGATTCTTGAACAAATTTCTCTCGACAACAAATGTGTGACCATATATCCAAGTAATCATTATGGAACATAGTGTGACGGGCCACATTACCCAAAAATACCACTTAGAGGTGTGAGGCTCCGAGGCCAAGGATGCAAATCCTAGTCGAAGATGGTAAATGGATTCTGGAGTTGTTAGATGTGTTAGATGCACAGCATTAGGCACTTCAGCTTCCCTTTCAAGTGACATTTCATACAATGTGTCTGAGGACTTGTCCAATGTATCATAGATATAGTCATACATTGGCATGAAGAGAGAAAAGTTTGTCCTGAATTGAGTGTGATGTAGTGAGTGGTACCTGTGACATTCAAACATTGATTTTAGTGGCAAAAAATTAAACAAAATCTTCACAAATACACAAAACTTCAGTTATTACATTCGAAGCGGTTCCATAAATTTGATGAAACATTGCTGTAGTTATTGTTCTGGAAGTAATAAAAAAGCTGATTGGTTAAGACTTTGTCTAGAGTATCTTTGACGTTTATATTTATAAGATACAAAAACATGTACTATGGTCCCCCACCTAATATCCATCGATTAATGAGGCATGGATGAAAATGTTGTGATTCAGAAGTGGGAACTCTGTATTTTGAACCTTTTGGCTTTTAACATGCACTTTTATTCTAGATGGAAAAAAAAAGCGCAATTTCGGTTAGTTATCATTTTTATCAGATGATTTAATTGTGTAAATATTTTGCATAAAATTAAGCTCACTGAGGTATAGGGCATGAACACTCACGAGGGCGTATACATCAAGTACTTGAGAGGGGGAAAGATAGAGAACATCCACTTAGGAATGAGCTCAAAGTTGCAGTGGCCCATGTTGTTCATGAAATCAATATAGGTAACGTAAGCAGCAAATGAAGCCATAGAGGCAGTCCCAGTGAGTACAGTTGTCATCAATGGTATGGCAAAGAGCGCGAAATATGATATGTGCTCAGCAAATGGATGAATAACAGCTGCCAAAATAAAATAAAAAATGTTAAGTCCTCACTCCTCACTACCAGAGAAAATGATACAAATTAACAATTTTGAAGACAACTTACAAGTGATGGGCTCAGTAACAATGGAGGAGTGATGATGAGAATGATAACGAGAGTAGAGAAAATGGTGATGCAGAGCTCTATGAAGCCAATAATAGAGAAACTCAACAGGACCACTATGAAGCAAGGCAATTATAATGATCCCATCAGTCCTCCACCATGGCATGTGATGAGCCTGTTCCAGAAATTGGTATCCAATATAGTATAACAGTCCATTAAATATGATCTGATCATCCCTACAAAATAATTTAAGTTAGTATGAATGAAATTTCCCTTTCTAACCAACAAAAAAAAAAAAACTAACCTTAAGTCAATCTTTCCATGTATCTTTTGTTGTCCCATTTAGATAGAGTCCAACAACGTAATAATATATTACAAAATTTAGATCTGCACCTACCGAGTTCAAAATTCCGGATTCCTTAAAGTAGGGCTAATATTATAGGGTTAAAACCTTTACAATATTTTTTAGCCTTGGGAAATCTATACATTGCGTAGTAAATATTCGTTGTAAAATTAGCCTTAATAACCACTAGGAGTTCGACTACGCGTCCCAAAAAAACCTTGCTTAGTAAGAAGTCAATTTTCCTCTTTACATAGAAAATAATTTTTTTATAGAAATTCTTTATGTTAATCAAATATCTTGAAGAAATGACTCTCATCCTACCAATCACATCAATATTTACTTTCTCTTGGAATTATAAGAGGAAGAACGAGGGTGTGTTATGCTACCACTTATTACCATGCAGTGGTGGGAGCCACGCTTATTCAACGAGTGTTAGTTGGCTGGAAAATTATTCTCAGTCACAATTTATGTGGCACCTTTCGAATTTAGAGAATTAAATCTTTGATCTAATTTTTGTATATGTTTTTTAAATATTTTTTAATAACAATTATTGTGACTTATCATACTTCTTATGAAGTTTTCAAACATATAAACTTTATTTTAAAAGTGTTGAAGGTTCTATGTCCGAATTCAAGGTCATTGAGAAACTTAACTCTCGATCTGAATGTCACTGGGGCAGAGGGAGTACTAGATATCTTGTAGATAGGTAAAAAGAAATCTATATAAGTAAATCATATGTTAATCTTTTTAGCTTATTTGTATATTTTTTGACTCCTCTCGGTAAAAATGTTGGTTCTTCCCCTATTAAGTGGTACTATTTACTGTGGATTAGATGAAGAATGAGGCGTCACTAAAAAGAAGGGGAAAAAAAACGTAGTTACATTAATTTTTTGATAATTAATCGCTCAATAAGATTAGGTTTAATCTTTAGCTATAAAATTTGTCCGTCGCTAATTTCTAATTTTTTTTTTTAGTAGTGCGTAAAGGTAATAAGAAGTACGTACCAGTTCCTTTCTCTGTCAACTTGATCAAATTCGATGCTCTTATCAACAATTCGGCTAGTACCCTTTGCAGTAACATAACGGGATAGAGATATCCATACCTGGTTGTGAATCATTCTCGAGAGCAGAAGTGGGAAAATGATTATGTATACAATGTCCCTCTGGCTTTCATCTTTGCTCATGAAGAATGTGTATGTGCCATGAACCACAAATGGTGCCAAAACCAAGTACTTCATTCCAACAAACAATTTTAAAAAGAGTTAGCAGAATATCTTAGCTATATTAATAACTACATGATGTTTAATTTTGAGTGCAAGAAATATAATAACGGGAAAAAATAGTACCTTGAAGTTGCCAAGCCATGTCCATGGCCATTCAGTGAGAATGCCAGGTTTAGAGGCCATGTTTTTGTACTTCTTCTTCGCAAAGCTGGTAAACTAAAGTACTTGTGAGTTTTGACCAGCTAAGCTTGTTCTTCCTCTCTTCTCTTAAAGTTAAAGACCTCTCTTTAAATAGAAGTCTATTATAGAGCCATATAATATATCCGCCCAATTAATGCCCTTTCCTGCAATGTCTCCCCAAGATCAATAATCACATGTAGCTCTATGGGCATAGGCATGTGTAACCAAACGGGTTCTACGACACTGCTAAAAAACTACTCGCGTGTTTGTATATTATATTATTTATATTATGTACTCCTTCAATTTTACTTATGAAACTTAAGCTTAAACATGTTACGATATTAGTGTTGTTATAAGAACTTCTAATTTAGGATAAAATAGAAGCTAAAAGTTACATTGTTTCTGAATTTAGAAATGTGTATTCTTTTCATAACGGGCTAAAAGAAAAGTGTGCACATAAAATGAAACGGGGGAGTATATTAAAAGAGTTTAAGTTTTGTGTACTAACGTGAAGAAATATTTATACATTCAAGTCGATCATTTAAAAGATAATTACAGGTAATTTTGATTTATTAATAAGCATTAATTGATAAAATAGCATAAATGTTAAAGTTACCTATTATAACATGTTATAAATTATATTGATCGTATAGAAATCTTTTGACATTATTAAAATACATATAACTTAAATTCATATTAAAAATGGTGTACTGTACTTATTTTTCTCCTTGAACTTGAAAGAAAAAAAAAAACTCCTTACTCCACGTTAACTTGGCTCATTACTTATTAATCACTCCAGGTTGCCGAAAAGTGGTCTAGATCGCCTGACACTGCCAAGAGACAAGAATGTGTTAAATAAGTAATTAACCGTTTATTCTTAATTTCGTCTTAAGCTCGAGTTTTGGGTATGAAGCAACTTTTGTTAGGGAGCGCTTTAACAATTAATATGATACTTTTTGAAGCAAATCTGAATTTAGTCTTGACCCTAATACGAATATCAAACATCGAGTGAGAAATCGAGAAAAAAAAAAGGAGGAGACAAACACGTGTTAAGCATAAAATATTGAAGTGCGTAAAGGTTAAAAAATAGAGTTTAAGTTATATGCATTGTTAGTAAAACAAAATTATATTATTAGATCATCCAAAGAATATCTTGATACAATCCGGAATAGCACATATGTTAAAGAGATCTTCCTAGGTGATATCGTCAAGTCAAGGGAATACTTCAGGAGAGATTCAAGATCAAGCTTAATTAAAAGACATCTTCAGTTCAACCTCATGGCAGTGGAGTGTTTTGAAAGGCCAAGATCAAGCTAGAAGATTGGCAGGCATATTTCTTATAATTAAAAGCTATTGTAGCTGACTTTGTAATTACGCTAATTTTGCTATTTGGCTCTACTTAAGTTTCCTTACTGGCTTAGGAATATTTGGGCCATTGTTAGCCCAGATACCAACCCTAGTTTAAATGGCCTTCTATTTCCATTGTTGAGGGAGATTTTGATGAATTGAAGATTACTTTTTATCGTTAGGTTTACCTTTAGTTAGATTTAATCCGTGTTTAGGGATTAATCTCTTCTATCTCTTTAATTTGAAATATCTTTGGATTTGTTGATGTATGACTTCTGGTATGAGCTTTTTCTCTTTCTATTAGTAATAAATAGCCTGTTAAATACTAGTGTACTTGTTGAATTTATTCTTTTTCCTATTAATTGCTTGTTATATCATTTTCCCTACGTTGTTCTTGATTTCTCATTACAATTTTATTGCTTCTGCGTACCAGCTCTACCATTAGCCTACATAGTAAGTGGAATCATAATCTTGAAAATAAGAGGTTATTACTATAATAGGTAAATTCAACATGAAATGTAAAATTTCTTTACATTAACCATGTATCTAACTCCAACAAAATAATGTAACCGGCAGCATCCGACCTTTTTTAACCTTCACCCACTTCAATCCGTTGGGCGTTTATGTCCAAACCTCACTTGCAGATTATGTCTATACATTCAAACAAAATTTCACTAATCCACAAAGTTGATGCTCCAACAACATGCGGAAAAAAAGCTCCAGCAACTTGCAGATATATTCGTAGCGTTTTAAAATATATATATATATATATATATATATATATATATATATATATCACTCACGTGTGTATTAATTGCACAATTCAGCACGTATTTTACAGCAAATCAATTTGTAGCCCTTGTTGTACATCTTTAATCTTAATGTATCGCAAGGTTGAAATTTTTCAAAAAGATAGTAGCCTTTTCTTCAAAAACAACTCAAACAAACAGAGTTGTACTGCGTTAGCAAACTCAGTTGTTGCAAAATTTTCAAATAATGTCGACTGATCACTCTCTCCCGTTCCATATTACTTGTCTACTTTCCTCTTTACACGCCCTTTAAGAACTCATAAATAAAAGTGTATTTTTTACTAAATTGCCCTCATCTCGCTCTAATTAATTGCACTCTAATTAATATTGATTACTTTAGAAAACAATTAATGTTAAGGGCAAAGTAGGAAAAATTTAATTAGATTTTGTAAATGAACAAGTATTTTGGAACGAATATTTATAATAATGTTGACAACTAATATGGGACGGAGGGAGTAATAGGCAAATAAATTTTAGTAGTCTCTTTCTGGCAGATAAGCATAGCCGTTCTTGATCCTGAACAACCATTTTAGGAAAGTATTGATAAATGGAGTATACATTTATGATTCTCAACTACCAATTGGAAATGGGGCGGTTGTGAGGAGCTGAGGGGTTAATGTTTCTGAATTGTAGCAGAAAGCAGTAATGGCAGACCACCAAATCCCCACTTATTGCCTGTAGTTAATTAATAGTACACAGTTGTGCTGCACAGGTCATATTTTTACAAGTGTGTTTAACCAGTGAATAGGCAGGCGCTTCCCGCGGTAATAAAGTACCTCACTAAATTTATAAGTTAATTATTTTTTGTAATTATGGAGTATTACGATTTATTTTAAATTTCACAAATTTGAAACGCTTTATTACTTTTCCTATTTAAATGGATTAGATTAGTTGCTATTAGTTGCATGCATTTTTCTAATTTGATTTTTGTATTAATAAAATATAGGTACAGATAAAGACTTATCTTCGTTAAAAACTATGTAAACGATGAAATGAAATTGAAGAATAATTGATGTTTAAATTTTTATATAAATGTATGTAACTTTTCCCTTCATCGTAGTGTTAAATTTGGTACTTTTATATCATTTCTCTTTGTTTAAAGTCTAAACCAAAGTGTAAAAGATTCGTCTCAAATAACTATTCATTTTGCCGTAAGTCTCTCTCTATTTTGGAGTACCTTTATTTTTTCATATTCTTATTATTTCCAGCTCTCATACTTCTCTAATTAATTATTTTTAGTGTTTTTTTTTCACGTATTTCATTTCTTTATTTATTGTTTTTTCTCAAAAGCATCAAACGATACTAAATTGCACAAAATCCTTAAAAATATGTTCATTCATTTTCAAAATTTCTCTTATAGATTCAAAATACAACTTTATAGAAAAGGAATGGCCTTGGATAGATAATCTTAGAACAAAACTCTAACAGATTGTTTGGATGGTGGTTACGTTGTATTGTATAGAGCTGTTCACGGTTTTGGTTAAAACCAAAACCAAACCGGAAATTTAACCAAATTGAATAAAAAAATCGACATTTGGTTTGGTTTGGTTTGATTTGGTTTTAAATTTTAAAAACCGATAATATTTGATTTGGTTATAGTTCTATTAAAAAATAACTGAATAAATAACCAACCCAAACCGATAAATTATATACATAAGTTTTATAATTATTTATTTGTATAATATTAGTTTTTCATAAATAATTATAAATATTTTATACCTTTTAATCATTAATTTGACTTTTGATCTACTTATTTCACATGATTGTTTAAGGCTCATGTTTTTAAGAATATGTTCAGGCCCATATTTTTAAGAATATGTCTAAGCCCATGTCTTTAAGTCTTTTAACTCTTTAATTGTAAACCTACTAACAGAAGCTCACGTTAAAGTCTAATGTCTTTAACTTAAATTTTTAGCCTTTCTTTGTGAGCCATTTGATTTTAGGTTGTTTCTTCTTCTTTTTTTCGAATTTATACCTTTCTTTTTTCTTGTCTAAATGGGTCCTAAACTTCTACTCCCTCTGTTCCAAAAAGATTGCCCCTTTCTATATTTAGAAATAATTTAACTTTATGAGATGATTTACAACCACACAAATATCTAAGGCTTGTTTTGGACCACACATTTCAAAAGTCTTCCTTTATTTCTTAAACTTTATGCCAAGTCAAAAGAGGACAATCGTTTTAGGACGGAGGGGGTAATATTTTTCATATGAAAAGGACAGAGGTTGTAGATTTGGAGGTTCCTATTGAAGATACTTCAGTAACATCAGCATTTGCTGCAACTCAAGCACATGGTAATGCCCTAATACTTCTTCCGTGGGTAATCCTCCTAAAAAGCATAAAAGAACAACTCCTTGTAGTCGAGACCCTAGCCTTGAGGATAATGATAGAAAAACATCTGAAGTTTGGGATCATTACACAAAGTTTTTTTAATAAAATGGGAGAATTGAGGGCAAAATGCAAGTACTGCCCCAAAGTTTGGGATCATTACACAAAGTTTTTTTATTTCATATATTTTCATTTTAATTTTAGGTAGTCTTTATGTTTAATTAATATGTATGTTTGTAATAACAACTAAAAGCTTCTATGTTCTACTTTATTTCTAGGTATGTGTATTAAGATGACAAAAATGGTGCAGCCACTACTAAGTTAGTTTTTAGCTCTATATTTAATAGTAAAGCAACTTTGGATAACTTGAGTATTACACTATCACTAATAGTGAAAATGTTGCTATGATGTATGTTCCACCTTAAACTATAAATAAAAGTTATCGTTTGAACAAAAAAAAACATGTCTTTTTCAACTATTTAATGTTTTAAAAATAAGTCTCATGGCTGCTAGTCATAAATCGAAAAATCGAACCAAACCGAACAAAATCGACAATAACCAAACCGGTGGCTATTATTTTATTCGGTTTGGTTATGGTTTTAGACATTTAAAAACCGACTAAATTGGTTTGGTTATGGTTTTAATCAATAACCGACCCAAACCGAACCATGAACACCCCTAGTATTGTATTGTGTTGTTACTTTAAATACAATATTCATTTTGATCGTTACTGAATTTTACTGTATTATATTGTTAAATTTTACCTAACGAATAAAAGTCTCATTTTATGTAATGACCGATTTGGTGTTATCATTTACCATACTTTTTAATAATAGCTCTACGCGATAACCTATTTTTCTTGTACGTTTATCCTTCAAATTGTTGATGTCTAACATTATATAGCGATGAAAAAATACAATTCATCCAAACGTTGTATTCATCAAAATAATACAATACAACACTAACAATACATAAGAATTATCCAAAGCTCCATTCTCCTTGGAAAATAAAGGGCTATAAAAGGAGCAAAGGAAAAGCAATAGGTTTTGCATGTAAGTCCATATATAAAGTAGGGGGAAAAATCATACAAGGTCCATTTTTACTCCCTGGTTTAAAATTATTCTTTCTCCTCTTTGCTATCTTCCTCGCTCTTATTTCATTTTCTTCCATTCATAAAACAAAATAGATTAACATATCATGATCAATAAAGAAGTAAGATAATTATCCGAAAAAAAATAAGAGACGTGCAAGAAAGAAGAGGAGAGGAGCTTGGACAATAAAAGGTGCATTAGAAGAATTGTAAAAATGAACTGTATGCTTCAAAATCTCAAAAAGGAAACATAAGGGGTTACCGACAAAACACCACAAGGATGACATGCATCAAGCTGTATATAAGTCTTAGCTAGATTAGATGGAAGCATTTCATTTCTTTTGGAAGGAAGAAAACTGATAGTAGTAGACTAATGAATTTATATCCAAGATCCTATTTATTTAACAAAAAATCATACACCTTAAAACCCCCATCTTTTACCAAAGAAAATAGAAATTAAGATACTCTACTCCAATAGGGGTACCCAAAATTAACTCCCACACTCTAAATAATCTCAAAATATACAAAGAGAAAAATACTCAACTTTATGAAAAACTTCTATATCTCATGTATAATCTCAAGAAAAAAAAAATACAATGAAAGAACAAAAATTGTAAAATAAAAACTATAAATTTGGAGAGAATTTTACACTCCATAGTAACTTTGGAGGGGAGGAGTTCCTCCGATAAAGATGCTTCTAATATAGATGAGCAAACTAATGTGACGTTTGGGTAGGAAAACCGTCAATTTGAATTTTCTTAAATTAAATAGCATTTCTCAAAGGGAAAAGGGTCAAATATTGAGATGATTTGGGGATTTCCATCCAAATAGGGGCATAAGTGTGAAGTTTAAAGACGGCAAGGGTATTTTTGTTAACTTTTACTAATGAAGGGTATATTTAACTAATAAAATAAAGTAGAGGGGTATATTTGACCCTTTTCCCTTTCTCAAAAGAAAACAACAGCACGTTTGCAACTTATTTATGACAATCATTTAAAAGGTTGTAACAATTACAATATTATTAAAAGGTTCTAACCGTTCAAATGTTTCAGTTATACGATATGGCAACGTTTCTTTCTTTCTTTTGGAAGGAAATTAGTTTTTAACAAAAAAAAAATTATTATAATAGATTAAAAAAAAAGATAAATGTATTTCCAAGTCTAAGAGAATTAACAGGTGTAATTTATAGAATTAAAAGAGTGACTATTTTTTCTTTTTAATATACAACACTTTAATACTAAAATTCAAAAAAGGAGAAAAAAGGAGGAAAAAAATAGCATTTTAGGCCATAGAGATGTGCCACATCACCTTGTGTATGTCTAGCTTTATGTTTATTATATATAGATTAAGATGTACCGAGGCTATTTATCATTCATAAGAACCATCAATTTAAAGAAATTTATAAGAATATGAGTATGAAAAGTTGGAAATAAAAATTTATAATTATTGCAACGTGGGTTGGCTTAGATAAACAGTTACTTTGGCTTTATTGCTCTACATGAACTCATACAAACGGTTAATGGAATTATTAAAAATGAATATTTACTTTTAAAGGTTTATTAATCCATTTAGTTAGTAAATTATGAAGAGAAATTAAAGAAAAAAAGAGAAAAAAGATAAATACTAATGGAGGCCATAGAGAGGTGTCACATCACCTTGTTTATGTCTAGCTTTATATTATATATAGATATAGATTGTTGGGCAAAATCTGGCAGCCAAATATCAGCGACATGATTAAAATCCCAATAGTAAACCACAACCTTGATCAGTTGTTCCCTTAAAAGTTGGCTATAGGCTTCCTTTTCTTAGAATGGAATAAATTAAATAACGAAAATGGTGCATTTATAAACAGTAGTAGTATAAAACATGCAATTCTGTATAGTGTAAACATGCTATGTGGAATACTATAAAGAGCTACTAAATACACAATGTAATTTTTTTAAGCATACTAAAAAAAATAGAATATATAAATTAAAATAGAGAGTATTAATTTAAAGGACAAGTAGAGGGAATTTGGTGCCTAGAGTGCACCATAGGGTTTAAGTTTACTGCACCTAAAGCTATGTATACAGGTAAAACTGAGGACAAGATATCCCCGATTCCCCGACAAGGAAATTAAGTTCATGATGATCATTGTGGATCGGACGAGTCCCAATCGGGGTCAAAGTCGAGCGTTGGATCGTAGCCGGACCGACGACATCTAGTCCCGGGCTGTTGAGTTCGATTGGAGACAAATACCGAGATAGGATGGGAAGGCGGTTGATCATGATAAGTGAGGGTCCGAAATATCCGCCATCAGCCGGATATTTCGGCACCGATCTCGCTCGTCAGTTATTAAAGATTATGTACCTTATTTAGACTTGTACTAGGGTTAGGACTCCTCTACTATATAAAGAGGAGGCCCCCCTTTATTTTTGGCTGGTTCTTCACACGCACAACACACGGAGCTATACAATTTGATTCTAAGTGTTCATCCATTTTTCTAAAGTGTTCTGTCATTGTTTATTACTCAATCATTGTAGTACGAGCCCGGTCCTCTGGATTCGAGCCAACTAATCGATCGTTCCCCAAGGCCAATCATTGCTTTAGTGTGGTTTGATTGTTTCTTACTTGCATTTATATTATTATTTATTGTTCATCGTAATTCGTATTAAATTAAACCGCATATCCTTTGCATCGTGTATGAATCTAATTGTTATCCATTTTAAGGGTAAACAGTTTGGCGCCCACCGTGGGGCCTAGGATAATAGTGGTGGTTTAATACGAGTTTTGATAACACACAATACTTTACACTTGTTCTTTGAAGTTTGATTTCAGGTCTACCCAACATGTCAGACTCTCAGTCTGTCAATTTTCACGCTGAACCGAGCCACCACGAGGAAAACGACAATGGGGAACCCAAAAACAACGTACCCCCAGTCGATTCTAATCAAATCGGGTCATCAGTAGGGGATATGCCACTAGATGGGAATAATGGAGCCACGTTGCAACAGCTCCGGAACCAGCTGGACATGGCTATGGCATAATTGCAGGCCCAGCAAGCGGTTATAGCACAACTGCAAAATCAAAATCGAGCACCCAATGCTGCTCAATCTCAACAGACAGAGGAAACTCCTCCAAAGGAGGAAAGGCACGTTGCTGGGAACAACGGGAACGACCCCAGACAAAATGTCGAGCTGATAAGAATGCTCGACGAACTGAAGAAGCGAGTAGAGTCCGGGGAAAAGAAGATAGAGGTGAATGACAAGAAGGTGGAGAACTATAACGCGAGGGTCGATCAAATTCCTGGAGCGCCCCCGATATTGAAAGGACCAGACTTGAAGAAGTTCGTTCAAATGCCTTTCCCATCGAGTGCTACACCAAAGCCAATCCCGAAAAGGTTCCGCATGCCGAACATCCCGATGTATAATGGGACCACTGACCTAAACGAGCACGTGACCGCGTACACGTGTGTCATTAAAGGCAACGACCTCGCAGAGGACGAGAGGGAGTCGGTGCTACTTAAGAAATTCGGGGAAATCCTGTCAAAGGGAGCAATGATATGGTATCATAATTTACCCGAGCATTCAATTGACTCGTTTGCTATGCTTGCAGATGTCTTTGTCAAAGCTCATGCTGGAGCCATTAAGGTTGAAACGAGGAAGTCGAACTTGTTCAACGTCAAACAGCGAGATGATGAAACCCTCCGTGAGTTTGTTACCCGATTTCAAATGGAACAGATGGACCTACCACCGGTTCAAGACGATTGGGTCGTTCAAGCTTTTACTCAGGGGATCAACCCAAGAAGATCGATCACCTTTCTAGAATTGAAGCAAAATTTGGTAGAATATCCAGCAATCGCTTAGGTCGATGTACACAATAGGTATCAATCGAAGATCAGAGTCGAGGATGATAAAATTTTAAGAACTGCGTCGGGGTCATCGCGTTCCAGTAAAGGGAATGATTGGTCGAGGAGAACGATCGATCGAGAATCGAGACCATCCCATGATAGGTATCAGCCTTATCTACCCGATCAAAGGGGCAATGGGCGTAATAGTGACTTAGGTAAAAACGACAGAAGGAATGATCGCAGCCCGAGTAATCGAGGATTAAGGAACAGGAATGTGACCGACAGACCATCGGGAAGTAAGGAATCCCCAAGATTGTCAGAGTATAATTTTTGCGTCGATGTGGCGACCATAGCGGCAGCTGTCATCCGCAATGGAGAAACGAGGCACCCAAGGCCTATTCAGTTCGATCCGAAAAAATGAGATAAAAGTCGGATTTGCAAGTACCATCATACCCATAGTCACCGAACCGAATTTGTCGTCTGTTTAATTTGGGTTACCTTCAAGAATTTCTAAGTAAACGGGCCAAAGCTCATTTCAAGAACGTGGATACCAACAAGCAAGTTGGACAGGAAGAGCCTCAAGATATAATCCACATGACTATTAGGGGAGTGGACATTCCTCAGGGGCCAATAATGAAGCGCACCAAAGTTTCCATCACTATAGAAAAACGTACACGGAGTTATGACACCGAGAGTCCTATCTCGTTCAGCGACGAGGATATAGGAGGCATCGTTCAGCCCCACAATGATGCACTGGTAATAACTGTCCTTGTTAATAAATTTAGAGTTAAACGTGCGTTGATTGATCCAGGTAGCTTGGCTAATATCATCCGATGGAGAGTCATCGAGCAGGTGGGACTACTAGACCAGATTGTGCCAGCAATCCGAGTTCTCAACAGGTTCAACATGGCCTGTGAAACGATGAAGGGAGAAATCACCTTACCGGTCAACAAGCTGGAACCATGCAACATATCAAGTTTTACATGATAGAAGGTGACATGGGATACAATGCATTATTTGGAAGACCATGGATTCACAACATGAGAGCGGTGCCCTCAACTCTACACCAAGCATTAAAGTTCCTGACCCCAGAAAGGATCAAAAATCGTTTATGGAAAGCAGCAAGCCGCAAAATCAATGTTCGCGGTCGAGGAAGCGATTTCTGCAGCTAAGGTTCCGGTGTTGAAGGACGGGAATTCGAACAACGGGGAAGATGCCAAATAGCAATCACAGGCCCCAATCTCGGTGTCCTTGGAAGATCGAGAAAGGAACGCACCAAATGAAGAATCGGCCTTAGGATCCCAAGATCCTTCGTGGTACCCGATGATTCAGACGCCACTAAGTAACCAGTAGAGGAACTTGAGAAAATCATATTGTTCGTTCATCTATAGGACAGGAAGGTATACCTGGGCATGGGGTTAATCTCCGAGCTCAGGAAAAAATTTATTGAGTTTCTTAAAAATAACTCAGATTGCTTTGCCTGGTCCTATTAGACATGACAGGTATCCCACCGGAAGTGACAACTCATAAGCTGAGTCTGGACCCAAGTTTCCCTCCAGTCAAACAAAAAAGATGGCTATAGCTCGAGATCAAGCATGCGTTCATCAAATACGAGGTATATAAACTCCTTAAAATAGGATACATTCGGGAAGTTAAGTACCCGGATTGGTTATCTAATGTTGTAGTAGTACCTAAAAAGGGAAACCAGTTTAGAATGTGCATAGACTATAAAAATTTAAATAAGGCATGCCCGAAGGATTCATTTCCTTTGCCCGACATCGATCGTATGATCGATGCTACGGCAGCCCACGAGATACTGAGTTTCCTCGATGCCTACTTCGGGTACAATCAAATACAGATGGACCCAGGGGATCGAGAAAAAACTTATTTTGTGACTAGGTTTGGCACATATTGTTATAATGTAATGCCTTTCGGCTTAAAAAATGTTGGTGCCACCTATCAGCGGCTAGTCAACCGCATGTTCGAACACCAAATAGGAAAATCAATGGAAGTTAATATAGATGACATGGTTGTTATGTCCCTTCGAGCAGAGGACTATTTAAAGTATTTGCAGAAAACTTTCGACATATTAAGGAAATACAACATGAAGCTGAACCCGAAAAAAGGTGCCTTCGGTGTCAGCTCGGGTAAGTTTCTCGGGTTCATGGCATGGAATCGAGGGATCGAGATCAACGCAAACAAGATAAAGTTAATAGAAGACATCACCGTGATAGACGACATCAAAGGGGTGCAAAGGTTAACCAGGCGGATAACTGCATTAACCCATTTCATCTCCAGATCCTCGAATAAAAGTCATCGATTTTTCTCATTGCTGAAGAAAAAAACCGACTTCGCCTGGACCCCCGAGTGTCAGAAGGCTTTAACAGAACTCAAGAGGTACTTATCGAGCCCACCTTTGCAACACACACCAAAGGCAAATAAGCAGTTATACCTATACATGGCGATATCCGAGATAGCGATAAGTGGCATCCCGGTTCGAGAAGAAGAAGGTACGCAATGCCCAGTTTATTATATGAGTAGAACTTTAGGTGACGCTGAAACCAGGTAGCCACACTTAAAAAAGTTAGCACTTGCTTTATTGAGTGCATCAAGGAAGTTAAAACCTTACTTCCAGTGTCATCCCATATGTGTCGTAACGTCATACTCCTTAAGCAATGTTATGCATCAACCCAAACTCTTAGGAAGGTTAGCAAAATAGGTTGTTGAGATTAGCAGGTAAGATATTGAATATAAATCCCGAACTGCTATCAAATCCCAAATACTAGCGAACTTCGTGGCCGACTTTACACCGGCCATGATCTCCGAGGTCGATAAAGAATTACTCCTTACCTCGGGGACTAGTTCGGGAGTTTGGACCTTATTTACAGACGGTGCTTCCAATGTGAAAGGGTCCGGGTTAGGGATCATTCTCAAACCACCCACTGGTGATGTAATAAGGCAATCTATTAAATCTGTTAATTTGACTAACAACAAAGCTAAATATGAGGCTATGATTGTAGGTTTAGAACCAGCCAAAGGCTTTGGAGATGAGATCATTGAGGCCAAGCGTGATTCCCTCCTAGTGGTCAATCAAGTAAACGACACATTCAAAGTCAAGAACGACCGGATGCGGAGATACTTGGAAAAACTACAGGTGATACTACATCGATTCAAAGAGTGGATGCTGGAGCACGTGCCTCAGGATTAAAATAATGAGGCCAACGCCCTGGTAAACTTGGGCTTATCGGTAGAATCGGAAGGATTCAATTCTGGAGCAGTGGTGCAGTTGATGAGTTCAGTCATCGAGACCAGCCACACTGAGATAAATTCGATTAGCTTCATTTGGGATTGGAGAAATAAATACATAGACTATCTCGAAACAGGGAAACTGCCATCCGATCACAAAGAATCAAGGGCCCTTCGAGCCAAAGCAGCTAGATTTTGCCTGGTCGACGGCCAATTGTACTGAAGGTCGTTTCACGGTCCCTTGGCAAGGTGTTTGGGGACTTGTGAAATTCACGAGGGGACTTGTGAAAATCATTCGGGAGCCGATTCACTGGTTCGCAAGCTGATCAGGGCCGGTTACTACTGGAACGAGATGGAGAAGGATGCAAAAACCTTCGTCCAAAAATGCAAGTGCCAAAGACACGCTCCATCGATACATCAACCGGGAGAGGAACTTCACCCGGTCCTTTCCCATGGCCATTCATGAAATGGGGAATTGACATAGTAGGGCCTTTGCCCTGGGCTCCGGGAAAGACATATTTTATTTTACTTATGACTGACTATTTCTCTAAGTGGGTTGAAGAACAGGCATTCGAGAAGGTTAGAGAAAAGGAAGTCATCGACTTCATAAATGACCACATAATCTGTCGGTTCGGGATACCCGCGGAAATTACATGTGACAACGGGAAGCAGTTCATAGGCAGCAAAGTCAGCAAGTTCTTTGAAGAACACAAGATCAAAAAGATCTTATCGACCCGTATCATCCAAGTGCGAATGGTCAAGCTGAATCGAGAAACAAAATCATACTGCAGAACTTAAAGAAAAGGTTGACCGGGTCTAAGCACAGGTGGAAGGAGATTTTACCCGAGGTATTATGGGCATATCGTACAACCGTAAGATCGAGTATCGAGGAAACCCCGTTCTCCCTAGTATACAAAACCGAGGCACTAATACCCATCGAGGTCGGTGAACCAAGCTTAAGATTCAGCATGCTACAGAGGCATCGAACCGCGAAGCAATGACCACTAGTCTAAATCTAAAAGATGAAAAGAGGGAAGCTGCCTATGTCCAGTTAGCAGCTCAAAAGCAAAGGATGCAAAGATATTATAACCGGAGGGCCAATCTTAGGCAATTTCAGATTGGGGACTTAGTCTTGAGGAAAGTCACACTCCACACTAAAAATCCCAATAAAGGGAAATTGGGCCCGAATTGGGAAGGACCATACAGAGTCACCGATATTACCGGGAAAGGTTCCTATCAGCTCGAAACTGAAAATGGAAAACAACTTCCAAACAACTGAAATGTGGCGCACCTAAAACGGTATTATTGCTAAGGTATGAATAACTTTTACTTTTCTGTTCTTTCGAGCCTAACCATGCAGGCATACATCGAAGTGGACATAGGAAGCAGCATAATGGAAGTCGAGAAGTCATAAACTTAGGACTGAAAGCATGTGCCGCACTCTTTTTTCCTTCGATCGGTTTTGTCCCGAGGTGGGTTTTCCGATAAGTTTTTTAATGAGGCAGCGCCATACAGCGTGCTACTAATATTAAGAAGACGAGTCAAGAACCGGGGACTGGGGACTGCCCACGTCGGATCAATAGTATTCGAACCCTCACACTTCGGACTCCAGGACTAGGGGACTATCATACCCTGGGCAAATCGATACCTATTTAAAGCCAAGGCTTGAACGATAGGATTTTTTGTAAGGGCCAAACGGTCGATTGAATCATGCCCAACTAGTTTGTTCTTGCCATGGCAACTATTGTAATCTTATCTCCGGCTCTATCAATAAACGTGAAATTTTGAAGGAATGTCGTTTTGGCTAATACTATTCCTTAGCATTCATATTACATTCTATTGGACCCCCAAGTATCCAAAATGTGCAAACTAAAGGGCTACGGTCTAAATTGTTAAAGACTACGGTCTAAAAACTCAAAAACTACAACCCGGCTCGTTTAATCGACTAAGGTCAAAATGAGGTCCGAAGCTATTGAGATTCCAACTCGATCACACAATGAGACTCAGAGACGTCTAAGTTCGCAAATCAAAAAATAAGGCCTTTTGCATGCCACATGTTTGTTCACTTGTTAACGGTTAATAATAACCTCGGTATCATCTCTAAAATTCGGTACTAAGGTAATAGTGCAAATCGGACAAGTACTAAACCAAGTCAATGATTATTCTAATCCGTAAGCATAGAACATAAAGAATATAACGCAATAAAAAATGGTGAATAAACCGGGCAAAAGCGTTCTTATATATATGTCAAAGGTTTACAAAGGCTCAGATAACGGCCTTGAGTTTTAAAAGTAAAAAGAAATCTAAGGCTCCTAAGCCTTCTCTTCACCTGAGCCTTCGACATCGCCCTCATCTGATTCGAGGTCACTATCCGACCCCTCAGGATTGTACCTGGCCTTCGCCTCTGCCTCTAGCCTCTTGGTCTCTTCGATCTGTCCCGATAAATCCACCCCGGTAGCATGAATTTCTTATAAAGTCTCCCTTCGGGATAGACACCGCATATACTCAGCCCGGCTGTCGCTCATTCTCTTGGCCACGGTTAAACCGGCTTTGTACTGAGCTAACATTCCATCAAAACTCGAGATTTGGCCTAGTGCTTCATTGTATTTAGCCTACAGATCGACATTATCACGGCCAAGATTGTCTCACTCCGTCTCGGCCAAGGCAAGTTTCAATCGAAGCTCAGTAATTAACTTCGACCTATCATCAGCCTTCTCCGTCATCACACGGAGTTGATCCTTATCCCATACCAAGTCTTCCTTGAGAACATCTTGCTCGGAGACAACGCCATCCATTTTGCTTTTGAAGGCCTCAAGCTCGGGCTTAATCTCATTGAGCTCAAACCAAAGCTGATAGATCTGGGACACATACTCCCGGGTCTGAGAAGGGGATGTGTTAGCATCAGCTATTAACCGCTTATTATGAACTTCAAAAATGCTTACCTTCTCTGCCAGGAGATCATGCTCCCGTTTGACCTCGATGGCCTCATTTCGGGCCTTCTTCAATTCGGACTGAAGAGTGGAGGGGTCGGGTAAGCTCGAGATAAACTCCAGATTTTGCTCATAGAGCTTCTCGAGCGATTCCATCTCTCGAGTTGGCTTCTCGAGCTGAGCATTAAGACAATCCACCTCCATCATCAATCGATGGAAGCTTTCATGATGAAGCACAGAGCGTGTACCCGATTTAAGGCATGTTGGGCCTCATTAAAAAGGAAAATAAAGTTAAGTATAAAAACGAAAGATCAAGACGTACCCGGTTTAAGGTCTATTGGGCCTCGTTAAAAAGGCAGGAGGCGTTGACCTCACTCATCTTCTTTCGATCCTCCACGGTCATGAAAAGGAACAGATAGCTGGCCATCTCGATCAGCCTGGACAGCATGTTCATATCGGTTGGTACCATAAACGAGACTCGCCTTTTTACACTCGGGGCCAAAAACAATTCTCCAATCGGGGACCGGAGTTAACCTTAAATCTATTGGCTACAAGAATGGGTAGATGGCCGAACCCTGATTCGTCCTCGACCATGGCAGCATCGTTCTCAGGAAAATGACCTGCAGCATCTTTCAACATCACAAATCCCTCAGTCATTTTGCCTTTGGCTTTTGAGCTCTCGGATTGAGCGGCCATTGATCGAGGCGGCGAGTCCTGTATGCAAATAATGGTCTCAGCTGAAGCCACAGCTTGTATGGGAAGGACGGAACCTATACCATATAAAGGTGGAATGCAAGGTACCTTCGAGCCCGAGGCAGTAGGCATCGCCCTCGATCTGGCAATTGCGGCTATCTTCTTCTCCATTCCTTGAATGAATGAAGGCTCGGTGACAGCCTCTTCGAGGACCCTCGCTCCGGACTTGATGGTTTCCAAACCCACCAATTTGGGGGCACTATTTTTTTATCCTGACAGCTCTTGGTTTGTACTTTCCACCAATGGTGGAAAGGTTTCTGTCGAGCTTTTCAGTTCTTGATTGGTGTTTTCCTCAGAAGGCTGGTGCCTGACTAACACGACGCCCTCAACATCGGAGTGATTCTTGAGTTGGTCAATGACCTCGGGGTCCTAAACCCGGGCTCCAGTATCTCCTTTTGAAGCCTCATTAAGGATGAACTTCGGCTTCTTTCTGCCCTCGGAAGGAGCACCAGAAGACTCGGAGGGCCGCCTTTTCTTCTCAATCCTCTCTTCCTCTGTGGCCTTGACCCCGGATTGTGAAAGGGTAGGGGGCTTAGAAGATTTCTGTAACACCTCGTACTCTCATACTAAACCATGTCGGTAACATCCTGTAAGTTCGAGTTAAGTCCTAATGGGTAATATTGGTATTATAATGACATGTTAGTTATATGAATCCCTTCGGGATGATTTCAGGCGATAGATAGTCGTTTTGAAGTCAAACCAAAAAGTGAAATTCTTAAGGCCTTCTAAATTTGTCAAAATCTGAGACAATCTTCGTTCATTGCCAGTTTTTGAGAATGTACGTTAGTAATTTGAGAAAACTTCCTTGTTGAAAGTTGTAGATAATTGAAATACCTTTCTAATGGTATATTGCAGAAATCAAACAGACATCCATACAAAGAGTTATGGCCATTTTACTGATAGTTTACTGAAGGTGGCAGAGCTGAATCTTCATTCATGGCCAGTTTTCGAGAATGTGAGTTAGTAATTTGAGAATACTTCCTTCTTGAAAGTTGTATATAATTAAAATACATTTCCAACGGTATATTGTAGAGATCAAGAGGACATCTGTACAAAGAGTTATAGCCATTTTACTGAAGGGTGGCAGAGCTGAATCTTCACTGGAAATTTTACCCAATGTACGCCCAAGAAGTATTGGAGGTACTTTCAAGTACGGGCCGTGCATCCTAGGATGTACATTGCCCATTTTTGGCAGAAAACTCGTTTAGAATGGGTATGGTCTTATTTTGTTCCCATTTTTAATTCTCTCAAACCCTAAGGACGAAATTCTTCTCTCCCAAACTCAAGATACTCTAAGGTAAGCCATTCTAAGTCATTCCAAGTTAATTCTAACATGTACCCATGATTACTAATCAAGAATTCATCATTCCTAACCTAGGGTTTTCAAAAAAACCCACATAAAGATTAAGATTCTAGCTTTTGGAGTTCTTCTTCAAAATTCAAGTCTTTAATTCAAGTTTTGGAGTGATTAAGGTATGTAGAACTTCTATCCATGTGTGGGAATCTCTACGTTCTTGCCCCACGGTCGTATCTTGATATCCATGAAGTTCAAATCATAGGGCATTAAACCCAACAAATTGGTAGCCCGTATTTATGTATTTATGAACATGAATTTTATATCTATATTTGTTATTGTATTCCTAATCTTCCATTACGGTTATTAGGAACCCTAGCTTAATCCATGAATCATGAATTCTTCATTATGTTTATATGAAGCTTCATGATTTTATCTAGCAAGTTACAAGCATGTTTTCAAGTTAATTATATAAGTATTATTATTATTATTATTATTATTATTATTATTAATAATAATAATAATAATAATAATAATAATATGTTTGCAAGACTATGATAAGTATCTCATGAAACCATGATCTCACAAGCTATCATGATAATTCACATGTTTTGGGATTTGCTTAGTTAACCGAGAAGGCCCAGTAAATCCTGAAACTACGTAGCCACCATAGGATAAGGGTTTTCAGCAAGGAGGCAACACTTTCATTATGCAATTTGGATCCCTACATGCTTATTATTATTTAAATCTCATATCCCTGGCAAGGTGTGAGTGTTCTGCTGGTAGGACGCAAGTACCAGATCATGTTGTCGGTTGTACTATAGCATTCCCCACGTTATAAGCAGTTATATATACATGTATTTCCATTGGTTTACTGTTTTCAAACTTTACTCATGCTCATGTTCAGGTTATATTCAGTTTCAGTTCATGTCCTATACTTATATTGTGTCATGTTCTTCATTTCAACAGGTTTTACATACTACTACTATTCACCATGTACTAACGTCCCGTTTTGCTCCAGGGCCTGCACTTCACGGTGCAGATACCGATTTTCAGGAGCATACATCTGCGCAGTAGGATCACCTCAGTTATCAGCTTATTGGTGAGCCACACTTCTCTCGGGGTTCAACATGGAGTCTGCACTAGTATTCAGTTTATGGTAGTCCAGGGCCATGTCCTGGCAGTTAGTATTCAGATATGTTTTAGAGGTTTCATAGACAGATGCTAGTACACGGAGTCAATTGTGCTTTTATGTTTGCAGACTATTACGTTTTCATGACATGTCATGCCATGAGATTACTTCAAGACTTTATTCCGCAATTATGTTTTCATGATTCATTTAAATTGCATTATATAGATTATGTTATTTTGATGCCCGTTTTGAAAAGCAAGCCATGAGGTTCGCTCGGACACATACAAGAAAGGCCCGAGTGTCGTGTTGCCCCCAGGCCATGGCTCGGGGCGTGACAAAGCTTAGTATTAGAGCCTAGGTTCAAGTGTCTTTAAGGAGTCTATGAAACTGTGTCCAGTGGGGTCACTTTTATATGTGTGAGGGCCCCATACATATAAATAGTTGATCACCAAGACATTTAGGATTGCCTCACTTCCTTCATACTCTAGATCGTGCAGTTAGAGCAGTATTTTCAGGATGCCTTTCTAATTCGTGCGTGTACGTATTTTCAGAAAATGCCTGCAAAAATGAAATACACCAGGAAGGCCACAGCCACCAGCCAGGAGGCTACTGCAGAAGCAACTCGCGAAGAGACCGTTCTAACTCAGACAGCTGCCCCAACCGCTCCTACAGTTACACCTCCTAGTTATTCGGATGGGGATGTTAGGAAGGCTATCAACATACTCACGCAACTGGTAGCAGCTCAAGCCCAACGTCAAGAATCTGGGTCAAGCTCAGGGAATTGGAGAGTCTTCTAATACTAAGGATTTTCTCAAAATGAATCCCCCAATCTTTACGGGGACAAAGAAAGACGAGGACCCTCAGGACTACATTGATGTCATTCAGAAAATCTTTAGGATTATGACAGTTACGAAAATCAAAGAAGCTACTTTTAGAGCTCATCAGCTGCAGAGCATTGCTAACACCTGGTATGAATCTTGGGAATTGTCCCGAGGTGAGGATGCACCTGATGCTACATGATATGAATTCACAAGTGCATTCATGGACCACTTTATGCCAATAGAAGTCAGAGAAGCTAAGGCTGAGCAATTCCTGAAGCTTAAACAGAATGGCAGGTGATGTGGCGTGATTTTACGCCACAAATCGATGCTTTTCTGCTATAAGAAGTCGTTTCGATCCAATCCATTCTTGGGGTTGTTTTACTTGTTTTTAAGCAATTCTATGTGATTTTACGTGGTTTTTAGTGTTTTTCAGGAAATGGAGCAGACTTGGAATGAAAACAGTTGGAAGTTCAGCAGTGGTCGTAAAACTCAGTTTACGGTTCGTATTCTACAATACGGGCCGTATTCCATGGTCGTATTAAAGAATAACAGAACCAGAAAGGCAGGCTGAGAACATGGTGATTTACAAACTCAGTTTACGGTCCGTATTTCAACACGTATTTAACCATTCGAGCATTTGGCATAAAGTCTGAGTTTTGGAAGTTGAAAGACGACCGGGCAGTTTACGGGCCGTAAACCACTTTACGGTCTGTATTTCAAAAGGTGGAAGTTGCTCACAGCTGAAGGATGACTTGGTCGTAAACTGATTTACGGTTCGTATTTCACTTTACGGACCGTATTTCGTGTTGACGGGACCAAAGTGCAAATCTGTAACTTTCATGTTTTCAAAACCTATAAATAGTCATTGTAGGGTTTTTAATAGTGATTAGTTATTATATTTTTGTCTCTTGACTTAGAACATTAAATACTCTCTAGTTTTTTAAAGTTCAAACATCAATTCAAGTATTATCAATTCCTCTTTTCTTCAAAAGTAAGCAATTATGAATTCTTCAATTTCTTATTTCTTGTTCTTTGTCATGAGTAGCTAAATTCCCTTACTAGGGTTGTGAACCCAATGATGAGTGTTTTGTGATTGGGTTTGTGATTGATATACACATAATGGATTATTAGGGTTTAGTTATTCTTCATTCTTCATTCATAATTAATGATTGCAAACATTGATTAAAGCCATAAACCTTGATTTATTTGGGAAAATAATTAGAGTTGGTAAGAATAACTAACAAGGACTCAAAGCTTTAAACTTTGTTTAATAAATTCACTTAGGAATAAGAAGAATTTACTTGGCATGATTAATCGTTCTTCATGGTTACTTTCTTATATTTGGGAAAATCATAGAAAGACATAATCTTTATTTATTGGGAAATAGTAGAGATTCACATAGAGATTAAGTGCATTCATATAATGATTCATTATAAGTATATCAAGATCAATACACATGATCATACACCCTATCTAGCGGGGACACAACCTTAGTTTCTTTTACCATAAATTTCCACCAAAGCAAGTAGATAGCAATTAGTTATAGAAAAACCAACTTTTACCAAAATCATCGGATTAAGACATTAGACCTAGAACTTAGCATCCTTCGACTTTAGTAACCTTTTCACACCATATTCCCTGTGGGATTCGACCCCAACCTTGTTGGGTTACTATATTAGACAACGTCCGCGTTATACCATTAATAGGTGTAATTTGAGCGTATCAGCAGGTCAGTTCAGGACTACTATTTAGAATTATCAGTCTGTCCAAGCATGCTCCAAATATGGTACCGGACATGATGCCAAGAGTGAGGAGGTTTGTTGGGGGTCTTGATTCCCATTTGTATGATGGGGCCAATATTGTTGCACAGAATGGGGGGATGACTATCTCCAAGATGGTTGCTTTCGTACAAGGTAACGAGACAAGGCTGAAGGAGGAGGAAGCCTTGCAGAAAGAGAAAGACAAGGAATTCAACAAGAGGGTCAAGTCTACCGGACAGTTCAGCGGTAATGGAAACAGAAAGTTTTTTAAGAACAGGTCAGCCGGACCTGCTCCGTCCACAGCAAGTGCTCCAGTTTCCAAGTTCAGGAAAGATAAACGTCAGCAGAATTTCGGGTCATCAGGCTCCCAGTCACAGGCCAGTGTGACTCAAAGTAACTTTACCAATCCGATTTGTGCTAAGTGTGGGAAGAGGCACCCTAGGGAGTGCCGCTCTGGATCAAATGTTTGCTATGGGTGCGGCCAGCCGAGCCATGTTCACCGAGATTGCCCTTCAGTTAGACAGGGCACAGGAGGTAAGAGGACTCAGTTAGTAAATTCTTCAGTTCCTCATAATAACCAGACTCAGGCAGGACGTGCACCAGCTAGATCCGGCAACACAAGCGGTGGCCCAAACCGTTTATATGCTTTGACCGGGTGTCAGGATATCGATGCTTGTACTGATGTTGTCACAGGTATACTCACCGTTTTCAGTTTCGATGTTTATGCTCTCATGGACCCTGGATCCACCCTATTCTATGTCACCCCTTATATTGCTAAGAAATTTGGTATTGAACCCGAAAAGCTAAAAGAACCTTTTGAAGTGTCTACTCAAGTTGGTGAGTCAGTCATAGCCCGACGTATCTATAGGGGCTGTTCAGTCAAAGTCTATCACCATGTTGTTCCAGCTGACCTATGTGAGTTAGAAATGGTAGATTTTGATATAATCATGGGCATAGACTGGTTATATTCATGTTATGCATCAGTTGATTGTAGAACCAAAGCTGTAAATTTTAAGTTGCCTAATGAGCCAGTCTTAGAGCAGAAGGGTGATTCAGTAAGTCCTAAGAGTGGGTTTATTTCTTACCTCAAGGCAAGAAAAATGGTGTCTAAGGGTTAAATCTATTATCTCATTCGGGTTAGGCATTCAGCTTCCCAGACCCCAACTCCTCAGTCAATCTCTGTTGTTAACGAGTTTCCAGAAGTCTTTATCGAGGACCTTCCCGTAATTCCTCCTGATAGGGAAATTGATTTCTCAATTGATCTACTTCTAGTTACGAAACCTATATCTATTCCACCATATAGGATGGCTCCAGCTGAATTACGAGAGCTTAAGGCTCAACTCAAAGATCTTCTACACAAGGGTTTTATACGACCTAGTGTATCTCCATGGGGTGCCCTAGTCCTTTTTGTTCACAAGAAAGATGGTTCTTTGCATATGTGCATTAACTATCGCCAGCTCAATAAAGTCACGATCAAGAATAAATACCCTTTTCCACGAAGATTGAGGCCATGTGATTTCTAGTGAGGGTGTTCAGGTTGACTCTCAGAAGATTGAGGCCGTTAAGAATTGGCCTAGACCCACATCAGTTCAGATATCCGCAGTTTCTTGGGTCTAGCAGGATATTACCGACGTTTCGTAGAGAGGTTTTCTTGTATTTCAGCACCATTGACCGAGTTGATGAAAAAGGAAATTAAATTTCAGTGGTCAGATACTTGTGAGCGCAGTTTCGAGGAATTGAAAACGAGACTGACTTCTGATCCAGTTTTGACGCTGCCAGAAGGAACTAAAGGGTTCGTGGCTTATTGTGATGCTTTGGGAGTTGGTCTCGGATGTGTCTTAATGCAGCATGGTAAGGTTGTAGCTTATGCATCTCGTCAGCTCAAGGTTCACGAAAAGAATTATCTGACTCATGACCTAGAGTTGGCAGCTGTAGTTTTTGCCCTTAAGAAATGGCGTCATTATTTTTATGGAGTACATGTTGATATTTTCACAGATCATAAGAGCCTACAGTATATCTTCAAGCAAAGGGAGCTGAATCTTAGGCAAAGAAGATGGCTCGAATTGCTTAAGGATTATGATGTGGATATTCTCTATCATTCAGGGAAAGCGAATGTTGTAGCCGATGCTCTTAGTCGGCGTTCCATGGGAAGTTTAGCCCACGTTGACGCAAACAAGAGAGTTATGACAAAGGAAGTTCACAGTTTGGCCAGTCTTGGAGTTTGACTTTTGGACTCCGAGGATGGTGGTGTGGTTGTTCACAATAGAGCTCTTTCCTCTTTAGTCGTTGAAGTCAAGGAAAAACAGTTTAATGATCCCTATTTGTTGCAGCTAAAAGAAGGGATTCATAAGCATAAGACGACGACTTTAAAACAGAGGGGAGATGATGGTACCTTGAGATACTGAGGCAGATTGTGTGTTCCAGATGTAGATGGGCTTAGAGAGCGAATCATGTCAGAAGCTCACAACTCTATGTATTCCATTCACCCAGGTTCCACTAAGGTGTATCATGATCTTGAGGAGATTATTGGTGGAACGATATGAAGAAGAATGTGGCAGATTTTGTAGCTAAGTGTCTGAATTGTCAGCAAGTGAAGGCCGAACACCAGAGGCCTGGTGGCTTGGCTCAGAATATTAATATTCCTATTTGGAAATGAGAAATGATCAATATGGATTTTGTATCAGGTCTACATCGTTCAGCTAGGAAACATGACTCTATTTGGGTGATCGTTGACCGGCTTACTAAGTCGGCGCACTTCTTGCCAATCAAAACCACAGATTCAGCAGAAGATTACGCCAAGTTGTATGTTAATGAAATTGTCAGATTACATGGGACCCCAGTGTCCATTATTTCAGATCGTGGTGCTCAGTTCATAGCGAACTTCTGGAAATCCTTTCAGAAATGATTGGGTACCAAGGTGAACCTTAGTACGGCTTTTCATCCGCAGACAGATGGCTAGGCAGAGCGTACTATTCAGACTCTTGAGGATATGTTGAGAGCATTTGTCCTAGATTTTAAAGGTAATTGGGATGATCACTTACCTCTTATTGAGTTTTCTTATAATAACAGTTATCATGCTAGCATTGGGATGGCACCATTTAAAGCTCTGTATGGGCGAAGGTGTAGGTCACCGATTGGTTGGTTTGAAGTTGGTGAAGCAGAATTATTAGGGCCATATTTGGTTTATCAAGCTATGGAGAAAGTCAAGTTAATTCAAGAGCGTTTGAAAACGGCTCAGAGTCACCAGAAGTCTTACACAGACGTGAGGCGAAGAGACTTAGAATTTCAAGTTGATGATTGGGTGTTCCTTAAAGTCTCACCCATGAAGAGATCTGTGAAAGGCCGGTCTAGCAGCTTATGAACTTGAGTTTCCACAAGATTTGGTTGATGTACATCCAGTGTTTCATGTGTCCATGTTGAGAAAGTGTATAGAAGACCCGTCGTTGGTTGTTCCTGCTGATACTATAACAGTTAAGGATGGTTTGACCTATAAATAGATCCCCGTAGCCATTCTTGATCATCAGGTTCGCAAGTTGAGAACTAAGGAAGTGGCCTCAGTGAAAGTGTTATGGAGAAGTCAGAAAGTTGAGGAAGCTACATGGGAAGCCGAGGAGGATATGAAATCCAAGTACCCATTTTTTTTTTGAAGAGCAAGCAGAGAACTCTCAAGGTAACTTTCATACCCCATGTCATGTCATGTCTCAAGTTTCACGCTCATGTTATGTATCCAACGCTAATGTCTCATGTTTCAGTATTCATACCTCTATGTAATCACGTCATTTCATGTCCCATGTTTCATGTTATGTTCCTTCATGTTCATGTATTCAAGCCAAGTCTAGTCCCAATCTTAACTACGACCCATCATTCGAGGACGAATGATCCCAAGGGGGAGATATTGTAACACCTCATACTCTCATACTAAACCATATCGGTAACATTCCGTAAGTTCGAATTAGGTCCTAATGGGTAATATTGGTATTATAATGACATGTTAGTTATATGAATCCCTTCGGGATGATTTCGGGCAATAGATAGTCGTTTTGAAGTCAAACCAAAAAGTGAAATCCTTAAGGCCTTCTAAATCTGTCTAAATCTGAGACAATCTTCATTCATTTCCAGTTTTCGAGAATGTTCGTTAATAATTTGAGAAAACTTCCTTGTTTAAAGTTGTATATGACTGAAATACCTTTCCAACGGTATATTGTGGAGATCAAACGGACATCCGTACAAAGAGTTATGGCCATTTTACTGAAGGTGGCAGAGCTGAATCTTCATTCATGGCCAGTTTTCGAGAATGTAAGTTAGTAATTTGAGAAGACTTCCTTCTTGAAAGTTGTATATAATTGAAATAACTTTCCAACGGTATATTGTGGAGATCAAACGGACATCCGTACAAAGAGTCATAGCCATTTTACTGAAAGGTGGAAGAGCTGAATCTTAACTGAAAATTTCACCCAATGTACACCCAAGGAGTATTGGACGTACTTTCAAGTACGGACCATACATCCTAGGACGTACATTGCCCGTTTTTGGCAGAAAACTCGTTTAGAATGGGTATGGTCTTATTTTGTTCCCATTTTTCATTCTCCCAAATCCTAAGGACGAAATTCTTCTCTCCCAAACTCAAGATACTCTAAGGTAAGCCATTCTAAGTCATTCCAAGTTAATTCTAACATGTACCCATGATTACTAATCAAGAATTCACCATTCCTAACCTAGGATTTTCAATAAAACTCACATAAAGATCAAGATTCTAGCTTTTGGAGTTCTTCTTCAAAATTCAAGTCTTTAATTCAAGTTTTAGAGCGATTAAGGTATGTAGAACTTCTATCCATGTGTGGGAATCTCTACGTTCTTCCCCCACGCTCCGTTTCTTGATATCGATGAAGTTCAAATCCTAGGGCATTAAACCCAACAAATTGGTTGCCCGTATTTATATATTTATGAACATGAATTTTGTATCTATATTCGTTATTGTATTCCTAATCTTCCATTACGGTTATTAGGAACCCTAGTTTAATCCATGAATCATGAATTCTTCCTCATGTGTTCTCATTATGTTTATATGAAGCTTCATGATTTTATCTAGCAAGTTACAAGCATGTTTTCAAGTTAATTATATAAGTATTTATGATTATCATTATTATTATTATTATTATTATTATTATTATTATTTATGAATCAAGAACATGTTTGCAAGACTATGACAAGTATCTCATGAAATCATGATCTCACAAGCTATCATGATAATTCATATGTTTTGGGATTTGCTTAGTTAACCGAGAAGGCTCAGTAAAGCCTGAAACTACGTAGCCACCATAGGATAAGGATTGTCAGTAAGGAGGCAACACCTTCATTATGCAGTTTGGATCCTTACATGCTTATTATTATTTAAATCTCATATCCTTGGCAAGGTGTGAGTGTTCTGCTGGTAGGACGCAAGTACCAGATCATGTTGTCGGTTATACTATAGCATTCTCCATGTTACAAGCAGTTATATATACATGTATTTTCATTGGTTTACTGTTTTCAAACTTTACTCATGCTCATGTTTAGGTTATATTCAGTTTCAGTTCATGTCCTATACCTATATTGTGCCATGTTCTTCATTTCAGCAGGTTTTACATACTAGTACTATTCACCATGTACTAACGTCCCTTTTTTTCTCGGGGGCCTGCACTTCACGGTGTAGATACCGATTTTCAGGAGCATACACTTGCGTAGTAGGATCACCTCAGTTATCAGCTTATTGGTGAGCCCCACTTCTCTCGGGGTTCAACATAGAGTCTGCACTAGTATTCAGTTTATGGTAGTACAGGGCCATGTCCTGGCAGTTAGTATTCAGATATGTTTTAGAGGTTTCATAGACAGATGTTAGTACACAGATTCAATTGTGCTTTTATGTTTGCAGACTATTACGTTTTCATGATATGTCATGCCATGAGATTACTTCAAGACTTTATTCCGCAATTATATTTTCATGATTCATTTAAATTGCATCATATAGATTATGTTATTTTGATGCCCATGTTGACAAGCAAGCCATGAGGTTCGCTCGGACACATGCAAGCAAGGCCCGAGTGTCGTGTTGCACCCAAGCCATAGCTCGGGGCATGACAATTTCCCCTCACCGATGGCCGCAACATCGGCTTCATCTCCCGAAGCCTCTTCCTCATCCTGCCTTCATACCTTGGTGGATTTTGAAAGGCCTGCAAAATAGAAAGAACGAAATAATTAAATGATTATGGCATAATATAAAATGAGGTAGAACAGCACCTTGGTCAGAGACTCACCAAGATTCTCGGCTTCCCATCTACCCTTGGATAATAAACGCTAGTTACGTTCGGCGTAAATAAGCTGACTGTAAAAAATTTCGATCCATTTCTCCAAGTTAGCGACCGCGTTAAGGGTTAGGGGAATTGCTGCAAACATATAAACAAATATAAATTTATCACAGATGGAACATTAGAGGTGACACTTGGCTGTCTAAAAATATGTTTCACGTACGGTTGGGGTTCCACTTCTCGGGAAACGGCATCCTATTGGCAGGGATGAGATCCTCGGTCCTTACCCGAACGAATCTTCCCTGCCAGCCTCAGTCCCTATCCTCATCAAGTCTAGAGAAGGGAGCTTTCCTTGCTCATCGTGTGAGCTTAATCATACCACCCCGAAATACTCGGGGCCTATACAACCAGAGGAGGTGATTGATCGTGAAATATTCATTCACGTTATTCGCAAAATAACGGAGGAGTGTAACAATCCTCCAAAATGAGGGGTGGATCTGACCGAGACAGATCTCATACCTCTTGCAAAAGTCCACGATCACCAAATCGAGTGGACCAAATGTGAAGGGGTATGTGTAAACGCTAAGATCCCCCCCTCTCACACACACATGGGTTGTGATGGCTTCAGCATGCTCGAGAATAATGACCTTTTTGTCTTCCCAACCACAGTCCTTCTTGACCTGTTCGAGTTTATTCAAGGGAATTGTGCATATATAATCCGATATTTCAGCACCTCGATCCCCTTGCTAAGAAGGCTCTCGACCTTAAAATTTTTGGTTGTAACGTAGTCAGATAGGACATAATCTGACAATTTTGATTCCGATTTTGGGGTCGAGGAAGACTCACCAGTTTTGGCCTTCGAAGACTTAGTCATTGTTCTGAAAATAGCGAGGTTTCAAGGTTTGGTATGAAGGTTTGAAGGTTTGGGTAGATTTGTTGAAGGTATGAAGTGTTGGAAGTTTAAATGTGTAAATATATGAAGGTATGCGTATTCAAAGACACGATGGTAACTTTGGAAAATGAAATTCTGAAAGTAAAAAATGAAAGGGAAAGCTTGACTTTTATAGGGAGAGGCCGAGACGGTTGACATTCCGTAACCGACGCCTCACCTAACCGGGTTATGACACATGGCTAATGTCAGAGCGACATCACTGATGGGATGCTTGATCTTATCCGCTCACATGAAACTTACAGGAGAAGGAACCGGATCTACTTCCACTTCCCGTCGTTTCAAGCTATCGACTGTACATGGGTGAGAGCGAGGTCAAATCCGCTCACAGCTTCCCGTTATGTTAAGTAATGATTAGAGTCGGTATACGAGATTGAACGGGTTCCAACCAAGGGTGCCATAGTCGAGACTTCAATATAATACAGGTAAAATATCGATATTGGTTAAACCGAGACTGGAGGCGATCGAGTTTACCAAGTGTCGATCTTGACCGAGCATAGCCCGAATAGACTAAGAGCACCGAGATAGAATGAAAAGCAACAGAGTAGGCAAATATGGGGGCCATTGACGTGGCATTCAACTTTTCCCGCGTTATTTTAAAACTTACAGACTAAGGCATCTTCGAGCTCGACGTAACAAAACATGAACAAAGGTAAAGTTCAAACGGAGGGCAAAGGCAAAGTGCATTCAATAAAAACTGGTAAAAGGCCGATCTATGAGTTCTATTAATTTTCTTCATATAACGAATTTCTGATTTTCTCGGTTACATCAGTTCTGCAAAACAAAAAGACCTAACTTATGGTCCTAAACTAGAACAGAAGGGAATCCAAACTCGGTATAGTGAATTGAAGGTTGAGAAATTTGGCCTACACCATATGGTACTAATACAATATTAAGCATCAGCTAAATGATCTCGGGATTATCCTTAGGAGCGGTCGAACTAGGGTCGTTTGGTTTAGGTAGATCACCCTCATCAAGAACGATCATCGGGGGTGGCCCATCATGAGGTATTTTCCATCGAGTCTCCATGATATGGTGCGTTCTGACCCGAGAGCCTATCCCTGAAGGAACAGTCGAGGTGCTTCTAGAAACTCGCCGATCAGACGTTCTCACCGACGCAGACGCAGTCTTTCTTCCCCCAATGGCATCTTCGGCATCCTCTTCAACAATGTTTTTTCCTTTCGAGGACCTTTTCATTGGGAGCCTTGAAAACCAAAGAATCAAGGTTAGGATATGAAATGGAAAAACTAAGGAATCCTACAAACAGATTGAAAATTACCATGGTTCCTACCTTTCCACCCCTTAGGTGCCATACTCCTCCAAGAACGGCCCACATCAGGAGAAGCTCCTAAAGAGCAACTACCCATTCAAAAATAGTGATTACGAGCTCAGGCTCGACCGGATTCGGGTTCGAATTCCATATCTTCGGGAAATATACGGATAGGGGACGGTGGAGTTGGAATGTACGAATCATTATGTATCGATATAGCCATCCCCGGTCATAGTCATCTTCCGAATCTATGAGACCTCGAGTTCCACGAGGAAGCAGATGGACTATGCCCCCTCGGATTACCCGGGGGACATATATATGTATCAAATGGTCGAGGGTAAAAGAAACCCCAACTATGTTGGCTAAAATTTCTAGACGGTACACGAGCCTCCAAATATGTGGAGCAATTTGGCCGATACAAACGCGGTATCGACGACTGAAGTCCTCAATCATTTAAGGAATGGAAAGAGGAAACCCGATGGCAAAGGGGCAGGTATAGGTCATCGAATAACCAACAACATGATGATTGATCCTTACCCCAGTCTCAACAGGGCGGACGTCGACATCCATACCGAGGCTGTAATCATTTCCAACCGCGGGGATGGTAGCATCGTCGATAAAGGATTCTATTTCTACACAGAATCGAGATGTGAAGATATCTTGCAATCGTTTGTATATTTGAAACTGGCAAGGAGAATGTCCGCACCAAGAAATTCTAACTCCTTCTCGAAGTCGGTCGCTTCCATCGCTGACAAGGGCGGTGAATGTGATGGTGATGAAGAATGGTCTGCACTTTGGGTTGGCAACGGTAGAGAAGTCATGCTCAAGATTAAAAACGTAGTGCCAAGTGATGAAGAATGATGGTTTAAGAAAAGCTCTAAACTCAGAAGAGAATGTGGAACTTGCGAGCAAAAGTTTTTTGAAAAGATGAGGTTTAGGGTTTAAGGGCAAGAAGGAAGTATACGGGCCTTATATAATGGGGAGTACACAAGGTTTTTGAAAGATTTAAGGACTCTGACAAAGGGCGGGTTCACAAGAATAATTAGGCGGCTAAAGTAATTGTGAACTGGCATCGGGGAGAGTGTAAGGATTTTATGGGAACGTCTTTTCCAAGGCGGCTACGGCCAACTAGGTTTTATCCGAACCCATTTCCCGAAGTTATTGCTTCCCTCCGAAAAATTTGGGGGGGAGGGGGGGCTATCTGTATACGGGTAAAACCGAGGACAAGATATCCCTAATTAAGTTCATGATGATTATTGTGGATCGGAGGAGTCCTAATCGTGGTCAAAGTCGAGTGTTGGAATGTAGCCAGACCGACCACATCTGGTCCCGAGTTGTCGAGTTCGATTGGAGCCAGATACCGAGATAGGATGGGAAGGCGGTTCATCATGATAAGTGAGGGTCCGAAATATCCGCCATTAGCTAGATATTTCAGCACCGATCTCGCTCGTCATTTATTAAAGATTATGTACCTTATTTAGACTTGTACTAGGGTTAGGACTCCTCTACTATATAAAGAGGAGGCCCCCCTTTATTTTTGACTGGTTCTTCACACGCACAACATACAGAGCTATACAATTTGATTCTAAGTGTTCATCCATTTTTCTAAAGTGTTCTGTCATTGTTTATTACTCAATCACTGTAGTACGAGCCCGGTCCTCTGGACCCGAGCCAATTGATCGGTCGTTCCCTAAGGCCAATTGCTGCTTTACTGTGATTTGATTGTTTCTTACTTGCATTTATATTATTATTTATTGTTTATCGTAATTCGTATTAAATTAAATCACATATCTTTTGCATCGCGTATAAATCTAATTGTTATCCATTTTAAGGGTAAACAAGCTACAGTAGCCTCAGGGAGTTCATTACAACCAAAATTAAAGTGGCAACAGGACTAGCGGTAGATGAAGTAATTGCTATTGCCAATGAAGATACAGAGATGGTAATGGGCACTTGTTAAAGAACAGTCATTGATTGGTCTAGATTTAGCAGTTCCAGTGAAATCCTTGATATGTGCGTCTAGGAGTGTGCAAATTTTGGCCCATCGGTTTGAGTTTATTTAGTAGTTTAATCATTAACCTAATTATAAGGTACCGTTAAATTTACCTTTTTTTATCCTTAATAGTAATATACGTATAAAAGTAGCCGTAGAATTAGAAATCCTATTCCGAATTTCCTATTTCTATTCCTTAAGCAGAGAAATAGGAAAGTATTTTCTAGAAATACTAAGCTTATAAGCAAGTGCACCGTTAAGCCTTTTTGTATCATGAGTGTCAGCAGTTAATATTAGATCAATTTTAAAAAATATGTACATAAAATATCTAGTTTTGCGGTCAAAATAATGAGTTCACGTGCTCCAAAAATACCACATAAATCTGTCCGTGTTCCTATCCAATGAATGGCTGCATTGTTATCTCTCCGGTAAAAGGCAAATGAAATCAACCTTGTTATGTACCATGATATAATCTCAAATTGAAAATGATATCAAGGAAAATGTTGGAGCTAAGTCCAGGTTGAATATGCTAAAAAGTTATAGTTTTACATTAGTTGTTTGTTGTGGTAACACATGCTAATGAGGAAGAATTGTGACAGTTAAACATCTTAAAGATCACCATTGTTGAAGAAAATGCATATTAACAAATGGAAACAAGAGGAGAAAGAAAAAATATCTAGAGGAACAAGTTGGTTGTTATGTGTCACTTGAGCCTAAAGTCTCTCACTTGAGCCTAGAGTCTCTCAGAAACAGTCTCTCTATCTTCACAAGGTAGGGGTAAGATCTGCATACACTCTACCCTCTCCAAACCACTTGCGGACACTAGGTATGTTGTTGTTATTTTCGGTTGGTCGTTAGCCCTATAATACATTTCTTATCGGTTAAACCGATATCTGAACCGTTAAGGACCGTTAACTGAACCGTTAAGGACCGTTAACTGGTTAACTGATAGCCAATAACACAAATATTATTGCTTCAGTTTATCATTATATCATGGTTACAAACCGATAACATAAAAACTTACTGAATCGAACCAATCGATAATTAAGCAGCCCTACTTGCATCTTCAAGATAAAAAGGGGTGGTGCGTCACAAAGAGAGAAGTTTATGCAAGTGGGCATGGTAGCACCATGCTTTGCTAAGCTATCTGCAACCTAATTTTACTCCCTATACAAGTGGTGGATTAAAGAATCACCATGCCACTGGAATATTGACCTACGTATCATCAATGTATTAGCACAATGTGGATTGTTTTGCCTAAGTAAAGCTAATACCTCTTTGGCATCAGTTTCGATCTGTAATTGAGTGAGTTCGATATTGTAAAGCTAGTTTCAGGCCTAACTATAGAATGCAGCAGACACAGTCAATAATGTTGGGCTAAGCCACCCACCCACACTATAGTATGGTGTGATAACGTCCATTCTAAGCTAAGCTAAGCATATAGGATTTTTCGAGGAAATGGATTCTTATGGCACTTATAATTTAAATAAGGATGACAAAATCAATTGAACTTTTTTTTTTCCTAAGACCCGACACCATTAAAAGTATCCTTACACATTTATATGTTGCTTCCTTTTATTTAATTTTAACTATTAATGTATACTAGGACTTTATTCGCACACCCAAATATTTTCAACTCAAATTAAGTTGCATGCATAGATATGGCCCTTCACCAAGCCCCCCTAACTATGTTCTTCATGACCCATTAATCCAGGGGTTTATCTGAAGATTAACTGTATCTCACAAATATCATCCGAGTATTTACCATCACCAAATCACACAAGATAATTTCTCCTTGTGTGTGAGTCTTCAAATATCGCAAAGATAGTAAACTGAGTCCCATGCCACAACTTTGCAATCTCTATATTCGTCTCAATGCACCATAAATTCTAACACTACCTAATTGTGATATAATATTATTTGTTCAATACTTTGAGCAAATACACATGATTTTCGGAGAAGGCTTCCACGAATACATAATAGGAAATACTCTCACACAAAGTATAGAACTCGGTTCTTTGTTATCACTACCCCCTCTTAGTTGTTCCTAGAAGAATTTATGATCCTCCTTGTATTCTTAGTTGGCAAGTTGTCTTATTTTTCTCATAAACCATGGCAATATACTAGTATTATTTTCACCTGAAAAAAACAGAAATTAACTAGATTAACAACCCATATTGACAATAAACTAAAAATAACCCTACTTTTTCAAAACCATCAGACTTTAACTTTTCTAAGTACTTGACTAACGTTTTTTAGCCAAATCTAAACCTACGTTTTCTCTCTCTCAAACAGCCTTTTCTTCCTTTAATTTAGGGATTTATTTTTCATTAAGCATATACCATATTTCTCTCTCTTCCACTAAAACGCACTTCTTACTTCACAGTTCACCCATTCCCTACAATCTCTCTTTCACTTTGAAAATTTGTATCATTGCCCATAACCTTCAATAGTGTTTTCATATTTTCTGTCTTACTGATTTTAATCGTACGAAGATGAAGAAACAATGGAAGATTGGTGATTTTGTCTAGCTAGATTCGTCGTTCTTCCTTCACTATTATTCGTTATATAATCATTGTATAATATGTATATTTTCATAGAAGATAAGAGACAGAGAAAATAAGTCATTTATACATTGTGTAATTTGTGTATAATCATTGTATAATAAATATATATATATTATATATTTAGTATGTATGCATTATATACTGATTATACACTGATTTTATACATGTAATTGTTGGTGAAGTCATTTATACATTGTGTAATACATGTATAATCATTATATAATATGTGTATAATCGGTGTGTGTACGTTATGGACTGATTATACATTGTTTTATACATTTATTATATGCATATAAATTTTCTGCATTTTTGGTGAAGATGTGGTAAAAAAAAAATTATGTATTGATTATACATTGTTTTATACATTATATATTAATTATACATTGATTTATACATTTATTATATGCATATAAATTTTCTAAATTTTTGGTGAAGATGTGGTTAAAAAAAATGGCTTCTTTCACCGAAGTTTTTTCAACGTTTGGAACAAATGTTTTGAAGACAATGAAATGATGCAGCTGTTGGAGAAATTTTAGGAATTGATACTTGGAGATAATGCATGAAAAGTCCGTGATTAGCTAACAGTCCTAGAGGGATTGTTTTAACTTGCCGCTTAAATAATTTATAGCTAAAGTTTGTAAAGTCAACCAAAAGTAAACTATATTACTGGGCTCGGCTATAAAGTAAACTAATTTATAGCATGTTTGACTCTCTCTCTCTTCCCCCTCTCTCTCTCTCTCTTCCCTCTCTCAACGGTAACAACAACTCCCCACCCCACCCCACCCCCCTCCTTCCTGGCAACGAACCACCGTCGGCGGGTATACTTTTCCGGCCAGGCCCTCTTCTTTTTCTCTCCTTCTCTCTTCTCTTCTCTTCTCTTTTCCTTTCTTTTCTTTGTTTTTTGCCTCTTGTCTTCTCGTTTCTGCATTTGGAAACCTCCGCCAGTGGGTTTCCGGCGGTGAACAGTGCTCCGGCAGTGAACAGTGCTCCGGCGGCGAACAGGTTTTTTTTTTGTTTTGAAATTGTTTTCACCTGGAGTTGGTACCTCTGGTGGCTCATATTAATTCATGTGTCTTTTAACCTTGTTAAATCTTGCCTGCTACACATTCTTGACTCTTGACTTTAAATTCTTGCCTTTATTCCTTTAGCTTAGAGTGCTATCTTTCTTGTCATAGTAACTTGACTTGCATATAGTCTCTTGATAACTGTGCTTTAGTATTGATTCTTGTTTGTTTTAGATAAATCTTTGATTTGCTTTTATTTCCCTTAGTGGCTATAGTGAGTGATGGTATACTAGGTTCATGTTCTCGGTCGGGGACGGAGGCTAGGGTTAGAGGGGGTAAGTGGGGTCAGAGAGCGTCTAGGTTGAGAGTAGGGTCCTGGAACATTGGGACTTTGACGGGGAAATCCATAGAGCTAGTTAATATTCTTAAGGAGAGGAAGATTAATATAGCTTGCATCCAGGAGACCAAATGGGTAGGATCTAAAGCTAAGGATGTGGACGGGTATAAGTTATGGTTCTCGGGTAAGTCAATGTATAGGAATGGGGTAAGCATTTTAGTAGATAGTGAGCTAAGGGACCAGGCCGTAGAGGTTAGGAGGGTCAATGACCGGATGATGGCGGTTAAGTTAGTTGTGGAAGGGTTTACCTTGAACATTATTAGTGCTTACGCACCACAAGCGGGCTTGGACGGGGAGGAGAAGAGGAGCTTCTGGGAGGATTTGGATGAAGTGGTGGGAGGTATACCGCCCACCAAGAAGTTATTCATGGGAGGAGATTTCAATGGACACATCGGCTCAACCTCGGGGGGTTATGATGAAGAGCATCGAGGTTTCGGCCTCGGAGTCAGGAATGGAGGAGGAGTCTCACTTCTGGATTTCGCTAAAGCCTTTGGATTGGTAGTAGCTAACTCGCGTTTCCCGAAGAGAGAGCAGCACTTGGTAACCTTTCGTAGTTCGACAGCTGCGACATAGATAGACTTTTTGTTCCTTATAAAAGAGGATAAAGGTCTTTGTAAAGACTGCAAGGTCATTCCGGGTGAGAACGTTACGACCCAACATAAGCTTTTGGTGATGAATTTGGGGATTACGAGGAAGAAGAGGAAGAGGGTCGCAGATGACCTGCCAAGGATTAGGTGAGGGAGTCTGACTTTGTCGAGTGCCCAGGAGATGGGGGAGAAGTTGATGGCTATGGGGCCTTGGGAGAGTAGAGGGGACGCGAGCAGTATGTGGGATAGGATGGCGAGCTGCATTAGGGAAACAGCTAGAGATATCCTGGGAGTCTCGAGAGGTCGCCGTGGTAGGCGACGTGGGGACTGGTGGTGGAATGGAGAAGTCCAGGGAAAGGTGGAAGCAAAGAAAGTGGCGTACGCGAGGTTGGTAGACAGCAAAGATGAGGAGGAGAAACGGACGAATAGGAAAAGGTATAAGATTGCGAGAAAGGAAGCGAAGTTGGCAGTTTCGGCGGCAAAAACGGCAGCTTTCGAACGTCTATATGCAGAAGTAGAGGACAAAGGCGGGGATAAGAAGTTGTTCAGGCTAGCCAAGGTGAGGGAGAGAAAGGCACGGGACTTGGATCGAGTAAAGTGCGTCAAGGAAGAGGATGGCAAAGTATTGGTAGAGGAAGCTCTCATTAGACGGAGATGGCAGTCATACTTCCATAAACTCTTGAACGAGGAAGGTGAGAGAGACATTGTGTTGGGAGATTTGGAGTACTCTGAGAGGCGTCGCGACTTTGGGTATTGTAGGAGTATAAAGGTGGAGGAGGTTAAGGGTGCTGTTCGCGGGATGCGGAGGGGAAGAGCTACCGGTCCTGACGAGATCCCTGGGGAGTTTTGGAAGAGTGCGGGCAGGGCAGGTTTAGAGTAGTTGACTGGATTATTTAATGTTATTTTTAAGACGGCGAAGATGCCTGAGGAATGGAGGTGGAGTATGATGGTCCCTTTGTATAAGAACAAAGGTGATATTCAAAGTTGCAACAACTATAAAGGGATCAAGCTGCTAAGCCACACAATGAAGGTGTGGGAAAGGGTGGTGAAGATGAGGGTGAGAAGAGGCGTGCCCATTTCAGAGAACCAGTTCGGATTCATGCTGGGGCGCTCGACTACAAAAGCCATCCATCTTGTGAGGAGACAGGTGGAGCAGTATAGGGAGAGGAAGAAGGACCTGCACATGGTTTTCATCGACCTAGAAAAGGCTTACGACAAAGTGCCAAGAGAGGTTTTATGGAGATTCTTGGAGGCCATAGGTGTACCTGTAGCATACACTAGGGTGTTCAAGGACATGTATGAGGGAGTCAAGACCAGGGTAAGGACAGTGGGAGGAGACTCGGAGTACTTTCCAGTGGAGATGGGGTTGCACCAAGGATCAGCTCTTAGCCCATTTTTATTTGCTCTAGTGATGGATTGTCTGACGCGGAGAATTCAAGGTGAGGTGCCATGGTGTATGTTATTTGCGGATGACATAGTCTTGATCGACGAGACACGTAGCGGAGTGAACGCTAAGCTGGAGGTTTGGAGACAAACTCTGGAGTCTAAAGGGTTGAAGTTGAGTAGGACCAAGACAGAGTACATGGAGTGCAAGTTCAGTGACGTGACACATGAGTCTGGCGTAGAAGTGAGGCTTGGTACCCAGGTCATCCCAAAGAAAAGAAGTTTCAAATATCTCGGGTCTATTATACAAGAAAATGGGGATATTGATGATGATGTCTTACATCGTATTGGCGCAGGGTGGATGAAATGGAGGTTTGCTTCAGGAGTGTTGTGTGATAAGAAGGTGCCACTAAAACCTAAAGGCAGGTTCTACAAAGTGGTTGTGAGACCAACCTTGTTGTACGGGGCAGAGTGTTGGGCAGTCAAGAGCTCTCACGTCCAAAAGATGAAAGTTGCGAAAATGAGAATGTTGCGATGGATGTGTGGGCACAACAGGCGAGATAGGATTAGGAATGAAGATATCCGGGATAAGGTTGGAGTAGCATCAGTGGAGGACAAGATGAGGGAAGCGAGGCTGAGATGGTTTGGGCATGTGAGGAGGAGAGGCACAGATGCTCCAGTGCGGAGATGTGAGAGGTTAGCTATGGATGATTTCAGAAGAGGTCGGGGTAGGCCGAAAAAGTATTGGGGAGAGGTGCTGAGACAGGACATGGCGCAGGTCCAGCTTACCGAGGACATGACCCTAGATAGGAGGTTTTGCAGGACTCAGATTAGGGTAGAAGGCTAGTAGGTAGTCGTTGTTTCGATCTATAGTCTATTGCCCTGTGTTTCTTGCTACTATATGTGGTTTCTTGTAATTCGATTATCTTATTTATCTATGGTAACTACTGTTCCCTTTTTTTTTCAGACTGCTTTATTTTGACATATTCGCTTTCTTTAGTTTCATTTGCATTCTGCTTTGAACCGCTTGTGCTTATCTAACCTTTCTCATTGTGATTTCTCTTGAGCCGAGGGTCTTTCGGAAATGGCCTCCCTGTCTTTCGAGATAGGGGTATGGTCTGCGTACACTTTACCCTCCCCAGACCTCACATTGTGGGATTTCACTAGGTATGTTTTTGTTGTTGTTGTTGTATCCCTGAAAAAAATAATGAGACTCGTGTATCGGTGGATCCTACCTATAATTAATTCATTACGATAACTTCTTTTATCCTCTTTTTCTTTCTCCTTTCTTCACTGAATTCCTTGTTTATCCATTTGTAAACAAGCAAGACGAGAGGAAATATTTTAAAAGCTAATCTACAAATAATTAGTACTGTAGAGCAGAATGCATTTCAAAGATAAAGAGGACCAGAGGAACATTGAAGAATGGTGTTTGGAAAATATGGAGAATAAAATAAAGCTCGAGGGGTGTTTTCAGCCACATAAGTAGAGGTGTACAAAGAAAACCGACAAACCGCATTAAACCGACAATCCGAAACAAATTGAGAAAAAAACCTAACTATTGATTTCACTACTAAAAAAACTAGTTTTCCCGACCTCAAAAAATGGCTATTTCCGACCACATAAGGTCGGTTTTGGCCAGAAACCGACCTCAAAACTGACCTCAAATTCAAGTCGGAAAATAGTGGGTTGGAATTATTACCGACCTCATGAGGTCGGTAAAGTTTTTTAGCCGGGCATTAATTAATTAAAATACCGACCTCATGAGGTCGGTAAAATTTTTTAGCCGGGTATTAATTAATTAAAATACCGACCACATTAGGTCGGTAAATTATATTAATTATATAATCATATGAGTTTACCGACCTCGTGAGGTCGGTAATTTATATGAATATATATGATATATTTTGCAAAAAACCGACCTCATGAGGTCGGTAATTTGCAATTTCTGGGAAAATTTTCCAGAAAACCGACCTCATGAGGTCGGTAATTAGCCACATGTTGAATAATTTTGCAGAATACCGACCTCATGAGGTCGGTAATTTGCAATTTCTGGGAAAATTTTCCAGAAAACCGACCTCATGAGGTCGGTATGCTGCAAAAAACATTGTAGCACCTACCTGTTATTCCAGCTGCCTCCCTGTCAAGATGAAAATAATTTTACTTTCAACTAAAACGAGCCCAAATAGCTGCCAACAATACACCAAACTACTATAAATACATAAAACAATAAGCTACTATTACAACACATATATTACAACCACCAAAACATCAAATTCAATTCGAAACTACTTCAGAGTTGAATAAAAACGTCAATCAAACATTCACAAGAGACATTAATTAAGCTACTTCAACCTTCGCAAACATCAAAACAACATTAAACTACTTCAACATTGGTAAACATCCACAAAACATTAAACTAGTATACACTAAGTTAGTCTACAACATTAGACTACTTTACCCCTCGCTAATCCACAAATCCACCATAACATTAACATTCAAACATGCCTTTGTGTGTTTGACACGTGAGTCCCATCATCAATCGCAAGGTTTTCTGGTGTGCTGCAAAAAAAATTGTAGCACCTACCTGTTATTCCAGCTGCCTCCCTGTCAAGATGAAAATAATTTTACTTTCAACTAAAACGAGCCCAAATAGCTGCCAACAATACACCAAACTACTATAAATACATAAAACAATAAGCTACTATTACAACACATATATTACAATCACCAAAACATCAAATTCAATTCGAAACTACTTCAGAGTTGAATAAAAACGTCAATCAAACATTCACAAGAGACATTAATTAAGCTACTTCAACCTTCGCAAACATCAAAACAACATTAAACTACTTCAACATTGGTAAACATCCACAAAACATTAAACTAGTCTACACTAAGTTAGTCTACAACATTAGACTACTTTACCCCTCGCAAATCCACAAATCCACCATAACATTAACATTCAAACATGCCTTTGTGTGTTTGACACGTGAGTCCCATCATCAATCGCAAGGTTTTCTGGTGGTCTCCGGGGAACCGCTGTCTCGTTAGCCTTCTTTGTTTTCTTACCCCTCTTTTCACCTGCCATTTACACAATAATATATGTAAGTATCGCAAATATAAATTAATAGAAAAGGGACAGCTTCAAAATTTATTTAAATAATTCACCTATTTAACTAAAATCAACGAACTACATAGTACATATGATCTGTTTGTAAGTTTATTAATCTGGTCATGAGAGTGAGCTTTTTGCTTCTTTTTTTTTTTGTTCTTCATGATTTAATTGTTGTTTGACACTTTTTATCACAGTCTACTCTAGTACTCTTTCCAAGTTTCCAGTAGCATTTGAGAAATTCTGGAGGGTTCTGTATTCTGTATAGGATTCTTTAAAATGGCAGTAACATTTTAAGAGACTAAATCTTCGAGTTATCTTTGATGTTAAACACTTAAACCTTCATATTTTATCCTACAGAGTTACATTTTAGAACCTTAAACATTACTCACATTTTTTCCCTTTTGTAATTTTGTACTGTGTTCTTTCTAGAGGTGAGAAGGCATTTTGCAGCAGTGATTGCATATACAAAGTAATCAATCTCTTAATAATGCACACATCATCATAAACAAAGTAATGATAAATCATGTTAGCCCAGACTCTGCCAAGAACCAAAGTGCCTCACATGATGGTGACATTGTTTCGGTTAAGGTCTTAACTCACATCTTAAAATCAGACCAGATTGTCTCGTATATGATCAGATGCCGAAAATGCAGCCAGTAAAAAATTCAGTTTCTTTCTACAGCTTAATACTAGCATAAATTATCTGCTTTCACATGTTATATACTCTCTTACCTTTTAATGGCAAAAACAAGTAACTACTCAGTAACATATAAGGCCATATGACCAAGTGTATGGAGTTTTTTAATGGCAAAAACAAGTAACTACTCAGTAACATACAAGGCCATATGACCAAGTGTATGGAACTAAGATCATAATATGAGATTTCTGGACACAGAGAAAAATATTGCGTCACTATTATCTAGTAGAAGATATGGAAAACTCTCTAACCATCAACAGGGAATAAAATTAATATCAAAAAACACATTTGCCTATAGATCCACTAAGTATGCAAACTGTTCCTATGAAGTACAAGTTGTGACATGAGGAGGGTCCTGAATTACTTTTCTTCCACTTGGTCCATCATTATTATATTCCATAAGAAAAAAACAGAAAAATGTATTCCAAAGAAATATAAATGCAAACTGCTTACCCCGACAAATTGTGTTGTTACTCTGCCACTAGTGGATGCTACATAGAGTTTTTCAAGCACCTAAAAAAGTTTTTTAAAGAAAAAGTTTAGGAGTATAAGAAAATCAAGGTTGCTTAAAGAAAGAAGAAGATCTGTGACTAGAGCTGAGATGTTGTGGAATTGTTAAGGATAATTGTTCCAAAGCATTGTTGTACATTAGCCAGATGGGAAAATGCAGCTCTGGTTCCACGATCACAAGTTTACTAGGATCTGTAGGTACCAACTTAAGATGATGTCCAGATATATACCTGCCCACCGCTTGTTGCCCCTGCAAGCTAAGCATTCAAACTCTGTTGTGATCTGCGTCAAAACGGCATGGAATAGCAGTCATGCGTTCACTTCGTTAGGTAAAATCAATTTTCTTGTCAGCTGCTGAGATTACATCAACTCCTCTTTGCATATTGCCATTGTAGATGTAGGAATCATCCCAACCCATATTCCTCTGCTTCCCCAAGTGAACATATGTAGGAAATAATGTTGTTAGTCTGTTTTAACTAAGTATGCATAAGTGAGAAGTCAAATGTAAATAATATCCATATTAACATCTGATAATATGCGCACAACTGCGTATCTAACCAACACAAAATGGAACAAGCTATAAGTAAGCATCTGCTCAAGGTATTATCTCAAAAAGGAGGAATAAGCTTGTAGTGAATTCTGTCCCATAAACTTGATGCTCAAAGGAAAAGAACTTATATAGCTTATCACAAATGATCTTAACTTCAGATCAATAAAAAAGAGAAAGTAGAATAACTATGAACAATAGCTTCTGTACTCTAAAAATAAAAAGAACATCACTACATTAAAGGCTTAGCAGAGATGGTAATGAAATTTATAACATAAACTAAAATGTTATAATTTGGTATTAAGGGGCAAGCCTTACCTGAATGAGAAGATCCATGAGTTTCTGTGATTATAATGGGAGATCATAGATGTATCTTCATAATTATCGCCACTCAACAAATCAACTTTATTATCAATAGTGCACTAACCGAAATAAAAAGAAAAGAATTAGCCATGACAACTTCTGCTGCAGAGCTGATAATAAAAGTAATCAAGTAACGCGGTTAAAAATTTAAGATACATAGAATACTAAGCTCTTAATTTTCTCAACTATCCACAATATAATCTATAAGAATGGCATAACGTAAATACCGAGTGTACTGCTTTTTTGTGGAAGACGGTTTGCAAAGATTTTGGTTTATGTGCACTAACTTTTCTCAAATCCCAAATGCATGCACTACCATCTGTAGAACTTGTTGCCATAAAATTACAGTTGTCTGATGTAAAATCTATTGTATTAATGCTACTGAGCAGATGGCCAATAGTTTTTTATTGTTAAACCAAACTAATCCAAACCATTACATCATGTAAAATATAAGAACTTTCATGAATTAAAAATAGTACTGCTACTCTAGATCTGTTTAACATAAACTCTATAGTATCCCTGCACATTGTATCTTCATAATCATTGCTGCACTTTTGAGCATCAGGTGAGATATTAGTGTGCTTAGTATGAATGATCAAATGAACAGCTTAACTGCTTACATTTTTGACAGACAGAGAAGATATATTCACAAGCAGATAGCTTATGTATACTTTAACTCAGATTGATAGGGAACAAAGACAGCCAGAAAACTATGCTTTTCAGTTAAATTTGAGAGAAAAAGGATTGAAATGGTTCTGATGCCCTTAATGTTTCAGCTTTTATGATAGGACTCAAGCCTTATCCTTTAGTTAAAATCTCCTTCTCTTTCACATAAGACTACTTAACTATACTTTAACATGTACCAGGTCCTTAAGCACTAGCAGTCAGCATAGCAATACACATAGTTAAACTCTCCTTCTCTTTCACATAAGGCTACTTAACTATACTTTAACATGTACCAGGTCCTTAAGCACAAGCAGTCAGCATAACATTCACACAGGGAATCAAACTTCCAAGAAAGAACAAAGGAAGTCATGGGGAGGGGTTTGCCATGTTAACAGCAATAAAAGGTAAATATAAAGCCTATGACTTGAATAGGAAGGCACAACACAAAATAGAACAATGGGATGGCAAAACTCTAGGCAGAATGCAATAGTGTGAAACCTATAATTTGAACAGGTAGAAGCAGTACAAGTAGAAAACAAAGCAGACACACTTAAATTTTCAGAAATAGCCCAGAAGTGATGGAGTTCATAAGAATGAGACAAATACACAGGCATATATATATAAAGCTCTCATGCAAACAATAACTCAAAGAAATGAATGAAAGATACTGCAGAATCCATGTTTTTGATTTCAATGGAATCATGGACAAGAACATGTCATCTGTTTGCCTAGCAGCAATTCAGTTGAAATGCAGCAATAGCAAACTGTATGTAGTTAGTTAGTAGGAGAAATGGAAGCTATTTATACTTCAGTTTTTTGAGGAAAGGGTTAGATTCAACTAACTTTACATCTGACATTGACAAAAGAAACTCAAAACCTTCTGATTTTTCTTCTCTCCAGTGAATATGCAAAAGTATGACAGAAGTTCAAGAAAGAGAAAAAATTAAGACTAACAACATTTATTAAACAGCAAAAAAAACAAAACACAAAAAAGAAGATTACAGCTACTAAAAGCCAAGAATATGCAACCAAAGTTCACCCTTTTAAGCAGGACTAGTCAAACAACATGAAAAAAGATTACAACTACTAAAAGACATGAATAAGCAACCAAAGTACCCCTAGCTACTGCAAGTACATCAGGAGTTTAACAAACCACCTGCAAGTCCATAGCAAATTCATGGAACTCAAAACAACTTCAGCAGAAATGGCAACTAAAATAAGGGAAAGACTGGGTCAATTCCAGCCAAGGCTTTAACATTTTAGTAAGAGTTAACCAAAAAAGGGGAAGTAACTTTGGGAATTAAAATGAAAAAGGAAATTAGTGAATCAAAGGAGAAATTAGGGCTTACCTAGAAGATGGAAAATGAAGGTGGAGAGCAATGGAAGAAGAGAAGGGCGTGAGACATGGTGACGTCGCCGGAGTTATACTAGGGTTAGAGAGAGAGGGGGAGAGAACAGTGAGAGGAGAGAAGCAGAGAAATGGGAACGAATTGGGTCTGGGTGCATTTTAGTTCAGTGATTAAAATAATACCGACCTCATGAGGTCGGTATATTTAATAAGTTTATTTTTTATTTAAAATAATACCGACCTCACAAGGTCGGTATTATTTTAAATTAAAAAATAAAGTTATAATATTTATCAGGAAATAAATTTCCGACTTAGTGAGGTCGGTATATTATTTGTTCAAATTTTGGTACAATATTACCGACCTCATGAGGTCGGTTTATTTTAAAAAAAAATTAAAAAAAAATATTACGACTTTACCGACCTCATGAGGTCGGTTTTTTGAGGTCGGGAAAACCAGTTTTTTTAGTAGTGTTTGGTTTAACTTGGTTTGGTATTGGATAAAAACCTGACCATAATTGATTTGGTTTGGTTTTAACTTAAAAAAAAATCAAATCGTACCAAACCAACTTTACATTACATGTATACAGATTTTAGAGATATTTTATACATAAAAATATTTATTTGTAATGTAATTTTTAAATATTTCTCAAATGTTTTCATAGTATTTGTCTTTTCACATATTATTTCAAGTTTGGACTTCATATTTTAAATTGGTCCAATAAGTTTTACGGATTCTTACATGGTGTAACTAACATTTACAAGGTATTTATTATTAGTAGCTATAGTTTAGTATTTATTATTAGTAGCTATAGTTTAAAATAATTACAATACATTGCTAACTTTGAATAGCTATTTACAATTGGCATCAAATCTGAGTGTATTTACAATTCCTCCTTCTCCTTCATTTTCATTCTAACTGTTCCAATTCAATGAAAAACAATACGATGCTTTTTCTCTCCGTCTCTACCTTCCTCCACCTAGCTCCAGCGCGTCGATTGCGGCGGCGGAGTTCACCGTTGACGGCGGTGGGAATCAAGTCTTAGTGTTTATGTATTTCTTTATGTTGCAGCATCACGCAAAACAAATATTAATCGACACACTCAAGGATCCAAGAAATCACATTATTCTTTTTGATCTTGGTGGAGGTTGTCCGTCTCTAGCTGCAATTTGGAACTACGGTGCGTTTAACAATCGGGTGTGTTAAGGTCTTACGAGTGTGTCTAGTTTTGATTCTAAATCTTTTACTCGACGTCGTCTTCTATGGCAATAATCCATGGCCAATCGATCGAAATTTTCTCAGATCTGAGTGTATTTTCTCATATCTAAGTGTATTTATTTGTTGTATCTCAGATCTGAGTGTATTTTATTTCTTGTATCTCAGATCTGAGTGCATTTTATTTCTTGTATCTCAGATCTAAGTGTATTCATTATTTTTTTGGGGTAAATTAGATTGTTTCTTTATGTATTTTTTCCTGAAGGATATTTTTTTGCATACAAAAGAATACAGTGATTTGAATACAGTTGAATATCCCTGTATTTTTTTGCATTTATGTTGTTTGAATACAATCGAATTTAAATACCATAAGTTGAATACAGTGTAAAAGTAGCTAAGAATAAATACAATAGAATTGAATACATCCTAATTGAATACAATGAAATACAGCCGAATTTGAATACATGTTATTGTAGCTACGAAATGTAATTAGCAGAAATTCATGAAGTGTAGTCATTTCTGTAAGTTGTCCTAAGTTTTATAGCTCATAGATATTAGTGACTCAAATAAAGCCCAAATCAATATTAAAGCTAACAAAAGAAATTTAATTCTAACATTAGGAGTAACAATAATATTGAAATTTATTCTTAGTTTTGCATTGGTTTAGACAATGAAAATACATAATTTAATTTAGTTTTTCTTTAATAATATTTAGTCATGTAATTAATACTTATTTTAGCATGTCTTAGTACCTTTAGATTTTGATCATTTTCATTATAGCTTAGCGATTTCATTATCTATTTTGTTGAATACTTTAGTACAACGTCATCACTCATCTCACATTTTGTGTTATTTTCTTAAGAAACACCTAAATTAGATAGTTGTATCATACTAGGACTACTTTTCCGCGAAAAACCCAAAAACCCTAGAAAACCGAAAAACTCGAAGTTGAAAAACCCGGCTTTTATTGTTTTGGTTTGGTTTGGTTTGGTTTGTAAATTTAAAAACTCGACACAATTGATTGGTTTGGTACCTGAAAAATTCGAACCAACCCAGTCCATGTACACCGCTAACCCACATAGTGAATAAGATAATTTGGTGTATCCTTCATTATTCAACAAGCTCTTTCATTTATAAATTGAAAGCTAAAACAACAGAAATTTAAAAGAGAAATTAACATATATATATTCCATTTGATGAACTAGAAGAAATTAGAAACTCTATTTTGTTCATCCAAAGTACCATATCAAATGGCTAGCTAGTTCCCAAAAAAAAATTATGGCTAGTTTAATGTAGAAAATATCAAGTTCTGCACTGTCTAGTTTGACAAAGTTAATATGGTATTGACTAGTTTGATTTGAATCATGCCACAGGGGGCAAGAATGAATCAATTTTGCTTGCAGTCCAACTCTGTTGTATACGCGAGCCCAATTTCTTTTGTTGTTGACTTGTTGTCTACTATCTCATTAGTGAGACTGTTATTTATAAAGTGACAACATAGGTTCTACACCATTCAAGAGGGATACTCCGGCCCTGTTGAGATATCGCTCATGAGTTTTTTTTTCAATAAATGGTACTAGAGGGTCTAGAGGAGCAGGGTGGTTTTGTTGAAAAACAACAAGAAATTTGAAGAAGAAAGAGAGGGTGAAGGAGCCGTTGTATTGAATTGAGAGGTGGGATCGGACTGACATAGTACGTACATGTGTCAAAAATAAAATGCCCTCACATAACTTGTGTTAGTTACGTAAGGTGTGAATTAAAATTCTCCAATACTTGCGTAGCTAGGTATTTCTTAATGTAATCAAAGCATATACTATGTTGTTTTGACTATGCTTTCAGACATATAGGTGACAGCTTGAGAGGAGGTTGGCAAATGGCAATAACCTCGCATTAAATGTAATAGTAGTACCTGTTTTCCTTCAATGCTAGCTATCACATCCCACCCAAGTACCAACTACAGGAGTATGCTTTCTACGACCCGTCAGCCTGTTTAACTTTCCTGTATTAGAGTACACTTAGGTGTCTCTACTCTCTATAATAATTAATTTCAAGATTTTTTGAGTTTCATGTAATATTTATTCAACTAGATCTCCTACAAAGTCCTATATTCATTCGGTAAAAGTTGATGCCGTATGAAGAATCTACTGTATCATTTTGATTACACTGATGTGGGCATGTAAAGAGGATGGGAGGAGCACAGATGCCTTAATTAGTGAGAAGGTGCGAGAAGTTGATAGTGGTAGGTCTAAGGAAAGGTGGAGGTAGATCAAGGAAGAATTGGGGAGAGGTGATTAAACATGACATGATACATCTTCAGCTCACTGAGGACGTGATTTTAGATAGGAAAATATGAAGTCGATGACTAGGATAGAGGATTAGTAGGTAGTCGATCAATTTCTTTCTTTTCTGTGGAAGGGCATGGTTCTAGCTTAGAGCACCTTATTTGCTCCCTCCTCCGCACTGAGTTTAAGAAAGTAAAACTAAGAAGACTTTTGAATCTTGTGGTCTTGATACGTGCAAAATATACCAAATGTTATTTCATCTTGTGGTCTTTAACTTATCAAGTGGAAAGTTGAAATTAAAAAGTTTCCAAAAAAGGAAAGAGACATTCTTTTTTAAATGGATTAAAAAGGACTGTATTAATTTATTACTCCCTCCGTTCTAATTTATGTGGCACTATTTGACCAGGCACGGAGTTTAAGAAAAAAATGAAGACTTTTATTTGTGGTCCACCTCAAGTCTTAAATATTTATGTGGTTGTGAATCATCTCATAAGTTAAATTGTTCTAAATATAGAAAGATGGCATTCTATTTGGATAAACTAAAAAGAAAATGGTGTTATATAAATTGGGACAAAGGAAATATTAGCTTATTCTTCATTTGTATTATTACGGTTGTTTTTTTTTTTACTTTAGTTATCTTTGCTTTTTTTATTGTCAATACTTTCCTTTCTGCAGTATTATTGACCAAATTAACCCCCCCCCCCCTTTTTTTTTTTTTTTTCAAAACGCTTTGCTTGAGCCAAGTCTATCAAAAACAGTCTCTCTTCTTCGCTCTGAGAAAGATAAGATTAAGATTGACATACACCCTACTTTCTTCATATTCCACTTGTGGAATCACACCGGATATATTATTGGCTGTTGATGCAGGGATGCAAACCTTCAACTACCGAGCAAAGGGGACCCATCACTCTAGACAGAAAGAATCATGAGCAGCACGACAAAACTGTAATAATTCAGAAAATAGATATACCTGACATGCAAGTCATCATCATACATGAACAAAAATAGTATGTTATGATCATTCATCATTTTCTACATTTTAAAATTCATTCATAACTTCTTCTCCTTAAACTAGATGGCCTATGCCCGTGCTGCGTACGGACTCAACACTTCAGATTATAGTATATATATATATACACTATGTTCAAAATATGATTAATATAACATTATAGTTTGTGCTTCGTATTTAAAATTTTATTATATTCGTGTTTGCTACAAAAAATTATTAATATTTTTTAAAAGAGAAGACTTATTTAAAAGAAAACTATTTTCCTCTCTTTGAGATAAAATAATAGTAATATTTAAGCATCAGTTGATACTTTCAATTTTAATTCGATTAATTTAAAGGTGTAAAGTACTTATTATTTTTTATCAACTTTTGATTTGGATAATTCTAATTCAAATTATTAAATTAATTTTACATGTTTAAAACGAAACAAAGTAGAAATTGATTTTCTATTTAAACGAAGAAATGCTATTTTTTAATTTTTGGTAAATATTCTCGGTTTAGCTCATTTTACTTGTCATGTTGTCTTTTGCATGGTTTTTTAAGGAAATGTGAATTAGAATTATTCATTTTATATTAATTTCTTTTCACATTTATTAGAGTAAAAATAAAAATAAAAAAAGTAATTAAATTGTATCTTATTTATATATATATATATATATATATTAAGTATATTTATTTTAGTAAACATAATAAATAAATGACATGACGGAATAACAAATACAACAATTAAATATTTTGAAGAAAAGTAATAATATGGGGTCCATGTTTCTTGTTGTGCAATAATTTCATTTGCTTCCACTAATAGGTTAATATGCATGTGGCAATGAATCCACTATTATTGACTTGATGGGGATACTTTGGGAATTACATGAATATTGTTTGATTTTTTAATATATGGGGTGCATGATTTTTATTTTTTTTGACGTTGCCCTTTTTTTTTTTTTAATATGGGGTCCACTTTTTTTTTCATGAGTTCGGAGAGGGTGGGGTCCACTTTTTTTTCCATGAGTTTGGAGAGGGTGGGGTCCACCCTTTTTTTTTTTTTAAAGAGTGACTGACGACGAAGCATGGGTAAACCGATGCTTCTATATAGTAGAAAAATAGAAATATAATAAAGTATTTCTATCTACTTTTTAGAAGAGTTGGTAATATAAAGTATAAAACGTCATTTTTTTTGCCCTTAAATAAAAAAGTGGGTGGGACCACAAAGGATTTTTTTGCCCTTAAATAAAAAAGTAGGACGATCTTGCCTCTGTAAACCGGCTCTTCTATATAGTAGTAATTGTGTAGTAAAGTAATACATATAATTTTTTAATCAAATTTTGATTTGGATAATTCTAATTCAAATTATTATATTAATTTTACATGTTTAAAATGAAATAAAGTAGAAATTTGATTTTTCATTTAAATGAAGAACTTCTATTTTTTAATTTTTAGTAAATATTTTTTGTTTAACTCATTTTACTTGTCATGTTATTTTTTACACGGTTTTTTAAGGAAATGTCAATTAGAATTAGAATTTCACTAATTTACCTTATTAATTATTTGATCTCCATTTAATATTATTTTTTGTTTTATGACATTAATCTCTTTTCACATTTATTAGAGTAAGGAAAAAATGAAAAAGTAATTAAATTCTATCTTATTTTAATATATAAGTATTTTAAGTATGTTGTTGTACAATAATTTCATTTACTCCCACTAATGAGTTGATACGCATGTGGCAATGAATCCATCATTATTGATTTAATTGTTTGATTTTCTAAGCACTTTTTTTTAACATTGTTTGTTTTTTTAATATGGGATTCACTTTTTTTTTTTTAATATTGCTTGATTTTGTTAGTATGGGGTCCACTTTTTTTTCCCCGTGAGTTTGGATGTGGTGGGTTCCACTTTTTTTTCTTCTTTTTGTTTTTTTTAATACTGGTTGGTGTTTAATATGGGGTCATGAAGAACTTCTATTTTTTAATTTTTAGTCAATATTTTTTGTTTAACTCATTTTACTTGTCATGTTATTTTTTACACGATTTTTTAAAGAGACGTCAATTAGAATTATAATTTCACTAATTTACCTTATTAATTATTTGATCTTCATTTAATATTATTTATTTTTTTATGACATTAATCTCTTTTCACATTTATTAGAGTAAGGGAAAAATGAAAAAGTAATTAAAATCTGTTATGAAATGATAGTGGATGTCCATTAGTGGAGATAGTGGACATTAGTGGAGATAGTGTTGATGACAAAGTCATGATGATGTTGCCATGTGAGCCCACATGACCATCATTGTATGAGGCTATATATATTCATTCATTCGCTTGATGGATGGTAGAATATAAATTAGTAAAACAAAGTATTCTTCGTTTCTCTCTCTGTGTGTGAGTCATACTACTTACTTATTTTAGTGTTTATATTATTTTATAACACGTTATCAGCACGAAGCTCTACCGTCTCAAGGAATTCTTGAAGGTTAAGGTAATATTTTTATTCTCTCTATTTTATGGCTAACCTTACAAAACTCGAGTTCGTTGCCCTTGATATTTCAGGTAAGAACTACCTATCATGGGTGCTAGATGCTGAAATCCATCTTGATGCTATGGGTCTTGGAGACACCATTAAAGAAAATAATAAAGCATCCAACCAAGAAAATGCCAAGGCTATGATATTCTTGCGTCATCATCTTGATGAGGACCTAAAAATTGAATATCTTACTATTAAGAATTCACTCGTTTTATGGAAAAACTTGAAAGAAAGGTATGACCACCTGAAGATGGTCTTCCTCCCAAAAGCACAACATGAATGGATAAATCTAAGGTTACAAGATTTCAAATCAGTTATGAAGTATAACTCTGAGATGTTCAGAATTACTTCTATATTGACACTATGTGGAGAAAAGATTAGTGATTCTGATAATCTGGAAAAGACGTTCTCCACTTTTCATGCCTCGAATGTGCTCCTGCAGCAGCAATATCGAGAGAAAGGTTTCACAAAGTATTGTGATTTGATTGCTCATCTTCTTGTGGCTGAACAAAATAATGATTTGCTGATGAAAAATCACGAGAATCGACCTACTGGCGCTACACCACTACCCGAAGTGAATGAGGTGTATGCCCACTACTCCAGGCGTGGAAAAGGTCGTGGCCCCGGTCGTGGTCATGATAATAGTCGTGGTCGTGGTCGTTATAATGGTCAAAGAAGAAATTATTTTCCTGGTGTTAATCACTCTTCAAATAAAAATTACCACCAAAAGGGGAAAAAGAAGGATGATAGGCATGAAGTGTCAGAAGCACGTGGCTCAGAAAACAAATGCTATCGATGTGGTGGAAGTGGACACTGGTCACGTACCTGTCGTACGGCAAAGCACTTGGTTGAGCTTTATCAGGCATCAATTAAAAGAAAAGAGAAAAATCTCGAAGCTAATTTTATCTCTGAAAATCAAATTGACATCACACACTTGGATGTAGCAGATTTCTTTGAGCACCCTGAAGGAAAGATAAATCACTTGATTGGTCATGGTTCTGTGGTTAGAGATGATTGAGTTGTTTATTTTAATCTTTACTAGTCGTAATAGTTAATGAATAAAAGACCATGTGACAGTAGCTGTTTACATGAGTACTATTTTTTAAATTTAGTCAGTTTGTTATAGTTAGTTATTAATAAAATTTTAATCTGATTTGTCGCGAGTAAATCATTAATGAAGGTGCAAATTCTATAACCAATTTGGTTAAACATTATAACTGCAACAATTTTAATGTAAGTTATTGTGTCAGAATAGTGTGGCAACACAAAAATAAGAGCACTGCAGTGAGGTCCACTTAAAAAAAAAAAAAACCTTCATGTATATCCCATCACTTACGGACAACTTCCAATTTCATGCATTATCCAATCACTTATTGAGAACTTCCAACCCTACAATCCATAAATATTGCAACAACCATGATAGAAAAATAATAGTGTAGCAAGATGGGACAGTGGTTAGCAAAGTATGAAACAGCTTTCTATGAAAGAGCTTCATACATATAATAATACAGCTTTCTCGTAAATGCTTATTTTTCCTAACTAAAGAAAAGGAAATTATGGGTACATTACTATTTATAGCGATTGTTTACAGCCACTCTGTTAATCATAATTTTTAATTTCGAGTCCTTCTTTCGGTATAAAAAATTTTTGGTTATCCACAGAAATGTGTTATTAAATTAGTCTGTTGACCTAATAAGTTAAGTAAATATCCTAAATGATATATTGGCTTGGATTATTATATTGCAACGTTGTATTGGTATGTAGTTTCATTTGTTTATACAACTTTGGTTTGTATTTAATTTACTGGAATTTCTAATACTTAGTATTTATTTTGCTTTGTTTGTGTCATTTCATTCGAAGATATGGATAACTCTCAAAGTAAGTTTGGATTAAAATTCAATTATGAAGACATATGTTTGATTGATTTTGCTACCACACACACGATCTTCAAGGACAAGAAATATTTTTCTCATTTACTTATGGGTAAGGCAAATGTTAATACCATTTCTGGTAGTACTAATTTGATTAAAGGCTCCAGAAGAGCCGCTATAATTTTGCCTAAGGGAACAAAACTCATTATAAAGGATGCCATGTTCTCTCCTAAGTCCAGAAGGAACTTATTAAGTTTTAAAGATATCCGTCAAAATGGATACCATATTATAACAATGGATGAGATGAATCTCGAATATATTGGTATCACCAAGGATGTCTCTGGCCAGAAAGTTGTTATAGAAAAGTTTCCTGCTTTGTCTTCTGGCTTATATTGGACAAAAATTGGAGTAATTGAGGCACATTCTGTCGTAAACCAGAAGTTTATGGACTCCAATACGTTTGTACTTTGGCATGATCGATTGGGACACCCTGGATCTATAATGATGAGACGAATTATAGAAAATTCAAATGGGCATCCATTAAAGAACCTGAAGATTCTTTTAAACAATGAATTTTCTTGCCCTTCTTGTTATCAAGGCAAGTTAATTATTAGGCCATCACCTACAAAGGTTGAGTTTGAATCCCCTGAATTTTTGGAACGTATACGTGGGGATATTTGTGGACCAATTCACCCCCCGAGTGGGTCATTTAGATATTTTATGGTCCTAATAGATGCTTCTTCTAGATGGTCTCATGTGTGCCTACTATCATCTCGCAACTTGGCGTTTGCGAAATTATTGGCACAAATAATTCGATTACGGGCACAATTTCCTGATAATCCGATAAAGTCTATTCGCCTTGATAATGCTGCAGAGTTTTCATCCCAAACATTTAATGACTATTGTTTATCAATTGGGATAAGAGTTGAACATCTTGTAGCTCATGTTCACACTCAAAATGGCCTTGCAGAGTCATTAATTAAACGTTTGCAGTTGATTGCAAGACCATTACTCATGAAAACGAGGTTGCCCACGACTGTCTGGGGTCACGCTATTTTGCATGCAGCAACACTCGTTCGTCTCAGACCGACAAACTATCATAAATTTTCTCCGTTGCAATTGATTTTGGGTCAAGAACCTAATATATCCCATCTAAGAATTTTTAGATGTGCCGTATATGTGCCTGTAGCACCACCACATCGCACAAAGATGGGTCCCCAAAGAAGATTAGGAATATATGTTGGGTTTGAATCGCTCTCCATTACTCGCTACCTTGAACCATTAACCGGAGATTTGTTCACTGCTCGATTTGCAGATTGTCAATTTGATGAGACAATTTTCCCAAAATTAGGGGGAGAGAATAATGAAATAAAAGGAGAAATTTTGTGGAATAATTCATCATTGTCTCATCTTGATCCACGTGCTTCTATTTGTGAGCAAGAGGTTCAAAAGATTATTCACTTACAGAAAATAGCAAATCAAATGCCAGACGCATTTACAGATTTGAAAAGGATTACCAAATCACATATCCCTGCAGAGAATGTCCCGATTCGGATTGATTTTCCTGTAGGACCATCTACTAGTGTCATAGCAAACGAGTCCAAAGCACGCCAGAAGCGTGGTAGACCATTGGGTTCTAAGGATCGAAATCCTAGAAAAAGAAAAACAAATGGTCAAGATGACACTACGAAAGAACCTCACAAAGAAATTCGAGATTTGAGCAATAGTGATATTCTTGAAGAAATCAATGAGCCTGAGACTCAAGAAAATGAGGAAATATCAATTAATCCAATTAATGTTGGGACTAATTTGAATAGATTGGAAATAAATGTGGATTATGTCTTTGCCTATAATGTTGCAACAAGAATTATGCAAGATAGTGAGGATCTTGAACCCCAATCTGTTAAAGAATACCAAGAAAGACGTGATTGGCCAAAGTGGCAAGAGGCAATTCAATCAGAGTTAAACTCACTTACCAAACAGGAAGTTTTTGGACCTGTAGTCCAAACACCTAATGGCATTAAACCTGTTGGTTATAAATGGGTTTTTGTGCCAAAAAAAATGAGAAAAATGAGATATAAAGATATAAGGCACGCCTTGTTGCACAAGGATTTTCACAAAGGCCTGTTGTTGATTATGAAGAGACATACTCCCCTGTTATGGATACAATAACATTACGTTATCTCATTAGTTTCGTTGTCCATGAGATTCTTGAGATGCATTTGATGGATGTAGTTACAACCTATCTATATGGATCACTTGAAAATGAAATATACATGAAAATCCCTGAAGGATTTAAGATGCTTGAAGCATGTAGTTCAAAGTCTCGGGAAATGTATTCAATCAGATTACAAAGATCATTGTATGGTTTGAAGCAATCCGGGCGCATGTGGTATAACCGCCTTAGTGAATATTTGTTAAAGGAAGGCTATACAAATGATGCAATTTGCCCGTGTGTTTTTATAAAGAAAGTAATATCAGAGTTTGTTGTACTTGCTGTATATGTTGACGACATACACCTTATTGGAACTCCTGCAGAGCTCAAAAAGGCAATTGATTATTTAGAGAAGGAATTTGAGATGAAAGATCTTGGAAAGACAAAATTATGCCTTGGTTTGCAAATTGAACATTTGACAAATGGCATTTTTGTCCATCAATCTGCCTATACAGAGAAAGTGTTGAAACGATTTTATATGGATGAAGCACATCCATTAAGTACTCCGATGGTTGTTCGATCACTTGATGCAAATAAAGATCCGTTCCGACCTCAAGAAAAGAATGAGGAAATTTTTGGTCTATAAGTACCATATCTTAGTGCAATTGGTGCACTAATGTATCTTGCCAATACCACAAGGCCTGACATAGCATTTTCAATTAATGTATTAGCGAGACATAGTTGTGCTCCTACAAGGAGACACTGAAACGGAATTAAACACATATTGAGGTATCTAAAGGGGACTATCGATTTGGGCTTATTTTATTCTAGCAATTGCAGTCCCGATCTTGTTGGTTATGCCGATGCAGGGTATTTATCTGACCCATATAAAGCTAGATCTCAAACAGGCTATGTATTTATTTATGGGGGCGCTGCCATATCTTGGCAATCTACAAAGCAGTCTATTGTGGCTACCTCATCAAATCATGCTGAGATAATAGCTATTCATGAAGCGAGCAGTGAAGTTGTGTGGCTAAGGTCAATGAGACATCCCATTCGAGAAAAGTGTGGTTTGAAATGTGATAAAATACCCACAATCTTATATGAAGATAATGCAGCATGTATTGCCCAATTGAAAGGAGGTTTCATAAAAGGAGATAGAACGAAGCATATTTCACCAAAGTTATTCTTCACACATGATCTCCAGAAGAATGGTGATATTGATGTGCAACAAATCCGTTCAAGTGACAACCCTGCAGATTTGTTCACCAAATCTTTACCAACTTCAACTCTTGAGAAGATGATATTCAAGATTGGAATGCGAAGACTCCGACATCTGAATTTTGGTCTTTGTCGGGGGGAATGAAATACGTGTTGTACTCTTTTTCCCTTAACCAAGGTTTTGTCCCATTGGGTTTTTCTTGGTAAGGTTTTTAATGAGGCAGCTCTCAAAGCGTATTACTAGATATGTGTACTCTTTTTCCTTTACTATGACTTTTTCCCACAGGTTTTTTTTTCTAATAAGATTTTAACGAGGCACGTCATCTAATAAATGGACATCCAAGGGGGAGTGTTATGAAATGATAGTGGATGTCCATTAGTGGAGATAGTGGACATTAGTGGAGATAGTGTTGATGACAAAGTCATGATGATGTTGCCATGTGAGCCCATATGACCATCATTGTATTGTATGAGGCTATATATATCCATTCATTCTGTTGATGGATGGTAGAATATAAATTAGTAAAACAAAGTATTCTTCGTTTCTCTCTTTGTGTGTGAGTCATACTACTTACTTATTTTAGTGCTTATATTATTTTATAACAAAATCTATTTTATTTTAATATATAAGTATTTTAAGTATGTTGTTATACAATAATTTCATTTGCTCCCACTAATTGGTTGATACGCATGTGGTAAAGAATCCATCATTATTGATTTAATTGTTTGATTTTCTAAGCACTTTTTTTTTTAACATTGTTTGTTTTTTTAATATGGGATTCATTTTTTTTTAATATTACTTGATTTTGTTAATATGGGGTTCACTTTTTTTCTTCTCTTTTTTTTAATATTGGTTAGTGTTTAATATGGGGTTCACAATTTTTTTTAATATTAGTACTCCATTTACTATTTCTTGAACAATGTGAAAGGTTCAAAGTAGATAAGTAAAAGTGAACGGAGGGAGCAGTAATTTATTTTTGCATGTACAATTTAATGTATTTATCCGCAACATGACCTCTCTTCTTTACATGTGTCAGATGTTGCATGGAAAAATGGACCTAGCTATGGGTCCTTCCATTGAGAAACAAAGTACATCAAGGACATTTGTTTCATAATTAAATGAGCTGAATTTTTTGGTCAAAACAGTAGAAGGTATTTTTTTTAAAAGAAATTGGAAAACGGACGACCAAACTCTATAGAAACTCATGTTTCTATGGAGTAGTAATTATTTAAGGAAAAGGGTCACAACTTTAATTCCATTCTATAATTAAGCGACAAGTAGCAACTAACGGGTATGGATATTTACCACCAGCCAAGGTTTCAGGCCAACAAGTCATATGATGCACATAAATACCCCCACCTTACATCAGTGGCAGAGCTATATCCCTGTTCAAGAGCGAAATGTTTTGTAGACATGTAAAAAGATATTTGTACATGTACTATGTGTTGAGTTCCTTAAATTTTTTGTATTTTTATTTTTTTATACTTCTGACTTTTCATAGTGAAAATTCTGATTTCCCGCTGCTTCTCGTTGCCCATATTTTGAGGTCATTGTATTAGGGGCTGTGAAGATAGGTTAGATGATGAGGCCAGCAAATATTTGTCTTATAGACATAAATGCATGTCGTTGGCTTTATTGGATTCGTGTCAAACTTGGCTTACAGACCTTCAATGGAATTAGGTTTATTTCCATGTAGTACTTGTAACAGCCAAGGTAGGGTGAGGCAGACGCTTATCAATTGTTCAATGTTCATAAATGATACGACATTCATCTATCGTACATTGTTGTGTTGAAACACTTTTCAACAAGGTGTGAGAACATTGTACTTGGAGAAGAATCCCAATTAAGCATAAACGCGTATAATAACTTCCTAAAGGGGTCGTTAATTTGGTACGTATTTACGTACTAATTATGCGGGGATTACTATGTAGAAATTGTTATATAGCGGATCATCATGATAAAGGGATTAATATCATTAGTCGGTGAATAATAATGTACAAATTTTTTACACGTTCAGGACAATACATAGAATGTTATACAGTCAAACCCCTCTATAACAGCATCGTTGGGTCCAAATTTTTTTCGCTGTTATAGAGAGTTGTTGTTATACACCTATAACAGCATTTGCCATTTATAGGCAAAAAAAATGCATAAAACCTATGCTTTTTATTTTTAATATTATAAAAAATAACAAATTATTTAAAATTTAAATCTCAAAGATATGAATACGTCACTAACTAAACATTTAAGAAAGTTAATGCAATTTCAATAAATTCATAACTGAATGTATAAAGTTTTAAGCTCTAAGACACACATTATAAATCTACAGAAATATAGTATATTAAAATATCAAATTAAATATTTTTCCATGAAGCTCTTTTATTGATTGTAATAAAACAATGATATTCATATGTATATTAAATAAAGTTATAGAAGACAGTGATATTCTTAGATTACAAATATGTATTCATATGTAATATTCTGTCATAAATATAGTATATTAAAGTATCAAATTAAATATTTGATGAAAATCTATACACTTATTATTGGTAATGATATATATTCTATTTTTTATAAAGATAATTAACTACTATATTACCCAAAAAAGCAGATAGTTGTTATATGGGAGGTAATTTTACAAAGAGCGTACTGTCATAAAATTGGTCGTTGCCGTTATAAGTAAAATGTTGTTATGAAAAGTAAAATATAACATAAAAGATCGGTTCCGAAAAATCTTAGCTGTTATAGAGAGGTATTGCTATACGCGGATGCCGTTATAGAGAGGTCTGACTATATATGTAGGGATTATTTACTTTAAGATCACTTTTATCCTCAAATGCTTTTATCGTTTTATAGCTAATTTATGTCTTCTTATTCTGTATTTTAGCTCGCATAAATATATAATACAAAAACCCTCACATGATATAATGCGCGTATTATTCAATACGGTACCATTCGCACATTAATAATGGGAGGATTATTTGCTTCTTGTAGGCCAACCAAATACTGTGAGAATTAGTTATGCTCAAATTATATTGCTTTAATTCCGCTCAACCAAACACAATAGTACATATCATTTTGTGCGAGATCTTATATTAGAGATTATTTTCTCTAACCTCTCCAACAAAACGAATAAGTGTTTTATATATTATTTCTACTAAGATATATAGATAGTTTATAATATCGTCAATTATGACAAAACTTGTATCCAGAACTAATTAGTTAATTATCATGTAATTGTATACTCATTCTAAAAGAAATTATCAAGTAATTATAAAGTAGATTAACATATAAAAAATGTTAACAGTTATCATTACAAGTTAGAATATCTGATATTGATGCTATTTGTTAATATATCATTAGAACTCGACGGTTTAGAGTTTATCTTCCAATTAATGCCCATAATGGTGTTTTTATAGGAAATGTTAGGGCTTCGGATTAGACTAGCTAATGGACCGACTCACTTAACTAGCACCCCTTATAGGTGTATTAGGCCCAAAAGATACTTTTTCTTGCACAAAGATATCAATTGCATAAGTATATAAGAAGTGAAACTTACGTAAACATCTACTTTTAATAGCTTCTAACAATTTATAACTACTTTTTCTATATTTACAAATCGTAGCTAGTTTTTGTTGTATTCGGTTGAATTTCGTGTTTTTGAAATATAGGGAAATACACGGAAATACAAAATCCGGCAGAGTTCGTATTTTTGAAATACACTGAAATACAAAATCTAGCAGAGTAAAAATAGGCTGTATTTATGGAACAGATTCTCTTCTTTCATTTTAAAGGCCCATTTTAAATGGTAAGTCAAATTAAATCAACCATGTATGACACATAACTGTTGAAGTTCCATAACAATCCACGTTTCTCTCTCCAAATTACTCCATTCCAAATGCAGAAAAATATACACTGAAATACAATTAAATATGGTTGATTGTATGTGTATATACAATGGAATACAATGAAATATATCAGAAACTGTTTCATAAATTAGAAATACATTGAAATACAACGAAATATACTGAAACAGTACACTGAAATATACTGAAACGTTTTATCAAACACTTGGTGGGCATGAAGCTCCACAACTCTCATCGGAGGTGGAGTATGCGTTGAATTCATACCGGAGGGGCGGTAGAAATAACGTCGTTATCAATCGCAACTTTTAATCATTCTAAGAGTAGCAACCACATAAATCATTCTTCTTTCTTCATTTTCAATTACACACGCGTTTGTTTTTATTTCAAAGATTAGAGTAAACAATAAATGCTGAAAAATGTACAGAGCAAAATATTGAAGAGTTTCCACTACTAGTCCGAAATTGAAGTCGGTAGTGGTGGTTATAATGGAGTTCCATCAAATGATCCCAGTTTTGCAAATTCTAGAACTACATATCTAATGGTAAAATTATACCCAAAGAAAAAGGGGAAGGGAAAAAAGAAAAAGAAATAGCAGATGAAAAAGAGATGGGTTGGTTCGTCAAAAAACAAGTGACGAAGAAAATTTCGAAAGAGATTGACGAGAAGGTTTCGCGGGATAATGAAATTGAGGGGAAGGAGAATAGAGGCTGGAGATAGAGAAAGGGAGGGAGAGAGGCGGCAGTGAGGGGAAGGGGAAAGAGGAGAGAGAATTTTTTTAGGGTTTGGAGAAGATGATAAATCTTAAATTTGTAGTGGGGGAGAATAAAGAGGTACATATATTTCAAAAGTTACTGGATCAGTTATGAAATGTAATTTTGGAAAAATAAAGCTACAAAAATTAAATAAAAAATAAGGTAGTTATTATTCATAAATAAGTCTTAGAGGTAGCTATGACATGTAAATTTCATATAAGAATCAATAGAAACATGAATAACTCTAAAATACTAGTATTTTATCATTTCGTTTGCTTCTTAATCAGGATATTTGAATATTAGAAATGTTGGACAAAAATACGTGAAGTTGTACACGTTAGCCTATTCTTACATTATCATAGCAGAGAGATCGCAATCTTTAAAGATATGATCTTCAAGTTAATCTTTTAATTATTATCCATTTTGAAGAGATACATAAGTATACAAGGGAGTCTTTTTTTTACCTTGCAATTATACTTTTCTAACTAATTGCAATAAGAGAACATGGGAGGTACTAAAATATATTGATTAAATTAAATAGATATAGTTGCAAATAAGGTGTATTTTATGAAGCGAATTGTTTTAGGGGCTAAGTGCAACATGAGAACATTACGATTTTAAAAACTTGAGCAAGAAAAGAGAGTACTATTGTTTAAATAAACTTGTAGGGTTTATTTTCATCTGAAAGGATATATTGTATAATTATTTAGTCATTTTCATAATTTAGTGTCATCCGGCAAAAAGTCCATTCATCTATATCTATATATAATATAAAGCTAGGCATATACAATCCTATGTGACACCTCTATATGACCTCCATTGGCATTTATCTTTTTTTGACTTTTTCACTCATTTCTTTTACTTATTTTATTTTAAAAAATCATCTCCATAACTTATACCTCTTAATTGCTCCATTAGTAATACTAATTTAGCCACATTACAAATTGCAATAACACCCAAATTAATGTTTGTCTGAGCAGCCCACGTAGCAGCACAACATAAATATAGAGCATCCATTAACTATTCCTCCATCTTTTCCTATTCTATTGTGTGTGTATATATATACTCCTATTCTATTGCGTATATATATATATATATATATATATATATATATATATATATATATATATATATATATATATATACATAGATAAGGTGATGTGACACCTCCCTTTGGCCAGCATTCATATTTATCTTTTTTTTCATTTTTTAATTCATTTTTGTACATAATCTACTAACTAAATAGATTAAAAAAATCCTCACAAAATAAATATGTCACTTAATTAGCCCACGTAGCAATAACCAATGGTGATCTTTATGACCTTCTCATTTAATTATAATAAACGTGCTATGTTTTTAAAAAAACTAAAAGTCTTCTCTTTAACTTTGTTAACCAATGGAAAAAATAAGAACAACCCATTTATCTTCCCTTAGTAAGCCCAAAAGTCATTAGTCAACCTACTATTTTTTTTTGACCTGCTAAATGAATTAAATGGATAAAGAACGTGGATGAATGTGATACTTATTTGATTGAATTCAATATATAATAAATGTGATATTCATTAGAATGTAAATGATACATAATTTAATTGAGAAAAAAACGAAATGTCATCGGCTACTATATAAGTCATTCAACAAGGATTAAGCCAATCAAACAAATTCCCCTACAAAAAAAATGGCACCACGCCCAAATATTTAGAACTATTGATCTCTTCTATATAATGCTTAATTGCTTATGGTGGTGTGAGGAAGAAGATAGGGAGGAAAGAAAAAAGAAAGAAGGAGCGATAGCACTAATAATATTCGGAATATATTAGTATTGGGTGATATGATTCAAGTTGTGACGGCCGGATATTAAATAGTATTCAAAAACTTACTGCAGATTCAAGGAAATAGAAATATGAAGGCAAGAAGGAAGAAGGATGAAAAATTCACGCATCATTTACCTACGAAATTAATGGATTGAGTTTGATTTTTTTTTTTACGTTTTCATCTTTTTTCCACCGTCCCTATAGGAGTAGTAAAGAAGTATAGAACACTTTTTTGGTTGTTGACCAACAGAAATCATAGGAAGAAAAAATGCAGAATCTACGCAATATTTTTTTCCTAAGTTGTACTTTTAACTTCATTTCTTCTTTCCATATGAAAAGCTAGAAATTAAGCTCTTTGATAAGAATGACAAAGAATTGAATGGGTGAATAACACAAATAGCTATTTAGAGTTGGTAGAATGTGAGAAAAAAAGGTTCAGTGAATTACGTCATTTAAATTATATTAGTAATGAAAAAAAAAATCATCGGAAATGTTAGTAATTTGTGACTACTCACTGTGTAAGTAGATTTCATGCCTTTTATTTTAGGTGTAAGTATGCATATATTCGCGCTGACATCTTTTCAGTTTTGAAGTTCACAACTCAAGTGATGTGGTCATAAGAAAAGTGAGGTGGCATGTCTGATAGAGTAGAAAAATTATATATCTTTTTTCTCATTTTTTTTAAATTTTCATCCTAATCTTTCCGTTTATTTTATCTTATAAGTTCATAACTCACACCTTTATCTCCGTAATTTTTATTCTTAATGATATTCATAACTCTCAATTCCTTTAATTTCATGTCCATAACCTCCGAGAAATTGATGTATAAATTTATGATTAATCTTGAGAGAAAAGATTAAAAAATGACTCAATTTGATTCGGTCTAAAATCACTTATTCTTGAGTAAGACACTTTTTTCTCACATGAACTTCGACCTAACAAATGTCAAATCTTACGCGAAGTTGCTGATTTTAATGGTTTTTTTTTAATTTCTTATTATACTGTGAATTTTTTTGGGTAAATGTTGAAGAAGCATATCTGATGGAAGACAAAAAATTATCCAAGATATAAGTCAAACGGAAACAAGATATATGCTATTTAAACTATATTCCATTTCATTAATCAAGATTGTTCGATTTGAAGCTATAAGTTCATGCACCAATTTAGTTTCTCAGATATCAAATGCAATGAAGATTTTATAGTAAAAATAATAATTAGATAAATACCAATTCACCATTTAGAGATATGAATATGTTTTGAAGTAGCTAAACCATATATTGGTTCAGACTTAAAAGTTGCTTCCCAATTGAATATTAAGACTTAGAGGTGCTTCTCTACATGTTGCATTTTTTTTTTTTAAGTGAAACAGTTTTGTCCTCCTTCGTTGCAAAGAAGTAAGAACCATTTTTGTTTGCACTTAGAAAGTTTAAAATACGTAATCAATAAGAAATTATGGGAGAATGAAAAACGTTTGATGCCATAAAAGATCAAAAATGATTTTTTAGCATCTAATAAATAATATTATAGCAGAAAAGAAGAATCTGGATAGCTATGTTTAAAGACTTTTGAGTTCTTTAAAATAAGGCACATACAAAAAATAATGTTCATAAAAAATAGGATTATTAATTACTTATAGTAAATGATATTTATAATTAATAACGGTAAATAATAATCCGATATAATAATAAATACTGTAACTTTTATGGTGGAATAGGAAAAGTAATTAGGTGTATTAGAATAACTATAGTGCAAGAGGAAAAGTTAAGTAAAACTTTTCGAATTTCTAGTATAAGCTACACATAAATTGATGTCGCAATCAAATTAAAACTACCAAAAGTGGGAGGCTTTTATTTAGATATATTTTTTTGGTTTTTATATATTTATTTGTGGAGCTTTTTCATATATGTGTGTGTGTGTGTGAGTTTTTGAGAGTATTAAAAAAATTTCTTTTATATCTAGATTAATTTAAAAAAAAACTGTTTCGTGATTTTTTTAATCTCTAACCGCGCAAAGCGCGGATAAGTTAGACTAGTTTATGGAATAATTACAATCAAAGCAGTTGTAAATTGTCCATTGAAGACACTTTTAAAGGAATAGAGAAAAGCCCAAAAGAAAATGGGAAATATTAGCTTAGCGGCGATATTATGGTCCAAATTGAGCTGACATTTTTAAGACAAAGAGCCATCAAATCTCATTGCAAGTATCTTGGTCCCGTCCGGCGTGAATAAGAGAGGTATAACTGTACTTAAGTTATGAAAGCGATTTATATTAAATTTGCTTGTCCTAATTGGCCAATCTCTGACCAATCGAATCAATTTAGAAACGGAAAAGGGTCAAAAATGCCCCTGAACTATCAGAATGAATCACATACATCATCCGTTTGCATTTGGTATCAAATATACCCTCGCCGTTACTCGAAGGGACCACTTATACCCCTCATGTTAACAGACCCTGTTAGATGCTGACGTGGTAGTGCCACGTGGAAAAAATTATCCACGTGGACGGCCACGCCAGCCCCTCTCCCTCTTCCTCTATAGTTCAGGGGTATTTTTGCCCCCTTTTTTTGTAGTTTTTAATTTTTTTTTGGGATTTTCTACACCACCACATAACCCCCCCCCCCCCCCCCCCCCCCCCTTTTTTTTTTTTTTGTAGTTTTAAATTTTTTTCTGAATTTTCTACACCACCACATACTCCCCCCCCCCCCCCCCACCCCACCCTCCCACCCCCCAAAAAATTTTTTTTTTTTTAAGTTTTAAATTTTTTTCTGGATTTTCTACACCACCACCCCAAAAAAAAATCTTAAAAAAGTTTTAAAAGTTACTTTTTTTGAATTTTTACACCACCCATCCCCATGACCCCCCCCCCCTCCCACACCCCACCAACCCCTCCAAAAATTTTAATTTTTAACCACGCAAACTTTCAATTTTTATAATTTTTTTTATAAAAGGTAAATTAAATAGTATAAAGTAGAATAAAAAAAGTTTTTATTTTCACACCAGCACCCCTACGACCCCCTCCCCCCCCCCCCCAAACGACCGACACCCCACCACGCCTCCAAAAAAAAAGTTTTAAAAAGTTTTCTTTTTTGATTCTCTACACGCACCCCCTACCCCCTCCCGAATTTTCTACTTCATATTTAATTTACCTTTATAAAAAAATTATAAAAATTGAAAGTTTGCATGGTTAAAAATTAAAAAAATTGGAGGGGTGGTGGGGAGGTCATGGGGGTGGGTGGTGGAGGTGGGTATGTGGTGGTGTAGATAATTCAGAAAAAAAATTAAAAACTTTAAAAAAAAAATGGGGGGTGGGATGGGGTGGGGTGGGGGTGTGGGGGGAGGGGTATGTGGCGGTATAGAAAATTCAGAAAAAAATTAAAAACTACAAAAAAAAAAAAAAATTTGGGGGGTTGGGGGAGTGCCGGGGGGGGTAGGGGTATGTGGTGGTGTAGAAAATCCAAAAAACAACAAAAAAAAGAGGGTCAAAAATACCCCTGAACTATAGAGGAAGAGGGAGAAGGGTTGACGTGGCTGTCCACGTGGATAATTTTTTCCACGTGGCACTGCCACGTCAGCATCTAACAGGGTTTGTTAACATGAGGGGTATAAGTGGTCCCTTCGAGTAACGGCGAGGGTATATTTGATACCAAATGCAAACGGAAGGTATATATGATCCATTTCTGATAGTTCAGGGGTATTTTTGATCCTTTTCCGATTTAGAAATAATACTCAAAACCTTTTTTTTTTTTTTTTTTTTGGGCTATATAGTTCTGACGATTCATTTGGTCTTGCCTAGAAAAGCACAACATATATACATGCAACATTGGCATTGATTCCTGGAATTTGAACTCGTAATATTAAATTATGATTCTGTAACTAGTACTAGACTGTCTTACAGTAAACACGAGATATATTTTTCAACTGTTATCGTTTTGTTTTTCCTTTAAGAAAATAGGGACTCACATAAATGACTACTTTTGAGGATTTTTTTAAAGGCATAACTATACTTTAGCTAATTACATTTCGTAGCTACAGTAGATTGTATTCGCGCGCTACAGTAGATTGTATTTAAAATTCGGCTGAGTTAGATTTCGTTGTATTCAAGTTAAATGTATTCAACTAAGTTGTATTCAAGTCAAATGTATTCAATTAAACTGTATTCATTTGTAGTACTTTTACACTGTATTCACTTTATTGTATTTAATATCGGTTGTATACAAAAAAATATCCTTCAAAATACACCCCAAAACACTGAATTTTGCACTAAAAAAATTAACTAATACACTCAAAAACTGAATACAAGAAATAAAATTCACTGTATTCATTTGTATACAGAAAAGATGTTCTTCGAAATACATGCGAAAAACACTGTATACATTGTATGTATACAAAAAATCAGTGTATTTTGTATTTCCAGGTTAGATTCGGGTCAGATCTAACTGTTTCCAGTTAGATTCGGGTCAGATCTAACTGTTTCCAGTTAGATTCCGGCCAGATCTGACTATTTTTCGTCCAGATCTGACACCGACGCCATCAGATCTATGAAAACACCGCCGTCACCGTCACCATCATTGTCCCTAACAACTGTCGCTGTATCCTTCATCGTCACCAACAACCGGCAGTGTATCGTTCATATCCGGCGATACAACGACGCCGGGAAAAGAGAGAGAGACGAAAATGGAAGTATTTCCGCTAGACAACTCCGCCGGAGTTGGCAGTGACGGAGGGAGTAGAAGGAGAATGCAACGAAGGTTGATGGTGGTTGACAAGTAGTTGACGGCAGTGGGGCGTAGATGACGGAGGGAGCAGAAGGAGAAAGGAACGGAGGGAGCAGTGGTGTGTTGTTGTTGGTTGGTGGCCGGAGCTCGTTCACTGAAGCTCCCGCGGCGGTCTGGCAGAGAGCAGAAGCAGTCAATTTTTTTTTTTAGAACTAATTTTCCCTCCAAATGGGTTGGTCTTTAATTTTTTGTCCTCTAGCGATCGAGCTTATGTCTATTGAGCATAACTCATAAGTTCTTAAGTCATGCGAGAGATAACTTGTGGGATACTATAACACAAAAATATAAATTTATACACGGCAAAAAAATTTATTTGTCATGAGAGACAAAAATTAAAGACCAGCACAAAATAGAACATAACTGCAAATGACCCCCCTTTTATGCATTAGATCATTTGAGGCCCTAATGTGTCAAATCATGATCCACATACTTGGGCTCTAATGATTGTCCAAAGACAAAGAACTCCTATATAGGCCTGTATATTTTCTGCAAAGGGCCAAGCCTAGAATAGTGGGCCACCCAACCCATTAAATGAAAAATTATCTTTCCTCTTTCCAATTTTCCCGCCAAATCCACAGTTCCCCCTACTCTTTTCCCTCTTTCTAGTCTCTTCAACCCTACACAAACTCCATTGGAGATTAGTTATCCCCTCCCAGAAAAAAGGGTAATTTTCTCTTCTTATATTTTTCCAAAAATTCCAACTTGGGTTTGTTGTGTGCTGCAGTTTTAATTTTGATGGTTTGTGTGTGTGTTTCTTTTTTTTTTTTTTTTTTTTGGGGGGGGGGGGGGGGGGGTTGTTGTGCTGTTATTATTTGAGATATCAAGATTTAGATATGAGTTCTATTTGGTATTGGCCAATACATCTTTGTTTTCCATAGAGTTCAAAAGGTTGCAACTTGCATTTCCAAGAATTCAGGCTTTATTTAGAAACTTTTAGTTATTGAATTTTGCTCACTCTTGTTTTCTTTTAGAATTGGCTCAAATGTTTGCTATCTGCCCTACTGAAAGTGATAGTTTGGTTAACCTTTGCTGATATTCTGATGTGACTAAAACTGAGGGATGACAAGGTATTAGGAAGTTAGTTTGACTTACATTGTATTACTAAGAGCAGGAAGTAATATTAAAGTTAGGTATTAGGAAGTTAGTTTGACTTATATTGTATTACTAAGAGCAGGAAGTAATATTAAAGTTATTTGCTTTTTGGTGATTTTGTGTTCTAAAGATTTACAAGGCTTCAATTCATTTGGTCTTGCTTTTTGGCTATATAGTTGATAAATTACTAGAATGCAGGAATGATCATATATTTGTTGAAAAGAATCCCTGTCTTTATGGTGTTCAGCTGATTAAGTTCTGCCATGCTTTAAATATTTTTTTATATATAAAACATAGAACTGATTTTGTATTTCCATCACTTTCTCAGCAAGCTCGACTTTCCAAAATACTCATTTTTACTTCTGGTCTTTTACAGATAGGAGTTAGTCTTAGCTGATTCTTTTGATAGACAGTCTTTTAGAAGTTGCCAATCTGTACCTCGATTTTCTCATTCATTGATGGTATGATCTCATACCTTGTATTCAGGGCTCATAAAAACTGCAGAATGTATGAGTACACGATCCTTGATGATATATTTAGTCATTGCCTTAATCTAGAATCAAGTTACAACCTCAAACAGAAGTGAAGGTTGTCAATTAAAATGAGATTCAACTGCTAGCTGTTCTCATACTTATCGGAGCAAGTATATTTTTAGTTAATTTTGTAATTCAACTTAGGTTGCAGATGTTTTGTCTTGCAGGTAAAGTGTAGATACATGTTTTGGCAAGGAAGTGAAACGGTCATTTGAGGTCTGTTGTCATTTGGGGTTTTGATCCTGATAACTATTCTGCACTGGACTGTTTGTGCTCCTATTTGTTTTTATCAGAGTTCTTTATATCGTTGCTCAAGAAATCCATTTTATGAGGACTTTATAGATAAGGGATCTAGAGTAGATCATCTTCCTTTTGTTATTCTTTCGAAAAGTTCCCCTCTTTTTTCTTTACTTTTACCTTTTTTGTGGTGGTGGGGCTATTGGAAGGTTTCTCTTGAAGCATAAGACCTGAAGATGGAAATAGAAAAATCACAACCTTATGGTGAAGGAGGAGCAGAGGCAATATTAAATGCTCAACCCAACGCATCAATCTCTATTGCTTATCACCATCTCTTTGGTCCTCATGATGATTTAATGCTTCTTGAGCTTGATGAGAAGCTCCTACCTGATATCCTCAATCAAAGGTATGCAGTATTGTTCAGTGAAGTTCTTCAATCTGCTATTATTTATCTAGTTTTGAGTTAAATTTATTCTTATTCTGTAGAGTAACATTAAGAGGGCAGCCAGATGAAGATGCAGTTCTCTGTAGTCAGTCGAAAACTTATGCCATTAAATTTGTCGGAACTTCTAATTCTGTATTCCTTATACCTCCTTCCAACCTATCAATCGAACTTGGAGCTTCACCAAAATCAAGCGAAAAGGATCATGGCAATTCGACGGTTGCTTCTGTCATTAAAGTCGTACCCGGGAGCATGGAACTTGTCGAGGTTGCTCCTAGATTGGACAAGCTCAAATTGCTTCTCTCAGAAAACCCTTATAGTTTTGATGAAGTGTCACAAATGAATACCGAATCGACCCACAAAAGCAGGGGCTTGTATGCTTGGAATGACCTTATTGAGAAGGTTCAAGCAAGTGACGAGGAGCTGTGCACAGGGTTGCGAGCTCTTTCGGCAGTAGAGATAGATGGATATTGGCGGCTTTTAGATGAGAACTTCGTGGATGAGATTCTGAACATGCTTTTGCATAATGCAGTGCTGAATGACTGGGTTTTAATTGCTCTAAACGAAGATGACGTTTTGCGTGTGCTGGAAGCAGATGGATTTCCTCGCAAAATAGTAAGGCATTGTTTGGAAGTTTATGGAAGTAAGTTGGACGATGAGACTAGAGGAAGCTGTACATGGAGGTTGGAAGAGAGGCCGGTTTGTGTGCATTTCGCTAGAGTAATCCTAAGAGGGAAAAAAATGAAACTTGAAAGATTTATGGAGGAGTGGAGAAAGAAGGTTCCAGAAGGGATGAATGCAAGTTTTGATGTGCTAGAAGGGGAAGTCTTAACCGAAAAGCTCGGGATAGAGACTCGGATTTATGCTTTTAGTGTTTCTTCACTGCCATCTGTACCTGCTGAACGGTTTTCCAGATTATTCCAAGAGAAGCCGAAGTGGGATGGGAAAGAACTGCAGCCATTTATCAGGTTGGATTTTACATTTCGTTGCCTATGATTTCAAAAGTGTTTCTTTCATCGTACTTGATGCTTGAAATGTGATATGCTCCATTTCTGTTGTTGTTATGAATGTATAGGGATCTGAAGGTACCAGGACTTTCTTCAGAAGGTTTACTACTCAAGTACACGAGAAGAAGTCAACCAAGCGCGGATGCTGAACCAATTTTCAGTGCAAGATAATCTTTGTGAGGGCCACATGATTTCCTCGTACATGTTCCAGAAATGGATGGTTTACTTGACTTGTAAAGAGGAAGGAGATGATGTAATGTAAACTTGATTTTGGAATTTGTTAACAAGTTTACTGTCTAGTTGCTTTGCCTTTGCAATCGTTTTGGGATATACTCGTCTCGCTTGTTTTAATGCACGTAGCAGCTCCTTAGTCTATTGTATCATGTAACAGTAAGAACTGTAACAAGGAGGAGACTATTGAGTTGCATCTTGTGTTTTGGAGCTCATTTATTTCTCAGTACAAATTTGCATCTTAAGCCAAAGTCTCTCCTTACCCTCCCAATTGACATATATTTTATTTGTATTTTTCTGCCTGTAGCAAAATAAATATTACCTCGTCTTCTCCTCTAAACTTTGATAAGGTGAAAAAGGCTCTATCAAAATTTAAAAGAGAATTTATATTCTGATTCTGATTAATGAATAAATTGTTTGTGTGAGGCAAAAAATAAAGCTTATAACAAGAAAGTGGTATTAGTTTGGATTTTCTTTTCAACTGTTTCTGTTACAAAGGGAGAAAGGGAAACCAAAAAGCTAAATGCCTTTAAAATAATGAAGTGATAAGATCTCAGTAAGTTATGTCGAATTACAAACCAATACAAAATGATATCTCGTCGACGATATCTTTGATACAATATGACACGCAATATTGTACAAGATTGTGAGGATCTGAGTTTACGTTTCTTAAAACATAGATCAATTGCATATTGCAGATGAAAGCCCTGACATGAATGTGTTTATCCTAACAAATATTATCAAGTGTTTTGGATATACAGGGCATTCATATGATCTACATAAAAGTTCGATACAGATATGTTATCTATTTCCATGAAGGATTACTGTCATACTATGTTATTTTACTGACAGTCAAATCATAGGAAGATAATAGTAGTTTATAAAGCAAGTCAAGAATGTACTTGCCGTGACTGCAACAAATATTATATGACGATGATGTAACTCTATCTAAGGAATGAAGATGCAGATCATCAAGCAGTTAGTCAAATGATCATTTGACAGATGTGATCACAAATGCTCTGTCGACCTCAAGATATGATAAGTTGGTATACAAGAACGGAGTACGTCATCTTCAAGAATTAAGCGATGCTTTAATCAGGGGGAGTAAATACGCGTTGCACTCTTTTTTCCTTAACCAAGGTTTTGTCCCATTGGGTTTCTGGTAAGGTTTTTAATGAGGGAGCTGAAAATGCGTATTGCCAGATATGTGTACTCTTTTTCCTCCGCTAGGATTTTTTCCCACTGGATTTTTCGTAGTAAGGTTTTAACGAGGCACATTATCTATTAATAAAACATCCAAGGGGGAGTGTTATGAACTATTTACAAGTTGATATTTGGATGTATTATTATGTAAATTATACCACTTACACATTAAGTGATAATACAACTTGCACTTGCAAGTTGTATCTTAGTTGTAGAAAGTTGTATATTAGTTGTATATCTTAGTTGTACCAAGTTGTAGAGCAACTTGTACAAATTGTATATTGTAGGTTGAGGAACAAACTTCTTCTATAAATAAGGAATTATGCCTTCTCATTTGTAACATCAAGAAATGTGATAATACAATCTCTCCCTTCTCTCTACAAAGTTATTGGTTTGCTTCTATTATTTATTTGCAATTATATATAGTTTTATAACAAGATACGTATAATGCTTTATGTTGATAGTAAGGGACATGAAAGTGAGAAAGAAAATGAGTTTCTTTTTCGTGTTTGGCCAAGAAAATAGGAGAGAATCCAAAAAGGAAGAAAAGAAAATATTTTCTCTTGTTTATGAATCTTCTAATCCATTACACGGTCGGGTTCGTATGGTAGGTGTATAAAAATAGTATCGAATAGAGTGTATTTGTATGTAAAGATGCTCGGGTTCGTATGGCAGGTGTATAAGAATAGTATCGAATATAGTGTATTTGTATGTAGAGATTAGTAATGTTGAGGTTATTTCTTATAGACTATTTGGTTTGGTGTATGAAAAAAAAAACATGCATTGCGTAATTTCTAAGAAAAATATTTGTTTACAAAAATACCCTCTACATTCTTTAGTTTTAAGGGATTTCAAGGCAGTTTTGTCTTTAACCATGCTTATGCATGTATTAGGGGTCGTTTGGTGCATGATATAATCTGGGATATCCCAGCACTAATTTTTTGTACCATGTTTGGTAGAATAGGATAAATTTATACCTTGTACCAAACAAGGTATAAAATGTATCCCAACTTAAAAGATGGTATATTCCTTCTTATCCCACTTATCCTGGGATTATTTAGTCCCGGAATTATAATCCTCGAATAATTTTGGCTACCTACCAAACGACCAATAGTCTTGGTATTGCCAACACAATGGTTTCCAAACGACCCTTAGGGGTCGTTTGGTTTAAGATATAAGGTGGGTTATCCCAACACTAATTTTTATACCATGTTTGGTATAAGGTATAAATTAGTGCTGGGATAAATTTATACCTTGTACCAAACATGGTATAAAAATTAGTGCTGGGATAACCCACCTTATACCTTCTTAACCCACTTATACTGGGATAAATTAGTCCCGGGATTATAATCCCGGGACTAATGAGTCCTTAAACCAAACGACCCCTTAAATTAAAATAGTATTAAAGAAGAACCTCAGCTTGATTTTACCGTAAAATCCAACATTTTATCGCCACCGTTGATCAAATCCGACGGTCAAACATTAATCCCTCCTAATCTTCCCTTTTCTCTTTTGGCGGGAAAATCCCACTCTCAGTTATTACACATATTTTCAACTTTTTTATCCTTCTTTCCTCAATCTCCTTAAAGCCCTCGTTATTATTCTCAGCTGTATACCAAAAACTCAGTTTAATCCAAACATAATAAAAAATGCCTCCAAAGAAAAGAACAAGCTCAGGTTCAACAAAGAAATCAACCCATCAAAACCACAACCTTCAACAGCAGCAGCAACAATCTCAGCCGTCCAAATTTGGGATCCAGCATTTCTTTGAACGACACTCCCAAAATACCCTCTCACAGAAATCCAAGACTCCCCTTGTTCCCCACAACTCCAATTCAAATTCATTTCAAAACCCTAAAGATAATTCTAGTGTATCATCAGTGTCCAAAACTGATACAAATGTTTTAGATTCTAATGAAAGGGAAAAAATAGGTGAAAAAGGATTGAGTTTCAAGGTTAATTCAGTGTCTCATGTTAAAAGCAATGGAAATGTGATTGAACTTAAGGTATTGGAGAGATTTAAGGATAAGGGAATTGGGGAAGGTGAACAAAAGGTTAACTCAGTGTCTAAAGTTATTAAAAGCAATGGAAATGTGACTGAACCAGATAAAATAATTGATGTTGGGGAAAATGAAAATAAGGAAAGCAATGTGAGTTTGAAGAAGAATGAATGGGGTAGTTCTTCTCAGAATACACCTACGGAGGAGAAAAATCAAGCAGAAGTAACGCCTGAGTTTTGCAAGTCGGCGAAACGGTTCAAGTTTTCTCCAGGAATGGTAATTGTCTTTATTTTCTGTTGCTTATTTATTTGTTTACTCTGAGCTAATTTCTCAACTTGTGTAGATGAGTGAAGGGTCTCCTTGTTTACTTATTAAATAAAAGATTGCAACTTTTTAGGCTAATTCGATAAGAAACTGTGTGATGATGGATCGGGTTAAGAGTGGGAGAAAATTAGCGAGTAAACTCTTTGATGTAATATCATCAAAAAGACTTCTAAGCAATACAGTTATCTGTAAAATAACATTTGTCAATAGTATCTGCTATTATTAGAAGGTCAAATTTTTGTGCTACTTCCGTTTGAAGATGGGAAGGAGGACACTCTGTTCACTTGGTTATTCATGGACCAGTAAGCTTAGTCAAGCCAAAACAGTAACAAGTCTAATCTGAATCCATTATGAGAGGACGAAAGTAGCAGGAAGAATTTGTATTAGATGGTACACTGTCTACATGAAATTGGGACACTTGAGAACCAGGGAAGTTAAAAAGGAGAGTAATAATATCATATAGATGTTTACTTTTGTTTGTATCTGGGGCTAAAGGAAGTAGGAGAATAATAACTCTAACCAAATGTATGTCCCCAGTACATAAATATGTTGCCACTTGCCAGTGTGATTAAATTTGGTACTAATCCTGACAATTATCGAGTATGAGATAAGCTAAGAAGTATTCTCTGCATGCTCAATGCTACAGGACTTAGTTTGTTGTAGGGCCAGTTTTGCTTTATAAGAATTGTTCTTGGTCGAGTTTGTCAATCTCTCACTGCAGAACTGGGGAGTTTAGGGTCCTAACCTCAGAGACCTATCATAAACATTGTATAGACATAGCATGGATGTCCAGCTTTTGGAATATTGAAGACCTGTAGATGGTCTTCTTTGTCCCCAGCAACCTCTTTTATCCTGCAAGGAGGACTTTGAATTCATCAGTTGTTTAATAAACTTAATACACCTTTTAGTCTATATTTTTGGATGCGTAGACTGTTGCATCCATGGTTAAGAAGGAACGAGAAACTGTTGATTAGGGAGGAGGATGCGTTTCCGTGTGATGCAATATGGATACCTCAGGTGCCGAGGAAGGTGTGCTTTTTGTCTTGGCTAGCTGCTAGAGGGGTGATCTTGACGGCGGAAAACCTTAGAAAGCGGAAGGTTGTCTGTGTCAGTTGGTGCTACATGTGCAAGAAGACCAGCGAGGACGTGGATCCTCTTCTTCTACATTGTGAGTTTACCATGAGGTTATGGTGGGACATGTTTCAGTGGTTTGAAATTTCACGGGTAATGCCAAAACTGTGAAGGTTTGATGTTTTGTTGGACAGGCGGGAAAAGGAGGAGAAGGCGTAGAGCTTGGAACATGGTTCCCCTTGCGATGATGTGGGTCGTTTGGAAAGAGAGAAATAGAATAGCCTTTGATGGGGTTGAGGCGAGCTTTTCTCAACTGAGGAGTAGCCTCCGGTCACTTATTTTCTTTTGGTGCACTCATAAAGCCCCTTGTTGTATAGAGCAATGGGTGGGTTTTATAGATAATCATCTTCTTTTGTAGATCCTTTATTTTTGGTATACCCCTTGTATATGGCCTTTTTTGTGGCCATGTTTATAAATGAAATACGTTTACCTGATCAAAAAAAAAAAAAAAGAGAAATAATTAAATCTAACTGATTCAAAAGTTGTCCAAGTTTGATTGTCAGTTACTTGTGAATTAATATATGCTGTTGTTTGTTAGCTGATCAAGCAAAGCCAGGATGATGGAGGCGATGAAATAACATGGAGAATATCTCCAGTGAATGAACGACTTCATGCCGTGTCCAAACAATTACCAAAGATGGTAAAGGTGTTGGGGGATTCATCACGAGTCAACTCCTTAAATATTCAAGAATGTTCAATGAAAAAGGTACACTAATATAATGTACAGTTATGCTCTGGGGCATGTTTTGTTATTATTGTAATACTATAACACTAATGATTACTACAGACGTCTCCTGGGACAGAAAGAAAGTTTGAGAAGTGGTTTCATTCACCTCCACTGAAGGCACTTGATAAATCATTTGTATGCTCAAATAGGGCTAGCTTGAGAAACCGAAACACAGATCACACAACGGATTTGTGGGAAAACAATGGAAACTCAAACTGCCAGAGCAAAGCTGAAGTAATCAACAGTCAGAGTCCTTTTCAGACTCCACCCTCTCTGACATACGGCAGTGATAAGGTAGTATCTTCATCATCAAACAAGTAAAATCTGTCATGTTTCTTGTAGAAGATATACTTCTGATGATTTCTGGCAATTAATGCAGCCTGCAAACACAGTCGATCCTAATGAAGCCACTGATCAGCTTGGTTCCAGGCAACACAAAAAGGTCTTTGACTGCTCTGGTATTTTCAGCTAATGTAATCATTGACATTTGTTAGTCATTTATAACCCCATGCTGTGCAGGTGTAATTAGTCATACTTTGACAGTCCCTGAGCTTCATAGGTTTATATATCCTGTTTCAGGCATTGATTGAGCTTTTAGACCAAGTAGAAGATGTAATTTCCGTTGAAACAAAATGTGAAGAGACAATTGCATCCCATGATCATGATGGACCAGCTAAGCCAGCTGCTGTCTTGCAGAAATTGACAGAAAATATTTGTGCAAGTGACCAAAGGAAAGAGTCAACTATCTATTTTCTTGTATTGGAGGTATTTCAGCTCTTCTCTTATGTAAATAGATCTTTTATGTGAATTTCCAATCAATTTACTATTAACCATATGTAACTACAGGTTTCTGAGAAGCACGGACAAGTTGGAACATCTGGGCCGCAGTGCTCCTTCAAGGTTTGTGCCAAGTGCCTTGTGAAAACGTTTCTGAGTTCTCAATAAATCCAGTGATGTATAATAACCTGGGGATGACTTTCAGGTTTTGCGCTTGCTGAATGAACAAATTGGAGAAGAAAGGGTTTTGCAATTGAGGGATGAGTGGTAATGAGTTGAATCTCTGTTATTTCATCTCTCACCAATCTTTGTGAATATACTTAAAAACAGAGATTCACAAACAAGCTTTTTCATTATCAATCTGTTTTATAATAGATAAACTATACTCTTAAATAGTTTCCTCTCTATCTCTGCTATAGTAGATTGTAGACAAGCACAAGATGGAAGATGAACTTTCCTGTTCGCAATGGCTTGTTACTTGAACAAAAATACTATAGCTGCTCTTACATCATCTTCCGAACAAACAGTATAATTATGATGATTTTGTCTTGCAGAAAAAATAATCTCAATGTGCATTGTGTAGCTTAATATTATTTGCTTCTTTAGAACTATCATGGACCCAATGAGATCATCATGACAAACAGAGGTTACTACTGGAAGGACTTTCTAAACACTAGTTATGTGCCCCTTCTTCTGGCATCATATATCTTTTGATGTTGAGGTAGCTGGTTATGTTTGTCTATCCTTGCATTTGAGTTTACAGAGGCATCTTTACCCTAAATCCAAAGACAGCAGACTAACATTTTAGTCCCAGACACTTTTCTGCATTGTTTCATTTTACCTAAATACCTTCCAGTTGTGAGGAACTATAAATTTTATCATTACTACGAACCTTCTGTGGAAGAAAATTGAAATCATGTCTTCTTAAGCTTTGCAATTCTACCAGTTGACAAACATGGTATTGATGAGAAAACTTAAATCTCCTTCCAGGTGCTATAGTGTTGTTGCACCAGGGGATACTATTCATGTCATTGGTGAGTTTGACAGTGAAGGAAAATGTGAAATAAACCGCGAGAAGAATTTTCTCATTGTTCATCCAGATATTTTAGTATCTGGAACTAGGGTATGTCCGTGCAATTATTTTTCATTTGTTTGTTTCAATTCCTCAACATGTTGTCTTTTCGTGTTCTAGCTTATGGAAAGTCTTGCTTCCATCAATTGATGATTCTTCTTTTTCGTTGTTCTTGAATGTTGAGTACTCTGTTAGGTTGCTGGCAGCTTCAGTTGCTCAAGACGAGCTGTGCTGGATGAGAGGTTAAAATCTGGCGAGTATTCAGCTGCAGCATTGATTGGCACATTGTTACATCAGATGTTTCAGGTTTTATGAATGAAAAATTCCTTGTCTTTCAATGGTCATAGGCACATTTTCCTGTCCTCGTTTATATTTTCATTGCTATGCATGAACTATAAACTATGCCATATGAAAGTGACTGACTACCTTTTTCCAGGCTGGGCTGATCAGAGAGTTCCCTACAAAAGAATTCTTGGAGGATTATGCAAGGGTAGTGCTCCAGAAGAGTCTTGAGAGCCTATATGCATGTGGAGGTGGGAAACATAGGTTTCTCTCAATTGCTCCTTTGTGAAGTCATAATTATCACGTTGGCCATCTGAAAACATGCTTTCCTAGAAGAGTAGAAGTCCTTGATGGATAAATTTCACAGAATTGTCTCCAGCAAAGCACTTACATTATGCATTCCTTTCAACACTGAACTCAAACTTATGGTAATTGCAGTTGATGAAAATGATACCCACAAGACATTGATTGAGGCAATTCCAAAACTGCTGAATTGGATACGTTCCTTCCAATATTCAGAGGTACATGGCTCCATATCTAAACAATCCTGATTGTTGTTAATTCTATCTTGAGGCCATTAGTAAATAAGTTGGAACGGAGGTGTTGTGATTTTGAAAGTTTAGAATGGTGTGAACTCCTTGTCAGACTAGTATTAAATCTGGCTACTTTGTTCAACAATGCATGCAACCCCGTCAAAAACTTTTTTTTTTAAAGAAAGCTGACATTTTATGGATTGTTTACAACTTCTGTACTAATCACCTGTAAAATCCAAATGAAACAATTGAGAAATACAAAGTTGTCTATGGTACCAAAATAAAGTGTGGTTAAAGCCATCCTCCTCAGTACTAAGTTCCTAATTCTTTGTACATAGACTTTGTCCTCTTTGTCACATCAACCAAAATGTGCAACACATGGATACAGGTGGGTATCTGGTATGGGTGCGGATCTAGAAGTATGATTTGTCATCACCTAAATCTTAGGATTGGGGAATTAGAAAAGGTGTTAGTCACGGGTGTGAGATCCCAGGTGTGAGATACCACTAATAAATGTATAGTGGTAACGATTTTCCAATGATACTTTATGTGAATATTTATGTAAACCCCAAAAATTGAAACCCAAAACACAGCCAACCTATGTTTCTCAGCCATAGTTGTAGCCAGTGCAGCCTAGATGAATTACCCAAGTGTGGTGGTATCTCACACCCACACCCTTATCAATTTAGATCGACCGAGGTGCAGCAGAGTTTGAAGGATCCATGTAACACAGACAACACTTTTCCTTTTTATCTGTCCTCCACTACTCTCTACTTCATTGGGGCCTAATTCTTTTGTGTTGGATTCTCAATACATCTTGATTATTGTTTTTGTGCCTTTTCTTACATCTGTTGCCACATTGATATTATTTCTCTCCATTTTTACCTAATATATTTATGAGCTTAACATGTTGTAACTCTTAGGTTTCAGAAAGCCCAAGCATTGATTTTGGAAGTGAAGATGGAGTCAAGAAGATTAAAGTATCTGAAGTAAGCAACCTCCCTTTTCCTTTCTTGGTAATGCAGGCATGAGTTAGTACTTCCAATCTATATCTTTTAAGGCTATCCATCGAATAATTTATAATCTTGAGATGTGAGCTTAGTTAGTTCTCAGAAGCATATTTCTGATATACAAAGCATTAAACACATCAGGATGATCATTAGAAAAGGTTCCAATTTAACACGTTTATCTCTAATATTAGTTTCTTTTGATAATTATGATTTGTGATGAGCAAAATAAGAAAATAATCAACAAGCTTCACATACAGCAACCTCAAATTGAAATTTAATTCACTCTATCTATTATACTATAGTGTCACAATTAGAATATGAAAACACATGTAAATTGTTCTCCTACTTTATAATGTTAAGATTTTTTTAAAAGAAAAGGTTCAATTTTGCTGGATGAGCTATGGGACATTAAATATAAGTTGTGTTTGTAAACTTTTTGGGTTAGGTAGATTATTGAAGGATGATTAGTATTGAGCAACCAATAGCACCTGTTGATCTAACATGTTCTCTTAACCTAGACAAAATGTACTACTTAAATTCCCCAAGCATTTACAGGATTTGTCCTTCAACTCAGTTAGCGACATGCACTTGGGACTGCTTTATTTATCCAAGATTATCCCTGATTCATTAGGTTTGATTGGGTATTGAGCAGTTTTTCCGAACATAATTTGTGTTAAAGGAGATTAAACTGCATTATGAATGCAACTAATGGTGCTTTTTTAGCATGACCTACATGACAGACCCTTTTTGTTTTGTCGAAAAAAGAATAACATTACCTACATGAAAGAACTTATGTTAGCTTGTAATTGTTTCTTTAAAATGCATATAACATGGTCACCCTATCCGGTCCGTCTATCCTCCCTGAGCTTATATTCTTTTCTTTTTGGATAAACTTTAATATAGGTAATTGACATTGAAGAAATGGCATGGGCTCCAAAATATGGGTTGAAAGGCATGATCGATGCATCCTTGCAAGTAAATGTAAAATCCAACAGCAATGAACCTAATGAGACGATTATGCCTCTCGAATTTAAAACTGGGAAGGCAACAAATGGGCAGGCAGGTTTTTTTGAGCATTTCCAAAAATAGTACCACTTAGTTGTGAAGTGACAATAATTTGCCACTTTACTTGTTCTTGCTAGGCACCTAATCTCTAGGCTATTGTTGACATTTCATTCTGCAGACAGCTATGGAGCATAATGCTCAAGTGATGCTGTATACCCTTCTAATGTCGGAAAGGTGCACAGAACCCTGCCTACTTGCGTAATTATGCACCTACTGTAGACATATTCTGTTACTGCCATGAGATTTTCGTTCAGATCTTGTTTATAGATTAATCTCATTGCTATCTATATTTTTTCTTTACTAGATACTCACAGCATATTGGTCATGGTCTCCTTTATTATCTGCACACAGATCAGACGCAGGTAAAATCTAGTATCTTTTTGTTTATTTTTTAAGTAGTAAAAACAAGCATCTCTAAGAATTACATAGATTGCTTTTCTTTTCCTTTTTCCTCTGCAGCCTTCTAACACTACAGTTCATTTTTCAAGGGAATAACTGTTCGCAGATCTGACTTGGTTGGCCTAATAATGCGCCGTAATGAACTTGCAAATGATCTTCTCAAGGCCACTATAACTCAACAATTGCCACCAATGTTACAGGTAAGATATCTACGTCTCATCCTGTTACACTTGGATTAAGTACAGATAATGTTTGCTAGTACTGATACTTTACATTAGTATTTACTAGTCATTGAATATATTGCTGATCAGTTTGCAGATAATGGTGTGTCGTGCTCTTAATATTCAGGGTTATCCCACATTCTCGTGTCCTTTTATTATTACTCCGTTCCTTTACACAATCCTGTACTAGTGTATAGAAATTGTTAAGGTAAAAAGGCTCTTTCTTGTGTGGTGTAATCTGTTTTCTCTGGTAAAACATAAAAATCTCTACTGAAATATATACCCCCCCCCCCCCCCCCCCCCCCACACACACACACACCCCAGTTGGTTTGGTTGTCTTCAAGGAGGTCAATCTTTTTGCCCCTTAAGAGTGTAATTCATTTTGAATACACCTTCATAATTTGTATCTGATACTACTCTCTCTGTAGAGACCTACGCATGGTTGTCATCTTCTGCCGCGATCCCAGGCCACAATCATTTTCGCCTTGAATTATAAGTAAACACCATAAATGGCTCAGAAAACTGAAGCTTATTACCTGACCAAAAAGAACTCAGTTAACAAAATGTTCTAGACATTAGTAACTAATTCTGTTGACTTTTATTCTTTTGATGCAGAGTCCAAATATGTGCAGAGGCTGTCGCCACCTCAGTGTCTGTACCATTTATCATAAGGTACTTTGAGTTCTCAGGGTCTTCATTGCGACAAGCATCCTTTTTTTGCTTTTTCTTATATAGACTTTCAAATAATTGGTTAAAGGGGCTCTGTGATGACTTATTTATCAATTCTAAAACATTATAGCATCTTTACCTCTGTTTTCCAATTATGTTCTCCTTTCAAAATTACTGGAGATTCTGAGAAACTCAAATGATAAACCATCTACAGAAGAAAAGAAGGGAGCTTAGTTGTTGAAATCAGTAACTACTTCCTTTGGTTGGCGAATGTTCTTTTAATAAATATACAAATATAATAGGCTTACACACATAGAGCAAATGTAGTTCTCTTCTCCGAGATTTTACCTGATCATGTGGTTACAGTAATATAGGTGCTTTCTGATAGAAGAATTGGTACTCAACAATCAATAGAAAATTATCATTACACATGCCATGTTTAGAATACTAGACCTGAAATGTATCAAAGACCGAACTTTTGACATTTATGCTACAACTAGTATTTATTTTAAACCTGTACTGTGGCAAAATCTTGCATTTATAACATCTATATTACAACATGTACTAGCTTTCTAAGGTCATAGTTTTCCAAAACTTCTTCAGTTTATGAAGCTAAACATGTAATCAAGGCAATCTCACATCTTTTCTGAATATGCATCAATCTGCCCTAAGATGAGGAGTCAGCATCTTGCAGTGGAAAGGACTAAAGGAACATATTTGAGAATTGACTGGCAACTGCTTCCATTTTTGTTTATCCAATTGGGTAAAATAAAGGAGGATGATAAATCAACATTTATGTTTCCCATATGAGCCTAATCAACGTTGACATGAAAATCAGCCTTTTTATCTTGATTTATGCACCTAATACTTGTGTGCAATTCAAATCTTAATTATAAATCTCATTATGGGGAGCATCAACATTCCAATATTATTGGGACTTCATCGAAATTAAAAACTTATACTATTGAATAATTTTCGTAGGCATACGGTGGCACCACAGAAGGTAGCGGCTTGGGCAGTGTGTTTGATTCACTTGTTAGCCATCTAACAAATGCACATACTAATTTTCTTCAAAAATGGGATCAGTTGATTGACTTGGAGGCTAAAGAAGTTGAGGTACAATGCAAGGTCGATTGTAAATTAAGAAATCACCTCCTGACTATTGAATATTTCTTTATTTGCTAACTCAATTTTTTTTCAGGTTGCAAAGAAACAAATTTGGTCTTCACAAAGTTTAAAGAATGACCTTTATGCTCCTTGCTTATCTTCTCTTGTCCTTGATACGTCAGAAGGAACCGCACCAACAAATTTCTGCAAAGGAAGTCAATTTATGTATCGCTTTGTACATCGAGATTGGAACTCCTTGGACACTCATCGAGAGGATGATGCTCTGAACAGTTCCATTTTTCCTGTGAAAAAATTTGAATCCTCGCTTAGGAACGGGGACTATGTGGTATTCTTCTTTCCTGTATTCTTTGTGTTTTGTGCACTCCTCAATGTTCTATTTTCACAGCATTCAGCTGAAGCAAGAATTACTGGTCCATTGGTATAACATCATCTGTTTGTCTTAGAACAATAGTGAGACAGAGCAGTAAATTATGCATCTATAGTGAACTGCATGATCCTGTCCCTATGGATTATATTAATCCGATGGCTTGAACTAATGGTTCATTTAGTTTATTTTGTAAAAATTATGAAGCTATTCAGAATTCTGAAGAGACCCTTGGAGTAACTGGTAAAGTTGCTGCCATGTGATCAGGAGGTCACAGGTTCAAGCCGTGGAAACAGCCTTTTGCAGAAATGCAAGGTAAGGCTGCATACAATAGACCCTTGTGGTCCCGTCCTTCCCCGGATCCCGCACATAGCGGGAGCTTAGTGCACCGGGCTGCCCTATTCAGAATTCCATAAACCAACTGTGCCTTAATCCTAAATTAGTTGTGGTGAGCTATTGAATCCTCTGCATTCATTCCGCTCTATTTGAAAGCACATTCCTTGGTGGGCTCTGGGCTCATCTCACAAATTTGGTAATTTAGAGGATTCATCGTAGTCAGATTCTACTTTCACACTGACCATCAACTTATCAAAACCCTCTGGCTTTACCAGGGTTTTGGGACTGGCCATGCGTCATGAAACTCATATAGGAAAGGGAGTTCTTTTCACTATTCAATGACAAAAACAGAATGATAGTCAATTATTTTCTGAAAAATGGAGGAATTTCTGATTTATTTGGGGCCATGGCTTATGTTGGTAAAAGTTTCCTGCAAATAGAGTAACTTCTAATTTTGTTGGGCCTCTTATTAGCTGAATTGTTTGTTTCATCCTCCACTTTCCGCTCTGTATGTGTTGTAATTGTCTAAACTGAAAGTGCAGACTTATAAATGTTTGGTTCTATTCGTGGTCATGAGCAATTGATGGTATGACAATATATATTTTATATTATTCAGGTGTTGAGTACTGAACCTGGTGGGATACTAATAGCTACTGGAGTTGTTGCAGATATGAGTTGCTCTCGCATCTCAGTAAGTATTAGATCTTTATTTGGTATTCATTCTTTAATGCATGGAGTTGTTATTACTTTAGCGTATCTCTATTTTTAACCAAAGGCTACAATAAACCTAGAATGCATGGATATACCTTGTTTTCAGTTCCTTCTTTTCATTCTCCTTAGATAGAGCAATCCAAACTTTAGAAATAATCTCATTTGTTCCAATGAAAAATAGGAAACTTACTTTTGAAATAATCTCATTTGTTCCAACGAAAAATAGGAAACTTATATTTCTCATCCACTAGTATCTTTGTTACTGCTTTAGCTCTCAGTTTGGTCCCTTTCAACAGCTGAAAAGCTTTTGCCTTTCTTTAATAATAAGGTGGCTCCAACCTATACAAAAGATCATAATAATGAAATGTTTTGATTAATTGAGATAAACAAGATTTTGAAGGTTAGAGCTCTGACCATTAACAAAAGTAAAGCTTCACATGGATCTTCATTTTTGTTCCACTTTGAAAACAGAAATTACTTCAGGACCTGGAAACGTTGTCAAGAATGAGAAGTTTAAAAGGTGTATACAGTATACACGGAAGTTTTCTAAACTAGCGTGCAGCTTACTGTATTTACTCAGGAGCCAAAGCTTTTGCTGTGAATATATCTGTATTTATACAGGATTGCCCACAACCTAACCTGTCTATCTTATCATAGTATTTTTTTCAAATAGTAAAGGTCCATTGTCGCTCAATCTGAAGTGAGCCAGGTTACACTCCCTTGCTCTTTTTGTATTTGAAAAATAAAATATTGTGGATTTTTTATAGTCCTATGATAATTCTGGCACAGATTAAGAAGTTTGAAATGTTAAATTAACCATGGGGACTCCTTTGGATTTTGGGTCCAATATATGTAAAAAGACATGCACAGATTTTAGCTGTGTAATAATTTGCTTTCATAATTCAGGTATCTCTTTCCAAACGCTTAAGGCTTCCAGGAAGCAGCCGGACTTCACAGGCACAAGATCTTCATAAGCAGTTGTGGCGAATTCATAAAGATGAATTTATGGGTTCATTTGCAATTATGAGGTATTCTAATTTTTTTTGTGTTTTATTATCCCATCTGAAGCACACGTATTTTTCCAAGTGTAACTTACTCCTCCTTTTGATTTTGAAGATTCAACCTTATACAACTGTTTCTGCAAAATGAGCAGAGTACTCATCTGAGGAAAATGATAGTTGATCTGGAGGTGAATGCTCTACTTAACTATGAAGTTCTATTTGCAGCTCCTCAGCTACAGCCCTCTTTGATGAATGATACAAAAAAGAATCTACTTATGAAATTCTGCAGGTGCCTAGGTTTGATAGTGGATGTCAATTTAGTCAGGATCCTGCCATTTCATACATTTGGTCAGAAAAGAACTTGAATGATGATCAGCGCAGAGCCATACTCAAGGTGAAGAATTATTGAAACTCTATAATTTGATTTATAGTTGTACCTGAAAATCAAAAGTATGGTGAATTATCAGAATCATATTGGATAAACCAGATACAAAGCTGTAATGGGTACCCGCAACATATTGAATTGTCATTACTGCAGATACTCACAGCAAAGGATTATGTGCTGATACTAGGAATGCCCGGGACAGGCAAAACATCCACTATGGTCTATGCTGTGAAGGCACTGCTGATGAGAGGTTCATCCATTTTGCTTACCTCCTATACAAATTCAGCTGTTGACAATCTGCTTCTCAAACTGAAGGCTCAGGTCATCTCTATCTCTGATGCTTCTAAAGAAACTTAGTGCTTTTGATCTTTGTTTAACTACTTTTATTTACATACAATGCTGTATCTCATAAATTTAGAAGGTATAACCTGTAGAATTGGTGTCAACATAGTATATTCTTACTTTAAATAGGTCCTGTCTTGGAAAAGCTGGATTTAGCAAAATGAAAAAATATACATTCAGTGCAAGGCATGCATATGAGTTGATGTGTAGCATTAGGATGATCTGATGATTTAAGAAGGGCTTACTGTGATAATTACTGTTCCTAGCTGCTTCTCCTGGTATTAGTATTAAATCGAGTTCTTTGCATTTCACCCTTAACGTGTGCACTCTTTTGTATTCTGCACCTTATTCTATTATTTTTTATGATTGGCACCCTGGTCTTCTTAGTTCCTTAAACCCATTAGAAACTTTAATTTTATACTATAATTTATGAGGACAAAATAGGCATAATTCAACTAATATTTTCCTAAGTTCTTTATGTTCAGCGGTTTGGTGTGGATACTCTTTTCGCATATCCATGTGTATGAGATAACATTTTATCCCCTTACAAAAATTATCATAAAATTTCTGATTGTGTTTCTTCGGCTGAATAGCCGACATTAGAACAAATATCCTGCAATTAAAAAAGTAGGTATTTGATATCCGGACATTATCATTCATATTTACAAGGATCTCCGAACCTCTACTTATAAAAAGGAGATGACGTGGATGTTGTCGCAAGGAGGGTGATATATAGATTATAGGAGAAGAACCTAGTGTAGAATTACTGAATCGTTGATCGTATAATTTTTTTTCCAAAAGGACGTGGAAGGAGTTTATCAGTGGAAATAATATTAATGGCGGACCTCACTTATTCACATTTATACCTTCCTGTCTGTGAGAGTCTATTAAGCTTTAACCACTTCACCTTTTTCTGTAACCATATGCTTCTGTCTCGATGTTGATAATGCAATCATACCTTGAAAGAAGCTGCTTCTAATTTCTTATCTCAACTTTATTTGATAGTTGGTGTCGCTCTTCAATCAAAGACACACCGTAAGAGATTCAATTGTAATTTTTGCTTGGCCTTAAACCTGACCTCCACTGCACATATAGAATTAATAAACTTTAGAAAATATATTTTTACATGCCTATTTTGCCCTCAGAAATTGTGAAGAAATTAGACTACTGATTCTGCAAGCAACGAAAGAGATTAGAGTGCAATCATTCTGTTACATCATCATTTCCTCTTTATCCTCCAATCATTTAGAAACAGATGTATACACATCCCATTATACTACCTCCAAACTCCCGAAATAAATTCTAGCATAAATCTGTTGCATTCCTAGCTGTTCAGTGTCAATTGAATTCACTGAATGAATGGTAAGCGTTTTGGGGACTTTATCTCATTTCTGAACCCCCAATCTACAAAAATTACCAGTGACTAGTTGCAGGATGGTATATTCCTCCCCAGCTAGCCATGAAGAAAGGTACTTTATATCTATTGCTAATTTAAAAGCTCTGTCAGAAATCCAGCCAATAATGCAATGTGTCTTTGGCCTTTTGAGTTCTCAACTTCTCATGAAGTGAAAGAACAGTTGATGAATGATTAAAGAGAATGAATTTCATGGCTTGCAGCAACACCTATAGTCTTCCAAATTCAATTTTCCATCTTCTAATCAGACAAGTTCTCTCTTAGGTTTGACAACTTATTTACACAAAATAACAAGAATGAAATGTGTGTACCTTAGAGCCATGATATTTCTAAGTAGGGTAGTTAAGAAGGATCTCCATCTGTCATTTGAAGCTCTGCTGGAAGAGTGTTAATTCTCATGGGGTAATTTTTTGATAGGGAATTCTCATGGGGTAATTTGTTATTCATTGAATTTTAATTTAATATACAAAACATTCAAAATACGAAAGACTAGTTATTTAATAGATTATAACTGTTCAGCTTAACTCAATATAATCTTGAAGAAAGAACAGCTCAAATGTAGGCATTCAAATTTTAATATGATTAATAATAACCTTTAAACTGTCTAGTAACTTGAAGCATTTCAAGAAATACTAACAAATGACTATCAGAAATTCTGAACAAGGGATATCTTGAGTCCAAATTGATGAAACACAAGGCATTTACTTTGAAGTTCAATTCCTGCATATTGTAGATCGTGTATAACTTTGCCTAACCATGAAAAGTGTTAGGTAGTGCTGTTAAGCTGTTGATGAATTTGAAAAGCTGCTTGGCTATATTTTAGTGGGGTTAGGCGAAGGGGAAAACGAATATACACTATTAGCTTCATGGTAGAAAACAAACCAAATCTTATCCTTCTAACCCGTCTTTAAATACATTTAGATCCAGAGACTGCCAATAATTTCAGTAAAATGATGATTACCTCTTCGTGTATAAATGTTTCCAAGTGAAAGATCTCTTACTTCTATCCATTTAGATATTAGATTACATTTGAAGCCTGTTCGCAAGTAAAACAAAGCTGATTGACTCACTCATGCAAGTGTTATCGAGGAAAATCACTCTTTGCTTCTTTTACTAAGGGCATGGATTTTCAAAATGTCCTGCTAGGAATGATCTCTATACATACTTCAACAACATATTACCGAGTATCATTTATTTTTCCTAGTGTTTTCACTCTCTGGTATGCTTCTGCTGACTGTCAACCACAGGACAGAAGTGATGTACTGCTTTTACATTTTTACATACCAATCTAGTGCGCTACCACTTCAGGGGGTACATTGGGACTAACATATATACTGTTGCAGGGTATAGATTTTATACGTATTGGAAGATATGAGGTTGTGCACGAGGAAGTTCGGGAGAATTGCTTATCAAGTTGGTTTCTAGTAACATTTTCAAAGAATTTGCTTCATGATTGGCCACGAAATACTAATTTACTGGACTTTCTTCTACAGTGATGGACACTCATGATCTTGAAGAGATCAAGCAAAGGCTAGAGCAAAGCAAAGTTGTTGCTGTTACGTGTTTGGGGATAACCAGCCCATTGCTTTCAAACAAGAGATTTGATGTGTGTATCATGGATGAAGCTGGACAAACTACATTGCCGGTGAGTTTACAGTTTGGGTTGCAGTAAAGATCTGAACATTTTGGTCAACAAAGGTTGTGATTGAGGTTACCTTGTCAAAGTGGTTGCTGTTATTGATTGCAATTGTTCTATATAAGCTCAATTAAAGTCTCCTGTGCTTTTCGCTTCTATGTTTTTAGAGCTAGTTATTTTATGAACTACATTTGCCACCAGATTACAAATCCATTTTGGGAAAAGAAATGATAATATTAGATTTATAATCCAGGTATCATTGGGACCATTGACATTTTCATCAAAATTTGTTCTAGTTGGGGATCATTATCAATTACCACCACTTGTCCAGGTATTTCTTGATTTCCTCTGCATTGAGCTCCAATGCTTTTGTAACTCGTGACACAAAATCTGTTTCCCATATTAGAGTGCAGAGGCCAGAGAAAATGGAATGGCAGTTAGCCTGTTCTGCAGACTCTCAGAAGCTCACCCCCAAGCAATTTGTGCTTTGCAAAGCCAGGTATCTTCAAAGTTCAGTAAGATGTTGCTTCCTTCCACCTCTAAAGTTCGTCTGGCTTGATATAGTTGCCACTACTATGCTACAACTTGCAGTACCGCATGTGTGCAGCCATAATGGAATTATCAAATGCCTTGATATATGGTAACAGATTGCGATGTGGTTCTTCTGAAGTAGAAAATGCCAAAATCAAGTACACAGGATTGCAATCTGGGCCTACGTGGATAAAGGAGGTACTAGTCACTAATTTTATTGCTTCCTAGTATGATCCTGCTTTATTTTAGTACTGATCCAAACATTAGCGGCCTGCCTCATCTGGAAAGAATGACATTACGATGGAAATTAGAGGTTGCTTCCAAGTATGACGCCAATTTATTCTATACGTGTTCCAAAGTGGCCTGCACCTTCTAAAAAGATTGATGCTTGGATGGAAAATACACCTGGTGAAAAATTGTCATTGTTTGAGCACTCATAAGTTCTTTTCTGTAAATAAGTTAAGTGTGAGCTGCTGGTTCTTCTCTGCTAAGTTATATTAGCAAATTATGTTCTTCTGACATTTTACATGCTACTCTGTACTTTCTACTTGCTTCTCAAGGAGTCCGGTCATCTTTTCATGATCATGTCATAAACACAGTTCTCTCATCTTAGAGTATTACCTTTCATTTATATGTACTTTTTCAATGCGCTTATTTTGGTGAATATTGCTGTTTAATGGTGTTCTAGATGAGTGTCATCACTAAAATTTCCTCTTTTTCTAAAGCATAGTATATGCACCCAAATGAAAGAGGGGTCAAGTAAAAACCTAGTAAAAGAAATTGCCAGTTTCTGATGAAGCGGTACTACTTGTGAATCGCGAGTCTTTTGGATAAGTAATTGGTTGCTCTAATATGTTTAGATTAATAAGGGAAAAACAGAATAGCCTAAACACATGTTCTTTGCAAACCTTTTATTAATGAGACAGAATTGTTGGTTAATTTCTTTGTGCTTTAAAGAGTAAAAAGTGTTGCTGTCCAGTGTCACAATTCTGTACAAAGTGGTAGGGCACTGACAAGGAGTTCAATTTTGTATACAAAGATCATGACCGGAATGTAGGAAAACAGTAGTAGAAATTTTACAAGGGAGAGATTTGGTGCAGTAGTTTGGTGTGAGCATTATTTGACAAGGATAACCTCGTCTTAAGAAATTGTATTCCTTCCAGAAACTATGTTGTATGGATTGTAAGGGTTAATACCCCAACTGCTTGTTCTCTTATTTTGTGAAATAATCTGGTATGATCGGTCTTGACAGGTTATGAATCCAGACAGACCTGTCGTCTTTATAAACACAGGTTAGGCAAATTTCTATCTCAAATCAAATTATGCAGGTTTGTCAAATGCAGTTAAACGTCCTTGTCCTAAACTGTCGCCTTATCTGTCTTTCCAAACTAGATTTGTTGCTTGTATTTGAAACAAATGACCGCAAAGCTGTAAATAACCCAATGGAAGCAAATATCATTTCCGAGGTATGAATGCCTTTTGCTTCTTCCATTAACATCTTAAGCATCGGATAACAAGAAATATATTAAGCTCCAATTTCTGTATAATGATTTTGGCGTACAGATCGTGTGTAGATTGTTGAGCAGAGGTATATTGGAGGAAGATATAGGCATCATTACACCCTACAATTCTCAAGCAGATCTTATCCGGCAAGCTGTTTCCACATCAGTGGAGATACATACCATTGATAAATACCAGGTAATATTTATGCTGATGTGATTACATTCTCGAAAAACATCTTCATTTTGCAACTTTTCTTGTTCCTAAAAGGAAGCAGCTGCTTTACCGCAGCGGATCAGGGAAGAAAATCAGTAGACCAGCCTAAATAGAAACATAGCTATCTAAGGTTATCCTCTAACATGTTGTGTAATTGTCAATTTTATACATAGGTTGGCTTTTCATTTATGAATCAGAAGTTCGAGAAGCCTAAAACGTCACAATACCTAGGCCAGAACAAGAAGGCTAATCTCACAATGCTACTTCTCAGACAGTTGCTTATGTTCAATACTGACTTTGGCCTAGAAAACGCTACCAAGTCCTCGCCCATCGGTTCTCAGCCGTTTAAGATTATCTTGTGCCAGCTATTAGCCTCCAAAAAGCTCGTTTCGCAAATCATGAATAATCCAATCTACTCGATTGTTTGCTTTTAGAATCATTTTTCTGTGGCTCCAGGAGGTCTTGCAGTTACATCAAATAATGTGATTACTAAGGTAGAAACTGTTACATTGCTGCTCCTAATTGCCCTAGTCTTGGTTTATATTTGCAGGGAAGAGATAAAGATTGCATTCTGCTTTCTTTTGTAAGATCAAGTGAAAATCCTAGGAACTACATTTCTTCATTGCTTGGAGACTGGCACAGGATTAACGTGGCTCTTACTCGTGCTAAGGTTTAGATACGGTTCCTTTGAACATAATTTTTCTTCTTGTTGAAACTTTACACTAGCTCCTCATACTCTGATGGATAATGTACTTGTCTTTTATTTGAACAGAAGAAGTTGATAATGGTAGGTTCATGCATTACGCTATCAAACGTGCCTCTGCTAAAGCTTCTCATTGAAAAGGTGGAAGAGCAAGGTGGCATGTTGAGCATTACCAAGAAGGATATTGCTCATAAATCAGAATTGAGAAGATGCTCCAAACTGAGATGATGTTAAAGATATTAACACCCATTTACCCCCAATTTTGCTATTTGCGATCATGTAAATTATTGCAAAATCCTCTTCTCTAATTTAAATGTAAATATTGAGACCACACCCAGCCATTCATTCTTCTGTAAATAATAAAAATTTCTGAGTGAAATGAAGTAGTTAAAGGGTCAAGTCAGCAACGGATGTCTGATGATATATTGGATCTTCAATTTCGTGCATATGTTGCCACAAACCCATATTTTTCTTCCCTACATAAACAAAGGTACAAAAGCAAAATGTAAAGCATGGAGCTAATGTCTTTATTGCATCAGCCAATCAAGTAAAAAATGTTGTTATCCGTTGGTAAAAGATTCTGCTGCACAAATTGTGGTTTATGTTATATCCATAGAAGTATCAAACCAGCAAACGAAAATTAGTTTCTGAAGTAAAATCACCGGAAGCAGATACAATACACTGCCATATATTCATCGCAGCCTCCCTCGACAGAGAAAAAAATAATAATAGGGAAAATACATATTGCCCCTTAAGATTATCCCCAAGCATCGTCTTGACAAAGCAGAAATTTGTTGGAAGGTAGTGTTGCACTCTCTTCACAGTTGAACTTCAAATTTTGGAATTTTCTGTATAGAACCAACAACAACAACATACCCAGTGTAATCCCACAAACGGAGTCTGAGGAGAGCAGAGTGTACGCAACCTTACCCCTACCTTCCCACAAACGGAGTCTGAGGAGGGCAGAGTGTACGCAACCTTACCCCTACCTTGGGAGGTAGAGAGGTTGTTTCGGTATAAAACCATCAGCTAAAATAGATAGAACACAATTGAGTAGGGGAAAGAAAAAAGAACTAAAAATTTTGTATTATCGAAAACTTGTACGAAATACATTTTTGTTGTTCCCCATGGTTTTATCTAAGCATTGAAATGATGGATTATCTTTATTTTTTGAGTTAAAAATTGCTAATTGGAATATGCTTATTTTGTATTTAATTTGGAGAGGTTTGGTGTCTGTTGGTGGATCAATGACAAGTGAGGGAGAGAATGATGTTTCGCCTATGTGTTTTTTGAGCTACCATACCATGTACATGTGGGTAGGGTTGGATGAGATTTTCAAAGGCTTCAGGTGTATGTTTGTGACTGTGTGAGGAACAACTTAGATGATGCTAAAATAGTGATTGTGGAGAAGATCGGTGACGAGAATGGAGGAAACATATATGGGAAGAAGAAAAGAAAAAGGGAAAGGGAAAGAGAAAGGGGCTTGTATTACACTAATACATAATTAGTGGTAATCGAGTTTATTTAGTGATTATCAGAAAAAAGATTTCAATTAAAAAGATAATAGCTGTACAATTTAATCAGGTTTTTGAGGCTCTAGTAGAGGCTCATTTACTTATGTTTTCTAAGATACTGATTGAATTCTATGTATTAACAAGCGGAAAGCAAAAAAATGGGTCCGGATCTCCTGCGGGAATAATTTGGGAGATCCAAAACCAAAAATAGTGGTATTTGAAATAAGGGGCTAGCTTTTGAGGGGGTACTAGCAATACTTGGAACGAAAATAGAAGGCAAGGAAGGTGAAATTTAGATGCGATTGAATTTACTTGATTGGGCTAGCTACTATTTTCCCAAGACAAAGCAACTTAACTTGACAAGATCTGGTTCATTTGCGCAAACAAAGATAAACTACCAGTAACCGGACAACTTTTCTTAAAACGGAAGTGCAGCAGGGAAGAGAAGACCATGAGAAACAATCTCATCTATTGTAGTATTGTGTGAAGAGGTGTTATTAAGTGGACATACACATGCTTGTTGCATAAACAATTGATGCCCAGTTTAAGATGGCATGCGGTGTATTATAGCCAAGCGCAACTGTGCACATATAAATTACACCTGACCTATTGGATTACGAAATCCTTGCAGAGAGTCCGGAACCAAAATGATCCAATAAAAAACCAATTAAATCAAAATACCCTAAGAAAAAAAAGGGACATCAAAATACCTTTAACACACCTTTTTTATGCGTTATGTAAAAAGGTGTTAACGTCCCCCGTTAACATTCGTTACCCGAGCTTTTAAAAAAAAAAAAAACTTGCATAGCGCAGTAAATAGATGCGCTATGTGAATCCAATTAACAAGATTGTTATATTATGATTTTGTTGCCAACTTTCTGACAAATGGCATCATTGTAAGTATTACTCCCTCCGTTTCAATTTATGTGAACCTATTTGATTGGGCAAGATATTTAAAAAAGAGTGAAGACTTTTGAAATTTGTGGTTCAAAATAAGTCTTGAATATTTGTGTGGCTGTAAATCATTTCATAAAGTGAATTTGTTTCCAAATTAGAAAAGAGGTCATTCATTTTGACACAGACTAAAAAGGAAATAGAAATAAATTGAAATAGAGGGAGTATAATTTTGTTGTCTTAGAAAATGATTATAATTCTTTTCTAAATATTATATTTTCGGTTGCCTAAGGCACTTAAATTAATAAAGAGGGGAAGTTATTTTTCATAAGCATAAGCTAAGTATTATTTTTGGCTGTCTTAGAAAATGATTATAATTATTTTCTAAAAATAAATATAAGCCACTTAAATTGATACGGAGATAATTATAATTATTTTCTTATAAAAAATGTAACACGCTTAAATTGGCACGGAGGGATATTATTTTTTCGAAGCATAAGTTAAGTGTTATATTTTTTTGTTGTCATAGAAAATGATAATAATTATTTTCTAAATCTTATATCATCGGTTGATTTAAAAAATGATTAAATTATATTTTTAAAAAGAAAAGCAAGACACTTCAATTGATACGAATTTGGGATTTTTTTTTCGTAGGCATAAGCTAATTTTATATGTTTGGTTATCTTAAAAATTAATTATAATTATTTTTATAAAAATGTAAGACACTTAAATTGACATGAAGGGGATATTATTTCGAAGCATAAGCTAAGTGTTATATTTCTTGCTGTCATAGAAAATGATTATGATTAGTTTCTAAATCTTATATCTTCGGTTGTTTTAAAAAATGATTAAATTATTTTCTAGCCTAATTTATATGTTTGGTTATCTTAAAAATTAATTATAATTATTTTTATAAAAATGTAAGACACTTAAATTGATATGAAGGGGATATTATTTTGGATCATAAGCTAAGTATTATATTTCTTGTTGTCATAGAAAATGATTATGATTATTTTCTAAATCTTATATCTTCGGTTGTTTTAAAAAATGATTAAATTATTTTCTAAAAAGAAAAGCAAAACAATTAAATTGATACGAATGGGATGTTTTTTTTCGCAAGCATAAGCTAAATCTTATATTTTTGGTTGTCTTAAAAAAATTTTAAAAAAATCTACAATTATTTTCTATAAAAGAAAGTAAGACACTTAAATTGATACAAAAAGGATATTGTTTTTCTTAAGCATATGCTAGGTATTATAATTTTATTATCTTAGAAATGATTATAATTATTTCTGAATATTACATTTTTTGTTGCCTTAAAAAATAATTATAATTATTTCTAAAAAAAAAGTAAGACACTTAATTAATACGGAGGGGATATTATTTTTCATAAGCTAAGTTTTTTTTTTGGTTGTCTTAGAAAATAATTATAATTATATTCTAAAAAGAAGTATAAAACACTTAAAATGATATAAAGATGTTATTATTTTCTTAAGCATAAGTAAGTATAACTTATATGTTTGGTTATCTTATAAATAAGTATAACTATTTTTTTATAAAAAAAAGTAGGATATTTAAATTAATACGAGGGATATTATATTTTCTAAGCATAAGCTAAGTGTTATATTTTTTGTTGTCTTAGAAATGATTATAATTATTTTTTAGAAAGAAAAGTAAGACACGTAAACTAATACGAGGGGATAAGCCTATATTTTTTTTAAAAAAATATATGATCTTTTTTAAGACAATCAATAAATATAAAACTTAGCTCATTAATGATGCAACGCAAATAGACACGACAAACCTTTATTAGTACTCCCTCTGTTTCAATTTATGTGAACCTATTTCATTTTTAATCCGTGCCAAAAAGAATGACCCTTTCCATATTTGAAAATAATTTACTTTTATACAATGATTTATAGCTACACAAAATATATATGCCTCATTTTACGCCACAAGTTCAAAAGTCTTTTTTTTTCCTTAAACTCCGTACACATTGAGGGAGTATACAAGGTGATGCCTTAGCCTATTCTTAGACCGTGGATTAGTTTGGAAAAATTTGCCTTTGCATAGCTCATCTATTTGCAGCGTTATGCAAGGTTTTTTTTTTTTTTTAAAGCTCCGGTAACGAATGTTAACGGGGGACGTTAACACCTTTTTACATGACGCATAAAAAAGCTGTGTTAAAGGTATTTTGGTATCTTTTTTTTCTTGGGGTGTTTTGGCTCAATTGGTTTTTTATTGAGTCATTTTGGTTCCGGACTCTCCTTGCAGATACCCAACAAATAATCATTAAGTTTCTATAATCAAATTCATTGCCCATGGCAACAGAAATTTCGGACTAGTTAACAGACAAAACTCCGAATAGTATAATCGACAAAACAAGGAAATGAAAGAAACTGAGTTAGAAAAAAGGAAACAAAAAAAGTTCTCAACCAAATACACTACCTAAAACTCAGTTTCTCCGCAGCAGCTCTTCTCTCGCAGAAAATGTTGGGACAGGGAATTCTCGAACACTCTTGAATTCACTGTTGGCTCTCTTCAAAAGGAATAACCTCCTCAGTAACATTTATAACTTCCTCAACTTCAACTTCCTTTGCTTCGTATTCCTCCTCTTCATCACTGGCTTCCCCATCGCGCAACTTCTCTCTCTCCATTTTCTCCTCTTCATGCAGCCGCTTCCACTCAGTAACCCATGCTTCCCATTCTTCTTTCAACTTCCTTCGCTTCTCACGATCTTGCTCACTCAACAGCAATGAAACATCCTGATCCTCTGCTTCATACTTCTTGCTGTATTTCTTCAAGTTCTTAGCAATCTCTTCCTCTTTCTCCTTACTCAAGAAGGATGGTGGCCTGGGACGCCACAAATACTGCACACACAAGAGCATTGCTATATATGAGTATACTATAGGTCAAATGTCATGCAATGGATATATTGAACATATTCCTTGAGAAAAACAGGCATATTCAAGCAGAGGATTCAAGCGCACAGCAAATACAAGACAACAGCCTGGGAAATTGCGAAGCATATACACTCCTAGCAGTCAAAAGATAACAGGAATTGCCAATTGCGCGAACTGCATGGTAAAAACTGCAGGAAACCTAATACCTTAGTGCTGAGAAGACACAAGTCCCAGCACATTTAACTAACATAAACCCAGCCCTAGAACATCACGGAATTGTGTGCAAGGAAAGCAAATTGAAAGGGAAAAAAGGAGAGACCAATTATCAGTAACCATGCCAACATATAACCTAGGAGGCCGAATAAGTTGAGTCGTGTGACCAAGTCGCTAATAGATAGGAACAAGTACAGCAAACAAAGATGGGTTACCTGGAAGAAATGATCCTTGAGTATCCTATACAGCAGCTTTCCATTGAAAGACCAAATGTTGAATCCATTTTCCATCTCATGAACTGAAGTAACAGCTGTCGCTACATACCTTGAATTGCACAATAAAGCAAAAAAGCATAAGGACCAAATAGGAAGGTCTTACAGAGCAAAACCGATGAGTAGAGCTAAATGCAATACCTTCCAGTGGGATCCCATTCAACATCTGTTGCCATAAAATGCTCAGCAGATGCCATGGTATCAAGCTCATCGACATCAAAGAACTCCAACTGCCCATTGAAACCTTTCATTCCAGCCAAAATAAGGAAGCGGCCTCCAGGTGACCAGTAGAGAGCATTAGCCTGCTTTCCCTTGAGAGTTGTCAGCTTTGAAACACGGCCTGTGTTAGTGCCAGACCGCACAGAGTAGAAACTGACATCTGGCCTGGGGTTGTCACCATGGATGACAGCAAACCTGTGACCCTTCGGCTCCCAAGCAAATGCAATAATTTTATCATTCTTATTGTCAAGCTCCAAAACCTCAATTGGAATATCCCGTTCTTTGATTCTGAACAGCTCAAAACCAGTGTATGTGCTTTTCTTAGTCTTCGTGTACCGGTCAACTTTGACAGCAAGGTAGTCTCCATTGCTTTGCCAATACATTTTACAATCACTCACACTGAAGAGATTCTTTTGCCTCAACTCCTCTTTGCTTGGGATTTGCACAAGACTGACCTGTAAATTTAACACAGGTTTAGTTCAAATGCAAATACAAGTAGTTCCTCCAAATTACTGGTGACTTGCATAAAAGTTTAAGCACAAACCCTGGCAGGTTGATTTCCACATTCAGGAACAAAAAGTGAAAGAATTGGATCTGTTGGCGACCAGCTAAAATCCATAACATTTTCAACCTTGATAGATTTCTTGTCAATAAGCGAGAAAGTCTCTGTTTCATAAACAGAGATGACATTCTTTCCTATTCTTGCAAAGTACTTGTCCTCTTTACCACCACTCCACCTGAAATCATCTCAGAAAGAAAGTTAAAAGGTATTCCACCGCCCTTTTTTCATTATATTTCTGTGGCGTGGCATTTATGTATGCACTCAAGCATGCAAGAGTTTGCAATGTTAGGAATAACTGAAAACAGGTCGTAGGAAAGGATAGGAAATGTCTCTAACAATAGGATCAAAGCTCACCTAAAAACTGGCCAAGCCACACCAGTAACACCTCCAGTTCCTCCAACTGCAAATTCATCAGCGCTTCCCTTGAAATCTCTCATCACTTTTCCAGTTCTCACATCAAAAATGTTTAGCACAACCCTCTGAAAGAAATCTGTATCAGAGAGAATCCAGTATGGCCACAACTGGATACACAAACACAATAAAGCTGGGACTTACGTGAGTGTCACGGGGGTTACTTGGTTCATGGCTGCTGTATGTCACCAGATACCTCTCACCGGGGGAGAAATCAATCAGCTTAACCTGCATTTATAGCCTGTAGAGCTAAGTCACAGAAACCTGCAAAAGTTTATTATTAGAGAAATAAGCACAAAACTAACCTGAGGATGCGCATAGCGCATCAGGCGGTTGAAAGTGGTGGCACCACCCCAAATTGCAGCACCTTGTCTGTGAACTGTTGCCAAGTAAGTTCCCATAGGGGACCATTGAACAAAACTCTCAGTCCAGAACTGCACCCAAACAGACATCATTAGCAAAGTTTAAGTAAATAAATATCCTTTAAAGCAGGCACTTTATTTTTTGAAAATATGACACTCTAAACAGTAAAAATTAGAACAACCATTAGTAGACAGCTAAATGAGCACAAAGAGAAAATAAATACACTCACGGTGCGTTTATAAACAAGCTCCGGTTTCTTTTGTCTTGCATCATTCCAGAGGACCTCTGTGTCATTGCCAGCCCGAATCACGTACTGGTCTCTAGCTTTCTCATCAGTAAGCCACTGTTGCAGATTCTCCTGCCAGTGATACGAACATCTCAGCAATAGTAGATGAATGAAAAACTAATACTAGCACTTAAGACTCGGTGCTGGCCGAGGGAAAAAACAGAGCTGGTGAAGAGCCTAACCCCTGGAACATAAGGCTTGATCTCTGGAGGAGCCCACACATCTGGAACCTCCATTAATTTCTCAATGTCTTCAAATGCGTTAACAGCAAATATATGTGACCTATCTAACTTGTATCCATGTGTCTTCTCCCTACTCAGATCAGCTTCCTAAAGAAGAAAAGAACAGCAACATGATGCTGGTTAGCCAAACAAACCTATGCCAACTTCAATCACATCAAGTGGACTACATAAACAGGCATGGAGAACTGGATAAACAAATTATAATCCATGAACATCAGAAATTTTGAAATACTAGTCATGCATCACCAAGGTGGAGCTCCTAGTTTGTCTATACATCTCAACAACAAATCACTCACAAATTGACAAGAGCATAGAATTGAATATGAGTTTTGGCTCCTCTTTTGAGGTAATGCCTATTCGGAAATGCATAAATAGTCATGTAAACTTGATGCGACTTTTTACTGATATTTTGCTAATAAACTAGTAGCGCCAGAATACTGGTCAGTCTCAAATGTTGAAGATCCATTTATTCCTTTTAGTTCATATTGTTGGATATCACAATCAAAAAAAGTAGATAAACAAGTGAACACTGAACAACTTCCTGCAATTAGTAAGCCACGGATCACAACACTCAAACCATATAAATTCCTCATATCCACATCACACAGACACAACTTAAAGAACAACATCCAGAATGCAGCCAAGACATGTTCATCTAACTAAAGAATAGACCATGACACTTCACAATTCCTCAGTGCACATGACATGGTGCTAGCCCATGAGCATTTTACTCCTTTTGCTGAACTTTCAATTTTTACATATTTTTTATCCATTCATAACCATATAATATATTTCCTAGGCTAAGTAAGATATATGTACATAGAAAGTGCTAATCAACACTCGACACAGAATCAACATATTCACCTGGTACAAACATAAAGATGGTAGAAAAATTAATAAATCACATCTCTTTTGATGAAGAAATTAATAAAATCACATCTCTTGACAATTCAATTACAAGGCGCACGCATTCTATAGAATGAGATACTCTGTCGCTGCTAAATAGGCAAATTGGAGTACCTGAGGAGTATTATACTCGATGAAGCAGTACCCAACGGTTTTTTGAGTCTCCTTATCAACAGGCATCCAGAGACCACCCTCCTTAATAACACCAAGTTGGCTGTAAATTTTCCGAACTACTCCTTCCAATTTCTCAAATTTCTCTTTAGGCACCACTGGAAGATTGTCCACCACCAGTATGTTCCGAAAACCATTATCAAACTCCAAGGAGTCCTCTTCCATCACGGCGTCATCGTCGCTGCCCTCATCACATCCAGAAACAGCAAAAAAACAAAACCCAAGAAAAAGCTTCAAATAACCCCATTTTCACAACATATGAGCCAAAAAAAACACAATTTTTAATAAGACGAATCTAAACTTTAGAGTAACAAAACAAAATTAAGCAGAAAACATATAAATCCATATATAAATCAAGATACTGACCTGGGTATGAAAATATAAATCTAGATTTTAAAACCCACAAACTCAAAAACCCAAGAGAAACCCTAAATATTCTATCTTCTCAATAAAAAGGATCTGTTGAAACTTTACAGCAAAGACAGTAAAAATCCATATATAAATAGAGATTGTTGACCTGGGTTCAAAACCTAAGACTAAAAAACCACAATGCAAAACCTAAGATATTAAAAAACCACAAATCCAAAACGCAGGAATATAACATTAAAAATCAAATCTTCACAACATATGAACCGTATTTGCAAACTCAATAAAAGAACGTTAATAGAAATCCAAACTTCACATCATAGAATAGAAACCCAGACATAAAAGTCCATATAGAAAATCAATCAAGTATTGAACTAGGTACGAATATCATAATAATAAAAGCAACAAAAAAGAACTTCTTTATTTACAGAAACACATAAAAGTGGAAGCAAAAAATCAAGATTAAGACCTAAGTATGCCAAAATCAGTATATTGAACTGAGTAGGAATATATGTATACATCTATTATAATAAAACCAACAAACTCTAACACCTGATAAAAACGCTAAACAATTCCAATCTTCAGAGCATATCAACCAAACCCATAATCCAAAACTCAAGAAATTAACAAAAAATCAAGCTTTATAGCAAATAAACAAAACCCATAAACATAAACAGATAAAAGTACATGTACAGTACAAAAAAACTGCTTTCTTTACAGAAACACATAAAGGTGAGAGCAAAAAAATCAAGATTGAGACCTGGGTATGCAAAATCAGTATATTGAACTGAGTAGGAATATATATATATATATATATATATATATATATATATATATATATAAAACCAACAAACTGTAACACCCAATAAAAACGCTATATCAACCAAACCCATAAATTAAAACTCAAGAAATCAACAAAAAATAAGACTTTACAGCAAAGAAACAAAACCCTTAACCATGAACAGATAAAAGTACATATACAAGACTAAAAAAACTACATTCTTTACAGACACACATAAAAGTGGAAGCAAAAAAAAATCAAGATTGAGACCTGGGTATGCCACAATCTTCACCAGGTGGAAGATTAATGGAATCAAGATCGATTTGGGTAATATCCACACCAAGCTTATCAGCTAAATTTCTGATTTCTTCCATAGATACCACATCCGCCATGATTGAAAGAACTCTACCTTTTTAAGCTCTTTGTTTAACTTTTTTGCGGTGTTCAATTCGACTATGAGATTGTTCTGAGATAGCCACCTTTGAAGCTGAAGGCACAAGTGTGAGAGCTTTGTAGGGATAGAGAGCAACACGGACACACAAAGGATGTTACTAGGGTTTTAATGTAGTTGAGGTTACCCTGATTTTCTGATCCGGGTAAATGGGTCGGTTCTGCGGGCTATATCCTGATGGAGCTTTTTTGTTTGGATTATTTGTACTTATTTTTTGTTCCTATTTTGTGTTGGTTTTTAATTATTGTCTCTCAACGGAAATAAGAGTAACTTTTTCGAGGGATATAAGTTTATAATTTGTATCCCGCTAGGTATAAAAAAGTTCAATTTTGAAGGGCAACAATTAAAAATCAGCCAATTTGAAGAGCAAACCATGCAATTTCTTCTTTTTTTTTCCTGAATTTGGATCCTTTTTACATTTTTACATTGCAAATTACATGCGTAAATAATAGTAATACTTATGGCGGCCTTTTAACCAATTTTCACCCACGAATTAGTGTTAAATAACTATGTGTATTAATTACATTAAACTAATTTTAAAATTATAAAATGAAAATGTTTAATAGTTATTCTTTGTTATTAATTGACACGTTAGTTACTTAGAAGTTAAGCTTAATGAATAAATTTTAGTCTCAAAATATGTTACCATTGTCAAAAAATAAATTAGTCTCAAAATCATCCATACATGATTAAAACGTGTTAAGCGAGTTGAGTCGAATAGGCGCAATCAAACTGGGACTTGACAAGGTCGGACTTTGACCGAGTCTTAACCAAATCGAGTCAAGTTTAGTCAAATTTCGACTCAAATCAAGTCAGGTTGGGCCAAAATTTAAGTATAACTAGTTAATTGACCCGCGCGAGTTTGCTTTGTAAATTTAATAGATGTAAAAAAGATAATAATAAATTATAGAACAAAATATAAATAATATTTGACCTTAGAATACATAAATAGTTAAGATGAAAAATCAAACGGGTGAGTGTGAGTCAAAAAAATACACATGAAAAAAATAGAAAAACAAATTCAAATAAATTAAAGGGATAACTACATGATATAACAAACATATAGTGGGTATTGACATTTAGTAGCTATAGTTTAATTTAATTACTTCTCATAGCAAATATTTGTGTATTAATACCATTTAGTAACTATATATATATATATATATATATATATATATATATATATATACACACAAAATAGAATACTCATTCCACTATTCACTTCCAACCCATCCCTCCCATCTCTCTCCCCCCTCTTCTCCCCACTGCTCTGCCGTCGGCCACCACCGCTGCCGGAGCTCCGGCTAAAATGTCGTGCCCCTTCGCCACCGTCACTGCCAGCCCCTTCCTTTTTTCCTTTCTTCTTCGGTGCCAAAAAGGAAAAAAACACTCAGATCTACGCCGGAAAAGCCCCAATAGCGACGGATCTGAGCATTGTTGAAAGCAAAAACGAAAAAAAAGCTCAGATCTATGGCGGATCTGAGCAGTGCAGCCGACGGTGGCTTCTCCGGAGAAGAACAAAAAAACTTAGATCTACGTCGGAAAAAAAATGTTGTCGTTGTATTAGTCAGAATTTTTTCCGGTCAGATCTGGAAAAAATCTAGATTTTCGCTGTATTTGTTGTATATTTACTGTGTATACAATATTTTTCGCTTGTATTTGGTGTATACATACCGGAAAATATAGCGTACTTGTTAATTTTTTGGTGTATCTATATTGTATACAGTATTTTTCGCCTATATTTGTTGTATACATACCGAAAAATATGGCATATTTGTTAATTTTTTGGTGTATGAATGTTTGATACTGTATTTTTCGTCTGTATCTGTTGTATAAATATGGAAAATATGATGTATTTGTGTAATTATTGGTGTATATGTATTCAGTTTTTACTCGTTGTATTCATGAATACAGCAAGCCAATTTATGAATACAGATAGTTATTTTATGAATACAGTTGGAAAAAAAATTGTTATATTCATGAATACAACTAAAAAAAAAATTGAATACACATGTGGGAGCTGGGCTGATTTGCTACAGAACGTAAATATTGAAACATTAGCTATGCAGCTTGATTAAACCCCAAATGTTTACTATTTATGTAAAATGCCCTAAATTAAATTTCTTACTAGAAAGGAATCAAAATTAACCTGTTTGGCCAAGCTTCTAAAATCAGCTTATTTTGAAAAGTACTTTTTTAAAAAAGTATTTTTTGTGAAAAACAGTTTGTGTTTGACCAATTAATTTAAAAAACACGTTTGAGCAGCAATTAGCGCTTGACCAAGCTTTTAAAAAGTGTTTTTAAGTGTATTTTTCTCAAAAGTGCTTCCGGGGAAAAGTTACTTTTTTAGTTTTGAAAAACTGCTTTTGCTACTCCCCAAAGTACTTATTTTCTCCCAAAAGCTTGGCTAAACACCTCACTTTTTTAAAATGAGCACTTTTTGAAAAAAATAAGTACGTTTGGAGAAAAATAAGCTTGGCCAAATAGGCTATAATTCTGATTTCATTGAAAAAAAATTTATGTAGCATGTCTTCTCTCATCCTTCCTTCCTATTTAAATATTATTCAGACATATTGCTATCAATTTCTATATATGAAATTGAGGGACATTAACCCGGTTATGTTGCATGCCTTGTTGATCAGAAAATATATTTATTTATGAATTTTTACAAAAAAAGTTGAAATCCGTTGGCTTACGTCCTCCCTAGTTCTGGCTTGTTGCAATATTCATAGTGTTAATATCTTGCTCTTTCCTTCAAGGTCAAAGACGGTTTCTTTGTGTTATTCATTAATCGACATAGCACTAATTTCTTGCTCATGTCCTCGCATAATTCTTGTGTTCTTCATTAATCATCATAGCGAGAATTTCTTGCTCCCTCGCTCAATCTGTTTGATTTCTTTTTCACTGTCTTTGAATCCTTCTCTTTTGAACCAAAGCATTTCTTTAACCAAAATAAAAAGAAGTGATCACAATGACATAATAAAATACAAACTAATATTAAACAAAAGTTTGTCAATATTCCTAAACACCAAAGAGGTGATAAATCAATAAAAAGTGCACTAATATTCATACCTAAATCCATGAAGGGTTTTTTTTTTTGTTGAGAAAATTGCTTGGCATTTTGGTAAATGATCGATGAATGAATGTAGATAAACTCAACAATAACCATCCAAAATGTCACGGACAAACTACAATGCGCGCCGGTGAAATATACATTGATAAATATAAATAAACTCAATAATGACTGACAAAAGATTGTGATTAAACTATAACACCGATAAAACATGTCGTTCTAAAAAGCAAAGTTTTAAAATATTACTAACAAATAATTAAATTTTCATCAAATATATCTCCATAACAATGTTTCATATGTAAAGAAATAGATCAATCATCATACGTCAGATATCTTAAAAGTTAGTGAATTAAAGTAGTAAAATCCGCAATAGATGTTTTAACTTTTGAGAGAAATTTTTAATCTCATCGTGAAAAATTGGATTATTGTTGAAGAACTTTTTAAAACTTTGAACTTCCTAATGATTTCCTTTTTGTAATCTACGTAATTATTCACACCAGTCTGACATAAGAAAACGGAATTATGAACTGTAATGGATAACAAAAAGTGAGATGAAAGTAATAAATTTAAAAAGATAAGGATGAGAAATGGCAACTTTTATAGTTTTATGCAATATTGCAATTAACTCTTTTAAATAGAGGCAAATCTAGGATTAAAAAGAAGAAGAAAAAAATATAGTAAATGAAAATTGATCCCTAATCCTCTAAATAAATAACTCAATCTTCAATCAAATGCACTATTTTATCTTTTTATAGCATGTGCTTCAGAAGTTAATATTATATTAATTTTAAAAAATATATACATAATACCTAATTTTATTGAAAGATCATGAGTTCACGTGATCAAAAAAATTAATACATAACTTCGCCCCTGCTTTTTCAGACAAGCCTTTTTTTAATTATAAGTATTATTTTAAATTGGGAAAAGTCAAAATTCTATTAAAAAAGATAAATACTAATGTTGGCTTATAGAGCGCCACATCATCGGATCTATATTCTGCAATATATATATTGAACAGGGAGCATTGCTAGGCCTACTTGGAGGTTTATTATTTTAATAAGTATTATATTTAACAAGTACTTTTCAATGTTAGTATAGAATAAAAGAGTTACGAATCCTAAATATATTTCAATTATATTTTAAATTAGACATTATAATCCCGTTATATAATTCTGGTATTATAATCTCTTCATACAGTCTCGATACAAGTTGTTCACCGATCGAACGATCTTATACAACTATTTGTGGGATAAGGGGGTTAGTGTAATGAAATAACTTGTAAGATTATTTTATGGCAGAACACCTAAACACCTTCCCCTCCCCACCCTAAATCTCCCTTAAACTATATTTGGTCCTAGTTATCCAGCATTTGACATTTAAATGATAGTCCGTACTTGATTTTTCTATAATTCAAGTAATTTCAAATAATGTTTGGCGTGTAAGAATGTACAAAATCTAATATACCATTTCGTTTTTATTATATGATCAGTTGCTCGGGAAATAAATCCCACCTACGCTTCAACATTAATTAATTAATTAATTTAAAAACAATTGTTAATTCCCTCCAAAGTCAAACTTGTTGCAATTAGAATCCTAAGTTTACTATATTTGTAATTCCTTTTCTTTCTCCTATTAGGAGTAAGTACATTACAGAATCATGAAATATTTCCATAAATAAAGAACCTAGTGAATATCTCTCTAGGTTGGTTCATAACGCCATAGTACTCCTATTCCTATATATAGTCATCATTGTTTTGCCTGTGTAGTTTGTAAATATTCGCTGGTGTTTCCTGCCAGTCATGGCCGCCAATGTCTCTGCTACTGTTGCCACCTGCAGCAATATACTCAACAAACAACACTGCTTGTGTTCTCCTTGCAGGACAACTCCATCGTATAAAAACCTCCTAATTAAACCGTATCAACAACAACGTCTCTTTATCTCCAAGAACCTGAACCCCCGGCCCTTTGCCGCCATTGTTGTTAATTCGTCGTGTAAGTTAAACAATGTGGATCCACAACATGACCATTATTCGGACAACAAGGACGACAAGCCTAGGGAAGAGTGTGGAGTGGTTGGCATCTATGGTGATCCAGACGCCTCGCGCCTATGCTACTTGGCACTCCACGCGCTTCAACACCGTGGTCAAGAAGGTGCTGGTATGGTTACCGTCCATAATAAAGTTCTCAAATCAGCTACAGGTATTGGTTTGGTCTCAGATGTGTTCAACGAGTCGAAACTTGATCAACTCCCTGGTGACATAACTATTGGTCACGTTAGGTATTCCACTGCTGCTGGCTCTTCTTCAATGCTGAAAAACATTCAGCCTTTCGTTGCTAGTTCTAAATTTGTATCCTGTGGTGTTGCTCACAATGGTAATTTTGTGAATTACCAATTGCTTCGCACTGAACTTGAAGGGAAGGGGTCGATTTTCAGTACCACCTCGGATACTGAGGTGGTACTTCACCTTATAGCAAAATCAAAGGCGAGGTCGTTTGTTTTGAGGATTCTTGAGGCTTGTGAGAAGCTTCGAGGAGCTTACTCTATGGTGTTTGTGACCGAGGACGGTAAGCTAGTGGCAGTAAGGGACCCGTTTGGGTTCAGGCCATTGGTTATGGGTAGAAGGAGCAATGGTGCTATTGTTTTTGCCTCGGAGACATGTGCTTTGGACTTGGTTGAGGCTAAATACGAAAGGGAGGTCCATCCTGGTGAGGTAGTACTAGTAGATGATACTACTAAAGAAATTCAATCAATGTATCTTCTTCAGCCTCATCCTCCTAAACCTAAATCTTGCATCTTTGAGCATATTTACTTTGCTCAGCCCAATTCAATAGTATTTGGGAGGTCAGTTTACGAGTCTAGACATGCTTTCGGGGAAATCCTTGCTACAGTGTCCCCTGTGGATGACTGTGATGTTGTGATAGCAGTTCCAGATTCGGGCGTTGTTGCAGCACTTGGTTATGCAGCTAAATCAGGTGTACCATATCAACAAGGCTTAATCAGGTCACACTATGTTGGCAGGACATTTATTGAGCCATCACAGAAGATTAGGGATTTCGGGGTGAATCTTAAGCTGTCACCAGTTAAAGCAGTATTGGAGGGGAAAAAAGTGGTTGTTGTGGATGATTCAATCGTCAGAGGGACGACCTCGTCGAAGATTGTAAGGATGTTAAAGGAGGCAGGGGCAAAAGAGGTCCATATGAGGATTGCAAGCCCTCCAATTATAGCTTCTTGTTACTATGGGATAGACACTCCTAGTACAGATGAATTGATATCTAACAGGATGAACGTCGAGGAGATTAGGAAGTTTATTGGGGCTGATTCTCTAGCCTTTCTGCCATCTGATAGCTTTAGTAAGTTATTAGGCAGTGATCATACAAACTTTTGTTATGCTTGCTTTTCAGGCAAGTATCCACTCCACTTTGATCAACCATAGAAATATGGGGGAGTCTATAGATGATAGGATGAAGTCAACTGCAGCTGCCACATAATTTTTTCATTAGTTCTTTATAGTAGTATTCTTAAATGATTATTTTCAAGTATAACACCTTTGATATCATACTTCTCAGCAACTTATTTTTCAGTTGCATTGAGTACATAACATTTCAATCTCCCAGAATACTCTACAGGAGAATCACTTCTCAAAATCAATTTCTCCCATGACTTAGCAGTGACAACTTCAGCTGCACATTACAAGTTAGGAAGCGATTGTTAACATAACTTTTCAAAATCAACCCTATAATATAATTTTACATGACTTTATGCTTCTGGTAGAAGCTGCAAAATTTGATCTCTTGTGCAGATGTAAGCTGGATAAGAGACCTTGCTATTTGCTTATGCTTTTCCTATGTTGTATAAAAGCTTTTGCTAATCGTTACTGGAAACTTAAAAAGATTTCTATTATTTCAGAGGATTTTCAAGCATTCATGGCTTATAACTAAAGGCTTGCATTACTGGATACCCACTGTCACGGTGCAACATGTTTTCAAAATTTAAGTGTTAAGAAACAAAAGGTTGACCATAATTCACCTGCCATAGTTCAAACTATCATCTGATTAAAAGAACATGGCTCTCTCTTCCCGCTCTCACTTTCGCTTTCCCCTGCACCGTTACTCTTTCTCTGGAAAAAGGTGGGAGGAAAACTCATTTCCATTTGCTTCCTTTTTCTTTCCCTCCTTCCCCAAGTCCCTCTCCTGGGATACCCAAGATCTCGATGGATTCGACTCGTATCCGGATACAACACTCTGCTTAGTACCTCCTTCATCGTTCAATGCTACACCGCATGCTCTGTTCAAACTCCGTCTCCAACGCGACGTTGTTAGAGCTAAGGCACTTTCAAACCTCGCCGGTGTTAACACCATCGGTGGCCGCCGCGCTCCTTCTCTTCAATGCTACACCACATGCTCCGTTCAAATTCCATCTCTTATCCGACGTTGTTAGAGCTAAGACACTTTCAAACCTCGCCGTTGTCAACACCACCATCGGCCGCCGCGCTCCTTCATCCTTAAATGCTGCACCACATGCTCCATTCGAAATCTGTCTCCAACGCGATGCTATTAGAGCAAAGGCACTTTCAAACCTCGCCGACGTTAACACCACTGTGGCTGCCGCGCTCCTTCATCCTTAAATGCTACACCACATGCTCTGTTCGAACACCGTCTCCAACGCGACGCTGCTAGAGCTAAGGCACTTTCAAACCTAGCTCTGAAAAAATGAAAAAAAGTAGGGGATAGAAGAGAAGTGGCTCAGCTCAAAATATAAGCAAGACTTATTTGCCTTATTGATCCATCAATAACACATGAAAAAAACACCATAAAACTAAGATAGAAGATCTGAAAAAAAAAAATAGTAAGATTGGTTGTTGTTTGGTCATTCTGGGATTTCTTTTGTTATTATTAGGAGGAGCTTAAACTAGAGGTATGCTTAGGATGAATCGAGATACTACTTCATCAAAAAGAAAAGGAAATAAAAAAGCACATAATGTAGCTGAATTAGATGAATCAAAAAAGGTGAGAAGATTAAACAAAACGTTTCCTAATTTACACATGTCGGTGCAGATTTTTCGGCTCGACAACGTCATTCGATAGGTCTTGACACTGGAAACATCTCTGTAGTGCAATGACGCACTAAAAATAGAATCACATATTATCCTATTGTGCACAACACAGGATTGTCCGCAAATCGACTCACTTCCGAAGATAGGGCTATACTTCAGGGCATCATAGGGTTTTATTTCAATCCATTTGATCGAGGTAAAATTCCAGTGTCGATCATTGAACTATTAGATATACATATAAGACATGATATGGCTCTATTTTGTGGCTAACGTCACCGTAGAACAGCCCTCGATCGAGTTACGGGAACAACACATTAACTAGTTGAAAGATCTATTATATAACTTTGTCGCGAATCCTCTACCAAACGACGTGCTTCATCTAATAGACACAAGCCTTCACAGCACTAAGGCTAAACCTGACATGAAAGAGGTAGTGTTGATGCATCCATCCTTTCATATATATAAATTGTACCATGTTTGCATTTCTCATGTATATGTATAACCTGTACCACTGCCATAGAAATTCTCCTAATTCAATTGTCCTCAATCAGTTTTTGCACTTTTTGCATACAATCAACACCTATAGCTAGTCGGGAGAGAAGAATAAATGTTAATGCACGGCATAGTACGAAATGGAATGCTTTCCTCACTCAAATCGTTGGTCATCTTAATCAAAAAACATTTCAAACATTAGTTAGGTGTATTTATATGCATGAGGCATGCATACTCCACTATCGAAGAGTTCCCATTCTTATTACAAAAATAGTTTCAGTAACTTCAATTTGAAACAAAATTGTCGAACAACTAGTCAATTCATGCACATTTATTAGGGTGAATTAGTTTTAACATTTTAGGGTGAACTAATCCTCTTAAAGTAGACATGAAGTTGCATTTATTTCCACTTATGATTCCACCAACCTTGTACATACTGAAGTTGCATTTATGGATGTTTAATGATTCCATCAACCTTACACTCAAGTATTTTTCTTTATAGAGCTTGTAATTAGATACTGCAAGATTCATTTGACTCCCTCCCCACATCTTCCCATACTCTCTTGGTTGCACTTCCTTTCTTCTTTTTTCTCTCTCTTATTTCACCTTCTTCTAGTATAATGGAATATAAAATATTAGATAATATTTATGACAAAACATATGAACGTGAGGTGTGGAATCTCCTCGTAGCTATGTTCTAAAATTAAAATAAGATTTTCTCTCTTATTTTACATTACTAGCAAAAAATTGGCCAAACCATATTAGATTAATATGCTTCTTTTAATATAGTTTTCTTTGTCGTCTGATTTATCGTCGTTCAAGGTTTGCAATTATAAGTTTTCGCGTGACGCCCTGATTATTCCGATCCAACACAAATAACTAGGCGGATAAATGTAGAAGACAAGGATTTACCAAAACAAAATATTTCTTAAGTCATTCGACGTAAAACTAAACAAGAAAAAGTAATACTAATTGTTGTAATATAATGGAGTAATGTCCACTGCTCTTCTACATGATGCATTGTTAATCCTCCACTATTTTTCACAATTGTGGGTTTAACTCTCACGCCCATAACCTCCCCATAATCTTCCTCATGATGTCAATGATTACATATTCGTGACACCATTTGATGTTCCTCAATGTAGTCATATAAATAGAGGTATTAATAGTTGAAGACATTTGTGGAACACTTGAAAGAGAGAAGAAAGTTATCCTATATTATTGTTATTTTAAGCTTTAATTTTACAACACTAATAAAGTTGTTCTACACTAATAGGTCTTATGATAACAACACTTGCTCATTTGTAAGAAATAATCACGAGATGCAATGTGTAATGCGACCACCATTTCCTCCTGTAAATGGGAATTTAATAGAGCGCCTATCAATAATTGATGCTTATAGTAAGGGGTTCAACAAAAAAACTTATTGTTGTGATTCTGTATTTTGGACATGTTTAGGCTTATCATGAGGTATTCTACTAGTAGATTACAATTTCTTTTCAAGATCAACTTGTATCTTTTTATTGTGGGAATGAACCAACTATTGGGTCATAACACAATTCGCCAAACTTTAACATACCAAACAACACAATTTTTTTATTTTGAATACTTTTGGCATGTTTATATGGGTCAACTTCCCAAATTGACCCCCCGAAAAAAATAATGTCCAACCCAACCCACCAAAACTTGAAACTGTGCAAAAAATATATAGCTCAATTATTGCAGAAAAGCAATCAAATTAATTTTTCATACCATAAAATCATTTAACATATGCTATTAATTTTCATAAAAAGTCATGTTGGCTTTTTGTCATTGAAAATTAGCCGAAAAGTTCCTTTCTCATTACAAAAGTATTTTAAAATCCGCACCAATCTCTTAATTTTTTATTTTATTTTATAAACTAACAGTAATTTTTTTTGATAGAAACGGAAATTTCATTAATTTTATAAACAGTTAAAAACTCATTTCTATCAACATATTGTGTTTGGGATATTACATTCATCTATCTTATCTTGATTTTTCTGTAACAAGATATGTTTAAATTGTAACAAGATATGTTTAAATGATAAATATAGTATGTTATTCGGAAACTATCTTTTTCAACAATTATCTATATCTATATTATTTTAAAAGCATGAATATAAATGTTGGTTGATCAAAATATCCTTCAAATATTGAACGACTTTTTTACTCCTATAAAAGTTAAATTATTATTCTATAGCTGGATACTAATATCATATATCCTAATTTTACGAATTTGAAGTCAAAAACAATTGCTAGATTACAATAGTTGGAGGAGTCTTCCTAATATGAACTGCAACGAGATTAAAACTTCTTCAAAAGCTTGAACCCTTCTAGCATTAAAACTACTACATTTAAATAATTTAAATCTCTTAAAAAGTTGATGGCAAAGATGGTGTTTTTCTCTCCGCTCATATGTGCTAACTTGTATCTTGTTCTCGATCAAAGCATGCTTCTTTAATATGCTTTTGTCTTTTATGTTTTTTATTTTTAGGAATAATAAGATACCTAATACTTATATTTCTATTATTCTTGTCGTCGCTTGTAATCTTTATGTTCTGAGTTGTATATGAGAACTTTCAATTTTATAGGAATATTAACTTTTTCAGAACTTGTCATTCGTACAGTTATCTCATGAGATTAATGCTGAAATCTGGCATGGATCATTAGGTTTTGGTGGTTCTTGGAGATAACACTACGGTAAATTTTCTGTTCTTGACTATTGAAATGAGTTTTTTCAATATATTGTAAATTTGGTTCTTGATAAGCATGTGTTCTGGATAAAATTTTGACTTTTTCTTTTTTTTATTTTTCATTTTTTTCAAAAGATATAACTGTCAATAGGAACAGGAATTGTCCCTTTAATGAGAGTTCAACAAAGGATAACTAAAAAAATGCCCTTTAAAGTAGATAATAGCTTCAAATAGTATACTACATAGAGAAAGCATTGTACTTTAGAGTAGTTAAGAAGCTTAAGATGACATTGTTGTGTTGGTATCATTTTTCCGTCGAAATTATAATGTTTTCCAACTAAGTTAAGGTATCGCGAGAAAACAAAAAGAAGCAAAGCATAGTCTTTCCATTAACTGGCTCTTTCCGTTGTTCATAGAAATAATTCTATCATTGCCATCAAAATTATATGTTTCAAGGTGAGTCAATTGGATTTCTTGGTCGAGATGATCGTTTCATTCTTGGTTAGATGATTTTATTTTAATTAAGTGTTATTCACTACTGAGTGTACTTGGCATCCCAAAACCAATTAAACAATAGCATAGTGATTTTGTAGAATGCGTATATTTTATTGTTCGGCATGATCAAGTTTCCAGTTATATGCACTAACTCAAGGAAAATATGGTGACAAGAGTATTTGTTCTTTAAGTTGTGACTTGTACGTTGATGCGTGATATGTTTCTCAAGGGCTAATTCTCTCTGAAGGGAGAGATTTGAGTCGATCTCTTTGATGTTGAATGTCTAGAGATGATGATTGGGTGTATTTAGATGTTTAGAGTCTATATATTTAAGAATTTTGAAATTGCAGGGATACGAAAAAATCATACTTTTTCATCACTTAAAGGAGTAATTTACGTACGTAGGCACAACAAATAAACTTTTTGTCAATTCTTTATTTAATGTTGACTTTTATGTCGTGGTTTTGCATTCACAAAATTGTGACCAAATTATTTTATGAAATTTTTATCAAGCTTTCGCTATTTTTTGACATATTTATGGTTTATTTTAAATAATATATGCAAATTACAAAGCTTAAGAGAATCACAAATAATATTACCTAATATTTTTTTTGTGATGATTTAGATTGATAGGAAATAACGTGCAGAGCACGTTTATAGAGAGTAGTTTATTTTAAAAGCATGAATATAAATGTTGGTTGACCAAAATATTCTTTAAATATTGAACAACCTTTATACCCTTTTAAGTTGATATTTTCTCTAAATAATAATTTCATATTGGATAAAATTGTAATATTAATTTTTCCCTAATATTTAGGATGTCGAATTCAACTTAAAATTAAAATCCTTCTACAACCCAATTTACTCCCTTACTTTCTTTTTTATTTTTTAAATTGAGTTATTAGAAGACAAAGACTCCTACTTACTTATTATTAGTTAACTGATTTCAACCAAAATAATTTAATTTTTTGAACTTCAAAAAGTTAGCAAACTCAAGCAAAATAAAAATAAGATAATAGCTTTAGTGTATGTAAAATAAAACTAAGGACACGTGTAATATGTATAGATGAAAAACAATCTCATTAGTCCAATTAAAAAAAATCAAGATATGTGTTGGGTAACTCGGAAGAATTAGCTATAGGTGACCTTTTAGTTGTGAAATTAGTATAGGTGACTCATGGGGACCACTTAGAAGCAAAACCCAATTAAATTTGGGATTAAGAAAATTGGGGTCCACCCCCGACCTCCCCCCACCCCCAATTTTTTTTTTAATTCTGAAAAGTTTTTCTTTTTTATTTTTTGCAGCTCCCACCCTTCAGGAAAAAAAATTGTTTTGAAAAAAAAGTTTTTTTGCACCACCCCCTCCCCCCCCCCCCCCCCCCCACAAAATGATTTTTCTTCAAAAGAAGTTTTGATTTTTTTTTTTGGTTTCTTACTTCCCCCACCCACCCAAAAAAATTAATTTTGTTAAAAAAAAAGTTTTGAAAATTTTTTATTTTTGGTTTTTTGCAAACCCCCCTCCCCCCCACCCACCCCCACTCCAAAAAAAATCTTGAAATGATTTTTTTGGGGAAAGGGTGGGGGGGTTGGGGGGGGGGGTTTCTGTAACTTCTTTGTGTACATATGTTCCTTTATTAATAATAACATCACCAGCTCTGGCTGTGTGATCCTTTTAGCTAAAAAAAAAAAAGGATAATATCCAGGTTGTTGTTTTTATGTGTTTGTAGTGAAATAGATAGTTTTTCTATTGTTGTCCTAGTATGGTTCAGGATTTAGGAAAATATATCCAACAGATAGTTTTTTTGTTCTTGTCCTGGTATTTATCTGGTTCTATTTGTAGAAGATAACCAACAGATTTGTAGGTGTTGCAACAAATTCTACACTTTTTGCAACCAGTAGACAATCTGTTGCAACGACTCACTAATTTGTTGGACATATCTTCAATTATTGCTTCTGTTAGTAGAAGATATCCAACAGATTTTTAGTTGTTGCAACTTGCAACAAGTTCTACACTTGTTGTAACAAATAGACAATCTGTTGCAACAACGACAAATCTGTTGGACATAGCTTTAGTTATTTGTTTCTGTTTGTAGAAGATATCCAACAGATTTTTAGTTGTTGCAACAAGTTCTACACTTGTTATAACAAGTAGACAATCTGTTACAGCAACTACAAATCTGTTGGACATAGCTTCAGTTATTTGGTTTTGTTTGTAGAAGATATCTAACAGATTTTTAGTTGTTGCAACAAGTAGACAATCTGTTGCAACAACTACAAATATGTTGGACATAGCTTCAGTTATTTGGTTCTATTTGTAGACGATATACTATAGATTTGTAATTGTTGCAACAAGTAGACAATTTATTTATGAATCAACAAATGTTGAGGAAAGATATAGTTAAATTGGCAGCCAAACTGACAATCAATCCTCAGAAAGAGACGAAGAACATAGCTAAGAAACAGTATGTACAAATGAGGTGAAGAAGAACTAAAAGATGATGGAAATGAAGGAGATGAAGTAGATCAAGAAAATCTGCTACACCCCAGATTACTTAAGTTGTGGTATTTGGAGGCTGTTGAACAATTTCTATTTTTTTTGTCCTTTATATTATTTGTGAATGATGTTTATGAACTTATTTATTTTGATTAGTTGTGGTATTTGGAGCCAAGGTGGCTGTTGAAATTTTTTTATTATGAACTTATTTATTTTGCTTACTAATTGTTGCAATAGATGCATACAGTAAAATTGCTTAGTTGTTACAACAAACTACTCACCTTGTTGAAAAAAAATCAAACAATTGCTTAAATTATTGTAAAAACTAAAAAACATGTCGCAACAGATGAGCTAATTGTTGCAACAGATCATACACTTGTTGAAGAAGTTGCAACAAGTTACTAATCTGTTTCAACAGATGGATCAGTTTAAACAAGTCACTAATATGTTTAGACAAGTTGCCTAAATGATTGCAACAGATCATACATATGTTGAAGAAGTTGCAACAAGTTACTAATCCGTTCTAACAAGTAACTAATTTGTTTAAATAAGTTACTAATCTGTTTAGACAAATTGCCTAAATGATTGCAACAGATCATACAGTTGTTGAAGAAGTTGCAACAAATTACTAATTTGTTTCAAGAAGTTATTAATCCGTTCCAATAAGTAACTAATCTGTTTAAGCAAGTGACTAATCTGTTGCAACAGATAGTACAGTTGTGGAAGAAGTTGCAACAAATTACTAATTTGTTTCAACAAGTTACTAATCCGTTCCAACAAATAACTAATCTGTTTAAACAAGTTACTAATCATACAGTTGTGGAAGAAGTTGCAACAAATTACTAATAATTTTAGTATATATATATATATATATATTGATCACTAACTATGGTTAATTTCCACTGTTTATCACTAAATATGGGTGAATCAAGTAGTTCACACCAATTCACTTCAATGATCACTCCATTTAGTGCGTATTGGACTTAGTTAATCATCTATCCTGATCCAAAACACCATCAAATTGCTTAAGTTTATATATTGATCACTAAATATGGTTGATTGCCATTGTTTATCACTAAATATGGGCGAATCAAGTAGTTCACATCAATTCACTCCAAAGATCACTCCGTTTAGTGCGTATTGGACTTGGTTGATCATCTATTCTGACCCAAGACACCATCAAATTGCTTAAGTATATATATTGATCAATAAATATGGTTGATTTCCATTGTTTATCACTAAAGATGGGTGAATCAAGTAGTTCACATCAATTCACTCCAATGATCACTCCGTTTAGTGCGTATTGGACTTAGTTGATCATCTATCCTGACTAAAAAAGTCACCAAATTGCTTAAGTATATATATTGATCAATAAATATGGTTGATTTCCATTGTTTATCACTAAATATGGTTGTTTCCCTTTATTAATCACTAAATATGGGTGAACCAAGTAGTATCTATTGCAGCAAGTGTAGTATCTGTTGGAACAACTGTAGTATCCTTTGTAACAACTGTAGTATCTATTGTAGCAAGTGTAGTACATGTTGGAACAACTGTGGTATCTGTTACAGCAACTGTGGTATCTATTGCAGCAACTGTAGTATCTGTTCTAAGAATACACTTAGAATTGCCCATCTAATCCATGAAATTACTATCTAATCCATTAAGGATGTTAGTAGATATATGTGTGTGTGTGTGTTTATCACTAAATAACGTTGATTTCATTTGTTTAACACTAAATATGGGCGAATCAAGTAGTTCACATCAATTCACTCTAATAATCACTCGATTTAGTGCCTACTGACTTAGTAGATCATATTTCTTGACTCAAATAATATCAAATTGATTAAGTATTATATATTGATCGTTGATTCATTTGTTTATAACTAAATATGGGTGAATCAAGTAGTTCACATCAATTCGCTCTAATGATCACTCGATTTACTGCATACTGACTTAGTAGATCATCTTTCCGACTCAAAATACATCAAATTGATTAAGTATTATACATTGATCACTAAATATAGTTGATTTCCTTTGTTTATCACTAAATATGAGTGAATCAAGAAGTTCACATCAATTCACTATAACAATCACTTGATTTAGTGCATACTGACTTAGTAGATCATCTTTCCTGACTCAAAATACTATCAAATTGATTAAGTATTATATATTGATCACTAAATATCGTTGATTCCATATGCTTATCACTAAATATTGGTGAATCAAGTAGTTCACATCAATTCACTCTAATGATCATTGGATTTAGTGCATATTCCTGACTCAAATTACCATCAAATTGATTAAGTATTATATATTGATCACTACTTATTATTGATTTCCTTTGTTTATCATTAAATATCATTGATTCTCTTTGTTGATCACTAAATATGGGTGAATCAAGTAGCATCCGTTCCAACAACTGTAATATCTGTTGTAACAACTGTAGTATCTATTACAGCAAATGACATAATTGTTGAACAAGTCCTTACTCTTGTTGGATAAAACACAACAAGTTACCCACTTTCTGCAACAAGTCACTCCACTTGTTGGAAAAACCCCAACATGTAACTTAGTTGTTGCAACAAGGCCTGTCAGTTATTGCAACATATTGCTTATCCGCTGGAAATCTTTTAACAGTTGGATAAAACACAAGTTACTAGTTGTTGCAACAAGTCCTGTTACTTGTTGGATAAAATCCAACAAGTTACTGAGTTGTTGCTACAGATCCATTACTTGTTGAAACTGTTCAGCAATTTATTAATAACAATACACACATTTGTGATTTGAACACGATCAACATATCATATAAACCAAGTTCACAAGCACCAAGAGCAGAATTACCATTCTAAAAAAGAATAACATTAAAATGTCATAAAGTTCCAACAAATAACTATTATTACAACACAGTGCAATTAACACCTATGGAGCATTTCGGCTTGGACAACAACTACAAATCTGATGGATATTTTCTACAAACAGAACCAAATAACTGAAGTTATGTCCAACAGATTTATAGTTGTTGGAGCAGATTGTCTACTTGTTGCCACAAGTGTAGAACATGTTGCAACAACAATAAATCTGTTGGATATATTCTATAAACAGAACCAGATAAATACCAAGACAAGAACAAAAAAAATCATCTATTGGATATCTTTTCCTAGACCCTGAACCATACCAGGACAACAACAGAAAAATCATCTATTTCACTACAAACACACTACAACAACAACCTGAATTTTATCCAAACTTTTCCTAAACCCCTAAAAAAATCAAAACTTCTTTTCAATATTCTTTTGGAGTGGAGAGGGGGGTGGTGCAAAAAAAAAAAAACTTTTCAAAACTTTTTTTTTAAACAAACATTTTTTTTTGAAGCGTTAGGGGGGGGGGGTGGTGGGTGCAAAAAAACAAAAAAAAAAACTTTTCAATTTTTTTTTAAGAAAGCAATTTGGGGAGGGGGGGGGGGGGGGGGGGTAGTGAGGGGTGGAAGGAGGAGGGGGTCTGTGAAAAAATTAAAAAAATCATTTTTTTAATTATTTTTTTGGGGTTAGGGGAGAGGGATGGGAAGAGGAGTGGAGGCTGGTAAGAAAAAATTAAAACTTTTTTAAAATTATTTTTTGGGGGGCCGGGGGGTTGGTGAGGGGTGGGGGGAGGGTTGCGAAGAGGAGGAGGACGAGAGGTGTGAAAAAATCAATTTTTTTTGGGTAGGAGTAGTGAGGGGTGGGAGGAGGAGCGGGGGTGATGTGCCGTGAATTTTGGCACTTTTTATGCCTTTGTCACTAGAAGTGTTGCTTGTTTTTAAGTGTTTTTACATAGTTTCTTATGTTATTTTGGTGTTTTGTAGGGTTGGTTGACTAAGGAACAGAAATGTTAAGAAATGCTGAAAAACGGACAATCTGGAGCAAAAGGACGGTTCGTAACTCGAGTTACGGACCGTAACGTGATCCGTACCAGAGAGGAAGATCCAGATACGTGCCGCTATAAAGGACGGTCCGTAACTCATGTTACGGGCCGTAACGTGTACCGTAAGTTGAAGGAAATTTTCAGTAAAAATCCTAAGTAGTGTCACATGTTACGCCCAGAAGGACGGTCCGTAACTCAGGTTACGGGGCGTAACGCATGGGCCATTGAACACTGAGGCCATGATCCGCTGGAAGATACGGACCGTAACCTGTGTTACGGTCCGTCGCAAGAAGCCGTAACGGTTGACCTATATCAAGCAGACAAAGGACGAAATCGAAAGACGGACCGTAACCTGTGTTACGGTCCGTAAAGATGCCGCGAAAGGGTATTTTTATCCAGAAATTTGGCGCGATTTTTGGCCCTATAAATACTTAAAGTTAGGGTTTAAATTCATATTCTGATTTTTTTGGGAGCATTAACTTTAAGTCTTGAATATTTGTGAAGTGGTTGGAGCATTTGAAACACCAACTCCACCTTCATATATTGTTTAGCATTGTAAGTTTATTATGTTAACTTTTAAGCTTTCTTTGTTAACCAAAATGATGAGTAGCTAATTTTAATTCTAAGGTTGTGGATCCCATGGTGGGCATTATGTAAACGGGTTTCCACTATTGATATATGCATAATGGTTGTTGGTATTTATTCTATTTTTGTGCGTTAGCGTTGGGTAATGATTGCAAGCATTAGCCTAAGCCATTATACTAACTTTTCTTGGGAAAGAGAGTCAGTATTGGTAAGATTGAATAACAATTACTCGGGGCGTTAACCCTCGTTTAATAGACTAACTTAGGGAGTAAGAACAAGTCTAATTGACATTATTAGTCGCTTTTCGATTTCAACTCTTTCACATTTGGAAAAATCATAAAAAGGAAATACGGCCTAACTGTTGGGAAACATTATGAAGTCCTTAAGAGATAAAGTGCATACTCTTAGAACAACCATTAGAAGTACATCACATTGAAACCTGAAGCATAATATCTAATCAAAATGGGGAACTCAACCTTAGTCTCTCTCTCGCATTAAGTACAATTCAAGTCAAGGCATTCAATTACTTACACAACAAATATTTCAAACTATTCGGAATAGGATTAAAGCCTTTAAAGACTAGTATCGCATACAATTAGTACCCTTTTCTCTCCATATTCCCTGTGGGATTCGACCCCAACCTTATTTGGGTTATTATATTTGACAACGACCGCTTTACGCCACTCATAGGTGTAATTTGAGCGTATCAGGGGGCTGGTGAAAAAACAAAAAAAAAATATTAAAACTTTTTAATTTTTTTTTGGTGTAGGGGGAAGGGGGGTGTAGAGGAGGAGTGGAGGATGGTAAGAAAAAATCTAAACTTTTTTTAATTTTTTTTGGAGGTAATGGAGGGTGGGGGGAGGGTTGCGAGGAGGAGGGTGAGGGGGGGGGGGGGGTTGAAAACCAAATAAAGAAAATCATTTTTTTTTAAATTTTTGTTGGGGGGTGAGGGTGGGGTGGGGTGGGGGGGGACGGTTGCGAGGAGGAGGAGGGGGGGGGGTGAAACAACAAATAAAGAAAATTAAAAAAAAAAAAAAATTGGGAGGGGGGAGGGGGTTAGTGGGTTGGAAGGAAGAGGGAGGGGGGTGAGGGGGGAAATAAAGAAAAACAATAAAGAAAATTGGCAGAGGGTGGGCTGGGGGGAGGGGTGTGGGGGGCATGGGGTGGGGGCGGGGTCTGTGTGGGGGTGGGTGAAAGTGTTAAAAATAAAATTTGAGTGCAAAGTGTTAAAATAAAGTTGAGGGTCAAAGTGTCAAAATTGAAACTTTTGGGCAACTTTAAAACCCCTTAATCACTATTAAAAAATTATCACCTCCACCTAATAATTAAAACTTGAGTCACCTCTCCTAAAATAAAAAACTAAAGAGGCACTAATAATTAAATGCCCCGGATAACTCAACCATAAGCACTATAAATAATTGTAAGTTCAATCACATTTATCATCACACTACACCTTTGATCAAATAAACAATCAAGTAGTAATATTTATGTCTGACAATCAACTTTTTATTTTATCTTTTATTAAATTGTCAAATACATGAATTCTAACTAAATAATAGTAACACTTAGTGTACTACTATAAAAGACAATTTTAAACAGATGTAGCATCTGTCAATCAAATCATCCTCAATAAGCATTTCAATACAAACTCGATAGATAATGAAGTAAGAAAATACTATTCAATTCTTTTAAATTATTACATTCAGGATGCTCAACCTAAAATATGACAAAAAAAAAAAAAACTAAAATTCGATATTGATGGAATAGAAAATAATGTGGCATTCAGTAGTTAGACTCAAAATATTCATAGTATTGAAGCAAGATCTATGCGTGCAAAGCAGGAACATAGAGACTAGTTACTATTTTGGCAAAAGACATAAATTGATCCTTAAACTATACCTCAAATGCCGATATCACATTTAAACTTTACTAGTGACCTGTTACACACCTAATATATGAAAAAGTGATATATTTTACCCCTGAGAGCTGAAAACCAGTCACATGGTGGGAGGTGTTACATACTCTCTCGCCACATCAACGCCATGTCAACACCACGTCAGAAATCTTTTAATTTGTAATATTTTAATACTGAAATGAAAAATTATAGTAATTAAAAAAAATAGATTTTAATAACAACTCTTTTTTATCATTCCTTCTTCTCCATTTCACCCCCCCACCATCCCCTCTACCCCGCGCCCCACCCCGACACCCGACTCCCCAAGCCCTTCATGCTTCACTGCTGCAAACCTAAATCTTCAACAGATGAAGCACCCCAACAATGGAGCAACAACGTTTGACTTCAAATTAAATCGATCGTTTTACTTTATTAGTATTATTATCGAACAGTGTTTTAGTGGTTCACGTGTACGTCTAATTTGTAAAGATGCAGCATATCATTATTTTGCTTCAAAGGAGTCAAGATCCAGTTGCAGTACTCTTCCATACAATAAACTGGAAGGGGTTTTATTTCTCTCCCACATTTTGTAAAATCATGTTCTCCTGTTTCGAGAGGAATTTGAAACCTGATATTTTGGGTTGTTTGGTTGAGAATTGAAGTGTATTGGTTGGATTTACAACCGCTATTTTATGAAGAAGATGAGTTCGATGAGAAAAAAATGGATTGATGAAGAAATTAAGTTGTAGAGAAGTATTATGAGAAAAAAAATAAAATAGAAGACGATGGAAGGTGGGGCGTGAAGAAGAAGAGGCGTGGGGTGGGAGGTCCTCGTCGACTCCGACGGGGAAAAATGAGGAAGAAAGGGATGGTTGGGGGTGCTCGTCGGAGCTCCAGCGAAGGTGGAAGTGAAGAAGAAAATGAGGGGTGGGGTGGGGGTTACAAAAAATTAAATTTTACAATTAAAAAAAAAAGGAAAAATAAATAATATATAACCAAAACGCGCATCCTTTTTTATTATTTTCATATATTGTGCCACATCAGCTCTCAGGAGGTAAATAATATCACTTTTCATATATTAAGTGTGTAATAAGTCACTAGCAAAGTTTAAGTGTGATATCGACATTTGGGGTATAGTTTAAGGGTCAATTAAAGTCTTTTGCCTTACTATTTTATAAGTACTAATGTTTGAAACTCAAAATACTTAAAAAAAACAAAGAAATGATCAAGTAAAATCAAAATGAAATAAGTATAACATATGAGATTGAAATGCTCATTTCTTAACAGTCCGCTTATAAAAATTAAAAGGTAGGGTCGGTTAAAGTTGGGTTAGGGTAGTTTATGCTAGGAGCTTTTTTATATTTTAATTAGATTTTTAATTAAAATAAAACTTTCTAGCCAATTTTCACAATGACTAAAATAGACTTGTTATGAAATTAAGGAAAGTTGAATGCTTTTATGATTAATGTAATAATTTCCTTTCTATAGTACTATGAGTCCACTAACTTCAAAACTGATTTCGCGATTAAAACCGCATACAAACCAATTGCCAATTGAAGTAAATTTTTTATTTGTTTTATTCTATGTACATCGAAAGAGATATAATCATCTCAACAACATTTAATTTAATTACTGATTACTTGGTGAGGGAGTTGGGAGTTATGCATGATCCACAACATATTATAAAAGGACGTTAATCCTATTCTAGTAAGAGAGAAAAGGAAATCTGTGCCTCTCTTTAATTAGATTGGCATGCAGATTTGAATAAGAAAAGAGTTAAACATATGTTCTAGTGTCATTGTTACACGAAGTACATTAAGACATTAAATATAAATCTATAGTTGAAAAATCATAAAACAAAAGCACGAAATTGAAAGAAGGGGTGCAACTGCTCATAAACTTTACTGAAGAGGTAAGAGGTCGCCCTCATAAATGAATTTATCGGACAAGTTTATGTAACTTGTGTAGTTTCTCCAAGTTTTATACTCATAAACTATAATGAACGGTTCTTCAAATTACTTATCGACTTACCTACTAATTTTTTTATGACACACGACAAATATCACATTCTTCAGTCAAACAAATAGCGACCAAAAGTATGAGTAATGAAACATAAATATCTGCCAATTCTCAGAAAAAAGATCTTCACGTTAACAACATGAGCAATCAACGCGTCTTTGGGGTGACCTCCACAGGAAATATGCGTACCAACATGGGTTAATATTGAGTATTGTCATGTGTTAATAATTTCGGTTATTATTTGTTGACAAGAAATTCGACGTCGTACCATTCCGTCTTCAAGTCTTTACTCATTTATCCCTTTTTTTTATCGGGTCAGCGATAAAGACCAAAGACCTTGAGCGACCGGCCTGAAATATAACGACCTATGAAAGAAGTGCTTCTAGAAAAAGAAAAGGGCTATATGACATTTCTTTTTGAAGTCCGCTACGAAACTTCCAGGTTTACATGTTTTATATTATGGTTATAGAGAATACCTGGGTCCGAGTTTTACAAATATGGATACACCATCAGAGCAAGTTTGCCCATCCATAAGAACTTGTGACGATCCATCAGGACTTCCAACTATATTCTGACTCATAAGCTATTCTTGCAAAACTTATTAAAATGAGGTCAAAATTTGGACAATCACACCAAATCAACCTATTTGTGCAATTCCCCGTTTTGATGTTTTTTTCGGTCAATAACTTAAATACGCCCAATAGAAAAGTATATCTTGCGCAACCCATTAAATGGTGGATGAGTTAAGCAGATTATATACTTTTGGATCAATTTTAACGCCCCTAGTTCTGTCCCAGCATTCAGTGGCAAAATCCAGCCAAAATTTATCTAATGGCTACTTCTGCAACCACCTAGGAAATTACGCATCATGTTGTTACATGCCATTTGAAATCATTTTGATTCGGTAATCAAGCATTTGAAGAGGTAATTCTGAAACGGCCAATGGACGTAAAATTTCGCAGGCGCTCAGCCATTATAAAGTACAGGGTTCATACCTCGAGAATCCTTTCAATTGCAAGAAGCAACTAGCAAACTCCAGATTGTTTTGCATCCCAAATGCATAGATAATATGAGGCACAAAACTTCTATCTATCCACAAGAAGAAAAGGCACGACAAAGCTTCAAGTTCTGAACAGTAGTAGCTTAGCAAAAGAGAACTGAATCTAATAAATGTAGTCTCTTTTTGCACAACGGAGGAGCCTCAAAGCTTTTACAACGGGAAACAACAGTCCTCTTTCCTGTGTTTATATTATTAGAATTACAAAATCTCCTAAAGACGAGCATTATGGATTAGTCTAATCCATGAAACCCAGAAGCTCCTAACACGCCATTAACACGTAATGCAATGTTCTTATCTCATTTGATCTAATCTTAAACAGAGTCGTCATGTCAAACTTGGTATGAAGTGATCGGCAGAGTATTTTCCTTCATTTTGATTTCCAGTAAAAGCAAAGTGATTTGCTCGGATGATTAATCAGATCATGACTTGTTAAAGAAAGACAAATATACATGAGAGGCTTATGATTCTACTCCATATGGGAGAAGGGCAGCAGCTACAATCCTCCCTTCTTCGTTTAGAATATTGTAAGTTGACGCAGCATTTCTCTGCAACACAGATGAAGGAATGTAAGCAACTTAAAATGAATGGAGACGAAGAAGAACAAGCTCAGATCAAGGAATATGTGCAAAAAAACATGATATATGCAGATATTTAATAAGCAACAGGCCGACAAAGCAAGCTTTTAGAGTTCAGATTGCAATTTTCTTTTTTCATGTGAGTAGTCTGATATCAATCTGCCAAAACATGTGTCATTCAGTTATGGTCTCGGAACACCTAAACAGTTTATCCTGTGAAGAATCACATGAATAGGAAATAGATGTTTAAACAATTGGTTGAAAATTCGGAAAGGAGGAAGAGAAAAGCCACGTTCAAAACATTGGCTAATATCATGAAATGTTTATGCCTACCATAATGCACTTTCAGAAATTAACTAACCAACAAGGAAAACATTAAACAAGTTAAATGTTACTCTTCTGGGTTTCCCTTGCTGGCTGGCTAATCTAGTCGTATTTAAACCCTTTTGCTCTAGGCCCAGAAATATCAAAGAGATCCATGTTGAGTCAATGGTGGGGATATGATGCAATAACCAAGAATAATCTTGCTCAGAACTTCTAAGGCTAGCCATCTCATCTATCAACACAATCTGATAACTATTGACATAATTGCGGATAAAGGATGACATCCCCTTCTTTTGGCACATCATTTTTCATAATAACAAAGAATCATATACTTACAGAATCAATTGCTTCCAATTTCATTCCAGTAGAACGAATAAAGGCACGAAGCTCAGGATTTACCGGTTGAATGTACCTCCCACAGCCAAGAAGCAGAATCTCTGCAGTGAAGTTATATTAGAAATGAAGAAAAAGAAGAGCACGAATACCAAAGAGTAGTATAAACTTAAGAAGATAATCATTCCTCCACGAAATCAGGAATGGTGTCGATACTCATTATTAAATGATTAAAATAATTTTTCCTAAAGCAGTGGTGTTTGGTATAGTTTGCATGCACCTTGGTTTTACCCATTTCATTGACCCCAAAGTCACACCTTTTGGTGCAGGATTTTCTAAACATCTTAGGCTGAATCTTCGTTCTATACCAAACTCTTCAAAGCTAAGGGTGTTGTTAAACATCCATAATTCTCTCTCTAAAGGTCAAACAAATTATTCAATCCTGTTCAAGTTAATTACTTTTTCCAATTTTGAATTTTAGTACCAAGGCAAAAACCACACAGCCTTAATAGCAAGATATTTTGAAATAGTCAATCTACCTTGAACACCAGGCTTTTCCCTCTAATCAGTTATTGGCAAACATAAAGCAAATGGAGGGAATATCAACACAACACAGCTTCAACTATTCTTCTACCATCATTTTTCAATTAAGAAATAGGTTTACCCATTCAAATATTTTAAAAGCTGCACTTGCTCCTAGGGCTTTGGTCTAGTGGTAAGAGCATAGCTTGTCATGTGTGGGTTAGGCATCGTCCTGAGTTCGGAACCGCCGCAGAGAAAAGCCTGGTATTTAAGTGGAGAAGAGTAGAGGGATCCACCGAGTTTTGGCTATGTTCCACTGGCCCTTGGGATTTTCTTGGTTATCCAGAAAAAAACATATTAAACTTTGCACCTTTAACAGATAAGTTAAAATACTTAACTACCTTGAATACATATTCAAGCTGTTTTCCTTCATTTCTGACAATACTAGTACCAATATAGTTCACAAAAAGGGTATAACACTTTCCAGAAATGATCTGTATCAAAGAAGAAATATTTGCTTATATCAGATGGCACATTGAGTTCAGCCAAGGGAACCCAACCGAGCACAGTAGTTAGTCCTTCTCAAGCAGGAACTGCACCCGACAGATTTGCAGCAATCTTACAGTGTGATGCGCACATCAGAATTTGATGCATAATATCAACCCCCCCCAAAACAACAACAGTAATAGTTTCCCCCTTTTATGTGGAAGAACAAATTAAATAAAGCTGTGTACCGGTGAAAGATTTTCAAAACATTTCAATCGATGTTGCTAACTTGAAAGGAAGACGGGTTAAAGGATTTTCAAAGACATCAAAAAAGAATAAAAAGGTTGAACTTGCTTGGTCTCAGCAAGAAAAGGAACAAACTAATGAGACATGGAAGGTCCAATGGCATGGGCGCCCTAACAATGTTGTACATGAACATGAAGGTAGGTGCAGAGAAACATTAGCTGAGCATCGCATTCTTCAACAATAGACTGCTACTCACCTGGAACTGGTCGCACAGTCTGGAAGATAGATAAGCTGCATGAAGCCACATTACCAATGGCATGTCAGATGTGACTGTATAACCAAATTCAAAAAGGAAACAATTGGTTATCTTTAAGGGGAAAAAGGGCTTTTGTAAATCATAAGTGATGTCCAGGTAATATAACTATAGAGTTGGGCTTTGTGACACAGTAAAATGTCCAAACCTATGCAATACAAGGGCTCTGGAAACGGTACTACTCTCTTTACAGCTTTACCCCAAATGAAATTTCCCTATTTGACCTTTGCTAAGTTATAGAATGAGAGTATTACTCTTGCACAGTTTATTCTTGAACGAAGAGTGTGTGAAGATATGAGCAACTTTTTAGCTTTGCAGACCCTTAATAGGAAAAAAATACATATGTTAGTGTAGAAGATATAGGGTTTCTTTTTATTTGTCTCTCTAAGAAAACGGCCGCAGAAGTTGACAAAGGTTCGCATCTAGTAGTAATATTATTTAGTATTCGCTTAGTCTCCTATTCTTCAATTTGTACTATTACTTGTTGCTTCATTTGCTTTTTTTTTTCTTTTTTTTTAAGTTGGTAACTGTTGTTGCTTCATTGGCTTTGTTTATCTTGCTATTTTTCTATCACTATTTTCCTTTATATCTTGCTTTGATTTCATTTCTTTTGAACTGAGAGTCTATCAGAAACAACCTCTCTACCCCCACAAAGGTAGGGTGAGGTCTGCGTGCATCCTACCTCCCCAATGGGATTACACTGGGTATGTTGTTGTTGTTGGACATATGATAAAACTTTTCTTTTTAAAGAAATTGGACATTATAAACGGAACATCACATTCTTTCACCCTGCTGTCAACTTTTGGTCATCCACTGAGCTACTGGTTATCTGCATCGTTAACTTCAATTAACCACAAGCTAAACTAGACTGGACCACTTCGATTGGCTAGTCCAATACAAATCTATACAAAGTTTTCCCACTGACCAACTTCTAGTACATTACTAGAAAGGAAGGTAACAGACGTCTCTGTTCAATGAGAAGCAAAAGTAAGTACCTTTCTGAAGTGACCTCCGAAAGTTTCTTGGGATGCCAAGACATTAGCAAGTTCCCAACACAAAGCAAGCTACCTTCATAATGTACCCCACTAACTTTGAAACCGGTGTCAGTAACCCTAAAGTAGACAAAAATGGATATTAAAACAAGAATCAACTGGATATACATCAGGTGCTGAAACATATTAAAATATGTTGAAGTTTAAAGCCAAAAAAAGATATTAAAATAAAGATGCTATATGTGCCATCAGTCATCTGAAAATGTCAACCATCTTTTTTTGCAATGTCCTTTTCTAGCAGATATCAGGAATTGCTTCTTCGCTATGTTTGGTCTACATTGGGTCTTTCCTCAGAACATCAAGGCAGCCTATCTAATTAGATCTTTTGGAAAGTTGATAAAACCATCAAGAAGACCAGGAGAATGATTCCGGCAGTAATTTTTTGGTGTGTTTGGAATGAAAGAAATCGCAGATGCTTTGATGGGATCTCAACTAAGTCATACTCTAAAAGCTAGATGCCTAGTCAATCTGTTTAGTTGGAATTTTTGGTCCCTTGTTAAAAGTGTTGACAGTCTTTTGGATTTTGTTAGCTCCTTAATCCTAGCTTAGTACTTATGGAAGGGAGCTAACTCACTTTCTCTGTACACTTTTGCATCTAGCATCATCCTGATGCTCCTTAATGGAATCTTTTACTTCATATAAAAAAAATATTAAAATAAGAATCAACTGGATATACATGAGGTGCTGAAACATACTTTGTGCTGAAGTTTATACATGAGGTGCTGAAACATACTTTGTGTTGAAGTTTAAGGAAAAAAAAAACTGCTACTTAATTTTTGTGAGAACGAAGTCTGGTAACATCAAATTTGGAGCTTGGCACAGACTGAGGCCATTTGGGCATCTTCTTAGGCTATCTGATTTGGATCATGATCACATTAGATTGAACCGCAGTATCCAACATGGGCAACCCGCCAACCCCAGAAGGAAACCATTGGAGCTTGTTATCAATCGTGGCAATGCGGCCTAAATGAGCTTCGCCCAACACTCACCCTAAAGGATTGGAGAAGGAAGAAAAGTTGTTGTGCGTGAGTCACACAGATTGGTTCTCATTGAAGTAAGAAACAAATGAATATCGGCTGAAAGTGGAATTAACGCGGTAAGTGACTAAGTCAACATGAAAAAGGCACAATTGAGCAAGCAAGGAACCATCTCAACATTAACAAAACATGCAAACTTTAAAAAAGAATCCAAAGCACATTAAGAAGGCGATTAAACAGTATCCATTTAGCCATAACCAAGAGTGTTCATACATAGACAGATATCATCTGTCAGACATATAGCACATATTCAACTCTTGGCTATTAACTCAATTTGTTTACAAATTCTATATACTTCAAGCATTAACATCTTTCTTAGTTCAAGATTTACATCCTTTGTTCAAATGCTTTCATCTTAAATTCATGCTGCTAATCATGCCCAAGACTTTGTTACTACGATCAGAAGTAACCTAGGAACCCATAACAGAGTCCCCTCCTCAATGTTTATCGCCTGATTTTACTGGGAATCACTGGTTTGAATTCGAGCACCTCACCCAGCTTAGCAAAACCACCTCACCCAGCTTAGCAAACTCAGTATTTTCGGCGACATAGTAATAGAGGGGCTTCTAACAAATTACCAACTCTAGGTTAATTTAGAAGGCAGGGCATTAAGAAATAAACTAAATTCCAAAAAAAGGCTAAAGAAGCCATCCACCCCAAAGGACTACGAGGCTATAGATTATATCTATCGAACCAGCTTGCCACAATTTAAGATGTAAAAGCACAAAAGAGTCCACAAGACTATATACTAACAAGATAGCCTAAACTGCTTGAATAAGTCTCTTCTTTGGAACAACACAAAAGTAATTGCTTCCCTCAACAAAGTAATTGCAATTTATTAACATCTGCGAAAAGAAAAGAAAAAATGGACAATTAACATGCCTAAACGGCGTGAATAAGTCTAAACAGATAATGCCATTGCTTCCCTCAACAAAGTAACTGCAAATTATTACCGCGTATTCCTCAAATAGAAAGTTTTCTTTGATTCCTATTCTCACTTATATTTTCTGAATTTTGAAGAGCTCTGGTCACATAATACTCAAAAAATTGCTTGAATTAACCATTAAATACGACCTAAGCCACCTAACTGCCAAAAAAAAAAAAAAAAAACGTAAATTGTTCTTCTGATAATTTTGTTTGGATACTCCTAATTCAATGAAAAAACCTGCATATAACAAAAATAATTAACATGAAGGCGTATTCCTCAAAGAGAAAGTTTGCTTCGATTCCTATCCTTGTATTTAGTTGAATTAACCAATAAATACGACCTAAGACACCTAAACTGCAAAAAAAAAGAACAAATTGCATAAATTGTTCTCCAGATAAAATAGGTCAATTATACTCCTAATAGAAAAATAAATATAGTGATTAAGAGAAGAGGAAAGGTACTGTTGGAAGCGTAATTGATCTTCAGGAACGTTATCGATAAGATTGATTTGATCGTATAGAGAGAATGCTCGTCTCAATGAAGGCAACCGTTGATTCGAAGGCATGTGATTAGGGTTTGTCTTCCTCATAGCTCGCATCAATGTTGGCAGCGCTTTCTCTCTCACCGCCATTTCTCCCCACCTTCCCTTTTCCAGGTTACAGAAGAATTAATTACTCCAATTTGGAGATCAACCTTTTTTTTTTTTTTAATTGACTTTTCCCCGTTAAGCTTTTGTTGGCCGTGCGATAAGACCCCTCAAGTATTTGGAACAACGTATAACTCTAGATTTTCTTTTCTAGGAACCTATTTAGAATTATCAAATGGTAAGATGACCAAAAGATGATGGGATTAACTTTGAGGCATGTTAACTAGTACGTCTTAAGTTTGGATTAGTTGGAATTGTTATATGGATTCTTTATAGTTACTATGCTCTATTTGAATTTATTTTCATGATACAAATCAAAGTGGAAATCGATCCCAAGTCTCCGTGAAAAACTGCTCACATAATCAATTCAGTAAACCCTTAGGGGTCGTTTGGTTGGAAACAAGTTATTTCAGGATAACTTATCCTAGGATTAGTTATCCCGGAATTAGTTATGTCACCCTCTCATAAGGATACAATAACACTACAATCCCGAAATAACTAATTCCGGAATTAGTTATACTGCGATTTTATCCCAATCAAACGCGGGATAAACTCATCACAAATATAATTCCGGAATTATTTATCCTTATCTCTCGTACCAAACGAACCCTTACGAATTATTTTGTCATCATATTAAAATGAGAAAAATTATAACTTGTACTATTTTCATCATCATTTTCTTCCGTCTTCATGACAATATATAGTACATGTTCTTTTTGGACAATGTTTCGTTTATACACTAGACCAGAGTGTTATCAGTCGATGTCTCGAGATAGGCTAGTCACAGAGAGTCGTTTTTAATTTTATTGAGGGTAATGATTTTTCAAATCTAGTTGTATTTCGAACTACTTCTCATTCCTTTGTTATGAAAAGAATTGAGGAGAAAATTGATTTTGCGAGAATATTTCAAACTAGTGAATTTGACCTCGCTTCGCGCAGTACTAATAAAAAACTAAATATTTTTTATTAATATCTAAATATTAAAAGTATTTTAATCTTCAAATCTAGATATATTATTTTTTAAGTTCTAATCCATTTTATTATTGTCATTTTATCGTTTCAAGATTTTTGTTTCCTAAAGATGCTTGACCCAAATTGTGGTGAAACTAATACTTTTTCCTTTTTTTCTTCCAATTTTAATTTTCTTTTCCTTACTTCCCTACCTATTCATTTTCAAAAAAAAAAAAAAAATGTCATATCTCCCTTTTGTTTCTCACTCTCTAACTTACACATAATTTAAGTAGTATAACTAAAGAGATTCAAACTTTAACGTATTGAAATTTTTTATTGAAAGAATGTTTAATTATAACTTATAAATAAAAAGTAATTTATACAATCTAAAGAAAGTTTTAATGCAAAATTTACAGCACCTTTTATCCCCTCCCTAGTATACCATGTACTGACAATCATCATAAACACAAGCATTAGAAATGTATTAATAAAGAAGCCTTTGATGGCTCTCCAATTATCGCTCAACTATACATAATTGTAAAATTTGAAAATTGGTGAATATATCACAATTTCATAAGAAAAGCTTTTGAAGTTATCAATTGGTAAAGTAATACCCATGGCAACTATTAACTTCTCTTTTGTTCAATTGTCTAAGATACACATACTTTAAAAATGAAAAATTGGGGTGTTAGAAAGGCATCCATCTTAATTTAGGTGACACTCATAACGAATTGTCCCGGAAATCATCGTTGGTTTATTGAGGTCAAACTCTTACAACTGCTTTTTCGTGCAAAACTCTAGGAATTTTTTTCTCGTCATAATTCATTACATAAGCAAAAGAAAAGGGGGAAAAAACTTAAAAGAACATTCACAATAAATGATCGAGATTTCTTTGCTTCACACCAGAAATCATTTAAAATCGAAAAATTAAAACTCAAATATAAACACAAAGTAGTCCAAAGTAAGGTTAATGATATTGTCGTATCTCAATGCATTTAATCTCGCAAGAAAACAGAAAAAACTTTTCGAATATTGTCTGCCTGATAAACTGTATATTACGTAGATACTATTCTTTTGTGCACAAAAAATAATGCTCACATAACATTAAACTATTAAAGGATACCAAAGTAAGAAAGATTAACAATTTTCAATTTATATGATGGAGAAAGAAATAAGAAAATCAAATGAATCATGCACATACATAGCTAAAAACCCAGAAAGGAGTGAGAGTATATGAATCGATAACCTTACAAATGAGAAAAATGTGGAAGAAAATTGTTCTCCTAAAGACACGATTGCAGCAAAGAAACAGCAGACCATCAGACCTGAAACATTGAAAAAAAAAAAAAAAAAAAAAAAGATCAGAGAGAACAAAAATAGGCACAAACCTGCGAACACGGCAGCTATAAGCCAATATATTAACCGGTGATATGCATTAATGATCATGTCTAATTAGTCTGAGAATAGCGATAGCTTTTGGTCTCCTCAAATTCCGTCGTTTCTAGTGTCCTCAAAAAGAATTATCCTCTCATCCACGTTCAGTACATATTTATTTCTCACTTCATGATTGCTGCTATTAAATGTCATAACTGCAGCTAAATAAATTATAGCAAGCCATTATTTTCTTCTTTTTTTCTTCTCTAGTGTTGTTATTGAAGCATAAAAATAAGGGGGAAAAGGCAAAAATAGGAGAAAAAAAAATAAATAGGAATGGTGGTCATAGCGAGGTGCCACATCATCTTGTCTATGCCTAGTTTTATATCATATATAGATTATTTCTCCAGGTAAGTCAATAATCTACAATCAGATCACGAAAATACAACAAAAACAGAGATATTTAGTAATTATTTCTCCAGGTTAGTCAATAATAAAAAATCAGATCATCAAGGAACTTTCATAGGACGTTCTTCAATTATTAATGCCAACCATGCAAAAAATCTCTCCACAATCACCGGATCAAGGATACAATATTAATCCATATACATCATCTGTAAGACACCACTTGATCTAGGAAGAGACCAGTGGACCAAACAATAAAACAAACGAAATAAATCCCTTAGACATCCTACATCGTAGGATTACTCCAACCTTTATGAAGTATAACATCCAATAAACCAATATAAAAGGGTAGTTCTCTTCCTGTTTTTATTGCAGTAACGAGAGAGAACAAAATTGGAGGAAAGATTCATTAACTTATGGTGTGGCATATGAAGGAGCCGGTAAGAAAGGAAATGGAGCAACTGAGGCATATGCTACAGGTGGCCGACGGTTACCATTTCCTCCGGGCCGCTTCGTTCTTTTTCCTTCTGGTGCCTCTTCTGTAGTTTCCAATGAAGATGACATCTCAACAATCTTACTGGAGTTTTCAATAGTCATTTGCTGCTCACTCTCAGTTACACGATGAACTAGAAGCCCAGACATAAATACGGGAAGATAAAGAAGACTGGCATGGAACATTCTCCTAGCACCTTTGGTTGTACGGTTCAGGTAGAATGACATTGCTGTACCACTGATTGCCACAGCGAGAAGTGTTGATTCCAGGCAAAACCACCCAGATGTCAAACCCCCTGCACACAGACACTCATAAGAGATGGCAGTCTAGATAGAAGCATGAAGAGGGAGAGGTCAAACATTAACGAAGTGCACACTCAAAGTAAGAACCCAGCAGCAGATGTGCGCGATTTTCCAACAAATTAAAGGCACATTGAGCAGTTGCATGGAAAACATGAAGTTGCTATGCAAGTCATTTCAAACCGGAACCAGCTCTTCGATATTTAAATTCTACAATTCAATCCATGATGATGTAAACATTTTCATGATTTTATGTACTTCACCTAAACCTTGACACTTTTCATGCTGGGACAACTTAAAATGTTTGATATGATTAGAAAAAAATGATACTTCCGCCCGTGAAAAAAATAGTTCTTTTGGTTTTAGTAGTCCCAAGATGATGTCCACTTTCTTTGAAAATAAATATTACTCCCTCCGTCTCAATTTAAGTGTCTTAGTTTGACTAGGCACGAAGTTTAAGGAATAAAAGGATACTAACAAGGCCATAAATGGAGCTAGGGTGTTTTTATCAAGTAAAAGATTTCATTGATATTAACAAGGGCATGATGGCCGTATACAAGAGGTATACCAAAAAAGGAGAAACCTACAAAATAAGGTTCTCTCCAAACGACACCCAGTCCTCTATAAAAACAGGAACTACATGGATGCACCAAAAGAAAATAAGGTATCGGAGACTACTCCTCAATTGAGCAAAGCTCATCTCCATCCCTTCAAAAGCTCTCTTATTCCTCTCTTTCCAAATGACCCACAAAAAAGCAAGAGGAGTAACATTCCAAACCTTGTGACTTCTTCTCCTAGCTCCACAGGTCCAACTGAACATCAACTCCTTCACCTCCTTCACGAATTTTGGCAAAACCCAAGAAACACCAAACCATTTAAAGATATCCCACCACAATCTCGTGGCTAGTTTACAATGTAACAAAATATGATCCACGTCCTCCCCTGCCTCCTTACATAGGAAACACCAACTTATACAAACAACCTTTCTTTTTCTAAGGTTCTCCGCCGTCAATATCACCCCTCTAGCCGCCAACCATGTGAAGAAACATACCTTCCTCGTCACCTTAGGTATCCAGACTGAATCAAATGTGAAACTATCCTCCGTCCTAACCAAAAGCTTCTCATAGAATGACTTGACAGAGAACAATTTGTTACTTCTCAACTCCCAACTCAAAGCATCGGGTCTATCAAGTCCATTTATTTTACTAATTACTACTATTTCAGATACATAATGGTACTGGATTATTTGGACTACAAGACCAAATCAGATTATAGAGCAGGATTTTATAAGTAATAGTCAACAAAATGGAATTTTCAGTACTTCCCATTTTAAGGAGTGCCTACCTTTTTTGGCTTAAGTTTTGAAAAATTCAAGTCAAAATTAACTTTAAAAAATGGTCAATTATACCATTTAAGTCAACTTAGGACACCAAAGTTGACAGAGACAGAAGCATACAAGCCCAATTACCTTATAAAACTTGGTCAATTTGAATAATGCCAAATAACTCTTCACAAAGAACAAGAGCATAAACAGGAATATTCCAATATTGAAAAATGACTCACAATCATAGGCTAGGTAACCCAATGGTAGTAGATATAGGCAGTTTCTCAAGGCTACAGCGGCTGTCCTCTGTCCAGAAGCATCAGCAAGAGAGAACATTCTGAACCTGTACAGAAAATAAGAGATGACAAATTGAAGAACATCTTAGGACCAATTCGAGAAAACACAACATTGGATATTATGAGAGGAAGAGATGCTACAATGATGTCAAGCAGCTTATGTACTTTGTTTCATGCATCATCAGAAATACTCAAGCTCCCCCCCCCCCCCCCCCCCCCCCCCACCTCAAATTAAGCCTCCAGAAGCCCAAAATATTTATTCACCAATCATCACATGATGACTAGAGCTTGAGAACCTCTTTAAAGGTAGAACATGTTCGGACAATCCTCGGCATCTAGATGCATATGGCCATTAAAATGAAACTATATGGCTACATTCACTGCACAACAGCCTTGACTTTGAGGATCACTACATAATTAATACTTGTATGGCCAAAAGTTCAAAAAAGGAGGTACATACCCTCCGTCAGCGTAATCTTTACGGCACAAGTATGCTAGGGCCATAAAATGAGGTAATTGCCAAAAATAAAGAGCAGCTGGGAGAAGCATTCCATTGAGAGACACCTGACCAGAAGCTGCAGCCCACCTTTACAAGGAGAGAAAATCTTTCAAACTGGTGCATCAACTGCAGAACCATGACAATAACAGCAATTACAAAATACCAGAAAGCATGGCTAACCTAAAACTAAATCCAAGTATCTGCTGTAAGTTATACTCCTATAACATTTGCATAAAAACAAACATTCACTTCAAAATGAAAACATGCATTTGCTGAATCAAAAATATGTCACCCTTTCCACAACTATGACCTAACTAGCGAATTCTCCAGACACTGAGTCTGAAATAATGATATTCCATGAAGAATGTCTCACTCTGAAAATCGAATCATTAATGTACTATGCAGCGTGGCTACATACAGAAGGCAAACCGGTAATACTTTGCAAAGCAAACAAAAAGCAAATATAGACCACGAGCATGCTGAAATGATCGCTCCAGTAAATTTGCTGCATAATACAGCACATGGATTTGTCTATCAATGAACATTCTCAAACAACCTATCAAATCAGGAGGTGAGTTTTGGCAAGAACACAACGATATAAAATCATGTCTCCTTTATGTGCAGGGTACAAAAACAACCAAACTAGGAGGGACCAAGATTGATAAAGCTGAAAGCGTAAAAGTGTATAACAAGACATACCCAAGCAGGGGAGGAATAGCACCAACAATTGCGCCGACCCATGTATTTATTGGATGTATCTGCTTTAGTGGTGTGTATACGAATGCATACAGCACAAGATTAGAAGCACCAAGGCCAGCTGCCAACATATTAGCCTGTACAGACCTTGTCATAGAAATTGTAACATCAGTCCCTCAATCAATAATCCATGCAACTGAAAGACAATTTATCAAATTGCAATACATATTGTTAGACTAGTTGCAAAGGATATCCGTCCACCTTGCTAGCCAGTAAAGCAGTGCCCAGTATGCCAGCAGAAGATGCCCATGTTACTGCATGGGGTATACTGATTCGTCCTGATGGCAATGGTCTTTTCTTAGTTCTGTTCATCTTAGCATCATTTTTCACCTCAAACACCTGAGAGCGAAGACTAAAATAATTAATGGCATGGAGTTCCACTTCTTGAAAATGTATGTAAAAGTACATGCAGCATGAATTGTCACGGATGGATACAATCTCATTGCCGTTAATTGTTTCGCAAAGAAAAACATAGAAGGAAAAGGAAAATATTCTCAACAGCCCACCGGTTCTCCCACTTTCAAAGGGGAGGGAGCTAACTTAATTCTCATTTAGGTGAAGTGTAGTTCTGGTAAGAGGTAAAGCCCGAAAGCTGTTCCCCTCCCTATAAAGGGACATGCCAACCACTCTCCTTTTTACCAACACTTTAGGTGGAAGCGCAGTTGTGAGCAAGATTCCAGTATTTTACCTGATTTAACGTGCTAGCTGATGCCGCAACCATCATTGTGCCAGCACATGTGTAGCAAAGTCCCATGTAATCAATGGCACTACCACTCCCAAGGATATATCCAGTGCCAGAGGTTGCAACAACAAGCATGCTGAAAACAGTGTAGTTAGAGAAAAATGAAGCAGCAAAAATACGGAGGGTGACATATTGCGTAGCTTATTTGCAAACATTCTGGAAAGAAAGAGTGAACAATCAGAATATGCAATAGATTTAAGCTGTAGTCACCAAAAGTAAAAAGAACCTAGAAGCTCTCCTACTCCAAGGAACCCAAGGACTAGTAAGATTTGCAATTTGGAATAGTGCAGAAACTCCTTTTTACCTGCTAAATAATTTTGTATCAGAACGTTGAAAGATGAGAATGGGGCCAGAGCACAAGAATGGCGAGCATCTTGTCTTCTTTTGCTGCTTCTCACTTTTGATCTAAGGCCCTATTTGTTTGCACCTAATAGGGATCTAAATCTAAATCATCCATACCTCAACCCATTGAGGGGCCATTTGTTTTTATTAAGATGTCCGAATTTGAGCACACATCTAAAAAGTAAGATGTTGTTTCTAGATCTGGATATTGAATGATTAAGACACTTTGTTTTTTCAGCATCTATATAATCAACCTATATTTAAACATAAATAGATTCATACATCTTATTTTAGAAAGGTAACAATAGTATTATAAAATATAGATTCATACATCTTAATCTTAAGCAAACAGGGCCTTATAATATGCTTTAAGCATCTAATTTATACTACTACTAAAACACTAACCCCTTAAAGTAACTAACTTTGCTTGATGAAAAAGTTGCTTCCCTTGTTCCCATAGCTAGCATGAAGAACCTAAGACTAAAATTGGTTTGTCCACTACGCTCCTTCCTTTTATTTTTGGCTCACAACCTATTATCTCCAACTTTTTTTGTTGTGTTTCTTAGCTTTATTTTGATTATCATTTCACCTCGTATTTTTGCAATGTAAATCTAATACCAATAGGAAAATCTGAACAAATTGGATATGAATTGAGTGTTTAATGATATATGGTAGTTTAACAATAGATCTATATCCCACTCTTCTTTTGTTTATCACTTTTGGACCCTTTTAATATGTTTTAATGTTCGAACTGGACCTAGCATCACCTGAAAAACAAAAAATTAGACAAAAAAATGAAGTGTTCTATGTAAAGGTAAACCTTTATTGGGCATTGCAGAGGCTTAGGGTGCTTTCTAGACAAGGACCAAGTGTATCAGTCCATGAAATATACAATACAGACAGAGACAACCTCGAGCATATGTCCAACATCCATTTAATCATGTTTTAGCAAGACTCATTAACCTTCTAATGGGTTTTTTCCTTCATTATTTATTGTTATAGGTTCCTTTTTATCATTGAGACATCAACTAACAACTAATTACTCAGCCAAATTACCAAAGTTTTGGGTCTTGAGCCCATATAATTTTGGATATCCTGCAGCAGCCAACTATTAGCGGAACTTATTTCTAGAGCTGACTCTTCCTACTATTGTAAATCATGCATCTTAAGGATGCTTTGTTATTAATATACCACTTATTTCATCAAAAAAAGGCACTCAATCAAGCAGCTATATAATAAAGAATTCAATATTCACCTAACAAACGTCTAACGTGGTTTCAATAAGCACAATCACACAGGCCGTAACATTCCAATAACTCTGTGAAGTCAATAGATACATAAGTATATTTACAATACTCCAATAATTAAATCCAGCTAGTTATAATCAAGTAGTACTAAACAGTTCCATCACAAAATCAATGAATCAACTACACATCATTCCTCTCTAATCCGGTCCAAAATGCATTCCAATACTAGTTTGAATAAACAGTTTAATTACAGAAATAACAATATCTAGCAATTGAATAAGAGGATTCAGACAACAAAAAAGGCCTAACCTAAAGCAAGTAGTACTAAACAGTTCCATCACAAAATCAATACTATTCTCTAATTCCAATACTAGCAGTTTAATTACAGAAATAACAATATGGGGCTTCACCTTAAGCGAGCTTTAGAAAGCTCGGAATAACAGCGGGCGTAATGCTTAGCGAAGTCGAAAACATCCCTAGCTTTCAAAACAGATGAAGCAGCCGCAAAAGATGAAAGATCCACAGCTGAAGAGCCGGTTCGGACCCAACCCGCCGGTTCAGTAGACTCCGGTCCGAAGCGGGCGGCTGTAGAAGTGGATCTACTAAGGAGGCCATGATGAAGTAAAGGAACACGAATACAAGTGAGGAGTTTCGAAGAGAAACGCGCTGAGTTTCTTCTCCACATGGTCCCGACTCTTGAGAACTGAGTTGGGCGTCCAATTGAGAATGTTTCGAGATTAATCTTTTTGATCTGTGAAATTTTACAAGACAGTATTGTTGATGCCTTGTTGTGTATCCTTAATAGTAATCCCCTTTCGCGAGAACCAAGACGAGTAACCATTAGTTTTTTTTTTTTTTTGTCCGCAGCCGCTACCCGAACGCATTGGGTAAATCCGCCCGTGTAAGAGCTACTACATTGAGAAGGCATTATTATATAGGGGGTTCGAACCCACGACCTCCCTTATGAGAGGCCTCCCCTCAAACCAACTCAACCACACTCGAAGGTGAGTAATCATTAGTTGTTGTGTATTTCTATTGAAATTCTTGAAAATAAGTGATTGATGTACCAAATTTTATGTAGGTTTAAAAAATTACTACAACTGTCTTCTTAAACCGAGCTTTTAGAAATTGATATTTTAAGGAAAAAATGGGTGAATATTAGATACAATTTGAATAGAAAAAAATAATTCTGCAAATATATCTTTTGTATCTATTTTTGCATAAAGAAATCATTTCTACTCTCAACGTTAATTATTTGTTCAATTATATATGTGTGGCTTCCTCGTTGAGCATATCAAATACTCAACCAACTTGCAGTGGCAGTCTAAGGGTGTTTATGGGTCGATTTGGATTGGTTTGGGTTAAAATCAAAACCAAATTAATCTACTCGGTTTTTAAAATTATTAAAACTAAATTAAACTGAATATAATACATATTCATCGCTTTGGTTGTAGTCGGTTTGGTTCTGTTTGGATCGGTTTTTCGGTTTTCAAGAAAACTAACGGTATTTCTCTCTTTCATTTTTTTCCTACAATTAGGAAAGAATTTTCTATCCTTTTCAGATTTATAATTCACTATTATCCTTTTATTGTGGTAGCTATAATTTTCTTGCATTATGGAGAAAATGTCTTAGGATTTATAATATAATTAAGTGAAAAAAAGTTTATAAGAAATACAAAAAATAAATATAGGTGAATCTCATAGTTATTTCTTTGAATAAATGAGTTTGAATTCATGGATTTCTTTTTAAAATGAGCTTAAGGTATAAGTTCATTAGCCTATTAGAGATAAATAAAAATTTTCTAAAATGTATATAAATCATTTAAAAGTATGTATAAAATTAATATCTTGTATATATATAATTGTAAAATGTATTTATAAAATTTATCGGTTCGGTTCGATTTTTTCTTCAGTTTGCTTTAGTAAAACCATAGCAAACCAAATACTATCGGTTCTTAAAAAAATTTAAAACCAAACCAAACTCAACCCAAGTAAATATCTGTTTATTTAATCGATTTGGTTTAATTTTCGGTTTGGATTGGATTTTAACCAAACCGTGAACACTCCCAAGTGGCACGCGAACTTGCACAATTTGGAAGCAAGCAGCATCGCAATGAAGAGAGTATGTTAACATGGAGAAAGATTATTTGGGGATTGCATCTTTTCGATCAATCTCACCCTGTAATCTAAATTTCAATCTTTAATTTAATGCATTTTATCAAACCATGTCATGATATGAGTATGTCTTTTTTCTTTCTCAAAAAAATACTCAGAACCATGTCATGTTTTGAGTATTTATGGTATTATTTGAGTAACGCTTATACTTCAAAAAAAAAAAAATCCCCAAAAATTATCTTTATTGAGATTCTGATAATTATATTAATCATAGTATATGTTTTTTCAGCACATATTTATAGTGATTGCCATTAGTCCATTACAATCTATTAGCATTAAGAAAGATACAATTTAACTTTATAGTGGAATATAAATTTCGCATTAGAAAAAGATTACCACCTATTGTATTGCTAGTTAGGATATGACCAAGATCCAAATTAGTGCCTGAACTGGATCACAAAGTTGAAATATTACTTCACCAAACTCCTCATCTTTCCGACATTGAAAAGGGGCCAAGCATTTGGCTGTGGCAGAAATTTGAAAAGAAACTTTACTGGCATCTTGGATAACGCCAAATTCACACTTTCTCTCATTTTTTTTTTTTTTACGATTACCTGAATATTGATTTCCTATTACGTACTTTCTCTCTCCTACTATAAGTGGTTAATTTGGTTTATGCTCAATTGATCAATTTTTGGAAAGACAGGATATGTGAGAATATATGGAACAGAACAGCAGGTAGATTTTACAATGCAACAAATCTCTAGGTATATATCATTCATCTGGAGGTTCTGCTAGCCATCTTCTTTAAACTTTACACACAATGGCTAAGTCAACTTGGATAAGCAGTAGTCATACCCTTTTCTAACCTGTTACTATTAACTTATATACACTAACAGTGTAAACGTTAAGAAATTTTACACTCTTATTCATATAGGTTTTCTCATATCACCCTGCTTCTCTTCATCTTGCTTTCCACTACTTCTTTGTTCAAACTCAATGTACTTGTACCACTTAGCACAAATAAGGTAGACCACAAAATCAGCTGTTGTCAATGCTGCTAAGAGGAAGTAGAATCTATCCAAATGGCCCTTGTTGAGGTTCCCAGGTATCCATCCAGGCATTTTATCGGTTGTCGAAATTTTAGAAACAACAGAAACCAGCAAGCTGCTCACATAGTTCCCTAGTGAAATTGATGTCATGCAGAGTGCACTTCCAAAGCTTTTCAATCCATCAGGTGCTTGTCCATTGAAGAACTCTAATTGTCCAACATACATAAAAACCTCTGATGCTCCAATTAGTACATATTGTGGGACTTGCCAGAAAATGCTTAAAGAACTCGAATTCGTGCAATGAGAACAATCTTTGTTGGCATATTGTAACCTGAAATGCTCCACTATACCGGCTGCTACCATTCCCATTATAGCAATTATGAGGCCAACTCCCATACGTTGGAGTTCGGTTAGTCCTCTTATAGAAGACTTTTTTAGGCTGGCAACGAGGGGGTCAAGAACTCGCCTGTAGATGAAAATGAGTGCTGCTACACTAAGGATATCAAAGCTTGACATGCTTGCAGGAGGGATGTGAAAGCCTGAAACTGTTGTTTTCATGGCATTGCCTTGTTCAACGAATAAAGAGGCCATTTGAGTGAACACAACAGAGTAAAGTATTGTACAAAGCCAAATTGGAAATAGCCTTAGAATGCATTTGACTTCTTCCACTTGAGTCACCGGACAAAGCCGCCAACGATCATGTAATCTCTCCTTTGATGTGATTATAGCAGCTTTATCCAAGAATCTGTACCAAGAATATTTTTGTTAATAAATATATCCACTCCCTTTATGTATATAAGCAAAGCACAACACAACAAGCAATTTGGGAACGACACAAGAACCTACGGAGGGCAGGGGCAGGGGCAGAGTCAAGATTGGAACTACAGGATTCAAAAGGAGGAAATAAGATCTCTTGGACTTCAAAAGGCTAAAAGGTCACATGCTGGAATTAATGACCTAAACATTTTTTGTGACCTTTGCCACTACCCATGTAAATTGCACTTTTCGGACAAAAGGAAATTCAATTGACCACCCCTGAACCAATTTGGCTTCCACCATCGTTGGAGAGGGTACGAGGTGCTAAGCCATAGTATAAATTGCTTGATCATATGAGCGCTATCCGCCCCCTCATTTACATAGCTAATATATCTATGGTGAAATTTTTCTTGTATAAGGTTTAAACTTCATAAGAATAACGTAACTTACTTAAATTCTTTCGTGTGTAGTATGTTTCGACTGCTGTTATCAGCAAGCTCTCTTCCATCACCTTCATATAGCTCACCTCCATTTGAAGGTTGTTCTATCTTCCATTTTCTAATTGCAGCTACAACTACTTGACAAAATCTTGAAATGGGGTTCCCTGTAGGTTTAAAGTGTCTGTAGCTAGGTGTCCCAATTAGAAAAAGAAGTAATGCCAAAATAGCTGATCCAGCTGATGCCCAAAAACCCAGTGTCCACATTCCCTTATCCTCAAAATAGACCAAGAAAGTATTTGAAAATAAGGAACCAAGATTCAATGCTAAGTAGAAATAGCCAAAGAAAGACACTTTTGAGTGACTTTCTTGAGGATGATCTTCATCAAATTGATCTGATCCAAATGTTGCAATTGTAGGTTGATACCCTCCATTGCCAAGAGCAATTAAGTAAATTGACACATAGAAGAGCACAATATGGATACTTGAATCATGGGGTCCACAAGGGGTTATTTCATCTCCACAGCCATTAGGCTTGACCAAGAAAATGTATGAACATACTGATAATGATACTAGTCCCTGCAAAAGACAAAACAGTTTCAAATTATTAGTACCTAGTATATTGAAGGGGAATCTTGGAGTAACAGTAAAGTTATCTCCGCGTGATCTATAGGTTATGGGTTCGAGCCGTGGAAGCAGCCACTAATGCTTTTAATAGGGTAGGTTATCCAGGGCCGGAGCCAGCCTTTCGGGTGTGGGTTCGGCCGAACCCAGTAGCTTTTGTCCGAACCATATATTTTTATTAACATTTTTGTCAAATATGTACAAATTATTAATGAAGAACCCAGTAACTTTAGAAAATTAGAACCCCGAACCCACAAGATTCTAATCCTGGCTCCGCCTCTGAGGTTATCTACATCACACCCTTGGGGTTTAGCCCTTTCCCGGACTCCGCTAATGCGGGATGCTTTGTGCAACGAGCTGCCTCTTTTTTTATATATATAAATATGTGTGTGTGTGTGTGTAAATTGTGAAATTAAGATAATAGAGATTTAAAATGACTTACAGCAACAAAAATGGCTTGGAAGATGGCACAAGTCTTGTATCTTCCCCAATAGGAATCACTTAAGAAAGCTCCCAAAAGAGAGAAGATGTAAACAGTGCCAGTCCATTTGCTGACATTGTTGGCTGCTTCAGCATTGTCTTCCCCCATAACTCTTGTAAGAAATAGTACTAGATTCTCTCCAACCCCAAAGAATGCTAATGTTGCTAAACCTTGATTCACTGCATCCATCCAAAATCAAAATATAAACATAAATTAAGCAACACAAAATGGACTATTCCACATAGAACTAGAAGACTACGCTCATGTCAACTTTAGGTTGATTACCAAGTAATAGAACACCAGCAAACCATCTTCCAGTCTTGGCACGCACAGCAGGACGGCCATGCTTATCTACAGTTCCATCAAGAGTGATTTCTTCTTCTGGATTTCCTAACTTCTCATCCCTCTCACCCTACAATAAGAAAACACGGAAAAATCCGAAAAATTTTGCTAGTTAAAAGTCATGTTCAAACCTTCTTGTAAAAATATTAGCATTCAGTGTTTACATTGATTCAATGAGTACGTGACACATGTCTTTACATTTCAGTCTTCTTATCACTAAGATGGTTAATTGACACACATTCTCGTACTAATTTATAACTTAGTCATGGTAAATTAGTATGATTGTTTTGTGTGCACTAGCTGCCTGATTTTTTATCATATCGTTATGCTCTTACAAAAATTTAAAGTTATGGAGTAGTTTTATTTTCTTCCCAACTCACGGGAAAAGATTAGAAATAACTTTAAAAGGAATTTAAAAGAAAGAAAGAATACAATGAAAAGAGAGAGGAAATTAAAGGGAAAAAAAATTGACATTTTCTTTTAGTTTTCAAGACATAAATATATATATATATATATATATATATATATATATATAGGTACAATCATTTTACTTTTCCTCTACTTTCTCCTTAATCCCATGACAGGGAAAACCACATGTAAGTCAAGGTAGGTACATGACGTTATCTGTGTCTTTTTTACAACGTTAAACATAAAGTAATGTAACAATTGTCCGGAACAGGAAATAAATGTAGATATGCAACAATAAATGGAGTGGTACTCTTTTATAGTTGAACATCTCTTTCTGAGTCATTAATATTACTTGACGTGATTGGCTTCGCTTATGTATAGACTCATCAGAATGTGCAACTAAAGCCAATAAGCAATGGCATTTCTATGCTATCAATTTATTAATTGTATGACTCTAGTACTGCACTTTTTGTCTGAACCTGCTCATCTATTCATATTCAATTTTAAAATAAAATCTACACGGCAAGCTAACCTTGCCGAGATTTAATGGTAAAGGTTACTAATACTGCCCGCATAACATCTATAATAATGCTGGCAGTCTATAGTAGAAAGAAATGATATGTGCACCTTAAGATGTTAATTCTCCTGAACGGAGGCCATACTATGAAAAGAAATTAAAAATCCGAATGATCATAAAAAGGAATAAAGATAGGCAGACTAAACCATATTAGAAGATGAAGGAGAAGCAGAAGACCATGATATGCATGCACTTGAAGAGCAAAATGGAGAAAGCAGATATAAGGTGGTTGTCTGGTTTAACTTAACTCATTATTGCTTTCGGCTTGGATTATGTTGTTGGGCGTTGAACAAAATTTCATAATTGATGGTGGAAAAGAAAAAGGAAGCAATATATAAGGTCATGTAGAGAGTCTTGATGCTGTAAGGTCTTTCGGGAAAAAATTATAGGCTTGACCCAAAGCCAATAATTTTACACTATATTAAGTAACGACTATATATCTTTGGGATCAATGACTAAGCCCAGTAACAGGCATCAGATTCTATAGTTCGGGATTAAGAAGATGCTAGCTTGTAGACTTTTATAGTCATAAATACGACAAACAATATGAGTGGCACACGGTGAATCTCCAGATAAGCCCGTAAGTTGATGGGTCATGTGGAATTTAGTTCAAGGAAAACGCCCAGCTAGTGGGAGCTTCAGAACTTCTCTGCCGCTCACCGCCATAACGCCTCAATAGCAGCAACCTTATAACTTCCTTTTGAGTCGAATCCACGAAATTCAAGACACAAACAACATATACATATGAAAATTATAAAATGTGTGTGTGCGTATATATACAAAACTAAGCTCGTTCTGAGTTCATTAACTCTAGATCATGAAATGGACACCCAAGATATGCATAATATTAGATGAAGTTGGCAAGATTAGTAAAAGAAAGGACAGGGAAGGGAAGTGCACAAACCATTTTATCAATGTTTAAGCACTCCATGAATTGTTTGTTGTGTTATAGACCACAAAATTTGCAGAGATAGAAACGCTGCTGAAAGTATAAACTAATTCAGTTGATGGGAGCTGAAGAGGAGAGGAGAAATAATTTGTCTCTGTAAAGGATGTTAATGTGAGGAGAAGAAGGGGAGATGGAAAGTGGGAGCCTATTTATAAAGTTACAATGCCCAAATCAAATATTATCTTAGAGCCTGTTTGGATGGACTTATGCCTATAAGCTGTTTGCAGCTTATAAGCTAAAAAAAATAAGTTGAAGTAGTTTAATTTATTTTTTTTAGCTTATAAGCTGCTTTCAGCTTATAAGCTGCTTTAGATAAGCCAAGTCAAATGGACCCAATTATTTTTTTGAGCTTATTTTAAGCACAAAATGACTTTAAGCTGGTCAGTCAAACACTCAAAAAAACTGAAAACAGCTTATAAACAACTTATAAGTCAATCCAAACGGGCTCTTAGGCTCGAATTAAGAAGGACACAAAAGAAGAGTGATTTAAGAGCTGTTTATCTTTCATGGAGAAAGAAATGGTTTAGATTAAGCTCTCTTGATTTTGATCAAGCTATATCAGAGTTACCTAATACTATTCACTTTTGGTGCAGTATACAAGATGTTTGCCATTTCATTTGTTACTCCTTATTTATTATCTGTCTCAATTTATTTGAAATATTAATTACTGTATCCCAACTTACTGTATCCCAACTTACATTAGATTACACTATATATATACAACTTTTACCACTTTGAAAAATTCAATTTTATTCAACTAATCAAATTCTAAAATTCTAACTTTTGATATAGTATTATAGGAGTATATAGTATCTATATTACTAATTATGTATTCACTCTAGACTTTAGTGCCGTCTACCTCAATTAAATTTGTATTCTTAAATCAGTCGTGATATATGAAATATTGGGAGTCTTTTATTCGTGTAGCTATTGTAAGGCTCCATAGAATACTATACCTTCATAGCAACAAAGACAACTAACGAATCGAGTTGGGGATCAAAATTTCTCTTTGTTTTTTGGAGCAAACACTAACGGAATCTAAATTGAATCTAGTAGGGTTTGTACTTTGTATTTGCTGATTTAATGTTTATATATTGCCTTCTCCTAAAAAAATTAAGACAATTTATGCAATTAAAATTGGACATAGTTCAATAATTTTATGATTATAATATAGCTAATTTAATTTGAATGTTTGGTTTAATAAAGCTAAATCATATATGTTGCCCTAAGACTAATTCTGGAGTAAGTATTTTCTATTTTAGTTATGTGCCTAACAGATCTAGAAATCAGAGGAACCAAAAGTATACTGAAAGAAACGACATGGATCATGTTGATTTTTAGATTTTCTTTTGTCTGTAATGGACCTTAACATGATATTGAACCAACCAATTAGCTGATAACACTCTTCGTATCTTTAATTAAGTTTGGCTTAATTTAGTGGAGTGCTGATACAGCAAATTTAAGTGAGACAACTCAGAATTAATAGAAGACGTTTCAAGCTAATTATGATTAGGAGATTACAGGTCCTGGAGCAATATATAGCTGCCTGTTATCTGCTCATGGAAATATGGAACAAATTCAGTAAAACACATTCATATGTTTAGGCAATTCTGAATTATTCTCAATTGTCAATGTCACAATAAAGCATACCACTCGATCGTCTACTCCTATTCGTTATTTCGCCGAGTCATATACTTTTTCTTTCGGTATTTTTTCTACTCTTGGATGATTTGTTAAAGAATTAAGGAAAACACCACAAAATTTTTGCTAAGAATATTCAAAATTTATACACACACACTAATACTATAAAAAGTTAGTTTATATAAATTAAATCGGGGTAAAAACGGGGAGCTGTGTTTAAAAGTGTTTATTTTGAAGAAGAAAAAATTGTCATAAGTGCTTTTCAAAAAAAAAAATACTTGACTACTTTCATAGAGTAGCAGTAATTTATACTTTGACTAATGTTTCAAAAGTAGTTAAGGGTAAAAACTAGTACTTTATTAGCTTTCGTGAAGTAGTCAACAACAAGCATAGAAAAGACAAGTTGTGTTCAACTGGTGGAGGTGCTTGTGTCCACTTTAATATAATCATACATTGAATTTTGAAGGAGACCTAGAAAGGGAGGAGGAGAAGAATAGAGACCTCAAAAACGACACTTAACAATTGGAGGTGTTAGCTTGGCCATTTGGGAAGATATTTAATTATTTCATATCCGAAATCAATTATTATCCTATGAATTTAAGTTCGTGTGGAGTAGATTCACTAAGAGAAATACTTTTGCTAAAAAATATTTTCAAGATTTAAAATTAAGATATTGGATTAAAAGTTAAGAAATTCCAACCATTTTATCGCACCGAGGGTGGTCATTTAGAACACTTTACACCTCTCTATATGATTGGATTTCTCTCCATATCAATCTCCACCTCTTGATTCTCGTTAATAATTGGTGTGAAGCACACTATCATCTAAAAATGATTAGACAAGTACTCAGTTATGACGTCATTTTCCTAGCCAAATAATGGCAACAATCCGCATGAATATTAGGAAAACATTTAGTAGATCAGAGTTCCTAGTTTGTTAGAAATAAATTAACGATCGCAAGGTTAATACTACAGTCTACATGGAAGAAAATGACTTAGACGTAGAAAACCAACTCTCTTATATTATGTTTTTAAGTATTATTGATAAACAAAACGGATTATAATAGCTAGGTTAATGTAATGAAACAAATTCTTATGATCTAATAACTCATCAGACTACTGGGGGAGAACGCTCCCATATTTCGTGTAACAAAAAAAAAAAAATAGTGTGATCGCAACATGTGTGTGTAAATGTGCTTTTCTAAAAATCATTAAATTTTCTTAAGCAACATTTTGAGAAAAAACGGTGAAGCAATATTAAAGCCCACGTGCACAAGCTTTAATGGGTGATTATATTAAAAAAAAAAAAAATAGAAAAAAGAAGGTGAAGTAATACGTCAACCTAACCTTACTAAACATAAAATAGATGACAAATATCTTCTCCTCTTTATGCAAAAATAATCTAAAGAAAAAAATCCTCATATTTGTTATTCTTCTTTGTCTTTTATTTAAGTCGAGCTCTAAAAGATTTGCACCAGTGCAACTGTGCTTAATCTTTTGAAAATGTGCTAGGCTAGGGGAAGGTGAGTTTCTTTCAATTTAAAAAAGGGAGAAAACAAAACAAAGGGAATTAGGCAATTAGCTATTTTTAGGGAAAATCTTATAATTCCTTTTTCAAATAACGTCATATCAAGACACTTCACAAGTAATCTTTTAATGCTTTTAAACTCTACAGAGTTGATCAATGCTCTGCAGTTCTAATGTACAACGAAAGGTAAGTGGAGTGATATTAACAAAAAAGCTTTTCAAATGATTTGATCAAACATAAACTGCTATAACACCAAATATACTTTTTAAAATAAGCAATTTTTTAACGTTTGGCCAAACAATACAAAAAGAAATAAAAAGCAGAAAGCTTTAAAATAAATTTTATTCAATGTCGTCTCACCCTTCCCAAAAGTACAAACAGAATGTGCTCAGGGAATTGAGTGATGGTCATGCATTATGAAAGTTAAATTTTGTACTCGTGATGACAAAGTCATCTAAGTATGTTTGTATCTGCTATAAAATAACCCAAGTCAAAACTTCACAGGCTGGCACCCTTTTTATCCATTATTAAAAAATTATTGTACCCAAGATCCAGAGCCAAATGAAGATGGGACTTCTATACCAATTTATGTTTTGTCGAATCATTTGAAAAGCAATTTTGTTTATATTAGAGAAGCATCACAAGACAAAAGACAAGTTGGAAAAATGTGGGGAAGTATAGGTTTAAATTTTATGGAAGTCACTGTTGGAGAAATTATGAATGAACAGTTGTTCTACCTTGAATTAAGGTGTGTGGGCTTTTGGAAATTGTCCACAATTATTTGATCTACGTTAAGGTACTGTGATATCAATTCAAATAATTGATATATACCTAGACCATTTGCATGCATGCATTATCATAGATTGTTAAGAGATGGAACTGATGGCTTGTGGGTATTGCCGTTGAGATATTGACCTTACTATGAATAATAACTTCTCCTATTGCATGATGTTTGACTACAAACATGCTTTGAACTTGACTCCTCATCATTTGTTTGAATTGATTTAAGGTCATGATTTGAACTACACTACTACATATGGGACAAGCAATTATATGATTTATCGTTTATATTATAGTGACGTTTGTGGATGACACTGCGGGCACGTACTCTGATGACTGAGGCCTGATTTTCGATAACTCATAATTTTGAAAACTACGACCTCAATGGGCATATAATTAGTCAGGACTGAGTAGCTTTGATCCAAACCTTATATTTGTCTTAGAAGTTTCATTTAAGAATTATTAATTTAGAGGTGCGGTAACTTAAAAGGACTAAAATTCTGAACCCATAAGTTTTAAATCCCGACTTCGCCAACACAATTTTTTTACTAAGAGACTAGGGATACAACAAGTCAGCATCACCATTAGGTGTTGATGGCTGAAGCCTGATTTTTGATAACTCATAATTTTGAAAACTACAGGCATCAGGGGCAGATAATTCGTCAGAACTCAGTAGCTTTGATTCAAATCTTGTATTTGTATTAAACAATTCATTTAAGAATTATTAATTTAGAGTGAAGTAACTTAAAAGGACTAAAATTCCGAACTCATAAGCTTTAATTTCTGGCTTCGCAAAAACCAATTTTTTTACTAAGAGATTAGGGATACAACAAGTCAGTATCACTATTAGGTGTTGATGGCATTTTTCTGGTTTTGACATTCATAGGTGCATTTGCAGCTGATTTGAGGGCCATATGTATTTTCACAATAGAAACCTGCGTCACATAGGCGACCTGGATAGAAATATGAACACAAAAACTTGCACTTAGTTGTATCTTTCAAGTTTCTGCAAGTTTGGCCGAACACATTAACGCAACGCTGTTGGCACTTGGGCAAAGCTGCATATATCCACAGGAAAAGAAAATATCATACTCTGCTATTACCATTCAAATTATAGTTAGCAATTAATGAAGTGGGTGAAAGTCGTTGCTCAAATCTAACAAAGATTAAAAACAATATTAGGTGATTTTTTCTCTATCTCTATTAAGGTTTAACATAACCGGTGCTAGCAGTGGCGGAGTCAATTAAAAATTCTAATAAGAGTCAATTAAAAATTCTAACGATAACCGTCTTTTTCTCCGCTTGTCTCTCTCTTCTCTCTCCTCTCTCTATCACCAACGGTAAGTTTGCTCCCCCCCCCCACCCACCCTTCCCCCAACCAAGCCACCCCAAACGACCACCGGCCGGCCAGATCTCTCTCTCCTCTGTTCTCTCTTTTCTTTCCTTCTTCCTTTTCTTGTTTTTTTCCTCTTTTCCTCTCTCTTCTACCCTACGACCGGAAATCCTCCACCAGTAGGTTTCCGGGCAGTTTCTGCAAGGTACTCGAGTTTTCCGGCAGTTCCTGGCGGTGAACAGTGATTCCGGCCAGTGAGCAGTATTTTCCGGCAGAGAACAGCATTTCCGGCGGCGAACAGAGATTTCTCGGTGGTGAACAGGTTTTATTTACTTGGAGTTGGTACCTCCAATAGCCCATTTCCTGTCTTTTAGCCTTATAAATCTTGCCTGCTCCGCCTATTTCACTGCTTATAGACTATTGCTAACCTGTGCTTTAGTATTGATCCTTCGTTTGTCTTAGATTAACCTTTCACTAGCGTATATTTACTTTACTGGCTTTGGTGAGGGATGGTAGTCTAGGGTCATGTTCTCGGTTGGGATCGGGGGCCAGGGTTAGGGGGGCTAAGGGGGTTGAAGGAGCTTCTAGGTTGAGAGTAGGGTCTTGGAATATTGGGACTTTATCGGGAAAGTCCATAGAGTTAGTTAAGATTCTTAAGAAGAGGAGGATTAATATAGCTTGCGTCCAAGAGACTAAATGGGTAGGACCTAAAGCTAAGGAGGTGGACGGGTACAAGCTTTGGTTCTCGGGCAAGTCGAGGTATAGGAATGGGGTAGGGATCTTAGTAGATAGTGAGCTTAGAGATCAGGTAGCAGAGGTTAGGAGGATCAATGACAGGATGATGGCGATTAAGTTAGTCGTTGGAAGGTTCACCTTGAACATTATTAGTGCCTACGCGCCACAAGTGGGTTTGGACGAGGAGGTAAAAAGGCGTTTTTGGGAGGACTTGGACGAAGTGGTGGTAAGTATACCGCCTACTGAGAAGTTATTCATAGGAGGAGATTTCAATGGGCACATTGGGTTTGTTTCGAGGGGTTATGACGAGATGCATGGAGGATTTGGCTTCGGGGACAGGAATGGTGGAAGAGTCTCACTCCTGAATTTCGCAAAAGCTTTTGGATTGGTGGTAGCCAACTCGAGTTTTTCGAAGGAGGAGCACTTGGTAACCTTCCGTAGCTCGGTAGCTGCGACGCAAATAGAATTTCTACTTCTTAGAAAAGATGATAAAGGCCTCTGTAAGGACTGCAAGGTCATACCGAGTGAGAATCTTACGACCCAACATAAGCTATTGGTGATGGATTTGGAGATAAGAAGGAAGAAGAAGAAGAAGAAGAAGAAGAAGAAGAAGAAGAAGAGGGTCGTGGATGACCGACCAAGGATTAGGTGGGGAAGTTTGACTCCGTCTAGTGCCCTAGAGATGGGGGAGAAGCTGATGGCTATGGGAGCGTGGGATAGTAGGGGGGATGCGAGCAGTATGTGGGATATGACGGCCAGTTACATTAGGGAAGTAGCTAGAGAGGTATTGGGGGTCTCACGAGGCCACTATGGTGGGCACCGAGGGGATTGGTGGTGGAATGGAGAAGTCCAAGGGAAGGTAGAAGCAAATAAGCAGGCATATGTGAAGTTGGTAAATAGCAAGGATGATGAAGAGAAGCGGACGAATAGGGAAAAGTACAAGATGGCGAGAAAGGAGGCGAAGTTAGCAGTTTCGGCGGCTAAAACGGCAGCCTTTGAACGCCTTTATGCAGAACTAGAGGACAGAGGTGGGGATAAGAAGCTATTTAAGCTCGCCAAGGCGAGAGAGAGGAAGGCACGCGACTTGGATCAAGTAAAGTGCATCAAGGACGAGGATGGCCAAGTGTTGGTACAGGAGTCTCGCATTAGACAGAGATGGCAGTCATACTTTCATGAACTCTTGAACGAAGGAGGGGACAAAGACATTGTGTTTGGAGACTTGTAGCACTCGGATAGGCGTTGCAACTTTGGATATTGTAGGAGTATAAAGGTTAAGGAGGTTAAGGTAGTTGTTCGTAGGATGCGCAGGGGAAGAGCGACCGGACCTGACAAAATTCCTGGGGAATTTTGGAAGAATGCAGGCAGGGTAGGCTTGGAGTGACTGACTGGGTTGTTTAATGTCATTTTCAAGACAGCGAAGATGCCGGAAGAATGGAGGTGGAGTACAATGATTCCCGTGTACAAGAACAAGGGAGACATTTAAAGCTGCAACAACTATAGAGGTATCAAGCTGCTAAGTCACACTATGAAAGTGTGGGAAAGGGTGGTGGAAATGAGGGTGAGGAGAGGTGTGTCTATTTCAGAGAACCAGTTTGGATTCATGCCGGGGCGCTCGACTACAAAAGCCATTCATATTGTAAGGAGATTGGTGGAGCAGTATAGGGAGTGGAAGAGGGACTTGCACATGGTATTCATTGACCTAGAAAAGACCTACGACAAAGTGCTAAGAGAGGTCCTATGGAGATGCTTGGAGGCTAAAGGTGTACCTGTGGTGTACATTAGAGCGATAAAGGACATGTATGATGGAGCTAAGACCAGGGTAAGGACGGTAGGAGGAGACTCGGAGCACTTCCCTGTTATGATAGGGTTGCATCAGGGATCAGCTCTTAGCTCGTTTCTATTCTCCCTGGTGATGGATGAATTGACACGACAAATACAAGGTGAGGTGCCTTGGTGTATGTTGTTCGCGGATGACATAGTCCTGATTGACGAGACTCGCAACGGAGTTAACGATAAGCTGGAGGGCTGGAGACAGACGTTGGAATCTAAAGGATTTATATTGAGTAGGACCAAGACAAAATACTTAGAGTGCAGGTTCAGTGGTCTACCGCGTGAGGCTGACGAGGAAGTGAGGCTTGGTACCCAGGCCATTCAAAAGAAAGGAAGTTTCAAGTATCTTGGGTCTATTATATAGGAAGATGGGGATATCGACGACGATGTTTCTCATCGTATTGGTGCAGGGTGGATGAAATGGAGGCTCGCCTCCGAAGTGCTGTGTGATAAGAAAGTGCCACCAAAACTTAAAGGCAAGTTCTACAAAGTGGTGGTTAGACCGACTTTATTGTGCGGGGCGGAGTGTTGGCCAGTCAAGAAATTTCACGTTCAGAAGATGAAAGTCGCGGAAATGCGAATGCTGCGGTGGATGTGTGGGCACACTAGGAGGGATAGAATTAGGAATGAAGATATCTGAGACAAGGTGGGAGTGGCATCGGTGGAGGACAAGATGCGGGAAGCGAGGCTGAGATGGTTTGGGCATGTGAAGAGGAGAGACACAGATGCCCCAGTGCGGAAGTGTGAGAGGTTGGCTATGGACGGTTTCAGGAAAGGCAAAGGGAGGTCGAAGAAGTATTGGGGAGAGGTGATTACACAGGATATGGCACAATTTCAGCTCACCGAGGACATGACCTTAGATAGGAGGTTGTGGAGGACTCAGATTAGGATAGAAGGCTAGGTGGCTAATCCTTTCACCATAGTAGTTGTAGTTTTGCTCATTTGTTTATTGCCATTTGATTTCTGCATTTGATTGCTGCTTATATTTGTTGGGTCGTTGTACTTTGGTTATCTTATTTATCTATAGTAGTTAATGCTCCTTTCTTTCCGGACTGTTCTACCATGACTTTCTCGCTTTTGTTATTCCTTGCTTTCATATTGTTTTCGATATGCTTGGTCCTATCTGACCTTTTGTCTTGTTTTTCCTCTTTTGTTCTCCTCTCCTGAGCCGAGGGATTTTCAGAAACAGCCGCCCTACCTTTCAAGGTGAGGGTTAGGTCTGCGTACACTCTACCCTCCCCAGACCCCACATGGTGGGATTATACTGGACTTGTTGTTGTTGTTGTAATAAGAGTTTTAGAAAAATAAAAAGTTGTTATACCTTTAAGTTGCTCTTATGTAAAGGGATTTTAACAGTATATGTACATATTTATAAAAATATTTTTATTCTATTTGGACGTTATAATTAATTTCGGATGAAGGAGATTTAATTGACCCCTTCGATCTTGCCTTTAACCTCACCCCCGCCCCCCCGCCCCCCCCCCCCCCCCCCCCCCTCCACGTGAAGTAACCAAGTAAAATCATCTTGATAAGAAAAAACGGACTCAGATATTATTGTTATCACAAAAAATAATCAAAATAAAAGAATTACCTGATGTAAGAGCAAGAAAAGTAATGATAAATAAGACCATCATTAGAAGCTTTGCCATCTCTAAATCAGAAAGTTTCAAAATCAGAGGAATTTTAGAATGCACCATTACATCTGAACTGCATATGTTATATAGAAGAGACACCGATTTCATCTCAAGAAAAGGACAAGTGACGGCAGTTAGATTTTGGATTATCCATGGCTAAGTTGACACTAATTTATAAGACCTTGCCAAAATTATGAAAGGTAAAATTTATTTATTGGTCAACACCATTTTCTTGCAGCATCAAAGCATATTCTAGTCAGGATTCCAGTCAACCCTTGAAGGAGATGAAGTTTTGGAAGTTCTCTTCCAATTTTGTCATTTTCATCGTTGTAGAAGGTAAATAAAATTGAGATGTTTACATAATTTCCTATGACGACGATTTACTCCTACTTTTAATTGTTCATGTGTTTTTACAATTGTCACGTTAACTTTTTAAGATACGAAAATCATTGTCCCCGGGAAATTGTTCTATTATCAAATCTGGCCATGTTTTACATGAACAAGCTCCAAAAAATTCATAATAGGAAATTAGATAAAACGGTATCTACTTCTTAAATGATCAAGATGAAGTAAGAGTTCTGAGATCATTATCGCCTGCATAATATGCTCAACTGGTAAAATAACTGTAAATAGCAACACAGACCATGGCATTAATGTTTACCCAAACATGACAATGAAAGAACTCTTGATGAGTTCCAAAACTAAGGAATTGGCATTCATCGCAAAATAAACTACGAGGGTAATTTATACATTTTCTGTATAGAACTGTATTGGGCTACAAAAGAGTGAGGGCCGAGATAAATATAACCCCCAAATAACCACATTAACATTGGTTCGCTAGTATCCTATCTCATCCTTACTAGTAAAGCTACCTCCAGCTTCGACATTCTGGATTCACCAAATCAGTTACGCCAACTGTTTAACTTCTTTGATTCAAAGGAGGCTCCGTCATTGAGCATGTCTTGTGCATCAGTTTCCATGCCAAGTTTGGATAGGGCAAGAGCCTGCATGTAGAATGCAGTAGGCCACTCGGGTAAGCAAACCTGGGCTTGCATAGCATCCCTTAGTGCCAGTTCTGGTTGCCCGTTCATCATGTATGAAAGGGCTCGCCTCACAAAAACAGTGCCCGAAGGAACAGACATCATTGATACCAACTGTTGGGAATTAGACAAAGTTAGGCGTACATGTAATAATTATGAGTGAAATATGATTGAATAATATGATTTGATAAGACATACTAGTCTTACATGCTATAGCCTATATGCAATTATCTGCAACACATGCCAGTGACAAAGCATTTATTATACTTTAGTATCTACAAGATATAGATTTTTATGCATTCTTTTGCATCATCACCACTCCAACTGGATCTAACAATTAGAACACTCGAGTCACTGGAAGAAGTTTTCCCAACACAGCAATCAAGAAGTCTCTATTGTGCGAAAATCCCTTGTTACTATTACGTATAGGAACGGGTGAACATATGAGCAGATGAATAAACGTAGCAATTTACCAAAAAAGGTCAAAAAATAAAGAAAGTTTATCCAAGTATCAACACCAAACAGATAAAGAAAATATGAGCAAACAAAGGAGTGGATTACCTTAGAATAATAGTCAACTGCACTCTTGAAATCCTTGTCCCGGAAGGCAATATCCCCAAATTTCTTAGTATTTAACATATCTTGAACTTGTTGTGTCCATTCTTGGAATGAGAGCTTTACAAAATTTAGGTAAAAACAAGTATGTCAAAACTCCACCAAAAAGTACCAGGTAAGATTTCTCTTTCAGATAAATTGCTAAGCTTTTTTTTCTAATGATGATTAATACTTAAACTTGAGAACAGAAAAAGGAGGCCAACATGAGAAAATAAAAGAAAGTTCAAACGACCGTGGAGGATAATTAGTGTTTTTTCTTACTGTAGATTATACCCCTTATCATGATCTTTCTGCATCGAGTTCGATGATTTCCGAGTACCCTTTTTACCTCAGTATAAAAAGTGAGCTCACCTCATTTTCAGCGCCCTCCTCATCTTTATAACCTGTTTTAAGCAAGATATCATGGACAGCAGTGAGGTCCATCCTGGCACAGGCCTTTCCGAGAGGAGAGAGCATGGTTGGGAGCACCACTGGAGTTTTTGTTAGACCCATCAGAACATGTGACGCCACCTAAGATAAACAATGTGCAAGAACCATGTTAGGCTCAATCCATCAGAAATACAGGCATCAGGATCAAAGATGCTCTAATAAGCATACCTCCTTCTGCTTCTGAAGGGGCTCCACTGCATTAAGAATGAACTTGATTTCAGGTCGATCCCTAGCCTCATACTGGAGACACTTTGAAGCAAGTTCAACTAATGCTGTTGCGTCTTCATTTGCATATTGTCCTTCCAAGGATGAATCCATTAGTAACAACACATTTTTACCCCTAATTAAGTCTAGTGCCTGGAAATTGATCAAAGTCCCACAACAGTGAGAAATGCATGCAAGACGAAGAAACTATCTGATACAGTAAGGGTAAAGCAAGCAATGAAATGGTCAATCATTAGGCAATAAACACAGTTCCTAATCAAGCATAATCCAAAATATCTGTTAACCTCATTGACTTAGGAAGGGCTTTGCCTCAAGCATTAGAGAATTTATTTAATGACGGACTTTTTCAGAGGACAACACGAAAGCTTACTTATTCAAGCATCACTCATTACAAGTGCATATCAAAATAGAGGAGAATAATTAAAATTTACAATCAGTGTTCAACACTCTAGATAACATAGGCACAACAATCCAGTCATTAAATAAAATAGTAAAACTTCATTACTCCAGATTGAGTAGCTGTAGATGACAGCCTTCACTGAGTCAAATTATCAAGTAGACCCATAGTTATAGTATGAAATAGTTTAGAAACTAGTTCCCGACATCATTGAGCCAAATGGTGAAGAAATTTTGAAAGATTTCTATGTCAGAGTACATTACATGGCTTGGAGGGATATGCTTTCCACTCAACAGGTCCAGCAAAACAGTCCCATAGCTGTAGATCACGCTTTCTGCGATTACCCGGCCTATAAATAGAAATCAAGGGGAAACAGAAAGAAAAGGATAGGAGAAAACAAGTTAAGTAACTAAACATGAATAGAAATCAAAGGGGCATAAAAAAAGTAAAGGCACAAGGTAAGGAATTGAACAAGTGTAATAATGTAGTGAAACTAAAGGATTTCACTTCAAATATGGTAAATGAAATAGTTTGACTTTTTTATGAAGTTAAACCCACAAAACTGCAGCAAATTGTGCACGAGAATAAGAGTCTATAAGTATCAGAGAATGCTTATACTTAATGCAATTGGTTCTCTCTGTAATCAAGAATCTCAAAGCAATTTCAAATGACTACCAGTTCATCCATCTATAATGCGGTGTGGTGTCGTGTGTGTACCTGTGCGCAAAAACTCAGGAGGTGTATAAGCAAGATTGGTGCTATAGCTCTTTCCATCTCTGCTGTTTTTCATTAGACCGAAACTAGATAATCGGGGGTCACCTTCCTGAAATATCATAGCAAATTCAAGAACAGAGCACCCAAAACTGACAGGATCATGAAATTTGCAAAATCATAGAGATAGGGAGATGGGATATCTGCCCGAAACCTGTGGTTCGAAACAAAGCAACTGAGAAAACAATACATGATCTAGGTCTGTGAATACTTCACAGAAGTACTCAACCCTATTTCTCTATTATAACCTAAGAATCAAGATCAGTCACTGTTCTACAGAGGTCCAGAACAACCAAAATACAGCTTTTGCAAGCAAACGCTTGATATTTAGAAGAATCCTATTACTTCCTGTCAAACTAAACGTGAATTAATGGTATCCAGTTTCTTCAAAATAAAGAAGCAGAAAATGAATTAAAAGACTCCTGATTTTATGTTTAGGTACCTCATCAAAAAGAACTCTGTACGCATTCAAATCATGATATATCTTTCTGTTTTCAGTATTGCAATGTCCCAGAGCCTGTGCAATATAGTATGCAACTCTTACTCGCATCTCCCAGGGCAATGGTTGTTTCTCCCCTGCACCACCAAAACACATGCATGCTAATAAGAGACCTGAAAGTTAAGTGATTAATAGAACTGCTCATGAAAATGAAACTAAATTCAGAGATGTTGTACACAGGCTTAAAAATGAATAGAGACCAAAAGACACCAATAAAAGGTAAGTGAAAGAGCTCTGGAGATTGGAAGGAATGGAAAGCGTTAACAGTATGCATCTATAAAAGTCCATATTTTCTCTAGCAAATTGACCAGTTAGAGCGTGCTAAACTGGAATAAGCTATAATACAAGCCAACTCTTAATGTGTTACAAACAACCCATGTAATTATTTTATCTATTGGCAAGTTTGTTATTAATGCAAAAAGCACACTGAAAATTGTATCAGTTGCTTTCACAAAAGCAGTACTTTTACTAATCACTGGAGTCTCTGAATTACCCTAAATCATATTCAGTGTTTCCTATTCCTAAGCCAATTCCCAGAGTGAAGACTGACGGAGTTTGAATAGCCAAACAGAAGCACCAAGTCCTCTGCTATAAAGCTATCAATAAAACTTAGTTTCAGTTATTCCAATGGCTTGTCAGTATTCAGAGGAAGTTGATTCTTGATAAATTTTCTTCAAATATCTTATAACATTGTTTGGAGCATTCTAGACTCTTTATTCATCTAAAATGTGAAATAGTCAAAACAACTGCCTATTATTTATTAAAAGAAGAAGTCATGTTCTTTGCTTTACTCAAGCCAATCATTCATGTGGCCTCTAATCAACTCCAAACGATTGATCTCAAAGCTAAATAGTTCATGTTATATAGTACAAGATCCCTTTGAGTGTTAGTTCTAAGGATTCACCAAGTTGATGCAGCATGCCTGACTTGTGAGGAAACAGAATTAGCAGGCATAACCCTTTTTTTTTTTTTTAATCAAGAAAAACTTGTAGTTAAACAGAATCAAACACTAGACCTCCTCTAACTTGTAACTCAACAAAACCAATGAAGCAAGGCCCTCCTTTAGCAGGCATAACCTAAAAGCATAGTTTAGCATTCAGCAGGAAGCCTGACTATGGCATGACCTTGGAGTTAGAGATCAAAAGCAATATCGCTAGGTTAATCATATAAACATCCATCACCAAATGAGGTAAAGGGAATGACCTGGTATAGGAACAGACATTCAAACAGCATAAAAAGATATATCCTTGTAAAAGTCGTAGACTAGGCAAAAGACAAAACTATACAGTGGAAGAGATGCTTTGAGAGAGTATCATTAGGCATGTATTCTGCAACCAATAGACGCTCATCTCCCTCTGCACAACAGCCAATTAGATTCACCAATCTCTTATGCCGAACCTTGCCAACTCCGGCTGCCTCTGCCTGCAGTATATGAGTAGGACCAAACTAAAAGTTCAACTGATGGAACAGCAAAGATACTCTGATATTTAGAGATTTACCGCTTACACACATATACATAAGGTTTAACAAACTTATTGTATTAGAATCATCATATTAACAGAGTGTTGTGGGAACTTGGAAACCAACTGAAGCTTGGGGTGGAAGTGGTACTCATATCACACACAATTTTTAATCATAACCTTTCTTGCTCAACAATTATGATGGCTAAAAGGATTAAACTATATAATCTGCAGACAGCTTTACCACAAACTGTTGAGCGTCAGGCCACGACTGCCTGGAGAAGCGCTTGATGGCAGCTAGCCTGTTGCTACGAAGCTTGCCTCTGTAGACAACGTTGGGAGCTTTCTCACCACTTTCAGAAACTATTAATTCACTGCTAAACCCATTTGTTGCTGCACGGAGTTCCGCAAGACTAAATTCCTTGAATGCAGGCACTTGATCTTGGTCTAATTGATCCCCATTAGCTTCATCAACAAATTAAACAAGAAATTAATTACAGAAAAAAGTTATTAAACACTACAATTACATTGAAATTTTTTGCACCTAATATACTTAAACAGGAGAATCTTAGCTCAGATACAAATACTTGCCCTGTTTCTGTCTTACAGGATTACAAGAAACCAATTATACCCACATCAATTTAAGTAGTACTAATTAGAAACCCTATATACAAATATAAAAAAAGAAAAACGAGAATAAAAGAAATAAACGAATAAATCTTGCTAAAAGGAAAAAGAAGCAGCATGGCAAGTTTACAAACAATGAATATTCCACAATATTCATGGATCAGAACTTCCAGAACAAGTTAAATAAACAGAAAGATTATTACAGTAAGTAATAGACAAATGGCAAATAATCAAAATAGATGGACAAATTAAGTACAACCCAGATCAAACAATCAACATGCAATCAACAAAAACTCAAAAACCAACAAGTACAAGCCTGTTCCCCAAACCCCAACATAAAACCAAGAACACACAGTACAAGACCAATATAAATATACAGTAAATAATGTAAACTAAAGAAAAAAAGAGTAATACCAAGATCTGTTTTTGAGTCATCTTGAGAAGGTTCTTTATCTGGGGACTGAACATTTGCAGTTTTGGACTGTAAACAGCCCATTTTTCATCAGCTCACATAGACAGCCAAAAAAATGACACTCACAGTAGTCTTAACTCAAACCCCACAACAAAGAATCAAAATGGTTGCTCAAAAATCAAACAAAGCTTGTATCTTTTTTTGAGCTAAGTATAGATATGAGGTGCTAATGATTAGTGGAAAGTAAACGAGAAAGTGAGAACACAAAAAGGAAAGAGAGACGACCACCGAGAATAGAGGGGTTTAGTCACATGATAAGTCACATGATAAGTCACGTGAAGATAGATATAAATAACAACAACGTGGCTGTGGGACTCGGTTTAAATGCTTTGTAGTAAGTAAATACTCCTCCGTTTAAATTTATGTAAACTTATTCCTTTTCACACGGTACTGTTGCAGAGAGACGCGTGGCACACAGAGTGAGGTGAAAAGAGTTTGCCTTTCTAATGCTAAGGAATTGAAATGACAAAGGCAAGACAGGAAAAGAAATACTTCCATTTCACCTACTTTATTTCCTAGTATTTGTCCATTCAAGATTCTATTACCAAAATAATACTTTATGTTTCCTAATTGGGTCTTTTAACTTCCTCTTCCTTTTGTTAAGTCTTATCTTTGAAGTTTTATACAGTAATCATTGCTATTATTACTATATATAACTTAATTCCAAGCAAGTTAACATCAATTACATATGAATTTTTATTGGTCATCCTTTTAAATTAAGTTAATTTCAAGTCAATATTACGTAAAACTCCTACCAAATGGCATCTTTTGGGAGTTGGTACTATATCATGCCCTAAATCTCCAATAAAGCCTAGGTGTAGATCTTTTTTTCTCTTGCAATAAATTTCATTAATCTTCTTAGCAAGAATATAGCTTTTATTATTCTGATAGTTGAACCACGATATGTTGTATTCAAGATGTATAGTAGCAAGACAATTTCTGGTAAAAATTAGATGTGTCCTCGCTCAATAACATAAAAGCATTCTCTTTAGAACGTCATACCTTTATGCAGCTAAGAGTTCACGTCAATATCCCTTTCACATCATCTATTACGTCTTTTGGGGTGCATTTCTCTTATATTACTGTATCATATTTGGATTTGATCAATGCCCCTTATCAACCCACAAGTTGTTTAACGTTGTGAATAAATCTTATTCTTCAATGGACATGTATGCTTATCGTGGAAATTTCTAATTTTATATATCCTAGATTGGTTCAAAGTTGGACGACTTAAAAATTCATGCACACTGTTAAGCTATGCATACAAAATTACAAGGTTGTAGTTGCACATACAAATTACTTTAAATTTTAGTATTTATATCATACCATTTATAGACAAATCAAAAATAAGTACAATAATCAACACACATGTAATAGAGTATTTGAAAGCTTTGAAGGAAGATTCCAATAGCGGATTTTTGATGGGTAAAAATCATGTATTTTGAAGCTTCGAGGGGTAGATTTCAATGATTTTTTTTTGTTGTTGTTAATTCGTGTATTTGGAAGTTCGGAGGGAGATTCAATGGCATTAAGGAAAGAAGATTGAAAGCATGTTCATGTAATAAGGGATTTTGTATCCGGTATCTCATTAGAAGTGTAAATTCGCGATAGTTAGTAAATATTCTCGTCATTTTAGTTGCAACTAGGTATTGTATTTGAGTGATTTTAGTTACGATTAGATACTGTATGCGTAATTTTGAAAGAAAACTACTGCTACGTTTTGAAAAAAATGTCCCTATTTTCACACAAACCAAAAGAAAAAGGGACACTAATCATGTGAAGTAATTGCCCGGTTTGCCCTTCAAATGGATTGGTCTTTAACTTGGCCTTCAAAATCAAACTTATGCCTATAGGGGCATAAATTTTTTAAGGGTGCTAGCATAACTCGTGGATATTATAATGTGTAGCTTATGTCCCTAAAGACATAAGTTCTATTTTGAAGGGGAAAAATTAAATACCAGCCTATTTGAAGGGCAAAAAAGGGTCACAAAATAGGGAAAAAGTGCAAATGGCCCTAATCACTTTGTTTATGAAATTTTCCCTAGAAATCTCAAAATCGAACATCTAATAGATTTTTGCCAACAACCCAATTCTCATAGAATCATCTTTGTTTTATCGGGCTAAAGATAACTCTACGAGCCCATATCATGACAACAGATCTATCCTAACTATGTTGATGTAAGTGCGAAATCGGTTAGAGTTGAACACTTGAACCTAATATTTTTCAAATGCCAACGTCTTCTTGACATTTCAATTCTTCAAGAGTCAAAAATCGCTCATGCATTTAATAATTTATACACCAAAATGATGAATAAACAATAGGGAAAAGAACCGTGAAAACCGCAAGGGAACATTATTATTATTATTATTTTAAGAGATTATTAAAACCTTATGAGAGGTAAATAATGTACACATGTGTCTGGTCAATGCCCAAAAGGTTTCAACATCCTCAATTTGCCGTCAAATACTTTATTTGAAGTTGATCAAGAACAATATTATTTTATTTTAATTTTTTTTTAATTGCAAATATTTTCGTGAAGAAAACAATGTCAATAATCCTTATTAGAGAAATTAATAAATTAGCTATATCTTTGACGGAATGCTTCCTCTTTTTGAATATGCTAAATGCCTACTTTTATTTTATACTATTTAGATCTTTCTGTTTTGTGCAGAGAAAAGTCTTTATTATTAAATTTATACAAATTTAAACTATATTTTGATAAAATCAAGCACTTTTATATGTATAAAGTAGTGAATAATCTTATAAGAAAAAATATACTTCTAGACTTGGAACTTTCAAGAAAAATAAATTACAATTATAACTTATTCTACAATCAAAATAACATAAATAACTATACGGAGATTTCTTAACATAAAAGTAATGATTTTGATATCACAGTCAAGGGAAAAGTTAAAAGAAAAGGCTCAGGAAATATCAAAACGTACTATTTCTGACGTTTATTTTTAATTTTATCTTGTGACTTCAATAACCAAACAAATTAACCTTTTGTTTTCTCTGTGTTTGAAAAAACCAAAAAGAAGGTTCATAGAGTTTGAAAAATTAAACTTCTCCTTTAACAAAACAGTAGAAAGAAAAGAGTAGTAAAAATTGTTTCTTTTTTGGTAAAACTCAATTTACACCGAAAATTTCATAAATATTTATAGTTTAAAGCGTAATTATCTATAATTTATGTATTTATGAAATGTAGCTATAGTTATAGTATCATACAGGTATTTGTAATTTTTTAAAACTATAGTTATGTACCAATAATTTTTTCCTTGCCCTTTTTTAATTTGTTTTTCAACACCTAAACTTCCTAATCTATTTCCTTTTACGTATTTTTAAAGGCAAAACCTCCCCCGTGGGTCCTACATTCTTCTTCTTCTTCTTCTTCAAAAAAAAAAAAAGAACTAGTCCATTCTTCTTCTCTAAGCAAAACAAACATGGGAATTTCATGGAGTAAAAGGCAGCAAAATCACCACCACCCCCGCCCATCAACACCACTACCACCATCTTCTTCTACTCCACCACCCTTTCCCTCTTTTTCTCCACCACCACCACCACCACCCCACCCACCCTACTCCTTTCCCCTACCCCCACCACCCCACAACGTGGGCCCCAGTAATTATTACCCCTATCATGCTAATTACAGTCAGACTGGTAATTATGGTGGTACTAGACCACCACCACCACCACCTGTAGTCTATCAAAATCATAATTATCCTCCTTATTATCGTCCTCATAGTAATAATGGATGGGGTTTAGGGTTTAGGCCTCCAGTGCCGTATGTGGATCACCAAAACGCAAAGCAGATTAAGAATGATGTTAATGTTCATAAGGATACTATAAGGCTTCAAGTTGATGAGCTCAATAAGGATTTCCATTTGGTTTCTTTTACTTTTGATGCCCTTGTTGATGGAAGGTACTCGATCATGTTTCTCCGTGCTCTCTTTTCATATACTTCTGCTTTGATTTAATTGTTCATTTTTAATTAATCCATCCGTCCCATTTTATGTGGCTGACTTGGAATTTCTAGAGTCAATCAACTTTTTGGTTGACCGGAATTTCCTTATTTGACTTTTTAATATTTTAAGTTTTTAATTATTGTTATTTATACTACTTTTTATGTAGTTTCAAATATATAAATTTTATTTCAAAATACTTAGGGGTCGTTTGGTAGATAGTCGAAATTATCTCGGGATTATAATCCCAGGACTAATTTATCCCATCTATTGGAAAGATGGTATAAAATAATTCCAGTATAAGTGGGATAAGAAGGTATAAGCTGGGATATCCAACACTAATTTTTGTACCATGTTTGGTAGAAGGTATAAATTTATATCCCAGCTTGTACCTTCTACCAAACGACCCCTTAAAGCATCCACCGTTAAAAGTTTAGAAGTTTGAAACTCGAAATTTCAACTGGGCCACTTTAAAACCAGTGAGCTGTAAAGATTGTACTCTGGGATTAACCGCATTTTATATGTTTCGGATCTATTTACTTACTTGTGAAGGGCATTTAAATGTTCATTTTCAAAATTATGGTGGAAACAAAAAAAAAAACCCTTTCTATTCAATATCTCTATGGGGTATTTTGTTCATAGAAATTAGTTTCTATAGAATCTCTAATGGAGGTGACTACATTGAAAATGACCGAGGAATCTGTAACTGATATTATGAAATGGCTGCAAAAATGTTTGGAGATTATGAGTATGTTTCTAAATTGGCTGTTGTTAACTTGTTTTGGTGGATTGTTGTGTTATCGGTTAGAATTATGATCCCTTGATAGTAACAGCATTTTTGGTTCTATTATGCGAACTTAGAACTTAGGGATAGAAGGATTTTATCGCATCGATGAAGCTGTGTAAGCCTGATAGTTGGATTGTAGGGGAAAAGTCAACTGCCAGTCAAATATTTGTCCTATACGTCTGAAAAGAATCACATGGAATTAAATGCTAAATTCCTGCAAACCGGAATATATGTGATGTTGAGTCATCTATTCTCTCTTAGGATCGGATAAACAATTAACTTTCTTGCTGTTATTTGCATTTTTTTCCGAAGTATCTGGCAAATTTTTATCGGGCATATCAACAATAACCATGCAAATACTTGATTACTTGTAATGTTAGTATTAACTATTGGACTTCCTTAACGTTGTATGGGAACTTGCAGTATATGCACTTTTGGGCATTCCTTGTGTGGTAAGTTTGTATCCAACTTGTTATTTAAAATTTTAACTGAGAGATATTTAGACTCAAATTCTTCTGTTTTATCTGTTCAATGAAATGATATTGTAGTAGTTGTGGTGAGAGTCCCGATTCCAAGGTTTGACAAAAGTTTAATGGAAGGTATTATGAGTTATTTGTGAGAAGGCCTTTTTCATTGTTTTGTCTTATATGGAAAAAACTATTTGAGAATGCTACTCGGAAGATAAAACTTCTTAGGTCATGGTCTCCACAATAATAACTTATCTAATTTTGATGAACCTCATTGAGCTGAACTCCTTGTCAATAGTGTGTTAACAACTAGTAAGGTACTTTACTTCCCCGTGTTTCTTTTACAATCTTGGATTATTTCCTTTGAGGATGATCCTACGCTGACACTGATTCTATTGTTGCCTCTTAATAATATGTATCTCGCAATACTCAATACCGGGGGAATAGTGAATACAGATTATCAAGCTTTGTACTTTAGATGGTCTTGATGCAACAATTTAGAATATATTATTTACTATGCCAGCAGTGAAAGAGTGTCGTCTTAAATGGTTGAATTCAGCTTGTTAACCTTTTTTAGCAATACCACGGAATGAACTAGTACATCAATATTGCCAATTGTTACATGGAAGTGGATTTCTGGGAGATTGTATCCTCTGAGTCCCTAGCTCCAAATAATCGTGATTTGATTGGAACAAATCAAATGTGGCGTAGAATATTTTTTTTTTTCTATATGAAATTTCTCTCGAACTTTAGGTTATCTAAGCATATTTCAGACTAGTATAACTTCTATGCCTTATCTGAATGCCAAGTCAAACAAATACTTAATAAGTACAGTGTCACGAAGAAATTCAACAAGAAAAAGACAAAGCAAATATTAGATACCTATGAATATGGACTTGTCTTTGATTAGTAAAAAAGTTAACTGTTTGTTGTTGTCAAATTGTAATTCCGTAATCAAAATGGTCAATGGGAAAATATCAGACTTCTATTATACCTTGTTAGTGGCATCTAATGCTTTCTGTTAGGGTGATTTTAAGGTCTTTTCGCAACCAGCTATTCTTTACTCGAATTTCACGAAGTGCAGCAAAAATAAACCTTGATGAAGACTAGATTCAAAAGAATCCAAAAGACAATCAAATGAAGAAATAATTTAATTAGGAATTGTGGCATTTGCAATATTCTTCTGGACTTATTCTTTATGTTACCTTCTCCCAAAATAAAAAAATAAAAATCTTCTTGACTAACTGAGGTTATATCAACTCATTTTCTTTTCCTTAGTTTCTTTTGTTTGATTTTCTTTTGTTTGATGCTTATTCAATTTGGTAGGTTATTATATCAGTGAGTTGAAGATGATCATTGAAGTTACACTATCCATATGCTTAATATGGTTGGTTATGTGTAGTCTAAAGAGATTATTTGAAGCTCAATCTCTCCCCCAGATGAACCATATAGCCAAGAGAAAACATGAACCAGAATAGAAGAGCTTGCCCCACCCATGAGTAAATATTTCACAGTGGCCTCATTAGACTGTATATCTTTCTTGATATATCCAGATAATAGGTAGGAACATAAACTGTAACATTTGGGGCTACAAATTTAGTTACTACATTGTTAGCACCACATAAAAACATCTGATTCGATTTTGTAAGATGTACTGCTTTATTGTATAAGAAAACCGTTGTTTCCTTAGTTTCTTAAAAGCCCTTGTTTCGGGGACAAACCCCGCAAAAGATAGATGTACCATTAGGCAGTTCTTCTGGATCAGCCACTTCTTTAAAGATCAGATACCTGGATGGCAACATGCTTATTGGATTCTGATTAATTATGAACCCCGCATATTTCAGAGAGGTGGTATTTTTGTTTGGGTTGGTAATAATGGAATGTGTTCATTATCTAAAACAAAGAGCATCTCCCATCAAAAGATTAACCTGATACGTTCTTTGTATTTCTATGAGAAGCTCGACGGGGTCCACTATTCCCAGTAGTAAGTCATCAGCATATCACGTGAAACAAATCCTTAATAAGTAGTTTTTAAGGGCCAGGGCTCTCTGACCTTTTAATTGACTGTTTTTTTGGAGTCACGAACAACGTGTCAATAGAAAGTAGCCTTACGAGTTACGGCTATCAATTCAAGGTTTATAGGGAGATGAAGCTCTTGAAGTTTCTCTTCTTTTTTCCATGTTCTTGATGGGGCTTTGTGCAATAAAAATGAGTAAATTTTGTTTTCTGTCAACAGTCAGTTCATTCGGTGTGGCAGAACTGAATATAAATCTCTCTCCTGTAAAACTGCTAAATTTGCATGACTATTTCTGATCTTGGTTTGGGAAATAAGTTCTTGTTCACGTACCTGTGTATAATATCATAGCTCTCAGGCATTTTGCTGTCATGTTTTTCTTATAACCAAGAAATCCCCGAGGCCAATGGCACATGGTTAGAAACTTGGTGGATAATAGGCCATTTTGCCGTCATGTTCGTAAAACTTTGTACTTAATATTTATAGAATATGCTCTTAGTTTCTTGGTTGCAATGATTGCTTCTTCTTACTTAAACTGGTGCTGGCACTATGCTATCCTAGGTTGGCACTCATTTGATGTTTCATGGAATAGCCTTTATTATTTTGCCAAAAAGAAAGAATAAGATTCATTTATTTTCTTTTGTTCTTTGACTGCAGTATCACCATTTTCTACTTTGCTAAGGAAGGGGCCAACTGCAAATTCAGTCCAGTATATCCTGAAATCAAGCCTTGTCAAATACCATTTAAAAAAGGACTGGGCCAAAAGTTTTGCCAGCCTTCAGGAACTGGAATTGACCTGGGCTTTTTTGACGTCAATGACCTATCAAAGCCATCCCAAGGAGAAGAAATTTTCCCGCTTGTTATATCAGCAGAGTCATGTCTGCCGTCTACACCAACGGATGAGAAGTATGATGGGAAATCACAGGATAAGTCTCCCCATTCACAGATAACTGAAGCTGTGCTAGTGAAGGATAATGAGGATCATTTTCAAGTCAAGGTGATCAAGCAGATTTTATGGGTTGAAGGAGTTCGCTATGAGTTGCGAGAGATTTATGGGATCAACAATTCAGATGAAACTAACCTCAATAATGAGGAGTCAGGAAAAGAATGTGTAATTTGCATGACTGAGCCGAAAGACACGGCAGTTTTGCCATGTAGACATATGGTACGATCATTAACTTTGACTGTTACTTTATTTCTTCAATATCTCATGGTAGAAGTATATGATAAGTCTACAGTCTGGTACATATTATTCTTGGCCCTGAAAAGGCTCAAATATGCCATCGAACTATCGGAAATGGCTCATTTATGCCACTCGTCAATAATTTGGCTTATCTATGCCATCGAATTATCAGAAATGGCTCATTTATGCCACCCATCAATAGTTTGGCTCATCTATGCCATTGAACTATCGGAAATGGCTCATTTATGTCACTCATCAATAGTTTGGCTCATTTATGCCATCGCCTTTACCTAAATGACTCATCCATGTCATTTTTCATTAATGCCGGTTTTACAATACCAGATATGACAAGTTACCTCCAACTAAATTATGGTTGTGGGTGGGTCGGGTGTATGGGTCGGATTTTTTATTAATTTGGGATTTAAAATTGGGCTGGTTTAATTAAACGACGTAGACCTCTAATTGGAGGCCACGTGTCATATCTGGTATTATAAAATCGCCGTTAATGAAAAATGTCATGGATGAGTCATTTTGGTAACGGCGATGGCATAAATGAGCCATTTCCGATAGTTCGATGGCATAAATGAGCCAAACTATTGACGAGTGACATAAATGAGCCATTTCCGATAGTTCGATGGCATATTTGAGCCTTTTTCGTTCTTGGCCTGTAGTTTTATCAGTAACCTGTTGAGCAATATTGTTGGATTTTACACTCGTGTAAAGCCATTCCTCTTAAAAAAAAGGGAGTAAAAACTGAAGGCTCTTCTCCTGATAGAGTTTACAGGTGCATGCTATGGGCTATAGGTTTTAGTGGATACTGATAACATAGAATACTTTTAGAATACATGGCCATTTCTGATGTCTCTGGTATGCACCAAAGCACATTAGCTCATTGTTGTCTTGCATCTAAAATTAAAAATTTTGTATGGATCTCTTAGGTTACAGATTTTGCTTCAATACTTAATAACAGCAAACCAATAAATGTTGTTACAATTTGGCGGACTTGGTACTCCCAGTAACATACTGGAATCCAATCTTTATTGGAGGTTGACATTGCGGAACATATTAACCTCCAGGGCCGGAGTTGGAGATAAGGGCCTGAAATTCTTAGAGGGATCGAATCATTACCAAATGTTTTTTGATAGGCTAAAAGAATTTCACTACTAATAGGCTAATATGTTTAGAATGGTAAATAATTCAAGGATAATAATTTGTTAAAACTTTCTTTTTTGATATATATGTGGCATAAGTGGGAGGGAGGAGTGATAAACATTGTCCAAACCACACCCCTCTCAAGAAGGAAGAGGGGCATGTAGTTTTTGAGAATGCTTTAGTTTATCATTTGATCTCTCCTTTGAGTTCCTGTGGGAACTTTTTAAATTGCCATTACATTAAATAAAAAATGAAAAAGAAATAACGTAGGAAAGCAACAGAATGGACAATGAAGTGAGTATAGTTTTCCAGCAGGAAGTTGTGACCTCTCTTGTATTCTCAGTTTGTTTCCTCTTTGATGTCCGTTAACTTTGGTGTTTCAACTTTGCAGTGTTTGTGCAGTGAGTGCGCCAAAGAACTGAGGCATCAATCAAATAAGTGCCCTATATGCCGCCAACCCATTGAGGAACTTTTGGAGATTAAGGTCAATAATGAAGGTACACCTAGATCATAAAGTTTAAAATGCAGTGTTTAATGGCGTCAAAACTAATCTAAACATTTCTTATGAACACGGAAATTTTATGCAGTATCTAATGACTGACGTAAGAGGCTCTATTTCTTCCCTTTCTGCTTTGCCTTTCTGCTTTGTAGTGTCATCATAAGCTGGGAAGTTGTGATAGCCCAGAATTGTAACAAGTCCAAGGTTTGCTTTTCGGTCTTTTATTCAGCCTGTGATTGTATAGCACAGAGATTGTACATAATGCGGTGTGAATAATAGAAGTTTTTGCCAACATTTTCACCTTTTTGTTAAAGGAAAATTTAGACTTATCTTTCAGTTTTCCCTTTATTTCTTGAGGTATTGTCTTTCCTCTTTTTCATTTCTCATTTTCATGTGTGATGGAAAAAAGGGGTGGGAATATTTGTACTGCAAGTAAAGTGGAGAAAAAAGGGAAAAGAAAGCACATGACGAATCTAGGCTTTGGCTCTACTAGGATTTTGAGAAGACAAAAGGCTGAAATGTTGTCTGAAAGTATAAAGGACTGTATTTGAATTTGGAAGGGATTGGTCTCTATCTAGTATGAGAAGGGAGACAATCTTGAATGACGTTAAAGCAAAAGTGTCGATGGAATCAGTTAGCTGATCCCAAGGTTTGAACTTTGACGTATCACTGGATCATGTTTCTTAACCAAAGGAAGAAAAGTATGCTTTGGACGTAGCAATGTATTTCTGCTTACAGAATTCCTTTCTTTTTCCACTTCCTTTTTTGGGTTTTCCACTGCAGAGTCAAAGTTGGGAAAGAATATAACTAGTGCAGGAAAAGACATTGAGAAGAACCAAAAGGTTATGTTTCGTTTTACCAAAATGTATTTCCTCTTATAAGTTTTTCGGTTTCTTTTTTAAATGTAAGTTCTCTAAAGCTATTTTTTAAGGCGTGTAATGTTGTTAATGTTTACTAATATTGCACCAAATTTTTTGAAATGCCAATATAGCGTGGCGAATATCATAGAGAAAATTCCTGTTACAAACGTTAGGAGAAAAAACATAAAGAGATGACAAGGGTCTATGGGATAACATATTAATGTAGGGCTACCTGCCTTATATTTATCCTTTTTGTAGATTATTATTGATAAGGGAACAGGAAATTGAGAATTTTGGAATCTTTGGTAATTTCGGATATACCAACTGGAAAAGGGATAAGGCAGTCATTCATTCGACGAATGAGTGCAATTTTATTGATAACAGTTGCTGTTTTGTATTTTACCTACGTGTGCTTTATTTCACCAAACGTTTCTTTCCCATTCCTATTCTCCAACAATGACGTTTCTTTCCCATTCCTATTCTCCAACGTAAAAGAAATGGAAATTTAAATAATCTAACATTGCCCAGTAGGGTTGAAGTGTATCTTGTAATATCCTAATACGTCATATTACTATAGTCATTTCGTGAGTTACCAGTGAATAGTTTTAACGGAAATTCACCTTATTTTCTGTGATAGAATAACATACTTCCTTCGTATTTAAATATGTATATATGGCGTCGGGAATAGTTGGTATGCGTCTCAGAAAAATCTATCAGCTAAGCTGTCTAGTTTATACAGGTTAGCACAGGCTGTCAAGTTAACCAAGCTTATTGCATGTGCATCATCCTTTTTGTTTTTAATTGGCATGTTCTTATAAGAATTATATGACATGTTAAAGATTAAAATATGTTAAAAGGGTTTACATATGTAAAAGGAAATACCCAAATTTGCCATATGCTATAAATTGCCTAGTTTATCCTATGCCTATACTTTTGGTTTATTCACTCTTTTAGTTAAAAGTTCATCTTGTGTTTGCTTTACTCCACTATTAATGAAGCTCCACTGTGCAACGATTTGATTTCGTGTGTCAAAATGCTTCGAGGGAAGAGGTTCAGATTTATTCCCTTTTTTTCTAACATACGAGGAAAATTAGACTGTAATGTATAATGGAGAATAAGTTGCTCAATTCTGTATCGAATTATTTTAATCTAGTGTAGAGAGGTTCCCCCCACCCCCCACCAAACCCTCTCCTTTTTTTTTTTTTCATCTTCGTGTGTAGGCAAAATTGGATACAAAACGAAGCTGTTGCGGCTAGGCAAAATTGTGTATAAAATGAAATGGAGGATGTGATAATAAAATAATATAAAATACATTCCACATTGATAGTGATACAGAACCTAATCCGAAGCGATTGGCGTGAAGTGGGCACTAGCAACAGGGAGGCTGTACCCCGAGAGTAAACGCGTCTCCTCCTACACCATTTGTCCACAAACATTAGCTCCTTGTTTTTGGTTAAATTCGAGTTCATCTGAATTAAAGATTTTATACGCGAAATAATTTTCATATGAAAATCAACTACTTAAATTTTCATAGATGATATACCAGAGGCGAATTCAGGATTTTAAAAGAATAGGTTCACTATTGCTTTTAAGATAAAATATAAAATTTTATAGTGACATCAACTTGACCCGTAAAAGATAATTAGAAATATAGAAAAAAAGTAATTAGATATTATAAAAAAGAAAAGCATTTTTGCCTTTTGGGTAACTAGAAATAAAGAAAAAAAAGTAATTAGAAATAATATTAAAAAGGAAAGTTAAAAGACTGCTTTAGAAATAAAGTAAAAAAATGCAAAAGTTCAGTAGGTCAGGTTTGATCCCCCGACCTTGAGGAAGTAGACCGAGTACCCAACTAATGCTTCACTCATTCTAGTTTGACAATGAGTTCCTTAAGTTAATATTAGATGTATTTTAAAGGGAAAATTACCTAATAATACTACTTAAGACTCTATATTACAAAACATAAGAATATTTTTCCTTATTTACATGACATAATAACTTATTTACAAAACATACCAGATTTGAAAAAAAAAAAAAACCCACCCTTCCCTTCCCCTTCTCATTGTTCTCTTCTTCCTCCAGAACAGAGCTGTCCCACCCTCCCTTCCCCTTCTCCCCGATCTCTTTCCTCTAACAACATAGCCGCCCCACTGTTCCCTTCCCCAATCTGACCCATTTATCACTTCTCTTCCTCCTTCTATCACACTTATCGAGCATTGCAACACCCACTTGCAGGAGTCAGATTCGGCTTTTGGAAGTGGGTTTAATGGGTGAATTCAGGAACGACGGGAGGGATGATGAATTCTATGGCCACCACCATCCATTAGATTTTCTTGCATGTATGTTGTTAATAATTGATGCTACGATTTGGTTATGTCTCTTAGCATCAAAATACTGATTTGGAAAAAATACTTTCTTGCTACTTTCGTACCATCCCAGCTATGGGGAAGGCATCCATCTTTTTGTAAAATTATGGTAATTCGAGAATGTGCCTAGATCTGAAGACGGTAACGGTTGATTATGACGAATTCTGTTACCAAACATCGATTAACTTCACCTTGTTTGTTGTCGTATTATATGAAAGTTGTATAGAATGTTGTTTCAATTGTATTAATTTCATTCGAATTTCAAAGTGAGATTCTAATTTGTATGAAAGTTGTATACCATGTTGTTGTAGTTGTATTAAATTTCCAAAAACTTATCCTAAAATTTATACAAATTTTATATAGTTAAATACATATTTCATACTGTTTTTATACAGTTTTCATACACGTAAAATGTGAGAAACTTAAGCATTGAGCGAGATAAACACATTTCATACAGTTTTCATACAAAAAATTTTGAGCGGATTTTTTAAGCCTTGAGGGAGATATACATATTTCATACAGTTTTCATACATAAAATTTTGAGCGAAATTTTTAAGCCTTGAGAAACTTTTCGTATATATTTTGTAAGAAATCTATTGTTATGTTTTGTAAACTGTAAAGTATCGTCATATTTTGTAAATATACCCTATTCTTATGTATATATATGTTATTCCCCCTATTTTAAAATTATACACATAATATATCAAGTTTAGTTGAGTGACCATGAGTTCACGTGCCCCAATTTTTCTACATAAATTCGCCTCTGTGACTATACAATTTTAAAAGTAGATGAATTTAGTGCTAAAGAGTTAAAAGGTTAAATCTGCTTCTGCCTCTTAGTTCTTGCTCTTCTGTTTTTATTTCTAACTCTATTATAATTGAGGATGGAGCCAGAATTTTAATAAGAGGATTCACAAAAAGATAAAGAGACTGTCTCTAGCGAGACTCAAACCCACAACAATAGAATAAACATTATGCCCTTTGACCACTAACCTGAAGTCATATTGTCTCTAAGGGCATTCATAACTTAATATTTATACATAAATAAATAAATTGACCTTAATTTCGTGACAAAGGAATTCAGTTAAACCCTCTTGCATAGTTCCGCTCCTCACTATAGTGTGTGTTGCTTAAAGTTAAAAATTAGAAGGCGGATCCCACAGAAAAAGGAGGAGCAGGACACTGAGCTTTCAAGTACCAAAAGTACAATCATATTTTATGTCAAAATGCTATTTTCTTGCACATGGCTACTACACTAATATGTCAATTATTGGTGCCGGAATAGCTGGCATTTCTTTTTCCTCTACTTTATTTTATTGTAAATCCAAAGGCAGGAGTTCAACTCTGGGTTGTTCTCTAGTCTCTTCACTCCTCTATTGTAGGGCCTCTCTCCTTCACTTTCTCATCTGCTGTAATAACGAAGGAGTTAATTTCTCAAATGGTTATTGAACTTATAAAAGAAAATATTAAAATAATTTTTGAATTTTTTTAGATAATAAAGTCATCAAATTATGTCTTTATTTTCAATACAGTAAATTAACCTATTTTTAAACATAAAACCCTTAACTCATATATAAGTATAAAATCCATTACCTAGGCACAATTTTTAGATACTCCAAAATTCTTGTTCAAGTTTTAATAATAAAATAGAAATATTCAAATAATATTTCAAGCTATAAGAATAAAACACTATAATCGTTCAAACTTTAAGTATGCTATAAGCTGATTTTCTTTGTTATATCAATATCTTTTGAACTATTTTGATATTTTTTTATTGTTCAAAGTCGGAAGTTAAATATTTTACTGAATAGAAGTGTTTGGACATAATTGAAACACATGAGACGTTATATAAATCCATGGCGCATGTAATTATTATTTTCGTATATATATATATAATTAGAATGAGATTGGTTTATTGGCTTGGATAAATTATCTCAAGAAAAAAATTGTGTTGAATAACGATGTCGCAAAAATGAAAATACTTTTACAATTAGTTGTATATATGCTTTCTAAAAATATAAAACGTTTACATTAATTGTAATCCACTTATTTATAAAACTTAAATAAAATCAAAATATTACAAGTTCACCTCCAAGAAAATAAAAATACTAAATATTTTCTTTTATTATTGAAAATTTAATATATCAGGGAGAATAATTTACAATCAGTTAAAAAATCTATAGTTAAGCTTTGTGCTCAGTTCTATTACCATTCAACTGTATCCTCTTATTTTCTACTGAGATATAATTTTGTAATATTTTGAAATTTTTATTCGAATTAATATTTCACATTTTGAAAGTAAAATAGAAATATTCAAATGGTTTTTATAATTTAAAAACGAGTTAAGGGGTTATGTCAAAAAATGGATGGTTTTACTTTTTTAAAAATATGAACATAATTTGATGACCTTAATGTTCAAAAAATTCAAAAGTTACTTTAGGGACTTTCCTATAAGTTTAATGGTCATTTGTAAAATTGACGCAATAATGAAGTGCAAGTGAACGTGATTAGTACCCATACTAGCTAGAATAGTTACTTCCATAATTGTGATAACAACAACTTAAGGTGGAAAAGTCAAATTTGGTGACATAATGATCTATTGATTTGAAACCTTTAGAGTACTGATTAGAAAGTGAAAAAAACAAAAATATAAAGTTAAGATCGATCGGGGTACTAATTTCCAAACTCCCTTAAATTAAAGAAATCAACTAGAGATTGTTTTTTAATCTATCATGAAGTTCAAGGTACTTGCTAGTTGCTAGCTTGGCATGATTAGTAGTAAGTAGTGTGTTGGTTGCATCAAGTGGATTTGGATAGCTGAAGAATAAACTGGTGATAAAGGTCTGAAAAATGACTGGAAAGAGAATTTTCACTAATTACTGCAATTTTCTTAAATTTAACCATCCGTATTCGAAGTTCATTGATCCGATTATTCAAATTCGAGATCGACAAATTCGTTAAGGATAAAAGATTCCTACCAAAAACTTATCCATTCTGGTGGCTCAAACCAAAAACCTCTAATTAAAGGTAGATTAATCCCAATCATCCCACTAGGCCACTACACCCGTATTATGAATGTTAACCATGAGATAAACTTAAGGAAATAGTTATCCTCAATTAATATGAGTTTGTATGTTTATATTCTTCGTTTGAGTGAACAAAATTATTCACTATCGATGAGAAAATTCACTCCTTTTTGCGCAGACAACGAGAATGCCAACGTACTTTAAAAAATGAATCATAATATGAGCCTGTTTGGATGGGCTTAAAAAAGCAGCTTATAAGCTGAAAATAGCTTATAAGCAAAAAAAAAAAAAAAAAATTGGTGTAGTCCAACTTATTTTTTTTGGCTTATAAGCTGTTTTCAGCTTATAAGCTGCTTTTTTTTAAGTTAAGCCAAACAAACCCAATTAATTTTTTTGGCTTATTTTAAACACAAAATGACTTTAAGCTGATCAGTCAAACACTCAAAAAAGATGAAAACAGTTTATAGGCAACTTATAAGTAAATCCAAACGGGCTCTGTATCTGTTAAGCTAGGGAATTGATTCTAGATTGTCTCCACTATTGATGTAAAGTGAAAGGCATTTGCCCTTCAGGAATCAGGAAGGTGAAAGCAGGGTAATCTTTTCCGTCGTAGTGTGAAGTGATTAATTGGACATGAAGCTTAAAAAGTTAAAGCAAATTTTGATATATAAGTTAAAAGTATATAGTATATGCAAAATGCTAATTCATTATCTTATAGTCCGTTTGGCCTACCTTTTGGGAGGTCAAAATTTTTTATTTTTAAAAGTGAGGTATTTGATCAAGCTTTTTGGAGAAAATGGACCCGTTTGGCTATAAGAATTATTTACCTTTTTCCGGATTTTTTTTTTCACTTTTTTCAAAAATTAATGTTTGGTCATGAAAATTCCAAATACAATTTGAAGTTGTATTTGGAATTTGAAAAACAAGAAAAACTTGTTTTTAAAGTTTTTTACTTTTTTCACAACCAAAACAAGTACATTTCAACAAAAAATACAATTCGCAAAAACTATGAACAAACACAACTCTAACTCTAAAATTTCAAAAAAAGTGATTTTTTATTTTTTATTTCTATGGCCAAACGCCTACTAAGTGTTTTTGGAGAGTAATAAAAGTTATCTTTGAGAAGGTAAAAGAAGTAGTAGCTTTTTCTCCAAAAGCTTGACAAACAATAGTTGTTGCTCACAAGTGTTTCCAAATTGATTAGTCAAATATAATTTGTTTCTCACTGCAAACATTTTTTTGAAATATATTTTTTAAAATAAGTTGATTTTAGAAACTTGACTAAACAAGTTATTAATCTCTTTTCTGCAGGTCTAATACTCTCTAAAATTAAAGTATATAACAATGTAAATGTAAATAATTGCGGATAATATTATACTATATGTAACTTATAAGGATGAACACATAATTTTGGATATCATCCTAGAAATTCTCCCTTGGTTTAGAAATTACAGACTAGAAAAGAAAAAGAAAAACCTCAGTCTGTAGAACTATGGGATGTAAAGGGTGTTTAAAGTAGTTGGCAATAGTACATTCCTGTACATCTTCGGCTGATTTGACAACCTGGAACGGCTTTTGATAATTCTATATGATGAACCAAAAAAAGTGATCAACTCGGTTGACTACTTTGATTTACTCTGACCGTCAATGATATTCAATCCTCTATTGTTAGAAGTTTAGACCAATACACTTTTATAAATAATATAGAGTTGAGAATAATTGGGAGCACCGTACGTCTCTCTGCTCTGTTGAGAAGCATGTTATTATTCCCAAAGAATAATCTACGGTGTCCATTCTTGATTAAAAAATTTATGCTTTAACCTAGTATTTATATGTAGAAAAAAAGACTTTTTTTGTTCTCAGTCACTATTGGATATTCGTTGGAGGCCGACTAAATCAAATTTGTGGAATGAAGTCTCATTACGAGAGGTAAAACGTTTTTTTATCAAAAATGGTTTCGTTCCCAAACTCAAATATGAAACTTTTGACTAAAAATGGAAGAATATTTACCAATTTACCGTAGCCTTACGTGGAATGATGAAAAGACCTATATGGTGTATGGACAAGCCATTATGGTACCTAAACCAACTTTCTTACCATGCTTTCCTATTCCCAACACTTAATCCCGTACAAGGCATTGAATTTGTTACTTTAGGAGATAGAGTTATGTCCGTCATATTTATATCAAGCATTCTTGGTTTAGAATATTTACACCTCGAGCCAATCTATTTTCTAAACCTATATAGATCTCGTTGGGAACTTTTTTACTCATAAGACCTACGATTATTTTACTTCTAGCCAAAAGAAAATCTTAAGTCGAGCAACTAAATCGTGTCGAGCCGAGCTTGAACTCTTTGAGATATGAGGTGGCCTAAACTGGGGTTTGACTCGAGTCTCGACTCTTTACAAAGCCTAGCCGGAGTACTTAACTATTGCTTCTTGAAATATTAGTTCATGATTTTCCATAATAAAGAAAGTTTGCTATTACAACCTATTTTAAAATTAATTATCTAATGTATTCGATACTCACTAGATTTAATGTGATTTCATCTCGACTCTCAACCCCACATTAGCTAAAGATCTTTCCAAGTGCCAAATGTCCTGGGGATCGACGATATTATCCAAGAATTGGTCACCTACGCCTAGTAAAGGAGTAAAATAAAGGCAATGTTTCAAATTGCTCATAATTGAGTCCACAGGAAGTTGTTCCCCTCACTTTTTCATACATAAAGCTTACCTTTAACAGTTAATTACGTACTAATAATTCGCTGTTTGCTTATTTTGCTTTGGAATATAATAGCATGCGCTTATGGACTATGGTACAGGTACAAGTGCCTTTAGTTATAACGAAATTGGCCAGTATTATGATGCATAAAATATTGGTTCTGGATGCATCCTTTCTGTCACTCTTCTTTTGTTTGTCTCTAAGCTAATATTCGATGTAGAAGAAATTGCAAATTTCCGTCATGAAATTTTGAATAAAGAAGTTAACTTGAATCCACAGTGCTAGCTGTTCTGAGTTTTTATCACATCTATAGTCCACTTACTTCTCTATTGATAAAATATAGTGCCTTGGAAATATGCTATGGCTATGAGCAAATACCAAACTGTTGTGCGAATGTCTATTAGCCAGAGAGAGAGAGAGAGAGAGAGATTGGGATACAAAAAAAAGTAGTTTACTCTATATGTCTTTTGAGTTCATAATTAGTTTTCGTGTTAGGATATGCTAATGTTAGTTTAGCATGCTAATATTAATCTTGCACAAGAAAGATGAAATTCCAAATAGATCATAAAAGGATTAATTAGATAAATTCACCGCCTTCCTTAAAAAAATGGGAATTAAGCTGTATGGATTCAACCATTTACAATTTCAACATTAAAGTCATTGTATCTTTAATGTTAAGTAGTCCTACCTTCTATTTATTATAATTTTAATAAACTTATATTCTGCATTGAAAATGTGGACTCATACTATTCTGTTAAACAGTCGAGTTGTCGAGCACCTGACTACCTTAGTTGTGTCACTCATAGGTCAGCAACAACTCTCTTGGGAAGGAATCGATCGTCAACGTCTTTGGCTCTCAAATGAATCCGGTACAACAACGCTGCATCCAAGTCTCTGTTGTAACTCAAAAGATTTTGGATTTTATGTCAATATCAAAGAAGAAGAAGAAATAAAAGGTTGGATATATCAAGAAAGAAGTAACGTAAACTCAAGTTACTCCGTTTAATTCACATTTTGCCTACTAATTTTTTCTTCAATAGGCGATAAACACCAAACACTTTAGTTTCTCCCTTCTTATAAACAAACCAAAAAGGCCCAATTTAAATGTAGAAAAGAAATTCTATAATAAACAGCAAAACGACAAAGTGAAAAAAAAAACTTTTCATGATTTTTTGATCTATTAGCCGTTCAAAATTATCATAGTATTATTCAATTTCTCCCAAACATAGTGCCCTACATACATCTCAATTTACGAAAGATTTCCAAAATCACGATTTTTGGGTTTAACAAAAGCCATTTTACAAACCAACCAATAGTTTCAAAAAGCAGACATTCAATAAAGAAAGATATTTAGGGTTATGGGTGAAGCGTCCAAGTGAGTGGTTAGTTCTTTTTTGGCACCATTCAAACCTTCTTTATTTTTTTGACAGATAAAGTGGACGCAATTAGGCAAAAAGAAACAAAAATTTCTTCACGGGGTTAGGCTTTCAAGGAAAGAAGAGCAATAATTTTGGTAAATTAAGAAAGGAGGTCCAAACATAGAGAAAAATATATCATTGTCGAAACCAACCCTAATTAAACTTTTTTTCATGTCTTGACTCATAGTGCTTGTCTGTATCAGACAAGGTATGGAGATTAGTTTTTGAATTTGGTGCCCCATTTTAGCTCCATCTCTTTAAATTTAACAAGATATTTCTATTGCGGTCTATCGTCCTTTTTGTTTCCTATTTTTAAAATTTATCTTCCACTCAAGTTACAATGCGGAGTGTTACTATAGTGAACTGAAATTTTCATGATATGCCCAACAAAGTGGCTTTTTTCTTTTTTAAATCAAAGAGATTGATGAACTTTCTCTATTTGTGAATCAACTACTAATGTCTTATAGCTTGATGGCTTTATGCTCCACAAGCTAGCCTGTGATTTATTTATTTTCGCTAAAACCAAGCTTTATTGATCATAAGTAATGTTACATAGTGGAAATCGAACACATTCAGCACCTAAACACAAGTGAGCAGCTCCCATAGTAGTACAAGACAACAAAGGTAAAGTACAAGACGGAGGGTTATTTAATAGTAGCAAGGCGAAATCATCCAGTAAGGCCAGAGACTTGCTATCGATAACTCTTAGTTGAAAATTGAAACATATATGTCTTCGGTTTGATTTCATTGAATATCTTTACACACAAAAGTCTAAAGAAATACTAAGGAGATTTTGATCTTCCTATGATTTTTTTTAAGAAAAAGAGAAGGCAATAAAGTAGAGTTGCATGATGAAAAAAGAAAAATACAGGAGAATGCCATATTATTCACATTTTCTACTGTTTCAAGCTTCTTCCCAGTGCCTTCTTCAATTTGTCCACTATGGGCTTCCATAGTTCCATGTGTTACACGTCCTATGAAACTTAAGCTGATTATCACCCACAGTTATGATGAAATAACCGGGATTCCTTCAATTAACCTTAATTAGGGATATTAGATGCGAGTCCTAAGGTATATATAACAAGCTTCCGATAAAAAATGTCTAAACGTCCTTTAATAAACCTATTAAATGCAAATCTAAATTAATCAAATGATAAAGAATTTCAAATACCGAATCTAAAGACAAACGAAAGCATATTAACTCGTTAAAGGCGACTGATCGAGGCTGCTATTTAGCCCGCCTAAAGAAAAATAGCAAATATGTGTTCCTCACTTCCTCCTATAGTTAAAGAATCCACACATAACAGAAAGGCAGCAGTTAACTGTTTGAAAATTCTGTAATATAACGTGGTTCATTAAAAAGAAAAATAAAATAAAAGATTTGAGCAATAACTTTACAACTTCTCGCTCTTCTTTAATTTATACGTACAATACACAGTTTACAATTTAAGCTGCCCCTGTGACCCTATTAAGTGTGCACCGTTTAAACAATATTTCAAGACTATTAATATTGGAATAATCTTCTAAACACTGGCTCTGACAGAAGTAATAAGGGACGAAAAAGATAGTTCTTTCTGTGGACAAAATTCATTTCAGTTCACTGCATTTATCCCCCAACCTTATCTCTTTAATTTCTACCTAGGTCCCCTAGCTTCCTATCAAAATCACCACAGACCAGATTTTGCCAATAATAATGACAAAACTTATACAATAATTTAGAAAAACTTTTTTGTCTGATCTTAATAATAAGAAAGGGAAAGCAGAATACTTAATTTTCTCTGTCAAGTGACCATTTTTTCTGATTTGCAATAGTAATCATATACTGTAACAGAACGATAGAAGATGAACAATTTCATGCTGGAGGTACCATAAAACGAACAAGGCATTATCTGGCAAAATAATGCAATTCAAGTTGGGAAGAAAATTTGTTGTAATAAAGAAGAGCCAATTTGTTGTAATAAAAAGAAGTTTATAAGTTTATAGGAAGACGCCGAAATAATGCAATTCAAGTTGGAAAGAAAATTCACAACGTTACTAACGTGTTAGCCTAACAATTTGTTCACCAATTTTTATACCTGGTCCCATTAAAGTTAGGTTATATATCAGTCAAGTTATAACACTGCATTTAATAGAAAGTGGTTCCATCCTTTTGATTTCTGTTTTTGGAATTATTGAGATCCTAATGATTTAGAGAGTTGATTTGAAATGAACTCACATCATGTAGGTCGAAGTGCAACAATTTCAGGTTGAAAAAAAGAAGTGGAACCCTTTCAGCAATTTGTAGGGTCCCTTTCAGAGCCAGTCTTTCAAGCTAAAAAATCTGACTTTCAATAATTTTACCATATTTTAATGGGTACGAAAAGACTTGTTATTTGAAATTGTTATCCGAGTAAAATGGAAACATTAGACGCTTTACATGAACAATTATTTTCAACTTTTATCTTATTTTAAAGCGAAAATTTAGGATATGACGAGCATTTTCAAATAGTGCAAGCCAATCAATGACACATATTGTACTTTGTCATGCCCAAGCTAATTGTTTGAAATTGAGTTGGGTGTCAAAATCACATAATTTCTTTGTCAAACTGTTGTAAAATATAATAGGTATTTAACTTAGTCATTTGATAGTAAGTGCATATGATCTTATCGAAGCTTTGAATAACTGAGGTCAATATTTGGTATATTACTATGAAAGTTAGTGAATCGTGCCAATTATTAATTGGATGGACGGAAAAATAAAAGGATAAAAAATCTAATTGCAAAACTCTGATAACGGGCAATAATTTAAACGGAAATGATTTATAATACTATCAAAAGGGGAAAAAAATCGACCTTCACAAATCACAATAAGTGGTAGCCCAGTTACTCTATGCAACGAAATAAGTTCATGAATATTTGAGTTTAACTTCATATATACTGATAAGAAAAAAGTAACCTTTTAAAAAATAATTGTAAGCGAGTATTCGTAGTAAGTAAAATTATTTATGTGAAGAATAAATAGCAGCTTGCTGTAACAATTCGGATTACACCATTAATTTATTTCTATTATTAAAATATAACATTAATTAATTCCTGAATATTTAACCATTTGAGTCAAACATGTAAACTAAATTATGTAACGGAGATTTTTATTTTTTTAAAGTAATGGAGCTAGAAGAAGAGTATACTTTAATGTATTTAGTGGAATAAGTAGCATTTTTTTTGTGCGAAGTGCCCTTCAAATGCACTGGTCTTTAATTTTTACCCTTCGCCTAAATTTCCTAGATTTTAGATTCAATCCTCCACTCAGTCAAAAACTTACAAAAATTTCGCAAGGTAGAACTTTGCCTACGAAACTCTGCCAAAATTCTGTCTGTCTTGTCAATCCAAACTCTACCTTGTAATTTTCTTTTAAATTTTTGACTGAACGAGAATTCAAACCCGAAATCAAGAGATTCTAGCGAAGGATAAAAATTAAAGATTGTTATTTTTATGAGCAAAAATTAAAGACGACCCCAAATAAGGATATTCCTGCGAATTACCCAATAAGTAGCCAACCCAAAAAAAAAGAAAAGGGGTTTGGACACGTGGATCTAGCCGAAGTTCATGAACACAGAAGGAGCAAGTCAGAGTCCAAGCCCATGTTAATAATCCATGCTTTGTCAGTGGACAAATCTTCCATTTTAGTTCACATGCCTAATAGAAAGAAAACGCAAAAGAAAACTACTTAATACTCTTTAAAAATGACATGGTAACCCCAAAAAATAATGATCTCACCGTCCTAATTTGTGTAATATTATTCGACTGAACACCGAAATATGAGAAAATAAAATTCTAAAATTTTATAATTTATTGTTTTTTGATATTTATTTTATGAGATAACACTGGATATGTTGTTGTTATTCTTTTATATTTATATGACGATAAAATTATGTTATTAAAAAAAGAATTTCAAATTAATTGTTTTTAAATATAAAATTCGAACTATTTTTTTTAACACACTTACAAAAAAGAGTGTCGTCAGTAATGACGCATCCATTACTCAGATTTTATCTTTATTTTTAAATTTGTACAAATATAGCACTTAAAAGAATTACCCTGAATTTTAGGATTCAAGTCTAATGTCTTTACTCATATATTGATCAACTTTACAAATAAAACCTTAGATAGTCGTTTAACATTTGTAATAACTTATAAATTTTAGATGTTGTCAAAGCTTTTTCATAAAAAGAATTTATTTGCCTAAAAATTATATTTAAACCGTGGTCTAAAAAATTCTTTTATTACAGAAAAAAAGATTAAAAATATATTTAAGTATCAAATAACTGTCCAAAAAACGAAAATCAACAAAAAAATCTGAACAGTAACATAAGTAAAATATAAAAAAGAAAAAGCAACAAGCAAAAATAAATAGAGTATATGTTAGTGCAGAAACGATAAAAAAAACACAGTAATTAACGTGGTTCGGATCGATGTGATCCTAGTCATCGGAGAACAGCCGACACTTTTATTAATATCAAGGGAGAAAGTAAGTCACAAGATTGAATACTCTTAAGTTTTATATTTTGTGTTACTTAATAAATCTTAGCTAGCATGTATTTATATTACTAGGTCCAATCCTTTCCTAAAAAGGATCTAAATCCCAATCACACTCGAAAACCAACAAAAAAAAAGTTTCATTTTATTTCTTTCCTCTTTTGAGTAGAAATTGGCTTGACTATCTTCTCAACTTCACAATCTCCACCTTGAAATGAATTTCGAGCTTCTGTATGAATGTCATTCAGTCCAATGTCTCTAAGCCTACGTGAGCTAACCCCGTGTAGGAAACAAAGGACACTAACCGAAACCTTGTACATACTAGTAGCTCTACCTTGCCCTGCTGATCTCTGTCCTGACGCATCAGTTAATGTGAACTTGCCAAATTCATACAATGACTGAACTTGACAAGAGGAACTACCTTGGTCAAAATATTTGTTGCGTTGTCCTTTGTGTCAACATTCAAGACCTTAATTGTGCCTTGTTCAACACATCACGAATAAAATGGAATTTGATATCAATGTGTTTGGTGCCATCATGAAATCTCTGATTTTTTGCCTTCCAACTTATGGCACTACCTGCAAGAGTAAAGATATAGCATGTTGTTGATTTCCTTCTGTCAAGATCACCTGCAAAATCAGAATCCACATAATTAAGGACCGAGAAACCTTCATTTCTCATCCTACAAAAAGTTAGACCAACATTTGAAGAACCTTTAAGATGTCTCAATATCAACTTAATTCCTTCCCAATGTCTCTTACCCGTATTAGACATGAATCGACTTACCATACTCAGGCCGAGTGCAAACCATAACATACATAATGCTACCAACTGCACTAGAATAAGGAACTTTTGACATGTACTCCACCTCTTCCTTTGATAGTGGTGCCATCAAAGAAGAAAGTTTGAAATGTTGTGCTAATGGTAAAGTAACGTGTTTACGTTTATCCATGCCAAACCTCTGAACTGCCTTCTCAATATACTTCTTCTGTGAGAGATGTACCTCACCGTTCTTCATGTGAATTATATACTTCTTCTGTGAGAGATGTACCTCACCGTTCTTCCTGTGAATCTCTATTCCAAGGAATTTCTTAGCTTCACCTAAATTTTTCATGTCAAACTCCTTACTTAGCAGTTTCTTCAAATCATTTACCTTTGTCATACTATTAGCAGCAATAAGCATATCATCAATATTATACAGTAAATAAATATTTGAGTTACCGGATACCGTCATGTGATACACGCAGCCATCAAATGCACTTCTCAAGAAACCTTTAGTAATCATGAAAGCATCAAATCTCTTGTACCACTGTCGTGGGGACTGTTTCAAACCATACAAAGATTTCTGCAATTAACAAACTTGATCTTCTTTTCCTTCAATAAGGAAACCATTGGGTTGATTCATGAATATCACCTCTTCAAGTTCACCACATAAGAATGCAGTCTTGACATCAAGCTGATGAAACTTCAGGTCATAATGGGCAACAAAAGTTAGAAACAAACGAATTGAGCTACGCTTCACAACTGGTGAGAAAATTCATTGTAGTCGATTCCCTCCTTCTGACGAAAGCCTTATCAATCAATCTCGCTTTGTATCTAGCATCTTTTACACCCGGAATGCCATTTTTTTTTTCTGAAGACCCATTTGCAACCAACAGTTCTTTTCCCCTTTGGTAGACTCACCAAATCCCATATCTAGTTCTTGTGCGGAGACTCCATCTCTTTGGTCATGGCTAAACCCCCGATTGATCAGCTGCACCACACATAGTAGCTTCTGTATAGCTTAAAGGTTCCAGATCCTTTATTCCTCCTCGGCAGTAGCTAATGCATAGGCCACAAGATTAGTTTGCGAAGGCTGAGGATAATATTCTGGATTAGGCTTCGGAGTTCGTTTGTCCCTTCCAGTAGCTATACTGTATGGTTCACCTTCAGGTACTACTGTGTGAGGTTTTCATTATCTGACTCCACCTGAGTCACTTGATCCTCCTACTCGGTGAGTTTCACATTTTCCTTCACCGTTTCTGTTGTAAGAACTTTCTGTACTGCAAACTCAATAGAAGTCTTTCCAGGATTAAGTGTAGAGGTCTCATCAAAAGTAACATCTCTATTGTTCACAAACTTAAAAGGATCTAAACTTCATATTTTATATCCTTTTCCCCCTTCAGCATATCCCATAAATAAATCTTTTCGAGCTCTAAGTTCTAGTTTTCCATTACTTACATAATAATATGTGGGACATCCAAAGATTCGTAAGTACGAGTAATCAGACGGTTTACCTGACCATACCTCATTTGGAGTTTTGAAGTCAATCACCGATGTTGGAGAACGATTAACAACATAATAAGCAGTATTTACTGCTTCCACCCAGAACTCTTTAGACACCTTGGCATTAGAGAACATACATCGTGCTTTCTCAAGAAGAGTGCGGTTCATCCTTTCAGCTACTCCATTTTGTTGTGGTGTATGCCTAACAGTTCTATGTCTCAATACACCATGAATCTTACAGAAATTGTCAAACTTTTCATTGCAAAACTCTAAGCCATTATTTGTTCGAAAACACTTAATCTTTCTGTTACACTGATTTTCAATTAATGTCTTCCAGTTTTTGAAATTCTCAAAGACATCACTTTTAGCCTTTAAGAAGAATACCCAAACTTTGCTTGAAAAATCATCATTGAAAGTAAAAAGATACCTCTTTCCACCCTTGGATGGAACCTGAGATGGACCCCATAAATCTGAATGAATGTAGTCAAGTACCCCTTCGATTTTGTGCTTGCCCATGCTAAAGCTAACCCGTTTCTGATTTCCAAGGCGCTTGATGCTCACAAAAATCAAGTGTTTTAATTTTACCACCTTTCAAAAGGTTTCGGTTGCTCAAAATTGCCAACCCCCTCTCGCTCATGTGACCTAATCTCATATGCCACATCTTATCCTTGTCATCATCTGATAACTGTGAGGTTGCAGCATTCGCAGTACCTAGAATGGTGCTGCCCATAAGTAAATAAAGACCGCCTTCCAGTTTGGCCTTTAACATGACCAAAAAACCCTTGGTCACCTTGCAGATTCCACCATCACCTGCATGCTTATATCCGAGCTTATCAAGAGTAGCAAGAGAGATCAGATTCTTTTTCATATCAGGAACACGTCGAACATTAGACAATATTCTTATGATGCCGTTATGACACCGTATACGGGCTGAACCAATGCCTGCTATTTCACATGCTGCATTGTTACCCATAAATACAGTCCCACTCGTCTGCTCGTAGGCCGTAGCTAGTAAACCAATCTTTTATGAAGCATATGTGAAAGGTACAAACTGAATCTAACATCCACTTGTGTGTCTGAATGTCCTCTGTTGAAGCAGTTAGCACATAATCTTCTTCAGATGTCTGAGCTACCTGAACCGTAGATGCACTAGTTGTTATTTTATCAATCTTCTTATTAGGGCAATCCCTCTCAGAGTGACCTTTTTGATGACAACCCCAACATTCAGCATCATTCATACTCGCCCTTTTCCTAGACTTTGACCTAGCTATTGATCTGTCTCTCTCTCTCTCGAGCGACCTCTAACCGTCAAACCCTCACCATGGTCCTCTTTCTCACCATTGTTGATATGGTTTCTTAATTCATCCGAATTCAATGCATGTTTACTGTCTGTAACGTGACAACCTCCTTACTGTACATCATTAAATTAACTACGTCTTTGTACGCCGGTGATAATGAAAACAGTAGAGTACACGCTAGTTCTTTATCTCCCACTTTAATATCAGCACAAGTTAGATCCATAGCCAATTTATTAAAATCATCAAGATGATCTTGTAAAGTAATACATGTCTTCATCTTGAAGGTGTGTAAACGCTACCTAGTTGTTACTGATTTCTTCTGGTAGAGATATTCAAGTTTCTTCCATAAACTCGTAGTCATTTCCTCGGTACTGACTTCACATAACACGCTGTCTGATAAGGATAATTGAATTGCGCTAAACACATCCATCTCAATCTTCTGCTTCTCGGCCTCTGTAGTATTTTTTTTGATACGAGTCGTCCAAAGCATAGACTGATCCCTCTCTTCGTAACAACGCCATGATCTTGATTTTCCAGATGTCGAAGTTATTACTTTGTCCATCAAAATTCGCTACCTCAAACTTCATAGATGCCATAGTTTTCTCGTCTCCTAGATCTCACGACACGTAGGCTCTTGATACCAATTGTTAGTGCGGAAACGATAAAAAAATACAGTATTTAATGTGGTTCGGATCGATATGATCCTAGTCCACGGAGAACGACCGACACTTTTATTAATATCAAGGGAGAAAGAGAAGAAAGTAAGTTACAAGATTGAATACTCTTAGGTTCTGTGTTACTTAATAAATCCTAGCTAGCATGTATTTATACAACTAGGTTTAATCATTTTCTAGAAAGGATCTAAATTCCAATCACACTCGAAACCAACAATGAATTTTTTTTTTCCTATTATTTCTTTTCTCTTTTAAGTAGAAATTGACTTGAATATCTTTTTAACTTTATAGTATATCATTTAAATTGAGACAGACATAACATAAATAGAATTAAAATGCTGATATATTTATAAGAAAGAAGAAGGAACAGTGCAGTCTTAATCATATAAAGCAGAGCGGGCCAAGTTGTTGTAATAAGAACAGTAGGTATAAGTGTAGCTCTACTTTGACGTGAAGCCGACAATGCTCTTTACTGTGACAGCTCACACTCTTTAATTTCTTCTCCTTCAAATACAGCACACTCTCCCATCTTACACAACCGCCCTTGTTTTTAACCAATATTTTAGTGCACTATTCGTAGACCGCCTTCCTTCCCTCTTTCCTCTTCAAATCTCAGCTACTCCTTTTATACTTTCTTAACTGGCTAACCAACATTCAAAGCTCGTATTTTAAACTACTACTGTTCTCCTTCTGCTAGTGTAACAAGAAGAAATCTTTCTTTCTTTGAGTGTGTTAGTTTAAGTTGTTAGTGTCAAATCTTGGAGGGTGTTTTCTTGATATTGTCCACCTGCTGACAGAATGAATAAACAAGAAATGCTGAAGACTCAGGTATGACTAATTTCTTGCACGCACTCTTATAGTATTTGTAATAGTATTTGTTTCTATTTACATTCTATTTGTTTCTATTTACATTCTATCGGTGCAAATTTGCAAGTTGTAGCAGGGTACTAGTTTCATCCTGTCACTAGTAGAACTTTTAAACTCTATTTGACTCGGTCTACCTTTGGAATTGTTCTCAAGACTCATTTTTATGCCTGTTGTACTCTGTCCATTTTTTTTTGGATTTCTTGGTATCGTACGTTATATTATGTGGAACCACATTAATCTGTTCTTAATTTGTTGAATTTTTTGGGTAAGCAGGCCTGTAGACTGTAACCAGCTTAACTATCTAGCCATTTCTTGTAACATTTTTTTTTTTGTGTGTGTTTTGAACCTTCTGTTGTCTTTTTTTTATTGCAGACCTGTGTCCTGAAAGTAAATATACACTGTGATGGTTGCAAACACAAGGTGAAAAAGAAATTGCAAAAAATTGAAGGTAAGTCAAGCACTTCGATGTTCTGTCACAGTACTTCCCCATAAGTTAAGCTAGGATTACTTAGCAGCCAACTTGCCGATAAACAATTGAGTTTTAGTTATATGCACTATCAATATAAGAATTTTGCACACTATCAGATTGGTATATCTAAATTTGTAATATTGAAAATAAAATATATTACCTCCTACTGCTATAACTAGTAATGGTCCTGCTATAGGTAGTGAAGGTGATCTAATAACGTAGAAGTTCCTTAGACAGATAGTTTATATAACTTAAAATATAAACAGTTACTATATGGCATATTCACATGCTTTGGGGCCTAGATTAGATGTCTCTTTTCCTAAATTATTTATGTTCTTAACAGGTGTTTACACAGTGAAGATAGATTCAGACCAAAGCAAAGTGACAGTGACAGGAAATGTTGATCCAGCAACACTGATAAAGAAGCTAGTGAAGTCAGGGAAACATGCAGAGCTATGGGGTGGTGGACAAAAGGGAGGTTCTAATGTCAATATGATGAACAATCAGTTCATGAACATGCAAATGGACAACTTCAAAGGTGGAAAAGACAACAAATCTAAAAAGGGTGGTGGTGGAAATAAGGAACAACCAAAGGGTAATGCCCAACAGTTCCTTCAGATGATGCAAAACCATAAAGGGTCAAAGGATAATTTCAAGATGCCTAATGTTCCTAAATCTAAGGACCAAAAATCTGTTAAGTTTAATTTGCCTGAGGATGATTTTGATGATGAGTTTGATTCTGAATTTGGTTCTGATGAGGATGAGTTTGATTACGAATCTGATGATGAGTTTGGTGGTGGCCCACCTAACAAAATGATGCCTGCTATGGGGGGTGGGGGTGGTCATGGACCCCACCATGGGCTTAATGCAATGATGATGAATCCAAATTTAAAGGGTGGGGCTATGGGTAATAATGGTGGAAATGGCAAGAAAGGTGGTGGTGGGGTTGAAATTCCTGTACAAATGAAGGGTATGGGTGGAAATCATCATGATGGTAAGAACAACAATGGAGGAAAACAGGGAAAAGGAGGGAATCAAAATCAAAGTGGTGGTAAAAATGGAGGTGGTGGTGGTGGTCCACCTGATGGTAAAAATGGTAAAGGTAACAATAATGGAAGTTTTGGAGGTAAAAATGGTGGCAAGATGGATGGAGGCCTAATGATGAATAGTATGCAACAAGGGCCTCATGGGATGATGAGTATGGGCCAAAAAGGTGGAGGCCCAATGAGCATGGGCCCAATGGGTCAAATGGGTAACCCTCAAATGGGCCAAATGCAGGCAGCTCAAGGACTACCTGCGGGCGGTGCCGGATACCCGGGTATGGGTATGGGGATGGGGCAGGGTGGCAACCCTTATAGCCAACAACAGCAACAGTACATGCAACAACAAATGATGATGAACCAGCAGCGGCCCGCTGGATATGATATGTACGGTGCCCATCCGATGATGTATGCCCGACCGCATCCCGCCGTGAGTTACGGCCCACCACCGCCTATGGGAGCTCCGGTGCATGATAATCTTACTCATATGTTTAGTGATGAGAATACAGGCAGTTGTAGTATTATGTAAATATTGTTAAAAAGGTTGTGCGAACTTTGTTTTGGTCCTACTTCATGAAATGATGGTGTATGCTTGTCTTTAGAATGCAATTGTAAGAATATGTTGCTCCTACCTAGAGTACTACTTTTGACCAAGTAAGTCTGGTGCTTCATATATCGAAAACCAATTTGGTTCAAACAATGACTAGTTCAGCTATTACGTAGGTTTTAGTTAAGATGCTAATCAAATTTCATATCTGATCTATGTTACCGTTGGGCCTTCGCTTTGTAAAATATTACTACAGTGCTCTAGGGTGTTTTGATTGAGGGTAATTTCCTGTGTTTACGAGGAAAAAAAAGAGGAACAAACACTTTTACGATGATATTAATTTTCCTTGAATTAAATTACGAACATGAAGTGAGCATAACTTGATCCCAAAAAGAGTCTTGGAAGTAGCAAAATTGAGACATTTACTCTTGGAACTTGGAAAGGAATCACATGGGAACCAGATTGTTCGACGCCGATTGAAACTTAAAGCGCAGGTAATGGATCTTCTGCTTTTGGCAAAGTTAGACAATGTTAGTTTAGTAAGTAGGAAGCTTCTGCTAAATCTTCTCCTACAAACAACTTTATAACGTAGACATACTGTTTACCCCCTCCCTAGGGAGCTTTCCCACTTTTTGCTCACTTGGTGATTTGAGCCCGCAAATTTAGAATTTTGAGTTGAAGGCGGAAGATGTTTACTACTTGAGTAACCATCTTTTGTAAGAAAAAAATATCACTTTATAACGTTAACATGGTTTCTTAGAAATGAGAGGAAACAAAAAAGTAAAAGAAAGATTATGTAAAAACAAACAACATGAGGAAAGAAAGTAGGAGATGAAAGCTATGTTATTTGGACTCTTAAAAAATGAATATAGGTGCGGATCGGATCCTCTAAAAATAATGCATTTTTAAAGAATTCGACACAAATGCGACAATCATTTTTTAAGAGTCCGAGCAACTTAGAATGAAAGAGACAATTCCAATACGTATATGTTTAGGATTTCTTTTAAAGCTAGTGGTAGGATTTTTGTAAAGTTAGTAGTAGTGTTGACTAATTGAATAAATATCGCATTGATATTTTTCGGGCAGAGGAGATTGCAGATGTACTATAACAGGTCTGGCAAGAGCTTTAATTGCATTCATGTGCAGTTAATACATCCTCCCTCCATTTCATAATAAGTGATCTTTTAGATTTTTTATTTTATTTTAAAATAAATATCGTTTTAAGATTTTAAGAAGAAATTAATCATATTCTTTCAAACTTATCCTTATTTATAATCAAGAATCATTAAATAATTTTTCTAAGCATTAATTAGGGATAAGTTAATAAAAACTCATAATTTTTTAGAAGTAAGTAATTTCTTATGGAGGGAGTATTAAAATCATGCCACAATTCTTGGGTTAGGTCAAAACTAATTAATAAATTCACGTTCTACATAGGTTTTGACCAAACACGTGAGTTCTGGAATTCTGGAATTCTGAGTTCTGATATTACTACAGTATTAAAAAAGATTTGTAGACATTACTTTCGAAAGATTAGAATTCGTCAAGGGCGTGGTGTGCAGGTAATTTCTATGTCTTTGTAATAAATTACAAAGGAAGTTGCAACTTGGTTCTTAAAGAAATGTAAAACTCTGCTTTGTCTTTGTGATACTTAATGAACACACATGCAATGCAACCTTAATTAATCAACATGTGCAGTGTTGGTCTGTGAAATATTTTATTGTTAGTCATGTATGATGTAAAGGATCACTAACTCCTATAAGTCTTTTTTGAGTACAGTTAATAACGTCATCTTGAGGATAAACATTGCTTTACTTATAGTAATTACATGAAATTGTTCCCGATAAACACAGAATAGAAGTATTAAAGATGAGCTGCACATAATATAACAATATCTTAGATGTACAGGCGCCTTTCAAGAGCCAGAAGCAAACATACTAATTAAGACCAGTCACCAGAGGAGCTAATTATTTTAATTAGGAGTTCAAATTTAGATTTGTCAACAACTGAAGGATTGAAAACCAATTCTTGCAGTTTAGTTTAAGCTGTGCTCGTCCAATTTTTAACAGACCGAGGAGTTAGGTTGCTTATGGCTGGGTCTTTTAGACTATCTACCATGTGTTGTCCATTTTCCTTTAGTATTGGGCCAAAAAGCTTTAAAATCCATAGGGCAATTGCACGATTGACCTTATTCGGTGGTGATCTTTAATTTTTGGCCCTCAAAATTGGTGGTCTTTAATTTTTGGCCTTCGCTAAAATCCCTTGGTTCCGGATTCGAACTCCCGCTCAGTCAAATGTTAAAAAAAAATTCACAAGCTAGAGTTTCGTAGCAAAGTTAGGCCTTCAAGTAGAGTTTTTGCAGTCAAACTCTACCTGATCAGGCAGAGTTTGACTGCAAAATCTACCTTAAGGTAGAGTTTTGCCTTCAGGCATAACACAAAACTCTGCCTTAAACTCTACCTTAATGTAGAAGTTTGCATTAATTCAATTTTTTTTTACTCAGTTGAAATTTTGCAAAACTCTGCCTTAAGGCCTAACTTTGCTACGAAACTCTGCCTTGCAATTTTTTTTTTAACTGAGCCGGGGTTCGAAACCCAAACCTCATGGTGTTGGGCGAAGAACAAAATTAAAGACCACCAATTTGAAGGACAAAAATTAAAGACCAGTGCATTTGGAGGACAATCCGCACAAAAAAAAAAAAAAAAAAAAAGAAGAAGAAAGAAATCCATAAAGCCATTGAGATACTTTTCTTTACGGCCCAATTGATGGAATTGCAATCATTCTCTTTTTTTTTTTTTTGAGTCAATTCCTTAAATGGTCATTAAACTTGTAGAAAAGTTCCATTAAAGTAACTTTTGAATTTTTTTGGACAATAAGGTCATCAAACTATGCTATTTTTTCAAAAAGGTAATACAACCCATTTTTGGACATAAGACCCCTTAACCCATTTTAAATTATAAAATCTATTTGAGTATTTCTATTTTATTTTCAAAATGTGGCAAATATTTCAGAATATTGCAAAATTGTGTTTAAGCATACAATAAAAGGATACAATTTAATGATAGTAGAAATGAGCACAATGCTTAACTATATTTTTTAATTGATTGTAAATAATTTTTCTTGATATATAAAATTTTCAATTATAAAAAAAATAGTTACTATTTTTATTTTCTTGGAGATGAACTTGAAATATTTTTATTTAAGTTTAATTTATAAATAAGTGGATTACAATTAATATAAACATTTTATATTTTTAAAAAGTGTATATACAACTAATTGTAAAATTGATTTTATTTTACAAAGTAGTTATCCAGCACGGTTCTTTTCCTTAAGAAAATTTATCTACATATTCTACCAATAAAGTAAATTACATGCATCATGCATCTATATAACGTCTCAAGTGTTTCAATTATGTCAATGCGCTTCCATTCAGTAAATTGTTTAACTTCCGACTTTCTGCAATAGAAAATATCAAAATAATTCGAAAGAAGTTGATATAACAAAGAAAACCTTGTAGTATACTTAAAGTTTGAATGATTATATTGTTTTATTCTTATCGCTTGAAATATTATGTTGGATATTCCTATTTTATTATTAAAACATGAAAAATATTAATTTGAACAAGAATTTTGGAGTATCGAAATATTGTGGCTAGATAATGGATTTTATAATTTAAAATGGGTTAAGGGGTCTTAAGTCCAAATATGGGTTGTTTTACTTTTTTGGAAAGATGAGCATAGTTTGATGACCATATTGTCCAAAAAAATTCAAAAGTTACTTTAGTAGGACTTTTCTACAAGTTCAATGATCATTTGAGGAATTGACTTCCTTTTTTTTTTGAGCGGATTGGCCTTCATATGGGGTGGTCTTTAATTTTTGTCCTTCAAATTGGTGGTCTTTAAGTTTTGCCCTTCGCCTAATACCCCGAGATTGTGGGTTCGAACTCCAGCTCAGTAAAAAAAAAAATTTAAAAAAAAAATTCGCAAGCCAGAATTTGCAAAATTCTGCTTAAGTTTAAGCCTCAAATTCTGCCTTAAAGATGCAGCGAAATTCTGCCTTCTTGAAGGCCAAAAGTTAAAGACCACCATTTTGAGGGCCAAAAATTAAAGACCACCCCAGTGAAGGACAATCCTGCAAATTGCCCATCATTCTCTACTTAAAAGTAAGGGTGGGCGTTCGGTTCTTCGGTTCAGTTTTATCAAACTTTGGTTTGGCTATTTCGGTTTCGGTTTTTTGAAGGTGGACACCAAACACCGAATCAAACTAGTTCGGTTCGGTTCTTTCGGTTTCAATTTTTTGAAGTTTGGTTCGGTTCGGTTATTTCAATTCGTTTTTTTTTTATATGATATTAGAAGCGATTCTATTTACACTAATTCATATTCTCAAAAGCAACAAAACATAAAACTAACAAATTAAATTCAAAATAAAACAAACAGGATACACAAGAACAGAAAACCATAACCATAATATAGGATTACTAGGTGTTATATACATACAGTAAGAATAATTAAGAAAACACATAAAGAACATACATTAATCCTAAAGACACATCCTAGTCACCTTTCTTTGTTAAAGATATTTGATTTTCTCAACTGAAGTGGAAAATTAGGGATACAAAAGCACAAGAGAGCTTATTACAATTGGTTTTTTTTTTGGGCTTAAATTTAATGGGTTTGGACTATTTTAATATTTTTGGGTAATGTATAAATTTCGGTTCTTCAGTTCGGTTTCATCAAAGTTCGGTTCGGCTATTTCGATTTCAGTTTTTTGAAGGTGAACACCGAACCAAACTAGTTCGGTTTGCTTCTTTCGGTTTTGGTTCGGTTTGGTCCGATTTTTTGATTTTCGGTATTTATGCTTACCCCTACTTAAAAGTATAAACTCTTGACCTATCCTAAAGAGCCAAATTGTTAGCACATTTGTACAAGTTCTTGAAACCTGACACTGTTACCACGGAAGATAAGTTCATAATAAGTTTCACACTCCTCTAAATCAAATAGTTATTTGTTTTTGTTTCCTCGCATGTTTTTTTTAATTTTATTGTTTGGTTCTTTTTTCCTTTAATTGCCTATATATTGTTGTAATTGTAATAGAGAAGGCAATGTACATTGTGAGGGCAATAAAGATTTGTAGCAGATTAGGATAACGAAGAGTAAATAGCTTTTAAGCACTTTTGTGGTGTGTGGGTAAAATTAAAAAGTGCTCTTAAGCACTAGTTTTTTGAAGCCAAAATAACCAAAAAAAAAATAATCTAAATTACACAAAAATAAGCTTTTCCTATTACCTTTTCGGCTATTTGTTTATGTAGAACTTAGATATCTCTCACGTTTTTTACTGCATTTAATTAATAATATAACCATCGAGAGTTGAATTTTTATCTTTTATAAGCTTTGATTTATTTATAAGTTATACGTTATATTAAAGATTGTTTTAATTTTTAAAACATTTGCAAAGCTACACGCGTGTGAAAAAAAATATGGCTGAAGGAAGGGACAGATTATCCAGGCAAGAAGATCCAATAGAAGTTTACACTCGCAGACGATTAATATTATTTTTATCTTATGTTCTAACTAAAAACTAAGTAGGAGTTATCATGCTTGTAGTAGTTATGAGTACGTATCAGAAGCCTTGGAAGCCTTAGAAGTTTGCTATTTTAACTTTTAAAAGCTTAATTGCCCATTGTCAAAGGCTCTGTTAAGTGTTATGCACTAAATTAAGGTTTCACATGCTGGGAGTCAAAATAGAGGAGCTAAAGTTTCACTAACAATAAAGCAAAATGATGACATGTTGATTATCTTTCAACTGTTAGGTACACGACTAAGAATATTGAACTTGTAAATCATGTTTTTGGGAAAGTAGATTGGTGGTTTCGTTATGGCTTCTTGCAGTGCTGTTATATTTAAATGAATAATTTTCTAGTCCCTAAGTACTTGAACTCTACTGCTTGCAGATTCTGGACCCATCTGGTTATGGCTTACATCTTTACTTTCTGGACTTGCTATGTGCTGAAAAGAGAGTATGAGATAGTTGCATCGATGAGGTTGCATTTTCTTGCATCTGAACGTCGACGACCAGATCAATTTACAGTAAGAACCATAACCCTTGTTAATCTATTACAATGGCAATTTTAATCTGTAAACTAAGCCTTAGGCAGAGGTTGGTTATAACTTATAAATTTACTTTATAGCAAGTGAGATTATGAACTTTAATATTACAACAACAACATACCCAGTGTATCCCACAAGTGAGGTCTGGGGAAGGTAGGATGTACTCAGACCTTACCCTTACCTTTGTGGGTAGAGAGGCTTTTTCGGATAAACCCCGGGCTCAAAATTATAAAGTTTAATATTCTTAAGATAATTATGTCTTGTTAGGGAAAACTTAATATTGATCTTTGGAAAACTTAATATTGATCTTGGGATAACTTATTAAGATGGAAAAGGTACTAAAGTTCAGCATATCCTATCTTAGAATTTAGCTTACTGTGGTCAGCTTGAAGCTGTAAATTAATATGATTATGCTTTTTTTATAAGGAAAAAAAAGGAGCTAGGCTATTCAATGAGGGTAGAAGAGGAGGGTATTTTGTGTTATCTTGTTTTCAAGGCCGTCTCTCCTTCTAGGTCAATAATAACAATCTTATTAGAGAGACATTGGATTAACTAATTTCTTACCTTTTCTTTTTCTTGGGTTAAAACTCCACCTTCCAACTAATTCAAGCCTTCAACTTCTTATCGTTCTTTCTCTCTTCTCAATAACATATGCTATACAAGAATTAATTAACGGCCATAAAGTGATGCCTAGTATGACTGATGCATGTTTTCTAACAAATACTTTCTGCCCAGGTACTTGTCAGAAATGTGCCACCAGATGCTGATGAGTCAGTGAGTGAGCTGGTAGAGCACTTCTTCATGGTCAACCATCAAGATCATTACTTAACTCATCAGGTTACAATTCATACACCTATCTTCTCATTTAAATCACTTGCTGTCTTCCAAAGTAGAATTCTGCAAAGTGTTACATCTCTTTTGCTTTTGTACTGACCTCTAAAGGACTTCTATGCTTGTAGCTCTTAACGTTTTGATATATTCTCAAATCATCTGTCATATGCATGGAGGAATATAATGACATGAATTTAGAAGGTGAAGAACATGGTGTTATTGAGAGTTCGATGCAGGAGGGGCAGAACATGAGTTTACCATATGTAGTTGCTCATACCTTTTAGTATCTGATACCTTGTAGAACACATTGTCTCTTATTTTCAAAAAAATTGTGTACATTTTTGGTGTGAAAATTAACATGGTGAACTGGTGCGAAATGGCTTAGAAAGAACTGGATTTTAAATATGACAGAAGTATATGTTTTTTTTCCTCCTAATTTGCTTAGATCCTTTCACAGTTAAAATCAAATGAGGTAGTCACTTTTCTCTGGAAATAAAATCTAGAGATTTTTCTATTTACCTTTACATTCACATTTCTGTACTAGTTACCTTATTTATTAAAGCTGCAGTTTTTTAACACCAATAGGGCAAGAAGATTCAGTCTATCATGAACAAACACTTATTTCATTTTCTTGTAACTAATGTGTAGATTGTATACAATGCCAACAAGTTGACAAAGCTAGTCAATGAGAAGAAGAAAAAGCAGAATTGGCTTGACTATTATCAACTCAAGTATACTAGAAATCAGTCCAAAAGGCCAACATCAAAGGTACTGTTAATAGTTTATTTTTGCTCTAATATTAGCTAGTAGTGATTGCGAGGAGAAATGCCACTTCTCACATCTCAGTACTAACATCTAATGAGGAATATTCTTTTTATTAAGCAGACTGGTTTTCTGGGCTTATGCGGCAAGACCGTTGATGCGATTGATTTCAATACTTCTGAAATTGAAAAGCTCTCAAAAAAAGTAGGTAGCAACAATATCTTTTTACGTGGTTGAGGTTTTTGTGTACTGCAACTGCTTAACTTAAATTAACATTTTTAGGAGGGACTGTCCTTTCTTGCTTCTTATGCTTCTGATGTATAAAGTGGGAATTCCAAACCTTAAAATTATTTTATCATAATTAAACATTATTACTGACACCTATAGCTACATCCTCAGTTATCAGTATTTAGTGTTTAATTCTAGAAGTCCTTATAATGGCCCTAATATATTGGATTGTGTTCATGTCAGATATCTGATGAGAGAATGAATATTATTGGGAGCACCAAGTATATTATGCCAGCAGCATTTGTTTCTTTTAGAACAAGATGGGCAGCTGCGGTTTGTGCACAAACACAACAAGCCAGAAATCCAACAGTGTGGTTAACTGAGTAGGCTCCCGAGCCCCGTGATGTCTACTGGGATAATTTGGCAATTCCTTATGTTTCACTGTCAATCAGGAGGCTTATTGCTGCTGTGGCATTTTTCTTCCTTACCTTCTTTTTCATGATCCCGATTGCATTTGTACAGTCCCTTGCTAATATAGAGGGAATAGAGAAAGCATTACCTTTCTTGAAATCCTTAATTGAAACGTGAGTCTCTTCTTCTTCGCAGAGTTTCCTCTCCAGTTCATTTGAGACAACTTGACTGATATTGTTTTTGAATACCAGGCTTTACAAAGCAATATTGCTCGTAGACGACCTTCCCATGGTAGACGACGTAGGTCACAGGCCAACGTAGATCATGGTTTTGTGGATGAGGATAGTGAGGAGGATTCGGATCATGTCTCTAACACCCAGCGTTGACTTTTTGATTCGTATACTTTTGGATTCTAATTTTGCTATGTTTTCTTGGATATGTATATGATATTTAAGTGTTTGAATGTAGTTTTAATTCGAATTAGAAGTACTTTGAAGGTGAATTTGATTGTAGAATGTAGTTTATGGTTGTTTAAGTTTATGATGTTTAAGTGTTTCAATGTAGTTGTAATTTGAATTAGAAGTACATTAAATTTGAATTTGAGGTTGAATTTGATTGTAGAATGTTGTAGTTTATGATTGTAGAAGTACTTTGATGAATTGGATGTGTTGATGAATTGCATTGTTGATTTGGTTGATGAATGAGATTGGCTGGTGGGCTGCTGTAAAGGCAGCTGAATACTGGAATTTTTTTTCCAGATTTTCGACCGCATTAGGTCGAAAATCAACCCAGATATTGATAATTTTCGACCTAGTGAGGTCGAAATTGTACCCAAAAATTAGAATTTCGACCGCATGAGGTCAAAAAACTGGGCAACATTTTGAATTTCGACCTCATGAGGTCGAAATCTGGCAACAATATTGCTAAATTTCGACCTCACGTGGTCGAAATTCTGATTTTTTAATATTCTTTCATATTTCGACCACAAGAGGTCGAAAACTTTTAAAAAATATTTATATAAAAATAATATTTTCGACCGCGTGCGGTCGAATTTTTTTTATTAATATTTAAATAAAAAATATCTTTTTTCGACCTCAGGTGGTCGAAAAATTTATTTTCGTAATTTAGGTAGAAAAATTATTTCGACCACGTGAGGTCGAAAAAAAATTCACCCTAGCTGTTAGCGACCATGCCTTGTGGTCGAAATTTTGGTCGAAAATTGGCCTTTTTCGATCTCGTGTGGTTGAAAATTTTGGTCGAATTTCATTGTTTTTTTAGTAGTGACATACACTTACACTAGTAGTGGTATAAGTATAATATACTCGCTACTCAATATTCAACTGTGAGTTCTAGTTCATATTTTGCATATGAAATGTGTCATCTTTCTTTGATTTCTTGAAATGTGCTGTCATGTGCATCCGGCTTAATCGGCTATGGTCTTCTCTTTTTGTGTTAATAAGCATATTAATAGAGCCAATTCGTGAAAACAATGGTGCTATTGACTTGGAGATTGTAGTTCTATATTCATTATGTGACCGACGTAATCGATCCACTTCCAACAGTGCCTCACTCGATGACTAACTCTAAAGAGACCTCTGACCTTGTTAGTGAGGGTAGAGAGGGCAAAGAACATATCAAATGGGTCAAATTATTACTATCGTTCTACCGGTGACATGCCGTGTGGAAATTGTTGAAAGAACCCAAAGTCGTTAGGGGCCATAGGTCAGGGAAACCGGTTACAATGAGAAGAGTTTATGTTTCTGAAAATTTGTAAAGAATCATAAAGCCATTAGAGGCTCTAATATATACCAGTAAAGTGGTTGGAGTATGCATAGTGTTTACATACCACAATAAATAAGTTAGATTTTGATTCAAGTATAATAAGAATAAAATGGCTTTTTGCAAAGATATCTAGACCTAACAGAAAAGAAATAAACAAAATATTAGAAAGATGGAGTACAATTTAAATAAGCTACCACATTCTTTCGAAGTTCTTTGCTCAAAATTTGACATTCAAGGAAGTTGAAAAAGAGACAAGTTTAGCTAAAAACTCGAGATGGAGCCCTGACAAGGAAAAGGAGGTTAGGAAGAAATTGACATCATCTGTAGCTGCGTTAAAGGAGTTTTGTAGGAAAAAGGAGATCTCGTTGGATGTTGCACCACTGATACATGCTATTCTGAAGGGTCATGTGTGACGGAGAAGCAAAATGGGGATACCTGCACATGCCTAGCAGGTCGACACATGCCAAAGACACTGGTGCAATTGTCGTGATAAAGGTTGTAAGTGTACGGATTCAGGTGACCGCGACCGCTCTCGTTGCTTAAACAGGCCCCCATTGTTGGACCAGTATGAACAAGAAGCGGCAAAACAAAACTCATATTAATACAGAAGAAGCTTGGTAATTTTCAATAGGGAAAATGACACTTTTAGTTACTGTATTAAAGTTATATTCTGATTTTAGTCCTTGTGTTATCCAACTTAGCACTAAGGATAAATATGGTATTACGGGTTTGGTTTGCTTCGAAAAAAAAAAAAGACTCCACATGAAGCGCAAACACATGCCATGAAGAATGATAGAACGTCAGATAACATGAGGACATAGTTCATGCTTAACCATTCTAGGTAAAAAAAAAAAAAAAGACAGACTAAAATCCAAATTACTGCTTAAAGCTAAATTTTAGCAAGTAGTTCAAATTTATACAATAAGATTTGTATATGTTTTAATTTGAAACTTATTTGTAAAGGTGATATTCGAGTCATCTTGCACACATCTTTATCCTTTATAAAAAAACTGATGTAATATTTTAGAAAAAATCAAAGTTAATGTAATATTTTAAAAAAATAATAGTATTTAACATATTTTCAAGCTACATATCATACCTCCCAATTACAAGTTTACAACTAAACAAAACACTTAAATAGTGCTAGAATATAAAAAATTGCACCTTTCAAATTGTAGTTTTGGATGTAAATGAACTTCAGATATAAGGAAAATAAGGTTTAAATCCTAAAAGAGTAAGTAGCATATACAGCACAACTCCATGGTTAAGCGATTAGATACTAGTATACAACTAAATAATTCAAGAACAACCCTTACAACAAGTAATCACTAAAATGCATAGTCACTAAAGATCTTTGGAGGCAGTGGTAGAGCTAGAATTTTCGTCGAGAGTTTCAAAATATAAAAAAGTAAACATACGAAGAAGCCTAAGGCGGTTCAACATCTACTATAGATACATAAAAAATAATTTTAACCTAGTAAAACCAGTGTTTTTTTTTTCGCCGAGGGGGTTCGGATGAACACCCTCGGCATAGTGTGGCTCCGCCACTGCTTGGAGGTTATCCTTTAGGTTTGATAATTATATCGATACCAGTAATTATTAACACAAAAAGTAAAACATTATTTTCAAATGGAATAGAGTTCAAAAATTAAAAAATTAAAAATAAAAACTAGAGAGATAACACCAGAAGGCCACTAGGACTAAAAAAAGAAGTTCGATATTTAGAAGAAGTTGTCGCGAAAAGCTCAATCTAACGAGGTTTGCGATCATAGAATATGTGATGCTCAATATTAAAGTTGCATTAATTTCTTACTGTGGTTAATTTCTCATTTCCGGGAAAAGTTATACATTTGGCCGGTCGGTAAAATATATTTACAATCACTAGTTTGGAATTGTTTTTAACAGATGGTTATTAAGTTAATTTCTCATTTCCCTCCCCCCTTTAGGCGGTAAATTAATAAAGCCAATGAATCAAAACTAGCTATATAAACAAAAAGGTTTTGTTTGTGCGTGTGTGTAGGTAAAAATGTTTACTCAAAACCAGTACACTTGTGCATCTTAAGACGAAAAACTAACAAAAGAAATTTACTTAAACAAAAAGTACTGGACATATTACATAGACCTTAAAAACTCCAAAGGTTTACGAAAAGAAAAAAGTAGTACACAAAGAAAAAGTTACTTAAAAAACATACAGAGACTCGTACGTACACATATGATCAAAACCCTTAAGTAGGAAATTAAACTTTTTTCAATTTTCACTCCATCTCACTGACGAAAGATGTGGAGGTAAAATTGAAGTTAGAACAACTAGTGTTACGTGACAGTAATGAAGAGCTAAGACCCAATCTCGACCTTGCAAGATCAAACTGAACAAACTTATCTTCCAATTGACGTACCCCTATCACAATTGGAGCCTTAGGATTTTGTCCACCATCAACAAAAGCCAAGCAAGACACACCAGGTCGTGCTTCAACTACTGAATTTGTTCCAATGATAGTCCACGTAACATTTTTGTTCTGCATGACAAAATCAATGTTTGGAACATTGGTGTTTGACAAGTTGTTGGAATTAAAACATAGTCCGAATGGTGACACTGGATTCACTTGAGACACCCCGGAAAATTTGTTCGCGAAGAACTGAGTGAAGGCTGTGAAAATGTTGTGTTCAAGAAGAGTGTAAGGAGCTGTAGTACTAATCATCGCTCCACCAAAGTTTCGATTCCTCGTTGAAATTAAAGATGAACGGTTCAACGGGACAGGCTGGTTATTTACGCGTATTGATCTCACTGGGATGAAATATTCTCCTTGTGAACCGATGATTATTGGTGTGTAGGTTAAATTTCCGGTATGTGTTCCATCTAAGCCACTAGTACCAAAAAAGATTGCGCCATTTTTTTGTGAGGGAGAGGGTAAGCACAAGGCAAATTGACGAGGGAATCCGAAATGGGAAGCTAGTTGAATTGGAAGAGAGACCGGATCATGGCCTAATCCAGCTACTCCTTGAACATTTTTAGGAAAAGGACCTTGTAACAAAGATGAAGGTGAACAAGCAAAAAGGAAGTGACGAATAGTAACTAAAGGACCGATATTATTTGAGCCAAATTGAGTAGTGGACTGTATTGAGAGAGAATCTTGAGCAACTTCACCGGTTGCAGTTTGGCGAGTGAAAGGATTTGTGGTTGTAACAGCACAAGTGTTGTTATGGCAACCAGGTCTTGGTGAAGTGGAAAAACATTTGTTGCACGAATGAGCACCAACGCGAGAACATTGAGTTGAGTGGCAAAAGGGAGCAAAATAGGTTGATGAAATGTAGTTATTTTCACAATTTAACCACAAGAACCTGCCATTCAAGTCAATCAGCAATGGGATGGATTGCTGGGGAGTTCTTTTTGTGATTTTGGCTATGTGAAGACCTGTGGCAGAATCCTTAAACACTGGCAAAACAAGGCCATTAGGTTTGAAGGGTGCTCTAGTACTAGTACTAACTTCGGATTGTGATAGCAAAACAACATTTGAGAGAGCTAAGAAAGTAAGAAGAAAGTTAAAGAGTGATGAGGCCATATTTAAAGTGACGGATTAGAAAAAAAAAAAAAACTTGTTATTTTTCTCTATGGTGATGAACAACTGGGAATAAACATTTATAGTGTGGGAGAGGTCTGTAGTTTAGCTAGGGCTTTATCTAAAGTTAAGGATAGAGACAATATTTGAGCTATTTTGTCATTTTTCATGTGATTATGGATGCCAGGCTTGCTGTTGTCTTTCATTAATACAATGACGTTAAACATGGTTTCTTGTCAACAAACTCAGTTTAGCATGTCAGTTTATAACATGATCATGCCTCTTTGTACCGTCATATTTAAAAAGAACCAAAGACAATTTCTGTGCATTCCAGTTCCAGGTTTTAAGACACATAGTATCGATGATAAACTTCACTTTGTCAGGAGCTTTGCAAGTTTTTCCGCATCTTCCGTGAAGTGTTGTCATTGTTATTTTGTTTGTGCCTTCATCAATTATCTAGTACCTCAATGACCTCCAATTGTGACCTTATCAAATCTTCCGTTCCTTGAGAATCTTAAATTAATTACATTAGAAGTTCTCGGGTTCGATCACCTTCAATACGGTAGTAGCTTATAGCTTTTCCAAAGAGCAAGGTTCTGACATATTTGAAAATCGCACTTACTAATAGTTCAAAGTAACAAAATTAATCTTGTCAAGTCAAATGAGGCCACATAAAAGGCCAAGAAGAAAAATGGCCCGCCTTTGGCAACTTCCCAAGCCTATATATGGAGCCAGACACTTTTGTAACCCAATTTTTTTTTTTGAAACCAAACTAACCCATTAAAAAAAAAAAAGAATCAAACTAGGCTTCACGCACAGATTCTGTGCGTGAAAAGACCAAAGTGTACATTTATATTTTGGCCCTTTCACGCACAGAATCTGTGCGTGAAACCCCTTCCCTAAAAACCCCCGACCCACCACATGCATTCTCTTCTCTTTCATTTCCTCCATCTTTACTCTTTCAACACACTTTTGCACTTCCAAAAACATGTCTCAAAGTTTTGAAACTTCAATGTTTGCTATACAACCCGATATTTGCGAATGCAGTTATTACTGTAAACTAAAAATATCAAAGACCCAAGATAATCCGGGTCACCGTTTTTGGCGTTGTAAAGTGCCCGAAGTAAGTGTTTTTACATTTTTTAGTGGTTTTTTTTCACGTTATCCAATTAAAAAACTGATTTTCTTGTAATGTTTATAGGATATGGGCGGTTGCAAATACTTTCGGTGGGAAGATAGCATTCACGTGGCTAAAACGGTGGCGGCGAAGTTTAAAAATCCAGTTTTGGATAGAGATACCGCGACTTCACGTATCTCTAGAAATACCGCTAAGTTGGACTCGGAATTTAAGCTTGTGGAAGCTGAAGAAAAAATTGAAGGTTTGGAGGTGTTGCTCACCGATTCCGAAAAAAAAAAAAAAACGAAATTTGCTGAAGGCTAAACTTAGAGAGGCTCAACACGAGAAAATAGCTTTGAAAGAAAAACTTAAATTGTGGAAGATTATTTGTGCTATCTTGTTGTTGTTCATTATGTTAGAACCCGTATTTTTGTACAGTGGAATAATCCGGATTTATTTATGATAAGCTAAGGACAAAATTTTTTCGGGATACAAAGTCGGGATTCTTAACCTTCGATTTTATTTTGAGATATAAGTTGTGCATGAATTTATTGGTATGGGACAATTAGGAAAAAATTGGGACCAAAAGGTGATAAATTGGAAGTGAAAAATCATCCACAAATTCCATGTGGGCCGAGCATAGTGGATTGTGGTGCCCACACAATTTGTGTCATCTTTTGAGTGGAACAACTCTTTAATGTGGGCCAAGGGACAATTGTGCAATTCATTAAGTGATAAGAAGATGACCACAATTCATTTACTTCATTCTCCACTTGAACAAAAAAAAAAAAAAAAAGAAGAGAAAGAAGCTCCCTCCATTGAAGCTCACGGACAAGAAGGCCAAAAATCATCCCCTCTTTTTAGCTCCTCTAAAATTATTCCATTGATGTAAACCCACTATATTGAGGTCCCTAAGTAGCGTGGAAGCATCGTTGGAGCGATCAACCCATTATTTTCATCTTTTGGAAACCCTAGGTGTTGACACCCAATTTTGTCCCGCCTCTCCTCCGAAATACCTATTTACGCTTCTAATATTTTGGGAAAATTAAAAAATATATATTTATATTTTACTATAATTATTAGCCTCTTATTAATACTCACGTTTTATTATTCTATTACAGTTACTATTATTATTATTATTATTATTATTATTATTATTATTATTATTTACTATTATTATTATTTTATCATTTTAGCACATTTTACCGGTTTACGCACTCACATCACATTTATCTTTGTGTAATTAAATAATAGTATTTATTTTACTGTGGATTTTCGAAATATTATTGCACGGCTATTACAACGCCATTTGCTATCTGAGCACTAATAATTACATATTTTATATTGAGTAATATTTTAACACAAGTTATTTAAATGTAGTGACCCAATCAACCCATACTATTTTCGGACCAATTCATAAAATCAGCTCACATTTTAATTCACCCCAGCCCAAAAAAATAAATACCCAACCCAACATTTTTCATCCGCCCAGCCCACATTTTCAGCCAATTCAGCCCAAATAATTACCCGACCCGGTCGGCCCAATATCTTTTCCTAAACCTAAATCCCTTCCTCCCTTTTCTCTTTCTCTCATCCCCACCATCCGCCGCACGCTCCCTTCGCTCCCCTCTCTCTCTTCTCATTCATCATCTTCATCATCTTCATCATCTCCAACCCCACCATCGCCGTCTGCTCCCCCCGCTCCTCTTCCGTTTCCCCCCGCTCCTCTCTCTCTCCCTTTCCCGCTCCCTCTCTCTTTTTCTTCTACACATACAAAAAACCTATAAATAGTCGGGTGGAATCGTTTAGAAGGGGGAGGTTTTGGGAGAACCCCCAAAATTGCCTTGCAAAAACGAACTCTGGAACCTGAGGATCCCTGAAAAATCAGATCGAAAAAAAAAAAACGAAATCTTTTCGAATGAGTTTTGAGAAAACCCCAAAAATCCATACAAAATAATTTTAGCAGTCGCAATATAGTTCAAATATCGATTTAGAAAATATTGCATGTTTTCATTCTTTTTTTTCGCTGCTTCGAATCCGAGTGGATATTAATTCGGAGAATTTGAAGTGTTCGAGGTAGATCGAAGGATCCGAAGCCTCACTTCGCTGCACCCGAAGAAGGTAATTTCTTTTTCCTTTTAATTTCTGTAGCCTCTGTATTAGCTGAGTGTTAATCATATGTTTAGTTTGAGTAATTAGTACGTTTTAAATTTTAGCTGAATATGTGGTTTAGTTGTATACTGGGTCGGGCATGATTGGTATATTGACCATAAAAAATGTATACGATTTATGGTTCATTCTACTCAAACTTCCCGAGTAAGCTATATGTTTGATTGATGCAGTTACATTCAATGTAAATGTTAGATGTGTAACCTGTTGGATCTCTACGTTTATAGGTTTAGAAGTGCATGGAGAGTATATTATCTCTACCTCTTTATGAGGTATTGTCAATATAAGATTTCTATCCAATGATCCTGCCTAAATCCCAGAGTTTAGGTAGCCGAGTTTGTCGTTAAAGTGCATGGTCAACTCTAGGACATTTACTTTGGCTTGTTAACTAAAGAGTATTTATACTAAGAGATTTTTTTTTAAAAGAAATTGCCATTGAGAATGTAGCTTGGTAGAATTAACTTAAGATTGCAAGAAATATTTTTATATATCTGATCACTCTTGAATATCTGTTGCCTGGACAATTTGTGCTCTGGAACATCATTAATTAGGTGTCAGTTTCATTGTTTGCTTTTTTTTTCCCTTTATCAGTGTGCTTCTTTTTGAATGGGCCTGAGAATGAGTGACAAAAATGCTTTAAACAGATGTGGTTCCCCAAAGTATTTTGCTATCATTTCTTTAAAGGTTTTAAAAAATGGTTTTGGAATTGAATGAAGAGTCTTAAAACAGCACTGTTCATAATGAGTTGGGATAGATGTTGAGACTCACTAAAATGATAGTAGCATGTTGAAAAGATCATTCTCTGTTATGTGTAAACCTATCTTCATTCACTAATATCACATAAGATTATTATATGGATCAGTTGAGCAGATATCCCTATGTACTATTTGTTTAAATCTGAAAAAATTGTGATATTGTCATATTCCATTGAATTACCTTTCGAGATTATTTGGGCTGTTTGTTTTTATAATTAGACAATGTTAAGTGGCCTATCTTGCATCCTAATGTGTCATCGGTTTGGACCAGTGCTCTCCTGGAATGTATATTTTCTAGAGTGTGTTTTCCCTTTTGTTGCTTTAGTCTTTTAAATCTGATGCTCTGTTCCATATGGTCAATCTTGGCAAGTTGATATTTTCTTTAAGAATTGTGTTGAGTTGATGCACTCCTTCCATGTGCTAGTTTGGTAGTTACTAAAGCTTGGTGCATCAATGTTGTTTTGAGTGTTGGCGGACCCTGTTCTTTGTCAAAACTGCCTTAAAACTAAGTAGCTTTCAAAGGAACCTCATTTCATTTGGCCACTGATTTTTGCTAGAAACTGTGTTGAGTGTGGGTTCTGTGTTGAATTAAAGAATTCCAATGTCATCTGTTAATCTAAACACGTCTAAAATAAAATCTCGCATGTCAAGAAATTGGTCTGATTCACCAGATGTTTTGATTTTGATTTTGTCCTAGTTAGTATTGCTTTCTCCACACAGTGTTAAGTTCGTGGCAGGTTTCAGTTACATGTTCATAGGATGGGTTGCGAATGTATTTGTTGTATGAATGACCTCTTTGCATAACTTGCCTAGCCCCCAAATCCGTAACACTCATATGGCCAAATTCGGATACCTCTATATTTGTACAACTCTTAGTTCAGTTGAAGTTTCTGGCCACTGTTGCTACTGTCTCTAAGACTGAGCCACTGCCATATTTCGAGTTGAACCATTGATGCCTACTGCCTCTGAGAATTCTATTCTATTGTTTGTGGGCTGCTACTTCACTGCAGTTTGAGAAGAATATTGAAATACTGTATCACTGAAGTTACTGTTGTCGTTTGCTATTGCTATGCTTGAGAAAAGGTTGTTTGTGTTGCAGCATCTTCTAAGGCAAAGAAAAATGTTATAATTGATGCAGCAGTTGCTGCATCTTAAGGCTGTTGGATTTTTTTTTTCCCTAAAGAAATTGATACTACACTTAAGTTGCTGGTTTAGAACGACTGCTACTTTTGCAAAAGAATAGAGGCTGGTACTTCATTTGAGATATCGCTGAATTTTTTTTATAAATAGATGATACATTAGGTAAGGCAAACATAGGGATGGGTTTAGCCTCCTCCGATAGTCAGCCATGCTTAAGGTTCTAGAAACCTTTGGAATTTGTGCGACATCGGGAAGATGAGGGCGAAAACTTTTCAATATTAGCCTTCTATACATCCCTATGAATATGTATACATGAGGTATGCTTAGCATATACGTAATCCGTTGAATTGTTTTGAGTTCATATCTCATTCGGTTAACATTATTCGTTGATCGCATACTAATCCTCATTTTTTTTTATGCATGACTATCGCATATGAGTCCGAAGACTCGTTTTCCTCCGCATTTGACGATGGGCTAAAAGTCCAACATGATCCATCCCTTGTCCAGCCTCTAGCCGCAGCAGTCCACAAAAAATGACTGGGCCAAAGCCCAACAACAGCCTGGTCACAGCAGTCCTAAAATGGGCTGAGCCCATTTAACTTATTTCCCCTTCTATTTTATTTTGAGCATTTAAGTTGTGTTGTATGACTAACACTTTTGTTTGTTAATTTAGATAAACTTTAGCAAATTAGTGGGTTTTAATTTAATAATGGGTAGTTAATTTAAGGAAAAACTAATTAATTCCATAAGGTTCATTGTTATTGATTTTCAAAAGCATGTCTTTATAACATAAAAAAATGTATATTCTATGTCCGTTCTTGCTCTATAATTCACCCTACAAACAACTTTCTAGAACTCACATTATAATGCGATATATTTTCAGATATATGTAAATATAAATTCAAGTATATTTTGTGAACACATTTTCAAGAATTATGCATAATTTAGTTAAATAAAGTTAATGAAAGAGAAAGAAAACTCACTTCCTTTTACATTCTATTTATAAAAATAAGTCTAGATTTCTCTATATTGCCATATTTATTTCATGCAAATTATCATATTTTCTATAAATCTTATTAAAATACTATCTTTCATTTAAGGCTTCATCAATATTTTTAAGTCTCATTTAATTTTTTTAGAATCTTCTTTTACGTACGTTATTATGTTTTCTACGAGTATTATTTTAAACAACACTATTATACTTTCGTCTAAAACCTTAACAACATTCATAAATCGTATTTTCAAAAAATGGCATTTAAAGTCTCTTTTATACAAATTATTATATTTTCTGTAAATCTTATTTTAACTAACATTATTTTCTTTTAAAACTTTAGCAATATTTTTAGTCATTTTCTAATATTTAAGCACTGCATTTCATCTTAATTAATTAACCTAAGTTTGGTCGGATAACCGTAGTTAACGGATTCTAAAGGATGCCTAACACCTTCCCTTTAGGATAATATAGAGCCCTTACCTAGAATCACACTGGTTAAGCAGACTATTAATTGAGGTTTAGTTTTAACTTTGCCTTAGTTAACCTCTAGGTGTCCTAATTCACCGTTAAATTAATTAGGTGGCGACTCCTTAAAACAAAACAAAATAGGAATCACCAATACGTCATACTCTTAATTTTGACTCCGGTTAAAATGCAGGTTGCCGTGGAGCATTAAATTAATGCCGGAGGTTGAAGACAACCAAAGGAAATTAGTGAAGTTGAAGTATTAGATATCTTAGGTTGATTTTGAGATGTATTATTGGCATGTAATAATTTTTATTCTTGCAAATTACTTTTAGGAGGAGTTGTGGAATGATACATAAAAGACATGTTTGTCCTTCAAATATTCGTTAGGCCTACCTCTGGCATAAAGAGGTCCCTTGCATTATAAAACGTGATGTATTATGTGCAATAATGTGTTTATATGCAATAATATGTCCTTACCGTATACTGACTCATTTTTTTTTTCTTCTTTCTTTTCTTATTTTATCATTTTTCTTTTTAAAAAATTATTTTCAAAATAAAAGGTTGACTTGTGCTGAAGGGGAACTGGCGGAGCATCCATATTTCACACGGTCTAGAGCCAAGAAAGCAGACTCTGACTCATCACTAATCGCCTGGTTAACTAAAAAGACTCGTTCTAAAATGGAGCAAAGTTTGATCAATGCAACCACTTCATCTGAGCCATCTCTTAGTTTACCGATCACGAGTGATCCCACATCCTCCAAAGAATCAGAAACACATTTGGAGACCATTGCTCGTCTGGAGCGACGAGTTGCCGAACTAAGTCATATGGTACTTCACAACCGGTCATTTTCTCAAACACCGCCACATATGACTCCGTCCCAGGGAGTTCGTCAGACTTTGCCTATGCCACATCCATTCCCAAATTTGGACGAATTTAACCAAGCAAATTATTTTACCACCTCTCAGCCGGTTCGTTCCGAACCCCTCACTCAAAATGCTCCCCTTTTATTTACAGCCACCTCTTCAAAAACTCAGTTCATACCACCGGCACATGATGTTACCAATACACATCAAGTTCCGCCAGTATATACTTATACCACAGCTCCACCCATGACACAAATCCAGGGACAATGTCGCACAGATGTTGATCATTATGTCGAAGTTGAAAATGAGGCACGGTCAATTAATGATGAAATGATAAATAGAAAGCTCAAAAGTTTGGAGGATGCCATGAGAAGTTTGCGTGGACTTGGTAGTAACCAAAGCGTGAGATATGAAGAATTATGTGCATTTCCTGAGGTAGAATTGCCACCAGGTTACAAGATTCCAAAATTTGAGAAGTTTGATGGGTTGGGGAACCCTTTCTTCCATTTGAAAGTCTATTGTGAAAAGTTGATTGGTGTGGGGAAGAATGAAGGGATAAGAGTCAAACTATTCAATCAGAGTTTGAGTGGAAAAGCCTTGGAGTGGTATTCTAAGCAAGATACAACCAAATGGCGTACTTGGGATGATTTGGCAAATGCTTTTGTGGATCACTACAAGTTTCATGTTGAGATCGCTCCTGACAGAATCTCAATTACAAAGTTGAAGAAGAAGTTCACCGAATCATTTCGAGAATATGCTATACGGTGGAGGGAAGAAGCATCTAGAGTACACCCACCCATGGAGGAGACAGAAATGGTTACTTTCTTCATTCAAGCGCTAGAGCCGGAATACTATGAACGTTTGGTGACAATGGGTGGAAAGACTTTTGCAGAGGTGATCAAAGCCGGGGACATGATTGAAGATGACATTAAGACAGGGAGAATAACAAGTCTTGCGGCTTTACAGTCTACTAGTAGGGCCATACAAACTGGTACTCTCGGAAACGGAAAGAAAAAAGAGAAAGAAACAGCATCGGTAATGGCTTTGGGAAACACATCATACCACCATCAACAACCCCCGCGATATCATTCTAACGCTCACCACTCACAATATTTCCAATATTCTCCACATCCATACGACCAAGCTTTATCTTACCAACCTCAATCACCACAAATATCCTACCCTGTTTACAACACACAACCAGCATATCGAGCTCCACGACCACCAACATGCCCAGCTCCACCATCACAATCTCATCATCCAAACAATGCATCCGCACCTCGCCCAAATAGACCTTTCCGTAATTTTACACCGTTAGGAGAGCCATTGAGCGTTGTTTTTGAAAGACTGCAAGCTTCAGGCTTATTGTATCCTGTGGAAGGTAGAATTCCAGATCCATTACCTAGAGGTTTTGATCCCACTAAAACATGTGCATATCATTCGGGGGTAAAAGGCCATTCCACTGATCGTTGTTACTCATTAAAACACAAGGTTGAAGATCTTATTGAAGCAAAACAGATCATGGTCAAACAACCGGCACCAAACGTGGTTAACAATCCACTCCCGACCCATGATGGGGCCACGATAAATATGATTGGAATAGATGAAAATGATGACGATCCAGCCAAATTCATAGTGTCTGTGGATAGCATGGAAGATCATGGTTTTGTAGCCGTTGCTTCTCCGGCTGTAGTGATAAGGGGTTGTGTACCTGTCGAGATATTAGGAGCTTCATCAACACCTGTGGAAGTAGTTCAAGCACCAAATCAGTTACCAGTGCTCGATACCAAAGCCGTACCATGGAATTATCAACAAGCTGTGATGGAATGTCGAGAAAAGGACACGATCACTGACAAGATTAAGACATCAGGAATGACAAGGTCTGGAAGATGCTATTCCCCAGAAGAGCTAGCTAGATTGGGGAAAGCTAAGGAAACCAATGTACCTCCCAAAAGGGTCGTGACAGAATTCGAAGCAGAAGAATTTTTGAGGAAGATTAAGGCCAGTGAGTACTCGGTCGTGGATCAGTTGAAAAAGACCAATGCTCAAATTCCTATTCTCTCTTTGCTTTTGAGTTCGGATGTGCACAGAAATGCACTGTTGAAAATCTTGAATGAAGCATATGTCCCAAGCGAAACAACTAGTGAGGCGTTAGCTGGGATGATTGAGCGCGTACTTGATAGCCATCGAATCAGTTTCGATAATGAAGAACTGCCGCCAGAAGGATGCATGCATAACAAAGCGCTCTATATAACTGTCAAGTGTCGTAACATGTTTGTGGCTAAAGTGTTGATTGATGGGGGTTCTGGACTTAACATCTGTCCATTAACAAGTCTGAAGAAGATCGGATATAATGTTAGTGAGCTCAAGACAAGTGATGTGAATATTCGAGCATTAGATGGGGCTCAAAGGCGCCCTATTGGAGAGATAGAGTTGAAAGTGTTGATTGGTCCTGTTGAATTCATTATGGATTTTCAAGTACTGGATATTTCCACGACATACAACATGCTGTTAGGAAGACCGTGGATACATCTGGCTGGGGCTGTACCATCTACTTTGCACCAAACTGTCAAATTCGAGTGGGATCAGCAACAAATATGTATACATGGAGAAGGGGATACGTCTTTCTATCGAGAGCAATCCATCCCATTCATCGAGGCAGAAGGAGGGTTCGACGGATCAGCTTACCACGCTTGGGAGGTTGTGAATGTCACTAAAGTGGGTGAAGTCTGTCAAACTCAAGAGTTTAAAAGGTCATGCGCCGCGATTATGGTTGCAAAAGAAATGCTGAGAAATGGGTACCAACCTGGATTTGGGCTAGGGAAGACATTAAATGGGCGGGTTGAGCCAGTCGTTCTCCCTACGCAACAGTTTACATTCGGTTTGGGATATGAGCCAACTGAGGAAGAAGTGAAGAAAGCACGAAAGAATAAAAGGAAAGAGATTGCATTGCCAAAACCCATTCCTACCATTGATCAAACTTTCTCAAAACCTTCAGATCTGATTGTTGATGTTGCCTATGATGATATCGTGGAGGGAGTCAAGAACCTGTTCGTGGAAAATGAAGATGATCATGCGGTGATAATCAAAGACTTTGCTGAAATATTGACTTTATAGGCTGCTGAGCCAGGACCGGAGTTGCAAAATTGGACTTCTATCTTAGCCCCGGTTCGCCGGGAGTTTCAGTATTTTAAGTTTAAATTTCCTTTTGTAGTAGGCCGGAGGCATCAACTAGAACATTTAGTTCCTTTTGTCATGTTGCCTCTATGTTTGTTACGACCTTTTTAAATTAAGATTCTGTCATTTTGTTTGTAACGAACTACGTTTGGCCTGACTTCCTGTTGGATACGTAGGCAGCCCACATCGGGTTCAGCCACTCTTTTAAAATCATTTCAGTATCTTTGTTTATGGTAACGAACTACGTTTGGCCTGACTTCCTGTTGGATACGTAGGCAGCCCACATCGGGTTCGGCCACTCTTTTAAAATCATTTCAGTATCTTTGTTTATGGTTGGAACTACGTTTGGCCTGACTTCCTGTTGGATACGTAGGCAACCCACATCGGGTTCAACCACTTTTTCAAAATATTTCAGTGTTTTTGTTGTATGGGTGGAACTACGTGTGGCCTGATTTCCTTTTGGATACGTAGGCAACCCATATAGGGCTCGGCCCCCCTTTTTTATCAAAAAAAAAAAAAAAACAAACTCAAAAGTCTTTATTTTTATCACGAACTACGTCTGGCCTGATTCCTTTGGGATACGTAGGCAACCCGAGGCGGGTTCGGCCCTTCTATTTTGAAATTTTTAATACCTTCGGTTTGTCCAACCATTTTGGTTCCTATAAAATACATAAGGATTTTTATATAAGATTTTGGCCTTCCTACTTTTTAAATTCATATGTCCTAGTAACTTGAAACTGGGACAAAATTTTGAAATCGGTCAAATCGCTTCCAAAAACTTTCATTATAAGTTCTCACTTTTCAATCGTTTAGAGCCAAGTGTCTTCAGGACTGAAAACTGGGACAAATTTTTTAGAAGTAGCATAAAAGTGGTCTTAAATGTTTAACAATTTTAAATAAAAGTCCATCCATATATTTCTAAAATGCGGATAAATTCAAAAATAGAGTCTTCCTAATCATTTTACCTATTAGAGCCACTAAGTATTTCCCTTCGCAATCGTCCAAATCTCGTTATTCTTATTTTTGCAAAATACACTTTTATGACTGAAACTCCCCAGGCAAGGCAAAATATGGAATGAGGTATCGAAGAACGTGAACGCGACCGAAACAAGGATCAATTCAAAGGCCAAGTTCCCCGACCTGCACAAGTCAACCAATTTTCTTTTAAACTCACAATTTTTCTTTGATGAGACAGGTTCATTAACATGAATGTGGTGCATATTTGACTCTTCTTAAAATTTTAATTATGCACGTGATCAAAGAGTTAGCTTTCTTCAAAAGGCAAATATTCTTCAATGTGGATGTAAAGTCAGCCTGCGCTAAACGATGGACGTTGTTCCACTCTTCATGAAATTTTGATCGCAACAGTGGACATGAATTTATCTTCCCAACTAGGGACTGTGAGCATAATTCTTTCAAACCCAGCTATTTACATATTCTTATCACTAACAGTTGTTTTAGCTCGTGGCATTTCTCGATGGATCAAGTACATATAATCGTGGATTTAACCTTCTCCAAAGTGGATACTGACATTGGTCATCTGTTATTGGTTTGAATTCCTCAATTTTGCTATCACTTTATACATATTTATTTATTTCAAGTCGCTAACAAAGTTTTTTTAGAATGTGGTATTTTAATAAGGTAACAAGATCGAAATTTTGCGTCGTATATTAAATTGTGGGGATAATTATATATGTTTGCACTCTGGAAGTGGACGTGGATTTATTTTTCTGCAATGTGGAAGTGGATGTGGATTTACATTTTTTGTACCGTGTAATGCGGACGTGGATTTATTTTTGCACTGTGGAAGTGGACGTGGATTTATTTTTCTGCACTGTGGAAGTTGATGTGGATTTACATTTTTTGTACCGTGAAATGCGGACGTGGATTTATTTTTCTGCACTGTGGAAGTGGATGTGGATTTATATTTTTGTACCGTGAAATGCGGACGTGGATTTATATTTTTGCACTGTGGAGGTGGACGTGGATTTATTTTTTCTGCACTGTGGAAGTGGATGTGGATTTACATTTTTTGTACCGCGAAATGCGGACGTGGATTTATATTTTTGCACTGTGGAAGTGGACGTGGATTTATTTTTCTGCACTGTGGAAGTGGATGTGGATTTACATTTTTTGTACCGTGAAATGCGGACGTGGATTTATTTTTCTGCACTGTGGAAGTGGATGTGGATTTACATTTTTGTACCGTGAAATGCGGACGTGGATTTATATTTTTGCACTGTGGAAGTGGACGTGGATTTATTTTTCTGCACTGTGGAAGTGGATGTGGATTTACATTTTTTGTACCGTGAAATGCGGACGTGGATTTATATTTTTGAACTGTGGAAGTGGACGTGGATTTATTTTCTGCACTGTGGAAGTGGATGTGGATTTACATTTTTGTACCGTGGAAGTGGACGTGGATTTATATTTCAGTTCAGGCGCCCACCTCCGAATGCGGGTCAGGCGCCCACCTCCGAATGTGGGTATCTTATATTTCAGTTCAGGCACCCACCTCCGAATGCGGGTATTTTATATTTCAGTTCAGGCGCCCACCTCCGAATGCGGGCACCCACCTCCGAATGCGGGTATCTTATATTTCAGTTCAGGCACCCACCTCAGAATGCGGGTATTTTCAAATTCAATTTTGGATTTAGCTCTCGTTAAAGTGGATCTCAATGTCGACTCAATTGGAAGCCATAAATTTAATTCATCTCCAAAGTATATTGTGGATTCAACTTTCGAAACAGGGGTTACAAGTGTAAACTACTCCAATCCTGTCTTATTTATACATATATTTCTTTATTGCTAACAATTGTTTCAAGCTAGTGGCTTTTGACAATATCGAAGTTGGCATCACACATCAACTCGTGGAACTATTTCTTCGGCAGCGAACTGGGGCGATTTGTCGGGAAGGATAATCAGACTTCCCGACACGGGTCAAGGATCTACCTCGAACACTCGTCTCTAATCACAAGTATTCTACCTGCATTCCAACAATTCAATTTTCAGAATTCTCAAGTTCTATCATAGTACCCAGTGTCATCATAATTCAACACTGGGACAATATTTTGCAAGATTCGCGCTAATCGGGTTCAGGTGTCGTAATTGTTCCAGAACTACACTCGACCTGATTCTCGGGCAGCCCGAGATATGTAGGCAACTCATAGACCGGAGTTCGGTCATAATCCTCTCAAGTTTCCTTTAGCCGGGACAAAATAGGCTACTGAGTCAACGTCTTTGCCCGACAACTCTTTTCATCATTACCGGGCAAAGAGGGACAAGTTGTTGACACCCAATTTTGTCCCGCCTCTCCTCCGAAATACCTATTTACGCTTCTAATATTTTGGGAAAATTAAAAAATATATATTTATATTTTACTATAATTATTAGCCTCTTATTTATACTCACGTTTTATTATTCTATTACAGTTACTATTATTATTATTATTATTATTGTTATTATTATTATTATTTACTATTATTATTATTTTATCATTTTAGCACATTTTACCGGTTTACGCACTCACATCGCATTTATCTTTGCGTAATTAAATAATAGTATTTATTTTACTGTGGATTTTCGAAATATTATTGCACGGCTATTACAACGCCATTTGCTATCTGAGCACTAATAATTACATATTTTATATTGAGTAATATTTTAACACAAGTTATTTAAATGTAGTGACCCAATCAACCCATACTATTTTCGGACCAATTCATAAAATCAGCTCACATTTTAATTCACCCCAGCCCAAAAAAATAAATACCCAACCCAACATTTTTCATCCGCCCAGCCCACATTTTCAGCCAATTCAGCCCAAATAATTACCCGACCCGGTCGGCCCAATATCTTTTCCTAAACCTAAATCCCTTCCTCCCTTTTCTCTTTCTCTCATCCCCACCATCCGCCGCACGCTCCCTTCGCTCCCCTCTCTCTCTTCTCATTCATCATCTTCATCATCTTCATCATCTCCAACCCCACCATCGCCGTCTGCTCCCCCCGCTCCTCTTCCGTTTCCCCCCGCTCCTCTCTCTCTCCCTTTCCCGCTCCCTCTCTCTTTTTCTTCTACACATACAAAAAACCTATAAATAGTCGGGTGGAATCGTTTAGAAGGGGGAGGTTTTGGGAGAACCCCCAAAATTGCCTTGCAAAAACGAACTCTGGAACCTGAGGATCCCTGAAAAATCAGATCGAAAAAAAAAAACGAAATCTTTTCGAATGAGTTTTGAGAAAACCCCAAAAATCCATACAAAATAATTTTAGCAGTCGCAATATAGTTCAAATATCGATTTAGAAAATATTGCATGTTTTCATTCTTTTTTTTCGCTGCTTCGAATCCGAGTGGATATTAATTCGGAGAATTTGAAGTGTTCGAGGTAGATCGAAGGATCCGAAGCCTCACTTCGCTGCACCCGAAGAAGGTAATTTCTTTTTCCTTTTAATTTCTGTAGCCTCTGTATTAGCTGAGTGTTAATCATATGTTTAGTTTGAGTAATTAGTACGTTTTAAATTTTAGCTGAATATGTGGTTTAGTTGTATACTGGGTCGGGCATGATTGGTATATTGACCATAAAAAATGTATACGATTTATGGTTCATTCTACTCAAACTTCCCGAGTAAGCTATATGTTTGATTGATGCAGTTACATTCAATGTAAATGTTAGATGTGTAACCTGTTGGATCTCTACGTTTATAGGTTTAGAAGTGCATGGAGAGTATATTATCTCTACCTCTTTATGAGGTATTGTCAATATAAGATTTCTATCCAATGATCCTGCCTAAATCCCAGAGTTTAGGTAGCCGAGTTTGTCGTTAAAGTGCATGGTCAACTCTAGGACATTTACTTTGGCTTGTTAACTAAAGAGTATTTATACTAAGAGATTTTTTTTTAAAAGAAATTGCCATTGAGAATGTAGCTTGGTAGAATTAACTTAAGATTGCAAGAAATATTTTTATATATCTGATCACTCTTGAATATCTGTTGCCTGGACAATTTGTGCTCTGGAACATCATTAATTAGGTGTCAGTTTCATTGTTTGCTTTTTTTTTCCCTTTATCAGTGTGCTTCTTTTTGAATGGGCCTGAGAATGAGTGACAAAAATGCTTTAAACAGATGTGGTTCCCCAAAGTATTTTGCTATCATTTCTTTAAAGGTTTTAAAAAATGGTTTTGGAATTGAATGAAGAGTCTTAAAACAGCACTGTTCATAATGAGTTGGGATAGATGTTGAGACTCACTAAAATGATAGTAGCATGTTGAAAAGATCATTCTCTGTTATGTGTAAACCTATCTTCATTCACTAATATCACATAAGATTATTATATGGATCAGTTGAGCAGATATCCCTATGTACTATTTGTTTAAATCTGAAAAAATTGTGATATTGTCATATTCCATTGAATTACCTTTCGAGATTATTTGGGCTGTTTGTTTTTATAATTAGACAATGTTAAGTGGCCTATCTTGCATCCTAATGTGTCATCGGTTTGGACCAGTGCTCTCCTGGAATGTATATTTTCTAGAGTGTGTTTTCCCTTTTGTTGCTTTAGTCTTTTAAATCTGATGCTCTGTTCCATATGGTCAATCTTGGCAAGTTGATATTTTCTTTAAGAATTGTGTTGAGTTGATGCACTCCTTCCATGTGCTAGTTTGGTAGTTACTAAAGCTTGGTGCATCAATGTTGTTTTGAGTGTTGGCGGACCCTGTTCTTTGTCAAAACTGCCTTAAAACTAAGTAGCTTTCAAAGGAACCTCATTTCATTTGGCCACTGATTTTTGCTAGAAACTGTGTTGAGTGTGGGTTCTGTGTTGAATTAAAGAATTCCAATGTCATCTGTTAATCTAAACACGTCTAAAATAAAATCTCGCATGTCAAGAAATTGGTCTGATTCACCAGATGTTTTGATTTTGATTTTGTCCTAGTTAGTATTGCTTTCTCCACACAGTGTTAAGTTCGTGGCAGGTTTCAGTTACATGTTCATAGGATGGGTTGCGAATGTATTTGTTGTATGAATGACCTCTTTGCATAACTTGCCTAGCCCCCAAATCCGTAACACTCATATGGCCAAATTCGGATACCTCTATATTTGTACAACTCTTAGTTCAGTTGAAGTTTCTGGCCACTGTTGCTACTGTCTCTAAGACTGAGCCACTGCCATATTTCGAGTTGAACCATTGATGCCTACTGCCTCTGAGAATTCTATTCTATTGTTTGTGGGCTGCTACTTCACTGCAGTTTGAGAAGAATATTGAAATACTGTATCACTGAAGTTACTGTTGTCGTTTGCTATTGCTATGCTTGAGAAAAGGTTGTTTGTGTTGCAGCATCTTCTAAGGCAAAGAAAAATGTTATAATTGATGCAGCAGTTGCTGCATCTTAAGGCTGTTGGATTTTTTTTTTCCCTAAAGAAATTGATACTACACTTAAGTTGCTGGTTTAGAACGACTGCTACTTTTGCAAAAGAATAGAGGCTGGTACTTCATTTGAGATATCGCTGAATTTTTTTTATAAATAGATGATACATTAGGTAAGGCAAACATAGGGATGGGTTTAGCCTCCTCCGATAGTCAGCCATGCTTAAGGTTCTAGAAACCTTTGGAATTTGTGCGACATCGGGAAGATGAGGGCGAAAACTTTTCAATATTAGCCTTCTATACATCCCTATGAATATGTATACATGAGGTATGCTTAGCATATACGTAATCCGTTGAATTGTTTTGAGTTCATATCTCATTCGGTTAACATTATTCGTTGATCGCATACTAATCCTCATTTTTTTTTATGCATGACTATCGCATATGAGTCCGAAGACTCGTTTTCCTCCGCATTTGACGATGGGCTAAAAGTCCAACATGATCCATCCCTTGTCCAGCCTCTAGCCGCAGCAGTCCACAAAAAATGACTGGGCCAAAGCCCAACAACAGCCTGGTCACAGCAGTCCTAAAATGGGCTGAGCCCATTTAACTTATTTCCCCTTCTATTTTATTTTGAGCATTTAAGTTGTGTTGTATGACTAACACTTTTGTTTGTTAATTTAGATAAACTTTAGCAAATTAGTGGGTTTTAATTTAATAATGGGTAGTTAATTTAAGGAAAAACTAATTAATTCCATAAGGTTCATTGTTATTGATTTTCAAAAGCATGTCTTTATAACATAAAAAAATGTATATTCTATGTCCGTTCTTGCTCTATAATTCACCCTACAAACAACTTTCTAGAACTCACATTATAATGCGATATATTTTCAGATATATGTAAATATAAATTCAAGTATATTTTGTGAACACATTTTCAAGAATTATGCATAATTTAGTTAAATAAAGTTAATGAAAGAGAAAGAAAACTCACTTCCTTTTACATTCTATTTATAAAAATAAGTCTAGATTTCTCTATATTGCCATATTTATTTCATGCAAATTATCATATTTTCTATAAATCTTATTAAAATACTATCTTTCATTTAAGGCTTCATCAATATTTTTAAGTCTCATTTAATTTTTTTAGAATCTTCTTTTACGTACGTTATTATGTTTTCTACGAGTATTATTTTAAACAACACTATTATACTTTCGTCTAAAACCTTAACAACATTCATAAATCGTATTTTCAAAAAATGGCATTTAAAGTCTCTTTTATACAAATTATTATATTTTCTGTAAATCTTATTTTAACTAACATTATTTTCTTTTAAAACTTTAGCAATATTTTTAGTCATTTTCTAATATTTAAGCACTGCATTTCATCTTAATTAATTAACCTAAGTTTGGTCGGATAACCGTAGTTAACGGATTCTAAAGGATGCCTAACACCTTCCCTTTAGGATAATATAGAGCCCTTACCTAGAATCACACTGGTTAAGCAGACTATTAATTGAGGTTTAGTTTTAACTTTGCCTTAGTTAACCTCTAGGTGTCCTAATTCACCGTTAAATTAATTAGGTGGCGACTCCTTAAAACAAAACAAAATAGGAATCACCAATACGTCATACTCTTAATTTTGACTCCGGTTAAAATGGGGTGTGACACTAGGCTATTGGAAAGTTGAAGAAGGAAGGTAAGCATTCATTATGTTCTTGTGTTATGAAGGTTATATTCATGTTGTAGTATCTTATAGTGGTTGGAAATCATGAAATATAGTATGATTGGAAGTGGGTTGTGTGATGGGTGTGCTAGCCGTGTAAATGGGTATTGTGATTGGGTTGTTGAATAAATTCCTTGTAGCATGTTAAATTGTTGTAGTGTGTAGGATGGCTAAGAATCATCAATATATGTATATGTGTAGTGATAGATGAATATGGGTCATGCTATATGCCAAAGAACACACTAATGTCGCTTAGCGTTTTAATGGTTGTTGTGATGACTTCTAGTTTAGAATTGAAAGTTTAATGTCCCAAAGTGATATGGTGAATTGTTGCGGGCTGTTTTGAGGCTGGTCGTGCATTTGACATGAATTGTACATTTTATGAAAATGACATCGTTATATTGTGGATTGTGACGCAAAAAAAAATTGTGGGTTGTTGGAATTATTATGTGAATTGTTTAGAATGTTCTTGAATGTTGTTAGTATGGGTTTGGGTTAATAATCAAATGTACGAACGATATTGTGGCTTTAAAGTAAGCCATGGAATTGAATAATTGGGAAGTTGTCGAATGGCGTAAAAGAGAGCTACCATTATTATTTTGCTTTTCGGATTGGTTGTCAATGTTACTAGGTTGGTTATTGTGGTTGTTGTTGTTGATTTTGAGCGAGTTAAATTCTCGGGGTAGCCTATTTACAGGGGAAATGCTGCCCGAATTTCTGTAGTATTAAGGGCGAAATTAGAATTTAATGCCCAAAAAGTCTTTAGCTAATGTTTGGCATTTTATGGCTTGTTTATAGATCGTGGGCAGCCCGAATCATAGGTTGGATTTAGCTTGAGTTTGGATCGTATTGGAGAGCGTTTGAGGTATGTAAAGTAATCTTCCTTCTTCGGCATGCCTTAGTTAAAATAGGCTATGATATAAGCCTCGAGGAAACTCTATTCTCACAATCCGAGCATGTTTATGAATCGCATTTGTTCTTTGGCATCCTTGCCTTGTCATGGCAAAACATTGATCCTTATGTTCTTGGAATCCATAATTTGTAAAGATTACATGAAAGCTGATTTTTGTTTTAAAGTTCATTCTTTAGCGATTCCAAAACTTCAAACGCTCATAATTTCCTCAGAAAAGCTCGGATTGCTTTGAAATTTTCGTAGGAGTTTGCTTGATGTATAATGGGTATGTTTTTCATAGGCGGGCTCAGTTCGGGTCTATACTCGTCCGTGGGTCTTGCGACGCCCTTTATGTAAATTCGACAACTTTGAATCAAAAAGTGATAATTATCATTCCGATTTCGAATATGACTATTTTACTTATCCTTCGGATTTATAATAATGATTTTATGCATATGATTCCTCACTAGTCCGCTCGTGCCTACTATGATATCGTTCGCCGGTTCCCGGGCCGGTTCTGTTGTCGTGCGCTTTTTGATACATTCCGGTGTTATGCTGTGTTTATGGTTCAGCGTGCTCCTCGCTCGAGGGCCGGGTTCCACTTATGTTTGGCGTTATGCTGTGTTGTGATGTGTGACGGGGATTCGGAGATTTGAAACTTTCTGGTGTTATGCTGTGTTGTGGCGCCATCGACAGGCGGGCGACCACATTTTCCTGTGCCCTGTGCATAATTTATACTTTGGAAATAAACATTTTGATATTTTTTTTATATGTATTATTTTCTATATATCTGATTCGATTATTGTTCAGATTTATTTCTGTACCTTCTTCTTTGCATACTCAGTACATATTTCGTACTGACCCCCTTCTCCGGGGGCTGCGTTTCATGCCCGCAGGTACGGACGCACAGCCTGGTGATCCACCTGTTTAGGACACCCTTTCTGCTATTCGGAGTGCTCCTCTCTTTCCGGAGCTTATACTTTTGGTATATATATATTTTTTATTAGTGCATTTGTATATATTCGTTCATGGGTACGGCGGGGCCCTGTCCCGTCATATGATTCTGTCGGTCTGTTTAGAGGTCTGTGGACATGTTTGTGGGTTAGGGTCTTTCTGTATGGATGTATGTACATGTCGTTTGGGCGATCCCATACGCCGAGGCGGCCGGTCCGCATATGTTGTTTGGGCGATCCTATACGCCGAGGCGGCCGGTCCGCATATGTTTATATATTGCTTGGTTAGCCCTGTGTGGCTTTTGTTGGTATTTTCTGCGTGCAGGGTATATTGGATAGTCCGTAAAACAAAGGAAACTCTGCCGAAATTTTTCTGGAAATTACATAAATTTGAAATAAAGCCTTGTCGGCTTCCGCCATATACTAGAATGAGTTGATAGAATTTGAGATAATATTTGATAGATGGGTTCGGGTGCCCAGATCGGGCACTAGTCACGGCCTACAGGGTTGGGTCGTGACACATTATTTATATGTATTTTGATTATTAAGTTTAATATTTCTATGGATTATATTTTTTACTAGTTGTACCTTTTCCCCTATAATGTAATCCGCACCCTTTATGTACTAATTTATTTGTGTTTATTTGTGAAATTGTCAATTAATAATAGACTTTAACAATTAACATTGAAGAATTAAAAACATGCCAAACTAATTCAAATTTATGACTTCATCATAAAATAAAAGTACAAATTAACAGCCTTAATCTGAAACTTAAATGACCCATAATCTAAGACAGTGAGCCTAAATAGACCCTAATCGTCATCAGAATAGAAGTCCTCAATATCGTCCTCAGAACGATATTGGCGGTCTCTTAACACATATCTTTTTTCAGGAGATATTAGTTCTCTACCAGTTGATGATGCTTGTTCTTCAGCCAACTTTAGCATGTAAAATCTACAACGTCTTGCCACCATTCTGTTGTTTTCTTTTCTAATCCTTTGTACGGCCATCTCGCAAGTTGTTGGACCTACTCGAGGCATGGTTAGTGAGTACCTTGTTGGGATTGGAGCGTTGAGATTTTCCAAGTCACGAACAAGACGTTTTGATTCGGCAATCCGATGTGACCATTCTCGGCGTAAACCGCAATAATATTCTCGCGGATCTGAATATTTCACACTGCAGAAATCATCATTACGCTCTACAAGAAGGTGCGGATTTAGCTCGTCTAGTTTGAAATCACTAGTATCACTCGAAAAACTGCTATGATTTGAACTCTCATCATCACTGCTATTTGGTTCTTTTGGAAGGAGTAAAGACCAAGCTGAGTTTCTACTACTCGACATTGAATATGGTGTAGTCTAATAACAAAAGAAAGGGCTACTTATATAGTTGCAAACCCCCAAGTACCCTCGGGGGGGGGGGGGGGGGGGTTCTTTATGACCTTACCTACTTACCTTATTATAAGAAAAATATTAATCTTCATCGGACATTTCACAGTCCGAATCCCACTTGGATCTAAATCTTGTGCTACCATGTATACCATGTTCTACCCTATGGTAACGTATTTTCATCATATCCGATTGTTCTCTTCGCGAAAACGATTAATAGCAAAATTAAACTCTTGTGGAGTTCCGCGAGGCATTGACATATCACGTTTTTTTAGGCATTTAAGCCCTAGTAAAGCTAACTTTTGCTCCAGTGCTTCAACCTCCCTAACACGCTAATTCCACTCCTCTCTCATTCTTTTATTGTATTCTTAATTGAATCTTTTGTTAGGGTTATTTGAGTAATGAAAATCATCATCATCTAGTTCCCATGTCCTACCCATTGCTTCAAATATTTTTGCTGGGGTAAAACATGTAATAGAATCAAGATTTCCAAATTGGTTGTAGAATGTCATGATAACTCGTTTTAAAGTGAATACTAGTTGTTTGTCAATCATGTTATATATAGTACTGCATTTTTTGATCGTTTATTTGAATTAAATTCATATTACGCAATGTTCTTATGCGCAATAGGACATGATTTGACAACACATCATGCATGTCAATTTTAATTTTTTTATGACACCTAAAGGACCGATTTGACAACACAATGCTGCATTTTTGACCGTTTATTTGAATTAAATTCATATTACACAATGTTCTTGTGCGCAATAGGACATGATTTGACAACACATCATGCATGCCAATTTCAGCTTTTTTTATGATACCTAAAGGACCGGTTTGACAACACAATGCTGCATTTTTGACCGTTTATTTGAATTAAATTCATATTACGCAATGTTCTCGTGCGCAGTAGGATATGATTTGACAACACATGATGCATGCCAATTTCAGTTTTTTTATGACACCTAAAGGACCGATTTGACAATACAATGCTGCATTTTTGACCGTTTATTTGAATTAAATTCATATTACGCAATGTTCTTGTGCGCAATAGGACATGATTTGACAACACATCATGCATGCCAATTTCAGTTTTTTTATGACACCTAAAGGACCGATTTGACAATACAATGCTGCATTTTTGACCGTTTATTTGAATTAAATTCATATTACGCAATGTTCTTGTGCGCAATAGGACATGATTTGACAATACAATGCTGCATTTTTTACCGTTTATTTGAATTAAATTCATATTACGCAATGTTCTTGTGCGCAATAGGACATGATTTGACAATACAATGCTGCATTTTTTACCGTTTATTTGAATTAAATTCATATTACGCAATGTTCTTGTGCGCAATAGGACATGATTTGACAATACATCATGCATGTCAATTTCAGCTTTTTTTTTATGACATCTAAAGGACCGATTTGACAACACAATGTTGCATTTTTTACCGTTTATTTGAATTAAATTCATATTACGCAATGTTCTTGTGCGCAATAGGGGTGAATATGAATCTATTTAAGAAGAATGTTGGACGAGGTAAAAACTCATCCATTTCATAAGTTTAAGTCTCTTGAGTCATTCAAAAAAACCTATCTTAAGTCATACAAAAAATAGCTCAAGATATTCCACCAGTCAAGGTTTCAATACATTGGGATGGTATTATCCTTGATGACAATAGTACAGTTCGTTACAATAAAAGACCAAACGTTCATGTTAAATGTCCACTTGAAATGTCTTATGAATCACTAGTCACTTACATATATGAAAAAATGAAGGTTAGTACAGATGAGTATGAAATCTCTATAACAAGCAGATATCCACAATCAGTTTCCAATGGTATAGTGCTTTATGGTAGGCATTATATCAATGATGATGATTCTTTAAGAGATTATTTGAATGCGCCAGAAGAATTAAAACATTTAGTCGCCTTTAATGTTCTGGAGATGTATGTTGAAAAGATACCCAGAGAGGTCCTGCAAGAACAGCCCAGTCAAGCTAACACGTATGGAGATTTTAGTTCTTACGGGGGTATTTTGAGTGGTCAGGTGCCGCTGGAAAATCTTACCCAACAATTAAATCAAACTTGGTAAATATGCATTCTTATATTATTATTTTGTGCAGTAGCACGTGTTTATTGTATGTATTGGTAAATAACCATTTTTAAATCTTTGTAGGGGTTATAGACCTGATACGAGTAATATGGGGTAGTCATCTTAATTTAGTGGAGCAACTCATTATTATCAGAACTCTCAGTTCAGTGGAGCTGATTATTATAATAATTCTCAGTTCAGTGGAGCTGATTATTATAATAATTCTCAGTTCGGTGCAGCTGATTATTATCAAAACTCGCTAGTGGTACCAACTGTGGATGAAAGGCAGTCCTCTCAGTTTGGTGGAGTTGATCATTCTCCACACCATGCTCATAATTAACATGTGTAGGTTAATCACCTAGATGCTAAATAATTAATATATATATATATATATATATATATATATATATATTTGTGAATTTGGAATTTAACATATGCTTTTTATCGTGTAAGAGGAGGCCTTTCTTAGATGGCGCTGATTGTCCAAGTTATGTTGATACATCACAGAGTGATAGCGATGAACCAGCTAATAATGCAGAGGTAACCGATGATGAAGATAGTGAAGGGGGTGAAGAAGATACGCATTGTAGTCTCCAAAAGCAACCACAACCAACTCACCACCACGTACCACCTCCGATGGCCGAAAACCCAATTCCTGATAGCTCAATACAATGGCATGCTGACTATATTTCATATCTTGACAGTCTCCAAGGTCGTGAGGATGCATTTGTCTTCACAAGAGATGATTATCAAAGTCACCAAAAAACGTGGATTGAACCAAAAAATCTCATGACTGATGAATGCGTCATTGCAAAGGGAATGCAGTTCACATAAAAAAAGATGTTGCAACGGGCTGTCAGAATGTATTGTATAAAGGATATGAGGGAGTTTAAGGTTGATGACTCAAACAAATCGGTATGGTGGCTGATTTGTAAGCGACATACTCAAGACTGTCGGTGGTTGCTTCGGGGAATTGCTAAGCCGGATGGTCTGTGGGAAATCACAAATTCCACCCGAAGCACACTTGTAATATGGGACAAAGTCGAGCAGATCATTTTAATCTAGATATAAACATGATTGCTCATGTGTTACTTAAACACATTGAGGAAACTCCAAGGTAATTTATCTGACCGTTTACATTATAAATCTTATAGCACTTAAAATATCATTGTTAAATGTTGTTTGTTTAAACTTATGCAGGATGCCTATCAAAACTTGTATTAGCATGGTCGACTCAAAATATGGTAAAATCATAAGCAGGAGAAAGAGATTTCTTGGGCGTAGACGTGCTTTTGAAATGATCTTTGGAACTTGGGAATCCTCTTTTCAGGCGTTTCCGGGGTATATGGCGTCTCTACAACATGTTAATCCTGGCACTGTTGTACAGTGGCAGCTTTTAGAGGGCAGAATTTTCGACTTCGTCTTTTGGGCATTCAAACCAAGTATTGATGGTTTTGCTCACTGCCGGAATGTGATATCGATAGATGGAATCCATGTATATGGCCGATATGACATTAAGCTCCTAATTGCAGTAGGTATGGATGCCAATGAGTCAGTATTCCCTCTTGCTTTCATAATTGCCGCCAATGAGAGCAACAAGACATGGGGGATGTTCTTGACTCATCTACAAACTCATGTTATTAAGGGTCGTCAGGGCATATGTGTCCTATCGGATAGTCATAAAGGCATATTGCATAATATGCGTACTCTGGAAGAGTGGCAGCCTCCACATGCTTACCATCGATATTGCTTAAGGCATTTAAAGGCTAATTTGCAAACAAAGTTTGGAAATGGCACTGTAAACAAATTGATGTGGGGGGCTGCGATGTAGCATCAACAAAGAAAATGGGCTGCAAAAATGGAGCTGCTAAAGGAAGTGAGGGAAGAGGCTTATGTTTGGTTGATGAAATTAGAAGTTGAAAAATGGACGCTTGCTGATGGAGGAAGGAGATGGGGCATGCTCACAACGAACAGCTCAGAGTCTTTCAATGGACTCCTCAAATCTACTCGAGGACTACCTGTTACCACAATGGTAAGACTAACTTTCAGGCAGGTCGTGGAGCGATTTGCGGATAGGACAAGGCAGGCAAGAGCTATATTAGCCGACGAGAGAACATGAATGCCAAAGCCCTATAAAAAGATGGAGCACCATAGAAGAAAGGCAGAGGGTCACCAAATGACCGAGTATGACGTCGTTCAAAGAGTGTATGAAGTTAGAACGAGTTATTGCGACGGCAAAGGAGGAAACAAACATATCGTTACTGAGCGTACACAATCATTCACTTGTGGTAAGTGGCAAATGTACCACATGCCATGTTCTCATGCAGTCAAGTGCTTTGAGAGAATGGCCAGAAATGTAACTGATTATGTGGCGGAGGAATATAAGGTCATAAAATACCTTAAAGCATATTTTGGCCAATTCCGTCCCCTTGGTGATCAAGCTTATTGGCCAGCCGCACCGTTTTCTATGATTGCGAACAAGAACCATATCCGTAAATTGGGAAAAAACAAGCTAACCCGTTATCATAATCAAATGGATGTTAGCAAAAAAACTTACTCTCGCAAGTGCTTGACATGTAAGCAATTTGGGCATGATAAGCGTTCATGTGGACAAAACTCCCGTGGTGGCAGCACATCTGGAAGTAGAAGAGTGTCTAAAACTTGATTTTTTTTTTTCTAGTCTATTGTAATTTAATGTATTTCATTGCTAATGGAATGAAATATTTTTCAATTATTATGAACCTCTCGTCTTGAACCAAAAAAGTACTTTCATAACTTTGGGAGTAAAACAAAAGAGATTAATCAAAACCCTATAAAATATGACACTTAAACCTAAATATAACAAGTTTTCAAACGTACTTCGGAGCACTTTACAACCCCTAAAACGACGATCTAAATGTATATGTATACTTGATGTAATGAGCCGATATTATTGTACATTAAATAAAATAGTTCCATATAAAATATTTATATTCCGGTGTTTTGAAACGTGACTAATCTTCGGTCAAAGTACGCAAAACATTTTAATTTTGAGTTTGATTTCCAAAGAATAAAGGTTGGAGCGAGAGTTTAGGGACGGGTTTCACGCACAGAATCTGTGCGTAAAGCCTAGTTGGGTTCCTTTTTTTTTTTTTTTTTTTAATGGGTTAGTTTCCAATTTTTATTTTTTTTGGATTACAAAAGTGGCGGACCCTATATATGTGTACTGGGGCCTCCAACATAAATTCGCCTGTTAAATCTACTATCTTCTTCCACAAGTTTAAGCTTCAAATGCTTTTTTTTCAATTTCGAGTTAAATATTGTCCAAATGTCTACTACAGATCTCCTGTCTGGAGAAGAAAGGAAATAATAGTAGTTTTAGTCAAGCATAACAATCATAAAAGAACCGGTGATATCAAAGGTCTAAAGTTCCAGTTTGTGAATTTGAGGCCAATAAATATCAATTCTGTGACATTATCCGGGACAAAATTATCCTGTTCATCTCATCATCTCGTTTAAGCACATTTTCCCCTTCCTATCAGTGGAGGCTAAAGTTACAGATAAATTGCTCAGAGAAAAAAAGTCCATCATCTGTATGACTCTGGCAAGCGGTAACCAGTCATCACAAGTTTGTTTGCAGACATTTTCCCAGTCTTTGGCATGACGTGCCAGTGCAATGTTAGATTAAAACCTTTACCACGGAGGTTGCTTCCCTACAACAAGGAATAAGGTACTTGTGAAAACCATGAGAAGATCACGAAAACAGAATAACGGAAAATGCTTCAGAAACTAACCTGATCAACAAACCGATACTTGTTTGTGGTGTGAATCAAAAATTTTGCATGTTCCTTAGTGGGGATAATACCATCCCACAAAGATATCTGTTAGAAAAGCAAACAGCTCAGCAGAAGGAATCAAACCAAACTCTCATCTGGTAGAAAAACAAGATTTTTTTTTTTTTGACAATTCTGGTGGAAAAACAAGATACAAAACAAATACTAAAGCAGGTCCCTAAAGATTAACGGCTTGAAGTATCCTTGGGACATCTACCGCCTGCTCCTCGAAGTAAGAGGAGAAGACAGTGCCAAGAAGTATCACTAAGCATATACTCGTACTTAAAAAAAGGAAAATTCTATCACTGACCAAGTACAGGACGACATTTCTTTTTAGAAGGAGAAGCAAAGGACTGATATGTCGATACATACTGCTAAGACTTACTTTCAGTTGCAATACATTTATTGAACAATGACACAAACCTCATATAAGATCTAAATAATAAATACAAGACAAGGAATGTATTAATCATATATGCAATTCTAAACCAATGAAAGATAGACCTGATTTAGGGCATTCTTTGGAGTTTCATACTCAGCTGCCAAAAATACAAACACCTGCAAATTTTCAAATAATTAGAATTGCACGCTTGCTCAAAGTAACTGTGTAGAGGCAATCTGGCCGATCAATGCAAAAATATCTTTTACAGACTTTGAAGTTAAAACCACAAAATTTTTAATTCGAACATCTAGGAAACTTATTGCACATCATGAAAAATCACTTGTGACACCAGAAGCCCAGAACACGTAGTCTTGTTCTTTTTTAATATTCCCCCCTCTTGTTACACACTATGTTGCTCAGACCCTCCAAAAATGCACTACTTTTGGAAGATCTAATACACACCCGACAACATCTTTGAAGAGTCCGAGCAATATACTTACACATGCTAAGTTCATGGTTGATAAAATTTCAGTATATGGTATTGTGAAGCTGTAAGACACTCTAAATCGTGTCCTCCAAATGTAAATTTAGTTCCCAAAGAAAATAAAAGGAAGGAACTGAATAAACCAGTGTTCTCACAAGCAGTGCAACAGAAATCTTTGTAAGGTCATTCAGTTAATTTTCCCTGAAAATAAACAGCGAAAGAGGAATACAGCAAGAAGTCATTGGACTTCTAAGCCAAACTTCATCAAGTTGTGCAAGAAGGCATACATTTTACTATCTGACACTGCTGTATATAGGTCACCAATATCCTGGTAATTTCTATGTTACATTCTATTTTCCAATTTCCACAACATAAAATCCAGAGTGTTAGCTGTGGCATCAACATCTGATATGACCACCTCTCCTCTCCACCCTATCAAACACAGTGTTTTAGACCAGTTATGAAAAGTGCACATGTATTATGTCCTAGAGATTGGCTTAGTGGAACATAAGATGTATACACACTGATACATCCACACCTTCATATTTACTCTACATACGAGAAAATCAGACCCAAGTAATAGGGATTGAAAGAGAGAAATCTAAATTATGGTGCAAATAAAGTAGACAGTAAACCTGCTTAGTATTCCACGTGAACAATGACTGTAAATCTGCTGATATGTTCAAGGTCAAACTGACCTGCACAAAAGGAAAAGTATACATGATATAGTCAAACTTCTTTCAAAAATTAAGAAGTTCATAGAACCACTTAATCAACAATGTTAACTAGGAAGCTTAACACGAGACCAGCTACCAAGTTCATGTAGATCACAAGATAAAGAAAATAAACTGATATCTTAGGACACATACAATATCATATGCTAGCATGTTTTTTGATGATATATCAATGATTAACATTTAACACATCTAAACAAACATGAGATTGTCCAGGCAGCTCATACTTCACGTTCTTTTTCCAATAAGAATGGGTTTTCAGTTTAGTTTGGCAGGAACTAGTCGATACACTGACAATTCTCAGCAACATCGAGGGGACAACATTAGAACTAAATGCAAAGGATAATCAAAGTAACATCTGTGCTCTCTGCTAGAAATGGGTAAGGGTGGGGGTGCTGTCAGGGATTTATTGCTGAGACAAGATAAAGTCAAACAAGTATATGCTAAAGTAGAAGAAAGTCACATGGATCAATAAAGCTGAGCCACAAAGTATACATGTAATTTCTATGTGGTTTTCATAGGAATGTCAAACACTTAGAATATGGGAAATGAGGTTAGAATTAATTATGGACAGGAATGATCTTGGACAAACTATTAAAAGATTCTTTGAGTGGATGGTGTAAGAAGCAGTACATAGACAACAGTTGGGTGACAATTGGGCTTCAAATTCAAGACTACAGTAGGAGCCAGCAAGCATAGATTTAGATGCAACTTCGTCCTTTCAAACTATGATAATCCATTCAAATAAAAACGACGGCTCAGGAGAAAGCAAAACCTATCAATTTGAAGGCCTAATGAGTAATAGGATTTTGGACCAGGCTACAGATTCGAAGTATTGAGCCAGATCACAGAGGTGTCTCAACCTAAGGAAGAGGGTTATATCCCACTCTTTCAAACTATTGACTTGGTCCAAAGTCAGTTGGAAATATGGGAGTATTCCGGGATGCAAATGAAAAACCTGCACAAAGGACGATGATGGATTGCATAATTAATCAAGGTAATAAAAGATACAGAGAACACTTTGGAGAAAGAAGATAATCCCAACAAATTGCTACCCATACCAGGTATGGTCAGAAGAGCAAATGATAGAATTTTTTTTGGCCTTCAAGAGTTGTTGTAAGGAGAAGAAAGAACGAAAACCACACCTGAAAACAATGAAAGGAATTGGTGGCAGAAACAATCTGCAATGATGTAAGGAGTAACGCTCTACGAAGAAACTAATCCTGAAGGGGTGTGTTGAACTCAGTGATGAAAGGGGGAAGGTTTTTTTTTTTTTTTTTTTTGGGGGGGGGGGGGGGGGGGGGATAGAGAGAGAAAGGGTAAGAATCAGATTTTAGCACAGAATGCAACTAGTGGATGTAAACTTGCAAGCCATTACATTGAAGAAAGGCAGCCAGGATGCTCATAACATGCACAAGTTTAGGAATTTGATAAGATTTAAAGTACTTTATGGGGGTCTCACGAGAAGAAGATAAGGAACTGATGATACAAAGAAACAAGATGGGTAAAAGACAACAAACAAAACTGAAAAGGACAAACACAATGCATGTTAGAATGAAACTAGGGGGCACTATAGAAAAGCAAACGGAGATCTCCAACGCTTCTTCAAGCAGAGGAGGCAACAATCTTTAAACTACATTGAATAAGAAGTTCCCCGTCATCCCTTCTTTCAGGCTTCTAAAACTAGAGGGCTTCAAGAGATTCAAGAAAAGTAACCCAAATTCATAGTCCATCCCTACTCAGAATGAAAGGCTCACACCACTCTTGTCAGATGTTTGCTACAAACAGCTTTGGCTAGTCGACTGATGGTCAAACAAGGCTCAAGGGATCAGTAAGTAATTCAAGTTAGGAAAACTAAATGCAGTCTACACAATTTTACGTGTTATTTATTATTTATTTTTGAAATTGAACATTTTTATATGTTATATTACCTGAAAACAGAAAATCTCTAGAATTTTTTCATTGTCAAATGAGAAAGCACAGACTAATGTAACCGAGAATGCATATAGATTACACAGAATCACATCTGATTACTCCAAGAATCCAACAGTGCCCATATTCATGAAGCAAGGATACATTGATAGGAACAAGAAAAAGAAAAGTCAACCCCCCACAATTTTTGCCCCAATTCCCAATCTCAGATACCAAATTTAAAGTTAAAAGGCTTAAATCTTCGCCCAATTCAACCAGAAACTAAAAACCCACAAAAAAACCCTCACTCAAACTCTACAATTACATATAAATCAGCAAAGAAAATACCTCATCATCCCCATCAGGTTTCTTCTGGAACCAATTGATATTCAAAACCTATACAAAAAAAAAAAAAGTGATCAGACACATGGGTCATTTACAAAATCAACAGATCTAATCATAACTCACAAAGATACCAAAAGAAAATAAATAAAAAATTTAAGGTAGGGTGTTAGGGGTGTACTTGAACTTCAGCGGTAGGAGTGAGAGAATTGAAATTGTCAGATAAAGAAGCAAAAGCACACATAAAAGCCAGTATTGTGATTGCCAATGTTAACAAAGCATTCGCTCTGTACCCAAATGAATGCATTTTTGCTACCTTAATTGATTTTTTCTTCAATTTCGGGTCTTACGAGAAAGTGCAGTATGGGATAAAAGGGGGGCTTTTAAATGCGAAAGAGACTGAGTGAAGGCTTAAGACTTCGAGTCAAATCATATTTTTTACCTTCTTTTTTTGGTCTGAAAATTATGTATTTACCTACTTGTGCATTATTTTTATCCCTTCTTTTTTCTTCTGTTTATTATGGTACTACTACAAAATAATTGGCCTGTAAGGTATGGATAAACCATTTTTCAAAGTTCAGGGGTAATTTTAGCCCTATTCCCTTATTTTTAATCCTTTTTGGGACAATATTGGATCCCATTTAGGGAAAAGGATATTTAGTAATAACAATTATCACACTTCCATTCCAAGAAAACTTGTGATGGATTATGTGAATCCTCGCTCTCCAAATCACGTATTTCGAAGATATATTATAAATTAAATAGTGTATGTGGGATTAGCGTTGTGCAAAGTTAAACTTGATAATGTGTGAAAACTCACTCATGCGGAGTTAATAAGAGTATTCAACCCGATATAATTCGGGATTTACTAATACATCGTTTAATTTTTTATATAAATTCTATACTAATATAATTTCTGCATAGCTAATTCACCACTTTACCCTCCTCGTAACTTATAGAGTTTTATGGTGGAATTAAATTTCGTTAAAACTATTAATGGTACATATAACTTATGCGAGAATCCAAATATGTGCGGTAGAATAAAAAGGACAGTGGTGTACAAAACATCTGGTGTTAGCAGGGACGAAAAGAGTCACGCCCCAAGAGGTGTGACGTAGACAGCTTATATATTAAATTAAAATATAATATGTATTAGAAGAAGAATATCTAAAGTTAAAACATTGTTAAAGTAGGCAATTTTTTTATTTTATCGTATAACAATTTATTTATTACTATTATTTACCGTATAATATTTTTTATACTATCAGAAACTGTATAACAACTCTGATATTATCATTTCACCGAGTATAGTTTTTGCATAACCAAATAGTAGACTAAAGGACGCGTGGCGCTACATGGGACAACCGCTGGCTAAAAATTCCTTGGTTTCTTTATGGCTCTAACTCACTAACAGCACCTCAACTTTCACTCTGGAGAAGGAGAACTCATTGGTACACTTTCTACACTTCAACTTCTTGTTTCACAACTCATACAATCTTTTTCTCATTTTGACAGACCAAGAAAAAAACAGAGTTGTATTCTACATTTAGGACATGCAAAATTGCACATCAATGAAGTGTTTCTTGTCTAATAGTACCCCTAATTAAACAGTTGAATGGGTGTTTGTTTTGTCACTTTCTCTGATTATTTTTGAAGCTACTGACTTAGTTTCTTTTTTCCTTAGATGATGTCACTTTAATGATTATTTCATACTAAATGAGAATTTTTTTCTACTAAGCAAAGAGTTTCCAGCTTCCTTCACCGCTCAATTGAGAGGGGTCGAATCACCTTAAGATGCTTGTGAAGGTGAACAAGCCACTAATTCTATAGTTTATTTCCTATCCTAGAGTTGAATTATTGTCAATTGAAACTGACTAACTAGAGAAGGCAGCCTAAACTTCTTCGCTCATGAAATTCCTCTAAAGAGATCTATTTATTTAGAAAATACAAGATAGTTGACAAATTTTAATCTACATTTACGGAAAATGCAAGTATGCTCTGATGCACATTCTTAAAAGGCTCCCCTTTTTCTTACTTTTATGTTTTAAGAGAACTTCTCCTCGCATCCAGGGGCGGATCCACACCATTGGGTGTGGGTTCGCGGGAACCCACAACTTTTATACGAACCTTGTATTTATAATGTGAAACCCTTCAAATATATAAGAAATTTGAGCTAAGAATCCAGTAACACCAGACACTGCTAGCTGGGAACCCACAAGCTTCAAATCCTGGATCTGCCTCTGCTCGCATCCTGTTTCCATGCCTATAGTTGTGAGACATTCTTTATGACTGTGCCTGCTGAAATCCCATAATGCTATATAAACTTGGTTCTACTCTTCTCATTTAAGTATTCTATTTCATGAGCTGTCAACTATTGTCTTCATTTGTTATATGTTTCAATCATGCTTTGAACTAAAGGGTATGTTATCGCCTTATGATGCGCTATTTTCTCTGCTTCATTACATCTGAAACAGATCAGTGGCTGAGGGATAAATTCACAGTATTCTTACTCTTTCCATCAAACATGAAGAACAACTTCATTGGATTGGTGCCAACAGATGATCAGTTTTTCCTCCTCTACTTCATCATCGGAACCTACTTTGGACCAGATCTCCGGCGAGAATACCCCAAAAAATCTGTTTTGCAAAGAAAAGGTCTAGGGCTGCCTCCGTACACTTCCAATCAACTAGCTGGTTCATGCCTAAGAACCGTAGAAGTAGAAAGGGTTTACTATCGTGCATTGAGAAAGGCAGATCCCTCTGTCGTCCTGGCTCAACCATGGCTGCACCAGTTCTTTCATGGAAGGCTTCCAACTCTTTACCGCGGAGAAGCTGCAGCTTATCCTCGGTTTTGTGATCTATTTCCTCCCAACCTTCATCCTCATTTATGCTGTGATGTGTATAATGTTGTTGCAAACATTGTATTCATCAATGACCCTGATACTAGTTCTATTGAACCAGACAGCATTAAGAGGTTCAAGGAGCTCACTGGTCTAGAACATCTTATCATGGACAAAGATTGCACAAAGTCACAAACCGATGTTCATAATGAAGCTCTAAATAATGCTGGGAAAAAGGAGATGTCCGAGCCTGATGATGTCCTCCATTATGCATCATTAGCTGCTAGTACCCTACCATTTAATGATGTACCACTAGACACTGAACAATTTGACAATACATCGTTAACTAGTCTTTTGAAGGATGCTTGTGATGAACCATTTAATGGTATGCCACCTGATACCAACGGACAGTTTGACACTAGACCTTTTAGTAGTCTCTTGAAAGATGCTTGTGGAGGGTCATTTAGTAATATGCCATCTGATCGCAATGGACAATTTGACACTACACTTTTTAGTGGTCTCTTGAAGAATGATGGTGTCGGCCTGTTTACCAATGCATCACCAGATAGCTCTACAAAATTTGGTAGTACTCCTTTTGGTAGTCTATTTAAGGATGCCAATCCTCTGGCAGAAGGTTCTATTGGTCCATCATCAAAGCACACCAACTCTGAGGAATTAGAGCTTAATATTGTCTTCCTTCCTTCTTGCCCTTCTAAGGAGGAGATAAGTAAAATTGTTGCTGCTAGTAAAAGTGGATTTGCAGTGAGTGGGAGTGCAGCAAAGGGTAAGATAGGACCCGTTCTCGGGCTCTTGGATGTAGGAGAAAGCGAGGACTCTTACTTGTTCCGTGTATCACTTCCTGGAGTACAGAGAGATGAAAGTAAGCTATGATTAAGATATTAAACATTTCTAACTTCTGAATTTGCAATAGGTCCCATTTACGGTTTCTTCAATATGGTTGATTTGCAAAATCCTTTTACAATATGGCAGCACTTCATCTGATTCTCATCACTGTTCTGCTGATTGGTTCTTTCTTGATTGTACTGCACTCTTCTGATGCTTCTGATTTCTCTATCGTTGGTTACCTCATTTCTCATCACTAATTTGTTCAAAATTTATGGTTAATGCAGGAGAATTTACTTGTGAAGTGGAGAGTGATGGTAAAGTATTGATTAGGGGAATGACAACAACTGGTGACAGGACGGTCCGCAAATACTCTCAAGTATTCGAGATGCAAACTCAGAACCTATGTCCAACAGGACATTTCACCATCTCTTTCAAGTTGCCAGGACCAGTTGACCCTCAAGAATTTTCTGGTAATTTTGGCACTGATGGAATTCTTGAGGGAATTGTATTGAAAGCAGAAGGACAATCTAAATGGAATAGGGTACATTAATGTCTTGTTCATTAGATTAGACGGTTAGTACATGTACAAATTCTGACGCTTGTTTATGTCCATAGTTGTAACTACATGGTGTGAGTGTGACCACATGTACAAATTTTGATCTTTGCCCTCAGGCTACTCAACCCCTCCCCACAACATAGTTCTTTAAGGATTATTTTTTATTCAAACTCAGTCTCCAACAAACGAAAAAAGCTTTGAAGAATATGATATGATTGACATAGTTCTGCATGACTAAAGGGGTAAACATCCCGTGGATGAAGTACTTATTTATGAGAAGTGCAAGAGACTAAAAGTTCATTCTGTCCTCGCTAAACATTTTTCTCTAGAATTCTATTCAATTTCACAAGAAAAAACTGGCTTACATGAAACTTCACCAGAAATTTTCTATTGGATACACGAGTATGTATCCTAATGCGTTCCAACTTACTGTACTCGCTCAACAATGAACTGAAAAAAAATGAATTGCTATATTCTTGCATAGTTGCATGGGAATCAATAGCATCTCCAACTGGTTGGTTTTGTGAATGAATGTTCCATTTCCCAAATTTTGTCGTAGCACTGCTAATAACTGCCAGCTGCTTCATCTTCAAGAGTTTAGCTGCTTCCACAAGTTCCGGACAATCGACTGTTCTTGCTCAACGTGTTACATGTGGCGTCTCTTCAACACTTCTGTCTCTCCAAAACTCAGGCAGAGAACTTGGCAATGACCAGGCTTATTACCATAAAAACAACGTAAAGTGCTACTAGGCAGAATCCCCAGAATCTTGGGACCCGGAATCTATTCCAAGTCACTAACAGCAGAGATCCCATCAAGCTCAATAGCAAGAAAATAAAAGCAACCACGATACTGACGTGGAGATGAAGCTCATAAGCTTTCGGATATACATTTGCTGTCTGCATAACCAAAGCAGTTCCAAGCCCGAAAAGCATGTTGAACATCGGCCCAGCAAAACATCCAGCCATGGCCATGGCCGGCTGGCCAGCCCTTGCAACAGCCACGTCAGCAACAAGATCACCAACTGAGTTTCCCCATGCAAGCACCGTTAAACCAAGAAAGGCAGCAGGCAGCTTTAGGAGCACTCCTAGAACTGCAAGACAGTTGAGGAGTTCCCCAGCAACTGTGGAGATCCAAAATACACTCATCACAAATGCTATAACAACTGCAGGCATTTGCTCAGTTTTAGGGGCCTCCTTTTCAACAATGTAATGAAGAATAGCCAAAGTACAACTAGCACAAAGTACAATGAACCAAAGAGGAAAATGGGTGTCTGAGATTAGGAAAGAGATTGGATGATTTAGTGGCACGAAAGATTTGCAGGAAAACAGAAGTAGGAGGGGGCAAAGAGCAATGTTGGCAGATAGATAGAATCTACTCCATTCAGAAGGTGCAGTCTGTGGTATAGTGAGCCTAAGGACCATTGAAACAGGAGTTTCCCAGATTAGTGAGACCTGCCAATAAAGAAAAGTTAAAATGTCAAAATGAAGTTATTATAATATCTGCTTACTACAAAACTGAGATGCTATGAACACCATCAAAACTCATAAAATAGGAAAAAGAATTTCGTGTGTGTCCGGTGGATTCTTCATGAATGATCCAATCAAGAATCAACAACATGAATTGCAAGAAGAAGCAGAAGCAACTAGTTTCTCTAAAAACGTTTCTTTAAAAAGATTGTTGACATACAGAAGTTAACAGAGACAACCAAGCACTCTGCATGATACCTCCAAACCAATTGGGGAAAAAATCTCCTTGAATAGAACTGCCCATGAGAAACAACTAGTTAGAACCTAGATGCTCAAATATCTGCACCTAAAATAGGCATGCTTGCAGATAAATTAGCCAGTATGCACAGGGATCTCAAGAAGTTCCTAAAAGGCTTCAAATCACAGCAATACTAGAGTTCCATGGTGTAAGTAGAAAGCTGAGAATGTATTTTCACATTAAACTCATTCATTTTAGAAAAAGATCCTTGGTATGTAGAATATTACATTTATCACTTATGAGCCATGAGAAAAGTTATGGTCATCCTAATTCTTTTTTTTTTTTTTGATGACATGGGAACCCGCAGCCGCTACCCTTCAGCTTCAGGTGCGCACAGGGTAAACCCAGCTCTTGTGCAATAGCTCGCAAATCACACAGGAGAGGTAACCCGCACTAGACAAGCCCCGTGCGACGAGCTCGACCCAGAAGACCAATCCCCTGCTGTCGTAGGCAGGGGATTTCGAACCTGAGACCTCCATTATGAAAGCCCCATGCTCAATCAACTGAGCCACCCTTGCGGGTATGGTCATCCTAATTCTTATGGCTTAATATAAGAAAAACTTCCAGAGGAGTGCAATCCAACTTCTTAGGCACGCTCTTCTGTTTGTCAGTTGCTTGCCCGTTATTCAATTCCTTACTTGCACTCGAAAAGCATGATAGATCATTGCACATTTGACGTCCATCTCTCTATGTAGTGGCCAGTGTCACTTTGGGGACTTCACCCTTTATGTGACAAGGGGGTGAGTTTAGTAGCAGTATAAGAGTGGTTCCATCATTGATAAGCCTATAGGTGCTCATTTTATTGTTAAATATAACTAAGCTTATCTTACATCTTTTAAGCTTATTTTATGTATCTTTTTCATTAAGCAGTTCTGACTGAGGAAGTAAGTGCACTCCAAATAGATTGATGTCAAATACTAAATCCTTGATATAGACTTACTTGCTGTGATAAGTCAAAAGTCAAATATCATTTTGTTTGTCAGTTTAGAGAAGTTAATCACTAATGACTATTGATGCTAACCCTATAGATTGTCTTTCAGTCAAACTTGATTAAAGGAATTTATACCATAAAAGCAAGTAAAAGGGAAATGGTACAGTGAACATGTACTCATCATTATTCAAGTGATGCACATCAAACCAGGACCAAACTACATATCGGAAAGGTGAGAAGGAGAAAGGTGGGTCATTCTCTCAAGGACCAATAAAGAGGAATTGCTTGAACTACTAAAAGTAAAACCCCAAAATGAATTTTTGGTACTTTCTTCAACTTTCTCATAGTACTTAAACAGATCCACTCTACTATCAACTGAACAAAATAAAGCATGTCAAAGGAAATTTAAGCACCAGATGCCCAACTCTTCGAGGATATGTTGTATGCATCAGCAAGAAAAAAATCACGTTTCATACATTCTCAGCATGAGATTACTAATAAGGAAAAGCTTTACACCCCAAAAACCTCCAATCTACCATTCAAGTATCTAGGACTCCCCCCATTCCCTTTTACTTGTCCGGTATACTAAAGATAGATTTTCCTTTTCACTTGTCCACTTTAGCAAAACAAGAGAGAATTAATTAACTTTTACCATTTTTACCCTCATCATTAAGTAAACATTTCCTAAACTAATTGGAGTACTAATTTTCACTTATTATGAACCTGAAAATAAGTTGCCACTACCTTGGATACAGTTATTGATGAATTTACCCACTCAATTATTCTGAACCTGAAAATGCTACCGTTCCCAGATGGTTTACTTTTGAGGGTGCTAGAAGCGTGCCTAATAAATTAGCTTTGCACCATCGTTTTGTCAACACCATGACGGTAAGACAACCCACATTCAGCATTGACAGTTACCAAAGAGAATCCTTCAAGGAGCAAATCTAACTTTTGGCACCGAATGTGGGGCCAATTTTCAGCAATCATCCGCACTATGTATCAAATGTGCTTCAAAATTCTAGATGATAGCATATACCATAAGTCTGTAAAGTACTAACATAAATCAACATACAGTACCGATATTTTCTTATTGCTATATAACAGGATAGGTTGTTTATGTATAATAAAAGACTCTAACCCACGAAACATTTCCTCTGTCAAGGCTTTGGAGCTAGTTCAAGGTTGCAGTTTGATCTTGATAATTTAATTGGGTTACAAATTTTCACAGTAATGCACAACAGAACCAAATCGTTTCCTACACAAGAGGAATGACGACAAACCTTTTAGCCCTTTATCTCTTGCATCAGTTCCTCATTTTATTATTTTTGTCTTTTTGGTCCATCAAATGTTCAGTCTTGCCCTTCTTAAAGAAATGCATATGAATTGGTTTGTTGATAATTATAGACAAAGACACAGACCACAAAATTAAGAAATTTTAACCCCCTAACTTTGTTTCAAGATGCTGAATAAATCATCTATCAAATGTCAATACAATTACAAGCTAAGATGAATAATTCACTAAACTTGCATTACCATAACAAGCAAGAATTAGGACATACCTTTCCAAATACTTGCCAGGAACCTGTAGTTTGCTTCTTTCCATTTTCCACAGTACCCAAAACTTTGCCTTTTTCGGAATCCAACTCAACAATCCCTATATGAACTTCATCACTTCTAACCAAACTCACCTCACCTCCAAACTTACCACCCTTATCTTTCACACCACCCATCCCCAAGTCCATCCAAAACACAAATCCAACGAAAAAGAGATAAAACGCGACGAAACCAATAGCTTGCCAGAGGAAAATCTCAGCACTTAAGTAGACATAAAAAAGAAACAAGGCAGCAGTCAAATAAAACATCACATCCCTCACAAAAGGAGCAGGATCAACAGCAAAAGGCGCCGCGTAAATCGCCACAAATCCAACCACAAAAGCAGAAACAAATGTCCCTGCTGAAAGAATAGCACCAAAACCAGTCCTTGCTTGACCTCCCCTAACTGCAGCCACAGATGCAAAAACATCAGGTGCACCATTACCTAAAGCCAAAAGGGTCACTGCACCCATTGAAGGTGACAACCTAAGATGTGTAGAAAGCTTAGTAACCACAACAGAAAAGTAATCTTGGGCAGTCTTGATGAGGATATAGAATTGTAGAAACACACATAAGGCAAAAAAGGGGATGGAGAAAAATGGGTTTTCTTGGAAGAGACAATAGTGTATGGAAAAGTAGTTAAAGATTCCATTAGAGTCAGTGATATTGCTAGGCAAGCACACAAAAAGATTGGATTTTTCTTCAAGAATGGACCTGTGTGGAGATTTGAGAATTGGATTTGGGGAATATTGGGGAAGTGGGATGACTATGAAGAAAAAAAGGATAGTGATGATGAGAATCAGTGAAGTTACAATGGTGTTGAAACAGGAAAAATTGAAGGCCATGCCATTCCAGAATATTATTGGAGTTGAAGATCGCGCTTTTTCAACACTGGTTTTTTGTGTCACTTTGATGAGAGTATTAACGCGTTTTCGTGTTTATGGAATGGAGTATAGTTAACTGCACTGCCTGTGGGATCAGTTGGTCACTAGATCCGTTTAGGGATTGCATTAAAATACTTACATGAGTTTTCATTTAATTTTCTTGCTAATGTTATCTTTACCCAAAAGAAAAAGTGGTAACATCACCAAATACCCCTAAAATATAAAATATTTATCTATTCATGGCCCTTCTCAAACTATTTTCACTTCTATTCCCGCCAGCTAGAAATATTTATCCGACATATCTTTCCGCCAAATTCTTTCCACCGTGCTATCATCACAGTATCTTTATATATCACTATAGTATCATGGAGGATTAAGAGAATGATTGAAACAGTCTTTCATAATACCGTCTCAGTACATTTATATATATATAGGGTTTTTTCCTGAGAAAAGTGTTTCTTTTTTAATAAATAAACATGATCATCCATAATACCATCTCAGTATATTTATATATCATGATGATATCATGAAGGCAAAGAGAAGGACTGAAGCATCTTCCATGATATTATCTCAGTATATTTATATACCAAGATGGTATTATGGAGTACTAAGAAAAGGACTGAACTACTGAAGCATCTTCCATGATATTATCTCAGTATAATTTATATACCATGCTGGTATCATAACTGGGACATCTTGGGTAAATATTTTTAATTTTTTCTGGGGTACGAAAGTAATGGAGATATGAGCGGGTAAAAATTTTGATTTGAAGGGGGCATGCTTGATCTTTCCCCCGAAGAAAAATCCTATAAATAACTTCAGCCACTAAAATTTCAAAATAATAATATTTGTCAAGTTTATATTTACCTAGACTAATTCAATAAATGTCTATATTTTTCTCACCAAAAAAAAAATATTATGTAAATAATTTCATCCATTGAAAATTAAGCGGGTGAGATAATTTATTATTTCGAAACCTTGTAAACAACGTTTAAGCAAACATGAACTTTCCTCGTGAATGGTTGAAAAATATGAACAGGGGCGGCTCAAGCACATTAGGGGCCTAAAGCCATAATTTAATGAGGCCTTAAATTAAAAGAAAAGAAAAGCTTTAATATATTTTGATTTAAATTCTATTCTTCTAGTTTCTGGAGATGCAAATATATTAATATTCTTTTTATAATCAATTCATTCTAATAATTCTTTTTCAATTAGTAATATACTCAAACCAATTAATACTTATGAGACATTATTGAACTTAGGTAAGATTTTATCAATTCTAATTTTGAAAAACATGTTTCCGTTGAGGCAACTATTAGAGAATTATTAAAATTATTCTATAAGAAATATAAGCATTTGAAAAAAACAAGTCTTTTTATTTGATCTAGTATATCGAGTAGATTATTATCTACTTGTACGATTTCCATTGGCATTTCTAATTCAAAAATTAAATCTAGACCGTCAATATCGGGGTGAGTGAGTGATTACTGTGTTTTATAAAACATTCAAGGTTAAGGAAATATTTTAAAATTCTTGTCATCTAATGATCTCAATTTGTTACCACCATACAGAAAATAAAAAAGAAATCCATACGCTTCAATTTTTTTATGGTAAAGTTTTGCTAACTGAATTAACAAAAAAATAATATCTTGTACCAAATAGCCATACCTAATAAAAACTCAAAATTTTCAAGTTCATGTTGCTATACAATTGGCTTTACTTTTAGTTTTTGGTTCTTCACTAAGTTATACTAATTTCAATATAAGCATCTCTTATCGATGGAGTTTAAAATAATATTACGTTAATACTTTAATTATGACTTTTCCTGCATGTTTATGGCAATGATTTAAGAATTAGAATGAACACGCTATTCACAATCGAAAAAATCACAGTAAAAAAATTATCTTTTATTTAAAAAAAAAATTACTTTTCTATTAAAAGTACTTAATATTTTCTTAGAGAAAACTTTTCAAAAAATTGCGCAAACTGCCCTTCTTTTGGGGTGGTCTTTAAATGTTGCCCCTTATATTTGTGGTCTTTAAGTTTTGCCCTTCGCTTGAAAAATGACCTTATACCGGAGGTTCTGGGTTCGAACCCCGCTCAAGCATAAATTTTTAAAAAAAAATCGCAACGTAAGGCTTGAGTCGCGTGTATGCCAGACCCGGCGTACATTTGTTAAGGAATAACCAAAGTTATGCCGGACCAGGCATACTTATGCCTTATGGGTAGACTTTTCGTTAAGACATAGTTTAGTTATGCCTTATGGGGAAGACTTTTAGTTAAGGCATAACTAAATGTATGCCCCATATGGCATAACTTTGCCTTATAAGGTAAACTTTTAGTTATGCCTTAAGGAAAAGTTCCGTCTTATGGGGCATACTTTTAGTTATGCCTTATGGGGCAGACTTTTAGTTAAGGCATAACTAAAAGTATGCCCCTAAGGCGGAACTTCTCCTTAAGACATAAACTTTACCTTATAAGGCGGAACTTATAGTTATGTCGGGTCCAGCATAACTTTAGTTATTGCTTAAGAAGTGTAAGCCGGGTCCGGCATACACGCGACCCAAGCCTTGCTTTGCGAATTTTTTTAAATTTATGCCTGAGCGGGGGTTCGAACCCAGAACCTCATGATTTTTATGAGAAGCTCAGGATTACAACGCGAAGGGTAAAAATTAAAGACCAACATTTTGAGAGGCAAAAACTAAAGACTATCCCAGAGGGAGGGCAATCCTGCGAATTGCCCAAAACTTATAAACCTGCTATTACTAAAAATGGGGCCCCCAATTAGCACCTGTTTTGTTAACTTTACCTTAGAGCCGGCCATGAATAGGAATTACAGATCACAAATTTGAAAAATAAATAGTTTGAGAAATATCAAAGAGTTTTGCTTCAAGTAGTGTTGATTAATTGAGAAACTAATTAGAGATTCGTTTTTTATCACGAACAAATCAACCATTTATTTTTGAAAAATTTACCAATCATAACTAACTCTTAGAATTATTTATGGATAATAATTACCTTTTAATTTAGTTACTTTTAATAACTATAATGAATTTTCAACTTACGCATCATATCTATACCAAATACATAGAATTATTACACTGTATCAATCTTTTCCCTCAACCGTCTCTCTCTCATTTTCCCTCTTTCTTATCTCTCGGCTAGCCGCCATCAACCACTCCATTTCCCTCCTCCTTCTGGTTCTTCGCTGTCACAGAAGAGAGAGACGGACGGAGACAACAAAAACAGAAGAAGAAAAAGCGAGCAGTAGAGGCAGAGAAGTTGCCGCTGGTCATCTTCTCAGGCGAAGCTCTACCGGAGCCTGACCAAATAGCCACCTCTCTCTCTCTCTCTCTCTCTCTCTCTCTCTCTCTCTCTCTCTCTCTCTCTCTCTCTCTCTCTCTTCCCTTCTATCATCTCCACACATCACCGCCCTCCCCCGTCTTCGCAAATCACCACCGTCAAAGCAGTGCCATCACCACCTAGTATCAAACCACTACCCCCTTCACCGCGCCAGATCTGAAATCACGAAGTTTCAATCAATCCATTACGGGATTTAATACAAAGTATTCTTTATATACGAAATCACAAAATTTTCAGTGTATTTATATAAAACTTATTCTTTGAGTATATTCTTCATTTTCTTAATGTATACATTATTCAACAAGGTCGCATTTGTATGATCTCCGGTTAAGTTGTCACAGATCGGTATGAATACAATGTATCTTAATTTTTTTTTAGTAAATACAATGTATTTTTAAAAGCATTTGAATGTATTCTTCATTTATTTGAATGTAAGTACATTCAAATAAAAGAGTTTCTGAGTGTAAATACATTCAAATACAGTCGAATATATTCAACTTTGCGACGCCTGTGGCAACCTTGCTGATCGGAGCTCGAGTACATTCAAATTCAACCAAAACAAAAGGATATACCAATATATATTACACTAGAATACACAGCTCCGTCGTGTATTTACATGCAATGGAATACAATCATTTTGAATATACATATATTCAGAGAAATTAAGGTTGCATATATTTAAATACAGTCAAATACACGTGACATTAGATAAGATTAGATACAACTAAACAATGTATTCAAATACACGCGAATTGCCTAAATGTAGCTACGAAATGTAAATAAGTAAAAGTTAGCTACTATTTGTTAAGGACTCTTAAAATGTAGTTATTTGTATAAGTTGCCCTTTATTTTTAAGGCTTCTTTTTATTCTTGAGACATGAAAATAGTAGACGTAACCCAACTAGAATATCTATTATTCACCATGTTGACACCCAATTTTGTCCCGCCTCTCTGCCAAAATACCTATTTTAAGCTTCTAATATTTTTGGGAAAAATAAAAAATATACATTATGTTTACTATAATTATTAGCCTCTTATCAATACCGACACTTTATTATTCTATTATAATAATAATAATAATTATTATTATTATTATTATTTATTAATATTATTATAATTCACAATTCTTATCATTTCGGCATTTTACCAGCTTACGCATCTATCTTTGCATAATTAAATAATAGTATTTATTTAGTGCGGATTTTCAAAGAAAAATAACATATATTATTACACGGCTATTATAACACCATATGATTTTATTACCCGAGTCTAATAATCACACATTTTTTGGTATTAAGTAATATTTTATCACCCTCGGTATATTCATTATTAAAATAGGTCTCTTATTCAAATTTAGAAGTCAAACTATTTCTTGCACTCAGTCCGTATTTTGACTTACCGGACCCCAAATCAAAGTCCGATTAACTCCTAAATATTTTTGGACTAGTCCATATCTCTTATCTCAATTTTTAGAATAATTCGTGTTTTAATTTATTAGCCTATTCTCTTAATACCCGGTCTAAAAAATTGACACAGTCCACAAATGGACCGGGTCTGACTCGTTTTACTCAAAATAAGGGGAACCTTTTAGGGTTTCCCCTCATTTTTCTTCTTCCGCCTCATCACCTCCTCTCTCTCCCTTCCTCCACCGCCGCTTCCCCTCTCCACCGCTCTTCCATCACCGCCATCACACCCCACTACACCCATACCGCTATTTCTTTCTCCAACTCCACCACATCTGTCACCCCACTTCACTGTTCGCACCCATACCTCTCCACCTCCCCATCGCCACCCCATCACTCTCTCTCCCACGCCTCCACTACACCCCTGACACCCCACTTCCCTCTGCTCCCTTCGTCTCCCATCTCCCCCACGTTACCTTCTGTCACTCCACTTCACCACGTTACTCCCACGCCTTCCTGTTCCCCACGCCACTGTTGCCCCCACTTCGACGCTGTCCCCGTTTCCTCTTTCTTTCTTCAATACAAAGGTCAAAAGACCTATAAATGGTGGTAGGGTTGAATCGAAAAGGGGGGATTTTTTTTGGATCGGGAAGAACCTCCCAGGAACGAGATCTTTGATTTATAAAATTCCCCAAGAACAATTTTGTTTAGCGGCAGAAATCCCCTAAAGTTTTGAGTTTCTTTTAATCGCTTCAAATTCCCGTCTAAAAATTACTAAGTCTTCATAAGTTTTAATCTTGTTTTGATATGGATTCGAAATAGAGGAATATTCTGGTCCTCTTTCATTTCCAGCAACCGTTTTCGAGCCCGAATAAATTCGAGATCGGAGTTTGTAGTGTTCGAGTGATATCGAAACCCCACACCCACTTCGTTGCACCCGAAGAAGGTCAGCAATTTCCCCTCTTCTTTGAAGTTCATTTTTTTTATGTGATATTTGTAGGAGTTAGTTTCCCATGTCGTCATGTATTTGTTCAGTTTCAGTATTAGTTAAGGAGTAAGAATCGTCAGGTGTTTGATTTGGGCATGTCGAAGTTTGTTAGTATAATTATGTTGTTCGGTAGTTTAAATTAGGATTGCATATGTGAAAGTTGGTTGTGTTCTTCTTATTGGCCGAATTTAATCATGCCTGAGGGTATTTAATTCCTGCTTATTTGGTAGCCTAGGCCTTGTTTAGTAGAGATTCGGTATGTTGAATAATCATGTTTGATCGATGTTGTGCTTATATCAGCCTCTGTTTGGTATCATCTGCTTTCATGTGCTTACATTTTCATGGGTTGAGGCAATGTGATAATACTGATAGATGTCATTCTAGTTCTGCTTAGATTAGTTTGGTTCAGTTTTTATTTTGTTTAGTTTGAGTTTGGTACATTTCACTCTCCGATGGGTAATTTGATCCTCAGTATATCGTTTGAATATTATTAGCAATCTTAAGGCTGTGTGTGGCCATTGCCTTATGTGTTTCAAGCTGGTTTATATTCTTTATGTGTTTGTAGGTCGTTCACATATGTGTAAGGTACTCTGTTAAATTGTGTAAAGCATGTTTTAGTAAGATCAAATGTCAGCTTTTTTTTGGACAAAGGCAGATGTTAATATGCATTTGGATTGAACATCAAATATTAGGATTAGACGAATGTACGTTTCTTTGTCTTGTATTTGCCTGTTGATTAAGAAATGAAGCTGCCCATGTGTGTGTTTACCCGAGATAGTTGATAAGAAATGTGGCCGTGAGGTTGAATATTTATTTGGAAGAGCCCAAAGTAGCTCAGTGTATTCAAAGTACTACGCTGCCTGAATTCGTATATTGGATTGAAAATAGGTAGTGATGAAAACAGGCCTTTTTGCCTTCTAAAACTGCTTTAGGAAGACGACAACTACGTATTTGGTTTATTCTCTTTTGGGTATAGAATCAATTTTATATCTTTTTGAATCAAAGATAGATTCTGTGTTTCCTTTTCTTTCTTCTTTTCCTTCGAAATAAGTTGAATTTGCACTCAGGCCTATAGTCTGTTTTCTTTAAAGGGAAAGATTAGTTTCCAGTTAATTCCTTACTATAGTTGTAGTTTTAAAACTTACTTCTTAATTTGCGGAGGCTTTTAATGGTCTGTAGAATGGTAAAATGTGAAAGGGTATTTTGAGTTCAGTTTGGCTTCTGCTTGTTTTGTCTGCAGCTTTCAACTCCCTTATCTGAAAAATTGGTTTGAAATCTCATATGCATTCCTGATAAATGGCTACTCATTTAGTTATCAGAAATTAATCTTTGATGCCCGCTGTCTGATTGGTTATACTGATGCTCCAAACACTCACGTTGACTTATCTTCGTATACTCTCTAATCTGATTTTCTGTTTGTGGTATAATATATCTCGAGGTATACATAATATATGAACCTTGGTGTACACCAAGTGTATACAAGGGTCGCATATCAGCGTATACTCTTGCAGATATACCAAGTATACTCTGAACACTCTACATATATCAGTTGTCGCACGTATCCGAACTCTCATACATGTGGTGCACAATAGGTGCCATATAGTTTGATTCAGTTTGTTTGTTGCCCTGTTTATATATCGTAAATATGTAGCGGCTGAATTGCGTATACATGAAATATGCCTATTATATATCACCTAACCGACTTATTTTTGGTGTATATTTTTTACATGTTTCACCATTTCGTTGGTTGCATACTAATTCTTTTCCTTTCGTCTTATGCATGATCATCACATACGAGTTCGAGGGACTCACTTTTCCTCCACATTTGGTTGGGCTAAAAGCCCAACACGACTGTCTCTTGTGTCCAGCCAACCCGCAACAAAATAGAAGACTTTTTGGGCCAAGGCCCAATAGCGAACGAAAAACGAAAAACAGCCGCCGCAGTCCCTAAAACGGGCTGATCCATTTAATTTCCATCCTTTTTATCTTATTTTACTTTATGTATTTAGTTTGTATTATTCGACTAACCCCTTTTACTTTGTTTTGCTTTCTTAACTTAGATGAACTCTAATAACTTAACGGGTTAGTTTTAGTAAAGGGTAATTAGTTCAAGAAAGACAAACAAACAATTCTATAAATTTTACTCTTTCTTTTTCTTTTCATGTTAAAACCATTTATAGTGTTTAATATTTATTTATTTAAAGATCTATTTGCAAAAAAATAAAAAATGATTATATATATATATATATATATATATTTAAATGAAAGAAATTATGTTCTTCTTATCTAAACCTTCAAAATGTCATTAGTATGTAAAAATATAAAATCAAGTATTACGTTTATAAATAACTCTTCAAAATTTGGAATCAATCGCACATCATTTTAGCTAAACAGAATTAATAAAAAATTAATAAAAAGGAGGGAAATTTATGTTCTTTTTTTTTATCATAATTTTCTTCTAAAGAAAAAATAAGTCCAAGCATTTCTATAACACCGTATTGATATAATATAAGTGTATTGATATAATATGAGTTTACTTAAGATTCACATTAGTTATTTTATATTTGTTCATGCTCTTAAAATCACAGAAAAGAATTATTAATATCTCTCCGTTTGGTTTGTTTCAAATATTTATTAAAATACTGTACAAACCTACGTCTTCTTCTATTTGTATATTCTATGCAAATCTTATTTTAAGAAGCATTATTATTTAAATCTTTTTAGCAATTTTATAAGTTTTATTCAAAATGACGTTTGAAATCTTCCTTTATATAAATTATTATATTTTCTCTAAATCTTATATCAAGCAATAGTTTATATTTTTTTAAAATTTCAGTAGTATTTATAAGCTATTTTCTTTAACTTTAAATATTATATTTGCATCCCTAGCCTTAATTAATCAACCTAAGTTGGTCGGATAACCGTAAGTTAACGGATTCTAAAGGATGCCTAACCCCTTCCCTTTAGGATAATATTGAGCCCTTACCTAGAATCACACTGGTTAAGCAGACTATTAACGGAGGTTTAGTTTTAACTTTACCTTAGTTAATCTCTAGGTGTCCTAATTCACCATTAAATTAATTAGGTGGCGACTCCCTTAAAACAAACAAATAGGAATCACCAATACGTCATACTCCCGCTTCAACCCGGTTAAAATGGGGTGTGACACACCATAAATATGAAATTGTTAATATTACCTTTTAAGAGAGGAATATTTACTTTTTGTAATAGAGACTTTTCTTTAGCCTAACTAGTTCATATCAATCATGAATTGGCAATATAGATCGGAAAAAAGGGGCAAAATTGAGACTAGACCATAATAAGAACACTATTTTTTTTCAAGCAGAAACCTTCATCTATTAATTCATTAAGGGCATGGTATGTCCAAAGAAGCGTACAACCAATGGCAGAGCCACAACCCGGCAAGGGTGTTCAATCGAGCATCCTTCGCCGAAAAATTATACCGAATAGACATGTCAATTATTACGTATTACAGACATGTATTATATATTGAACACCCTTAATATATAGATTATATGAATTCGAATACTCTTGACAAAAATTCCTAGCTCCGCCACTGCGTACAACATCATTCACAATCCAACTAGAGAATATTTTTTTCCAAGAAATTCCATGCAACAAAGAAATTGAAAACTTGGCTAAGTTATGAGCAATAACATTAAACCGTCTAGGAATATGAACAAGCACAATATGATGTAGATATTGACATGTTCCAAATATCTTCAAAAGCTACACTCACTTCTCAAGTAGCCTTCATATTTTTCTTCAATATATCCACTACACCTTTCGCATCAGAGAGGATATAATGTTTTCTCCATCTATTTTTATATCGCTTTTTCTACAACTTTTTTAATTACAAATGCTTCAGCAGTTATAGACTTCCCAACGAATTGAATCAGGGATCCATGGGCATGAAGTAAAACTCTTGCTATCCATAGCAATCAAACCGATGCTTGCCCTCTTCGATTCAACTTGTAACCATGTATCAACAAATAAACAAGCCTCATCTTTGGCCACTATTACTTAATATTCACAATTCTCTCGTAAACTATCATTTGAGGACTCAACAAGCATTATTTCAAGAAATTCATTATACTGAAATAATGCTTTTATCACTATATTTGGAGAATCAGTTAATTCATTATTAAAACACCAAACATTACTAGACTTCCACATATGCCACATTATCATTACTGTCAGAATCAGAACACCAGTAAAATTAGAATATTTTTTGCCATATTAATCTTGACATTCCATCATAAAGAGTCATTCCACCATAAAAGAGAAGTCAATAAATATTGTAAAGAACGTTTCAATTAATAAGACTTATTTTCCAAATCATTTGAGAGTCATGACACTTAAAAGCATGTGTTTCACAGTCTCATTTTCTAAACCATGTCTCCAACAAACACTACTCACATGATACATTCTTTTTCTAATATATTGTTTACCGATAAGGTATTAAGCACACACTTACATAAAAATGTGTATTTTCATTTTTCTTCATTGACTAAAGAAAATCCCGAAAGGCTTTAGAAAAACATGACGACCAGGTTGAACAATATTACCACTAGTATCCCCTTGCTTGCTTAATTTTTTACACCTCATAAGTCAAAGTACCTGATTTCGTAAAGTGTCAAATTAGTTTATCCCTAAAGCCCGTAATAGATAAAGGAATAATCAAAATAGCATTAACAACATTCAAACAAAAAAGGCTATTCAATTCGTTCACCTCCCAAGTTTGAAATTCTACATTTATTAGATCAAGCACTTTTAAATTTAAAATTTCAGGAGCAATAGTTCTATGAGATTTAAACCCAGTGGAATTAGGGATCCAAGGGTCTTTCCAAATATGAACTTCCTCACCATTAGTAACTCTCCATCATTATTCTACCAATTTCCGACCCCCAACTATACTTTTTCAAATCCAAATTGGCGATGAAGCTGTTGCCGCATGTAAAAAGAAACGTTTGAAAATACTTACTTTTCAGGATTCTTGACAGAGATAAATCTGGATTAAGCAATATTCTAAAATAACAAGAACTTAGTATATTTGCTTATTGTTTAGTTTTTTTTTTTCTTTTGTTGTTTGTTAAAAGTTTGAATTGACAGAATGAATCGAGGAACTAAGGACGTTTCCAATACCGATAACAGTTCCCCTGAAGCAATTGTAGCAGCTCCTATGCCCATTGATTTTGCACCATCTAACATCTCGAGTTTCGAATTCTCCTCACACTTTTTTCATCATCATCACGATTTTCTTTTCGAGAACACTCGCCTCGTTGATTCTTCCCCTCGTTCTTTTTATCTTCCCCTCGTTCTTTTCATCTTGGACATTGAGATGTTCATGCAAAGCATAGGCTAGGCAATCGGTACACTGAACACCAACCCAATCGTTCAAAATTCTTGCAACTACGAAAATTACAACAACCTCCGTGAACAGACGCTTAAGACTACTATGAATGAAAAGTAAGGAAATCCTTTTCATAACTTAGCCCGAGTGCATTATACCTTTCCCTTTGTAAAGCAATCGAAAAAAGATCAGAACCACGTGAAAAAAGATTTTATAAGCAAAACATTATTTAGTTTTATCCTTGGAACACAGTGAAAGATCACTAGTTCAATGATTAAAAAAAAAAAAGTTTTAAATGTTGAAATATATAAAAAGAAATTCAAAACATCCTAAATAATAGAGACGTTTCTAGGCAACTTTTAAGAACTAACGCCTGAAGAAATAACCAGGTCAGCAAGGGGTCTTCAACACACTTAAAAACCCCTAAAACACACAAAGCACACTCAACACTTTCAAGAAAGCAAATTCAAATAAATTTCCATCTTTGGGGTTTTGCCGCTCCCTCATTGTTACCTGATATCCCAAAGATTTTCAGAGTTCTACAGTTGAATTTTCCATCTTTTTTCTGGCAGCTCTATGATGGATCCTCATTGGAGGTACTTTTAACGATCACATCTACATTTTTTCATTCATATATAGCAAAACTGTTGAGTTTAGCTTTTATTTTACATAAGATGGTGAAAAAAGAAACCCCAAATTAGTTGCTTTGTGAATAGACCAAACTCAGGTGTTGATGTTCATATTTTTGAGGTTTCTGGGCACTTTCCTAGTGCAGAAAGTAACCAACTTTTTTTCTTAAAATCTTGTAAATACAGTTGGAAAGATGAAATCTTTTTTGATCTTTGTAAGCTCATTAAAGGGTACGCTGGAAATATGAAATCTTTTTTGATAACCTTTTTTTTTTATAACAAAAGAAATGCTGGAAAGATGAAATCTTGTCAATAGTTGCGTGCTATGGGTGGAATATTTGTGCTGTTAAGATGTATAGAAGAGTTTTCTTGAGATGACATTTTATTAGTGAAAACTATTGAAGCATGTATGGCTGATTCAGTGTTTGTTGGTCCTTTCTGGGGTTTGTTCTGTGTATTTTACTGCATTGGGAAAGAGTACCAAAATGAATTGTCTGCTTGCCTAGAATCAGTTGTTCATAGTGAAATTTCCTAGGACGAAAGGTACATTTTCTAAATAAATTTCTTAACCCTAGATGACACTGGCGCGAAAACAGACGTTTTATTAAATAGAACATGATTTGACGTTGGATAGTGCCTTTGTGTATATAGAAAACTATTGTTGGAGATAATTGAAGTTTGTCTCTTTTTTATTTTCATTCACCTCCAAGCTAAGTTGCTCGGACTCTTCAAAATTCCTGCCGTACCCGTGTCGACACGACATGGGTCTGGGATCCACACCGGATTTGGTCAACTTACCTTGGGCGTTTTGACTACATCTATGACCGAGAAGTATAGGTTATCTGGGAAGTGTGTGTCTCTGTGTGTGTGTGTGTGTGTGTGTATATAAAGTATGAGAATGCTTTGCTATAACGCGAGATATCTTATGAATAAAATATTAGAGTTTTACAAATAATTAAATTTTATTAGTTTTAGTTAAATAACTTTAATTAATCGAAATATTTACTTTATATGTCGTAATATACATTTATTGGCCGTATTCCAGCACCCATATCCACATCGGATCCACAACCCTGAATCCTAAAATTTATGTCATGAAGAATCCGACCTCTAGATCTACATTCGTATTGGGTACCCGCACCCAAGTCCGAGCAACATAGCCTCCATGCAATTTCAGTTATGGTGAGGAGTCATCCCTAATTGTCACGCTACTTCTCATTTGCAAATATGCACAATTCGATATCTGTTTTTAATGCCCATCCGTGTCTTGACTTCTCTTTAAAGGAGAAAACAGGGAGTGTCCTAGCTGGCTGGTGCCACCCTTTCGAGGAAAAGCAAAGTTATTAGAATTTCATGTGAAGTAAATCTCTGATAAACTGTTGGGCACCTTTTTCCATCCAGATTAAAATAACTTCTTACTCTATGGATGATGAAGCTTTTCTTATGCAAAATATGTATGAATGATTTGGTGACCATTTAATGCGTGGTTATGATTTCTTGTGAAGTGATGTTTTTCTTAATATTTAAAGAAATCATTTCCTACTTGTGCATATGTGAACTGTACTTGCTTACTCCAGTGAAGCTCTTATATTACATTGGTTTTAGGTCCTATGGAGAAAGAAATCTTCATATGGAAAGTTGGGTATTTCTGGAGAAAGAAATCTTTATATGGAAAGTTGGGTATTTCTTTATTACTAGTAATTATCGTAACTGAAACTAATGTTGCATTTTACTCGTGCATTCCAGAGCATCTCACACCCCCTTGCCGAATTATGGCGAAAATAATGGTTCGATTCCGCTGCATCCTGAACCGCTTTTGGCGACCCCCATTAGTTGTGTTCCATACACTGGCCCTCCTCTACCGGACAATTATCCTGCTTCAGCATCACCAGATATTAATGCTGGTTCAGTTCCCGTTGAAGTCGATACAGCTTCATCGTCCACGCATATCATCACTCATCAGCCTGCGATGGTTTTTTTCACTGCTTGTCCAGCCAAAGAGGAGTGGGATAATCTCATAAATCGTGCTAAGGGTGGGGTTGCTCTTACTGGATCGGCTTTGTTGGGAAAGTTTGGACAACTTATTGGATCAGTTGATATTCATGAATCTGAGGATGACTATGTATTTCGTGTTTCACTCCCTGGTGTCGCAAGGGACGAAAGTAAGTGCTGTGCATGAGTAAGATTTTCTTAAGTAGCAAATTACCAAATCTTTTTATAACTCTTATCAGATCATCTTTTTTATTTTAATGCATCAAGTGTCCCTATTATCTGTGGCCATATGTTCTGTATATGAATATAACTGGTTGATACATTGCATAAATACCGTGCTGACAAATATGCTGTCATTTTCCACCTTACTTGGATAAAAAGTGTAGTTTACTTTTTTGCGAAATGCATAAATATCTCCCTGAATTATAGTCGAATTTCCAGTTAGACGCTTTAGCTTTGAGGGGGTCCTATTACCCCCCTCAACAATTTTGCAATGGAATTAATACCACCCATTTAGTGATTTGTTGCACACACGCTCGATGACCTGGAAAAATAAATACAGGTCCTTCGTCTCTTTCCCCTCTTCGAAAATTTTCCAGCATTTCTCATTAAGTCTCTTTCTGCTTTTAAAATTTTCACCATTTTTGGTGATACAGGTCCCTGCATCAATATTTTTCATCGCTGGAATATCTTATTGATATTTCTTCATCTGACACTATTGAATTTCAAACCCAAAGAAAAACACAAGCTCTTCTATTAATAAGAGCAATGAACTGGGCAAGAGCTAGCGACGATTATCTGAAAATGCCTCCAATGATGCTCTCTTCCTTTTCTGTCTCTTAAGTCACTAGTTGGTCTTCCAGAAATCTTTTCTGAAAAATTGCTTAAACCAGCAAGACCCGTCGAACAACCTGAGCTTCTAACCACTCATCGAGAAACCTTCAGACCACCGGAAAATTCCTCGGGTGAAACCCTTCCCATTTTCACGTTTTACCCTACACAGATTTGGGAAAGAAATTAAATTAGAAGCCTAGCTTTAAAATGTAAAACCCATATAATGAAGAATACAATTTACAACAACAGCAACGTACCTAGTATAATCCCACAAGTGGGGTCTGGGGAGGGTAGAGTATACGAAAGACTACAATTTACACTAAAGTGATATTACCTCTTCAAACAAAGTTCAGTTTCAGAACCACTTTTATGAAGTTACAGCTTCAAAGTATTGAAAATGGCTGCTAAACAGTTGGAGAAGATGAAGTTTATGCAAGGAGGGTCAAACATAAGCTCATTTTGACTCCACATGGCCAACAAAAAGCAGTTTTGGGGATCTAAATTCACTTCTCACATGCCTTAAGGATGTGCAGTTAACTTCGTTGACAACTCAGTTAGTGAGGTGGAATTAATTCCATTCAAAAATTGTTCAAGGGGGGTAACAGGACCTATTCAAAGATAAAGTGCATAACTGAAAATCCAACTATAGTTCAAGGGGGCATTTATGCCTTTTCCCTACTTTTTCTCAAAATGCCAACCTTTATTTCATACTGAAACTTGAATATAAAATCTATATATGAAGTAATGAGTGGTATCCAAAAAACACATATAGATCTCAGCATCAAGAGTTTCGTTTCTTCTTCTTCCACGAAGGTTTTTACAAAACCGAATTTGAGCGGAACTGAACAATATTTGGCAAATGAATACAAAGGTCAAAGGCTTAGCTGTGCAATGAGCTATAGAACCGTATAGCTGTGCAATGAGCTATAGAACCGTATTTTTTGTCATTCTGCTGCTTCAAGAAATGATTCAGTTTGCCTACCTTGATAAACTGGCTCTCTCCTTGAAATGCTTCCCTACTGGAGTGTTTGTCAGTACCATAGGACTGACAGGGTCTGCTAATGAGATTAGTTTGGGGATTTATTTTCTCTCCAGCTTGTCATATCTTTGATCTCTATACGCTTGTGATACATCAGTATTTTTAGCTTAATGTGGATGTGTTATATTCCATGTATGAAACTTTTATTATCTCACATCAATACTTGCTCAAAAAAAATATTTTCTTTTTATCTCACATCAATATTATGTTTGCTTCTTTTGATGCATGCATGTTTTTGTTTATAACATTGAGATGCTCTTGTTTTGGCTCCACAGAAGAGTTTTCTATGTTTCCTCTAACTGATTTTAGACCATCATTGAATCTGTTCTTTTTATGTGGTCAATGAATGTCGAACTGCATTCATATGAATGCAATTGATGATTAAGAGATCTTCCTATTTGTGTGGTTACAGAGGTCTTTCGCTGTGATGTTGGACCTAATGGTAGAATTGTCATAAAAGGAGTGATCGTGACCGGAGAGAACATGGTTTGCAGGGACAATATGGTTTTTAAGATGCAAACTCACAACCTATGCCCACCAGGAGAATTTTCTGTTTCATTCCAGCTACCAGGTCCAATTGATCATCAACACTTAAAATGTGTTTTTGGATCTGACGGGATTTTTGAAGGAGTTGTTAAGAAAAAAAGACAACAGTGACATATCTAGATCAAAATCTTTCAGCTTGGTAAGTTCCTCTTCAGTCCAGTAGTCTGTTTGGAGTTGCATGTGAAAGTTGTGTCTATGAGATCACTATATATATGTCAAATGCTAATCATATTGACCATTATATCAGAATTGATTATGTAATTTGCCATTAGCTACCTGATCTACAAACAATCATTCTGCATAATTTTTGGTCTTTGAAAATATTGTTTCATGTTGTGCTTCATATTGCTTTGTAATTGAAATAATTATTCCACATTATTAATCACTAATTCACTATCTATAAATGTCTCTTTTCTTGAATCTAATTCTCTGTTTCACTTGTAGATGGTAGAAGAGAAGCCAAATTTAGAAGACTAGGAGCAATGCTGCAGCTGTTTTCAGGACCTCTGGGTAGCTTTAAGCCTTATTTTGCATCATGCTTTAGTTCTTTTGTGTGTATGTCTCTTGTTGTTTCCATTGTAAGACTTACTTGGGGCATGACTAACTGAACTGGGCCACCTTCACAGAACGGAAAGATTGGGTTCCAACTCCCCAAAATCTGGCTATTTATGCGTTTTCACCTTTGTCTCAGCACTCTAGCCCATATGCCTGTTTAAACGAAAGGATTTCGTCTTTGTATTTTAAGACAAGTATTTAGTATTTTGTGCTGTTGTTTAATTAGCTTGCTATGGTACTCTTATATCCCGCAGCTTGCACCAAATCGGAATGCTCACCAGGAGCAACCTATTAGAAAAAAATGTCATGAAAAATTATCAAATAGTGGTTTTTGCTACGGAGGAAAATGGTTTCCGAAAGAAAATATTTTTTGAAAAATGCGTTGTTTTATGAGATCAATATTTAATTAGTTATAAAAGTAGTGATTTAGCGTAATTGTGCGAAGTGCTGAATAGCTTGTTGCATTTTTTTGTGTGGATTGCCCTTCAAAGGCACTGGTCTTTAATTTTTGCCTTTCAGATTGCTGGTCTTTAATTTTTGTCTTTCGCCTAATATCATGAGATTTGAGGTTTGAATCTTGGCTCAATCAAAAAAGAAAAAAAAAAAAAGAATTTTTTAAGGCAGAGTTTCGTAGCAAAATTAGGTTTATTCGAACAAAAGTTAGGCTTTGAAGTAGGGTTTTGTAAAATTTCAATTGAGTAGATCTTTTTTTTTTTTTGGTCTCTACCTTAAGGTAGAGTTTTGCAAGCCTGGAAGTAAAACTCTATCTTAAGGTAAAACTTGTCTTACGCCTGAAGGCGAAGTAGAGTTTGCAGTTAAATTCTGCTTGATCAGGTAGAGTTTGAGGCAAACTCTATCTTGCGAATTCAAATTATATCTTGTGATTTTATTTTTTATTTTTGACCGAGCAGAGGTTTTAATTTGAAACAAGAGGTTTTTAGTAAAAGATAAAAATTAAAGACGAATAAGGACAATCGTGCAAATTGCCCGGCTCGTTGGTGATGTCTCTAATATATTTGGCACTATAGGTTGATAACAAAGTGAAAAGTTGATTATCTAGTGAGCTTGAATGAGTTTAGGATATTTGTAAAGATAAAATGACTTGCGCTCACACGTAATCCTACTTTTTCCATTTTGATAGAAATGCTTTTTTAACATACCAACTTATAAATTTTAATAAAATCAGAAACTTCGAGAATACTTCTTCTGAAAAGACATTTGTCGCAGTACTAAACACTAATCTAATGTGTCACGTAAAGAATGGCTCCACATTCCATATTGATATTTGACATTCCAACAAAGAAGAAAGTGTTACTACCTTTGAACATGGATGACTCATAATGCTCATCAACATAAATATCAAACCTCATCAATGAAGGAGAACAAAGAACTTGACTGACCACGTGGAATAGTCTGATTCATTCGTTGTCCGAATTGAAGAAATAAAAAAATCAAGGCCTTTGAATGTGATAATTCGATTCTTTATTGGAGTAGTATTCTTCTTCTTATTCATATATACAATTAGTATAAATTCAACATCTAGATTCCAGTAAACAGAATTAATGCTATATCATAAACCAACCGATATATAGTACTAACGCTTTCAGCAAAATGCCACATTGCAGTTTCTGTCCTACTGTGTGAGATATGTAGTCATAACTGCTGTGTCCTGCACTTTTTTTTTTTTGTGGTTGGTTAGTATTTTGGGGACTAGTAGTAGTTGGACCATTAAAAAGGGTAGTTGTACTTTGCTATCTTTAGTCACTTTAAGGCACATGAAAGATTCAATTCAGGCTCATCCACTTGCATGTGGACACTTCACCACCTTTCTACATCATCGCCACTCATTTTTTTATAACCATAGTGTCCGAGCCAACCTGTCGCGCCTGGACTAACTTCACCGGTACGTGCTACGTCCCACTAGCATAGATGCCGGGTAACTTTATTTACGAACGCTTGAAGCTATCTCTCACTAGCATAGATACCGGCTAACTTTATTTTCGAAAGCTTGAATAGATGGGAAGAAATCATCAAATGTTTTGTCTCAGCTAGAATTTGAGCCTTCCATGGTTCTCGTCTGATTGACCACTGGTTCACGCCCTTGCTGAGTTACATCACTGCCACTCTTGAGTGTTGGGACAAAGTGTTGTGGAATATAATACTCTTGGACCTTTAAACCTAACAATTGAACTTTATATCTTCTATCCTTCCAGGTAGATGTAACAACGAAATCTATTAGATGGAAGTTAAGTTTAGGTGGAAAAAGGTCATTAGAGAAGTAGAAAACGACATTGATAGTTACTGTTCATCTCATGTTAGTGCAGACACTATGTTTATTGTGCAGAATTGTGTTTGGACTCAAGTTGTGTCACATTCTTTTGGGAAGAAAATGATTGTTTTCTAACGGACTAAAAATAAGAGTGGTTCCTAGCTACTTCGTAAAGTAATTAGCACTCTTTTAAATTCAATGCATGAAAGGGACATTATGGTGATGGAACTATATAATACTGCACAGAAGAATAAAATGCATAGTTCAGAATACATGAAATTATTAGAGGGCTAGTGTAGGTGCTGAAGATATGGTGAAAGAAAGTAACCCACTAAACGGTGGATCAATATTTGTGGAGAAGAGAAATCACTGTGTGATTTATCCAGCCAGTGGCAGTATGGTAGCAGAGTCTGTGGAAAGAAGAAACAAGCACTGGTGGAGTTAAATCCCTCTTTTTGTTTGTGTTTAAGTGATACTGATTTAAATTTTAATCCTCTGCAGTGGCTAATGAATGTAACAACACGGGTGCAGGTTTGTCCAAACAAAAATACCAAGTGATTTGATAGTAGAAATTAGAGACAAAAGCTTCCACTTGCATAAGGTACAGCTACACTGTCCATTTCTCTAATTGAGAGGAAAATCTGAAATACATAAAGTTCAAAATCACTCCATGTTTTAACTTTCTGCTCTTTATGTAATTGATATTTCCCATTTTTTGACTAATTTTGTGGTATGAAATTCAAGTATGCTCTCTGTGGAACTTTTTTAAGTTATTCTTTTCATCTTTCAGCTCTCCATGGTTTCAAGAAGTGGATATCTTAACAGATTGGTAGTTGAAAGGAACGGGAGCAACTATACTAGAGTTCAGATTGATACAGTTCCCGGTGGGCCTAAAATCTTCGAATTAGTAGTGAGATTTTGTTATGGACTGAAGATCAAAGCTACAGCTTCAAATATTGCCCCACTGTATTGTGCTGCTCATTTTTTGGAAATGAATGATGATCTTCACCAAGGAAATCTTATTTCTAAAGCAGAGGCATTCCTAAGCTGTGTAATCCTTTCTTCATGGAAAGACACATTTAGGATCTTGAAAAGCTGTGAATCAGTTTCATCTTGGTCTAAAGATTTGCACATTGTCAAACGTTGCACGGAAGCCATTTCTTGGAAAGCTTGTTCAGAGACTGGAGTGAGTAGTATAGAAGACAATGAAGTGTTGGTGAATGTCATGGCAGATGATACAACCAAGTTGGTGAAGTTGTGTGGCAATTGGTTTTTCAAGGATTTTTCATCCCTCCGGATAGATCATTTTATCGAAGTAATTTCAATGATCAAAAAGAGAAAGATTAAGCCAGAGCTTGTGGGGTCATGTATAGCTCACTGGACAAAGAAGTGGATTTCTCAAATCACAGTTCCACAAGAGAAATCGAAAGATCAAGAATTGGCCATCCAACTACACAGAGTGACAACTGAATGTCTGATAAGGGTGCTTCCTGCTGAGGAAGACTCAGTTTCCAGCAATTTTCTGCTTCATCTTTTCAAGATTGGGCTAATTATGAACATTGATCCCAAATTAAAAGACCAGCTCAAGACAAGAATAGCTCTCATGCTGGAAAAATGTAGTGCTAAAGACCTTCTAGTCAGGAACAGTACAACTCTTTTCGACTTGGACATTGTTGTTCAAGTGGTAGAAGCTTATGTCTCTCTTGCACCAAATAATCCCGAGTCAAGAATGTGTGTTGTCGGGAGGCTAGTGGATGACTACCTCTCCCTCATAGCGAGGGACGAGAACCTTGTAGCAAGAAGCTTTTCCTCTCTTGTAAATGCATTGCCAAAAGAAGCAAGATTTTGTGATGACAACCTATATAGGTCGATAGACATGTACCTCAAGGTATGCGTAATGCATTTGCTCTTCTCCTTCAATCTCAAAAAAAATGATTCAGCATTTTATTCAAGTATTTGGAAATTGAAATGAAATTGCTTATTGCAGGAACATCCTGACCTAATAGAAGAAGAAAGAAGCAGCATATGCAGAAAAATGGAGTACCATAAGCTATCACACGAAGCGCGAACACATGCCTTGAAGAATGATAGGCTGCCAGATAACATCAGGACACAATTTTTACTTCTTGAACAAGTCAATATGACAAGGTTACTAACTTCAGATGGTTCAAGTTACCAGAGAACTATGTCAGAAACCATAATGAAAATCAGCAACGGTCTGGACAAGAGTTGGATGAATTCCTCCCAGAATGAAATGAAAGCGATGAAACAAGAGGTTGATATGTTAAAGGCTCAAGTTGGTGAATTGCAGCAACTTAGGATGAAGCTTCAAAGGCAAACGAAGAAATCTGTCTTTTGTTAGTTCGTTATGTTTCATGTTTGCTAGGGATCGGGTTCCTTGGTTCTAATTGTTGTGATCTTCACTGATAATGAAGCCTACAATATTTCGAAGTGTTTTTGGTTAATCCCCCCGTATAACCTGTATATTAATAACCAAAAATGAAGACAAAGAAAAGGGGACAATAGTAGCTTTACCTCCTCAAATCCTACATGAGGGTTAAACAGCCTCAACCCTTTACAAAATGAACAATGAACCTGCTTAGTATAATTAGTGTGTTATGCAATGACTTTTAATCAATGATTGGGAAGACCTCTCCCCTTTTTATTAAGAAGCTTGGATAAACATTAGTTAAGCTTACAAAAAGTTTATAGTTAAGATTAGAGATATATATCAACATCGTTCAATAAAAGATTTTTTAACATGTCCATCCTGATGTGTTCCATTACTGCTTGGTAACTACATCATCCACCAATAAAATGATAATTGGCCTAAATGTAAACTCAAGGCCACTGCATTTGTTGCTTTATTGGAGACCCTATAGCAGTCACTAACTTCAACTTAATCCATAAGTTTCAGTAAATTCCTGATTCTTCCAATGAGCGCGATAAGTTTCAGTGTATTTGATGGAAATGGAATCCCAAACTTCATGATATTCTCATTAGTGAGAAACTTATTTTTCAGTATTTTCTTGAGAGAGAATTTAAATGGAATGAGATTTATCTCACAACAGTCTATTCACGAACGTCGACTTTGACTCTGTCTCACAAGGTTCCAAGCAAAAGAGCAAGAAATTTTAATTTGTTGTCACTGTCAAAATGACAACAACAACAATAACAACATACCTAGTTTAGTCCCACGAGTAAGGTCTGGGGAGACTGGTAGGATGTTTGCAGACCTTACCCCTACCTTTGTGGGATAGAGAGGCGGTTTTCGATAGACCCTCGACTCAAAAGAAAAGAAAAAGAATTTGAAGCATGATATCAAGATAAATACGACAACAAAATATCAAGATTAAAAGCAAATGGTGCAACAAATAGTAATACACATCGAAGACATTAAACTACGTGATTACTACTAACACTACTAATAAGGAGAACACACAACTATCTACTAACCTTTTACCCTTAATCCTCGATCTCCACACATTCTATCTACTAACCTTTTACCGTTAATCCTCGATCTCCACACATTCCTATTTAGGATCATGTCCTCAGTAAGCTGACCAGGATCATTTATCTTCACCCCATAGAGTGTGATACAATGTGCTTGGAACGTAAAGAGACAATCTTCGTGTTTAAATATAATGCAGACACATTTGCTGAAGTATCCTCTATTACTGTTAATTAGCTAGTTCAGAAAGAGATTAACAAATTAGAGAGATGAGACCCCCCCCCCCCCCCCCCCTTTTTTTTTTTTTGGAAAAAATGGGTATATATTGCAGGAATATTTGACACTTAGCCAAGGTATATGATATTACTCTTGGTCTCAATAACTAAAAGAAGAGACTGATTTTAATGATTTTTTCCTTGTATTCATTAATCTGTTCATTCCTATATATACATGTTATTGTAAATAAAATAGGCTCAGAAAAAAATACTAAAAATTAAAATCCTATACACTTGTCTACTTATGATTTGTACATTGGTATAATAGAAAATATTCCTTCACATGACTAGCACGTGAAGGAAGGCATGCTGTGGTTGCTTCATGTGGCATCCAATGCTTTAGTCAACATAAAATACATTGAAGTGGGAGATATGTTACTTTTGTCTAAAGTTGTAGAACACGTTGAAGTGGAAGCCAAGGCATGCTACTTTTGTCTGGGCATCTTTTTCTTTTCCTTTCTCAAGTGGAAGACATGTAGTCATTGTCTGAAATTCTTTTTCTTTCCTTTTCTCTTTCTTTTCCATTCTTCTTCTTCTTCTTTGTTTGATTATTTCCATTTGTAACCATGGACGCATCATTCAAACTCGATATGGTTGGATCTTCATTATCCCCCCTCAAATTGGAGGGTAGTGAAACAACCCCCAATTTGTCTAGCAAAAATCGGTGAGATGCTCCAGATAGGGGTTTTGTGAATAGATCCGCAATCTGCTGCTTTGAAGGGACGAAGGACAAAGTAATGAGACCGGAGACGAACTGTTGTCTTACAAAATGACAATCCAGTTCAACATGTTTCGTCCTTTCGTGGAAGACCGGGTTTTTCGCAATATGGATAGTCGCTTGGCTATCGGATTGAACAGTGACCGGCAAGCTAAGAGGAGCGGCAAGATCTGATAGAAGCCTCACTAACCAGGTAATTTCTGCTGTCACTCTACGCATTGAACGGTATTCAGCCTCCGCAGATGATAATGATACTGAAATTTGTTTCTTTGATTTCCAGGAAATGGGTGCTCCACCAAGGGTGATGAAAAAACCACTGACTGGCCGTCGAGAGTCAGTACAAGATGCCCAATCGGCATCGCAGAAAGCAAGTAATTCGAAAGATGAATCGGAGGAGAGGAGGATCCCTTGACCTGGATCATTTTTCAAGTACTTCAAAACTCTAGTAGCAGCTAATAAATGTGATTCTCGTGGTTGTTGCATGTATTGACTAAGACTCAGAACTGCAAAACTAAGGTCAGGTCTAGTATGGGTCAAATAGTTGAGTTTTCCCACTAGGTGCCTGTATAAAGTGGGATTGGATATCAAAGGACCATCGTGTGCATTTAGTTTGGAATAGGGGTCAAGAGGAGAGGAAACTGTAGCACCTGAACAATCAAATTCTTGTAAAAGGTCCAGAGTGAACTTTCTCTGATTTATGATGAACCCCTGTTTTTCTCTTAAGATTTCCATACCCAGGAAATAATGAATATCACCTAAATGTTTGACCTTGAAAGATGTGTGTAAAAAATTAGTGATGTGTCGTATTTCAACAAGATCATTACCTGTAATCAAGATGTCATCCACATAGACTGCTATGATGAAGATAAGATTGGCATTTTTCTTGAAAAATAGTGAGTAATCATTAAGAGAACTAGAATACCCTTTAAAAGCTAAAGCACCAGCCAACTTAGCATACCATTGTCTGGATGCTTGTTTTAAACCATACAATGACTTCTTCAATAAACAAACCAATTTAGGATTAGGACAGTCCATACCTGCAGGAAACTTCATGTAAACCTCTTCCTGCAGGTCCCCATGTAGAAAGGCATTGCTTACATCAAGTTGGTGTACTTGCCATCCCTTTTTCACAACAACAGTTAAGAGACATCTGATTGTGGTCATTTTTACCACTGGGGAAAATGTCTCTGTATAATCCACACCTTCCTGCTGGATATCCCCCCTCACTACTAACCTTGCCTTTAACCTTTCTATTGTTCCATCTGATCTGTGTTTAACCTTGTAAACCCATTTACAAGGTAGTGGTTTCTTGCCTGGGGGCAATTCAACAATATCCCATGTATGATTGACCTTGAGAGCATCTAGCTCTTCTTGCATAGCTTTGCTCCATCCTGGATGTTGAGAAGCTTGTGCAAAAGAGTTTGGTTCAGTAATAGTGGATAGAGAAAGGAAAACTTATTGGTTATGTAGTGATAGAGATCCAAAGGAAAAAACAGTAGGAGGATTGGGGTGAATGAAACAGGCAGTAGTTAGATCAGTCAAAATGACATGATTGCAAACATAGTCATCTAGATATGCTGGTCTTTGACTAACTCTCCCTGATGTTCTAGTGATGACTTCATTTTGTGGGTTGTTAGACACAATGAGAGTAGGAATAGAAGTTGGAGTGTTGGAAATTGGAGTGGAATTGGTAGCTGTGTCATCAGTGGAATTGGAGGGCTGATCAATAGAACATGATGGTGGGGTGTGTTGTATAGTAGTGGAATGATGACTAGTAGGTAAAGTAGGAGAAGGGAATAAACTAGGTTGAGGTGAGTCTGAATTTGATGGAGTAGGTTGTGGCATAGAAAAAATGGTAGATGGAGAATTCAAATTAGATGCAAAAGGGAATTGTTGCTCAAACAAATTAACATCTCTGGAGACAAAAACCCTTTTGGTGGATAAATCCATTACTTTGTACCCCTTTTGTCCTTGTGGATACCCCAAGAAAACACAAGCTACTGCCCTAGGATCAAACTTTGTTCTGTGTTGTGCTAAGGTTGAGGCATAGCACAAACAACCAAAACACCTCAAGCTATCATACTGTGGTCTAATTCCAAATAAAACCTCATATGGTGTCTTTCCTCTCAACACCCTGGAAGGAAACCTATTGATAAGATGTGTTGCAGTCAATATACACTCTCCCCAAAAGGAACTAGGTAAGTGAGACTGAAACATCAGACCCCTGGCAATTTCCAGGAGGTGTCTATGTTTTCTTTCAACTACTCCATTCTGCTGTGGAGTCCCTACACATGATGTTTGGTGTATTATCCCTTGACATTTGAGAAAAAAGGCTTCCTGTGTTCCTTTACCCAATTCTAGGGCATTATCAGATCTTATAAATTTTACCTTAGCATTGAATTGCCTTTCAACCATGATCAGAAAATCCTTTAAAATAGGAAAAGCATTACACTTAGAACTCAATAAGAAAGTCCAAGTTCCCCTACTGAAATCATCTACTATAGTGAGAAAGTATTTGTATCCATTGTGAGTACATGTCTTATATGGTCCCCATGTGTCAATATGAATCAGATCAAAGTGTCTTTTAGACTGGATTTGACCTAGGGGAAAGGGTAGCCTAGTCTGCCTGGCTTTAGGACACACATCACAAATATGTTGGAAATTTGAAGGAAAATTGATAAAAGGAAACTTTCTCATTACTGAATAAGGGACATGTCCCAATCTTACATGCCATAGATTTATGCTAGGAACTATATTTGCTGAAACTGGAAGAGAAAATGACTTAGACTGAGGAATGAAATTGCTTACTTCTTGATATGAAACTACACTGTCATATGAAATAGACTTAGACTTAGGAATAGGCTGCAACAAGTAGAGTCCTTCTTTTGCCTCACAAAAAGCTTGAGTGTTCCTCATTAAAGGGTCCTGTAATATGCAGCCACTAAGAGTAAACAACATATCACATCTAAACTGATTGCATAACTTATGAACTGATATTAAGTTATATTTGAAGTCTGGGACATGGAGGACATTTTTTAAGGTAATTTTAGGAAGAATAGAGACATTTCCTGCATGAGTAACAATGATCCTAAAAGAATTAGGTAATGTGATACTAATAGGAACATGAAGGATAGACAAAGAAATAAAGGATTTAGAATCAAAACACATGTGTTCTGATGCTCCCGAATCAATAATCCAGGTGGAAGTGTTAAAAACAGATAAGCAAGTGCCTGAATACTTTAGAATTGTACCAGCAATTGCTCCTGCATTGAACCCACCATTTGAACTGTTTGAACTTCGTGTTTGTCCCATCTTTACTTCTTTAATCACTTGCTGAACCAGATCTGCATATTGATCCTTGCTCATGTGTGGAATAGGATTATTGTGATGGTTGTTGGATGCCTCCCCTTTAGCAAATATCGTGTCCTCCTCAGTAACTATTCCATTAGCCTTTGCTTGATAGGGTTTAGCCTTTGTGAATTCAAAATCCTCAGGAAAACCATGAAGCATGTGACAATCATCCTCTGTATGACCTGTCCCCCCACAGTATGTGCAACTCACATTTGGGTTGTATTTGTTTTTCCTAGGTTTATACTTTGAAATTTTTTTGTTGTTCCTTGGTATGTAGTTGCCAAACCTTTGTTGTGGTTGATTTGATGCTTTAAAGTTTTGATTCCCATTTCTCTGATAATTTCTGCCTTGTGAAGTCACCATGAACGAGGCAGATTCAGTAGTGTGGTTAGCATTGGCATATGCTTCTCTTTGATTTTCATCTTGTAAAAGCAAAGAGTATGCCAGATCCATACTGGGAAATGGGTTCATCATGAGAATGTTTCCTCTTGCCTGTGTGTATATATCGTTTAACCCCATAAAAAATTGTATCAATCTTTGGTCCTCAAAAGACTTCATTAGTTTGGCTTTTCCTTGACACACACATACACATGAACAACATATGACAACATCAAGTGCATCTAGTTCATCCCATATTCTTTTCAGTTTGGTAAAATACCCAGCAATGTCATTATTTCCTTGAACAAGTCCCGATAATTCCTTTTGCAAATGATAGAGTTTGGCTCCATTTGACTTGCCAAACCTTTGCTCTAGGTTGTCCCAAAGTCCCTTTGCTGTTTTAGAACTCATTACACTATCTGCAATTTCCTTTGTTAGTGCATTTGAGATCCAACAAATAATCATATCATTAACACAACTCCATTGTTCATATTCTTCAGATTTCAGATCTGGAGCCTTAGAAGCTCCATTGATGAATCCAAGTTTTCTCTTGGCTGATAAGGCTAGGAGAATAGATCTCCTCCAACCTGGATATCCTTTGCCATCAAACACATTGTTGATTAAAGCCATTCCAAGTGAATCAGAATTATTCAGATGATAAGGATGACTGTTATCGTAGGTGATAGTTTTGTTTACATTGCTTGACTGTACATTTGGTGTTGCATCAGCCATTTTGATTTATTGAGAGATTGAAGGTGATTTTGATGAAGGCTTCGGATCGAGCTTAAGTCTGCTCTGATACCATAAAAGAAGAGACTGATTTTAATAATTTTTTCCTTGTATTCATTAATCTGTTCATTCCTATATATACATGTTATTGTAAATAAAATAGGCTCAGAAAAAAAAATACTAAAAATTAAAATCCTATACACTTGTCTACTTATGATTTGTACATTGGTATAATAGAAAATATTCCTTCACATGACTAGCACGTGAAGGAAGGCATGCTGTGGTTGCTTCATGTGGCATCCAATGCTTTAGTCAACATAAAACACATTGAAGTGGGAGATATGTTACTTTTGTCTAAAGTTGTAGAACACGTTGAAGTGGAAGGCAAGGCATGCTATTTTTGTCCGGACATCTTTTTCTTTTCCTTTCTCAAGTGGAAGACATGTAGTCATTGTCTGAAATTCTTTCTCTTTCCTTTTCTCTTTCTTTTCCATTCTTCTTCTTCTTTGTTTGATTATTTCCTTTTGTAACCATGGACGCATCATTCAAACTCGATATGGTTAGATCTTCATTAATAACAGGATAAAAGAAAGGCAAAATATATAGATGACCCCTTTAAGTTGTCCATAACGACCATATAGACATCTCACTAATTAGCTGTAGGACTAAATTGTAATTAAATAAAGCTGTGGGCGCAGTCACACTTAATTCCGTAAAATTAATTTAAAAACATGAACAAAAAGATCCCTGTTGATTCAAAACCTAATCCACCTCCAGGAAGGATTCATAATTTGTTTTATGGGATTCTGGGATTCAAATCATAATAATGGTTCGAAGAAACGGCCATGATTCAGGAATTGACATAGCTAAAGATCAATTTATGCATTTCAATCTTAATAATGCTCTTTTGTATTATATTAGGGATGCTTGGTTTGGTGGACTATAAATCCTCTTATCATTTGAAGTCAGATAGCATGCATAGTAAAGATTACATCAACATCGACTAACTTTTCTTTTCCCTCTTACTATACATAGAATCATAGAAATATCTAAAGGCATACAACAATGTTACATCTTGCATAACTACTTTTTAACCTAGATTAGATTAGCTTAAGGGTATGTTCGGTATGGAGGAAAACATTTAATGTTTTCCAATTTTTCCATGTTCGCTTGATCAAAAATTTTGAAAAAGATTTTCTTTAGGAAAACAAGTTCCTCAAAAATTGAGAAAATGACTTCCCTAATAAAAATAGGGAAAACAAGTCTATAAGTGCTTCCACCAACCACCAACCCACCCCCAACCACTCCCCCCACACCTACCCCCACCCCTTGGCAAAAAATTTTAATTTTTTTTTGAAAAAAAAAATTTTTTTTTTTTTTTTTTTAGTTTTTGCACCATCCCACCCGCAATCAAACCCCAACCCCACCCCCACCCACCCCTGCCCCACCCCCAACCAAAAAAATTAATTTTGTTTTGAAAAAAAAAATTAATTTTTTTTTTGGTTTTTGCACACCCCACCCTACTCCTGCCCCCACCCCTCCCCACCCACCCTCGACCCCCACCCAAAAAAAAATTAATTTGTTTTGAAAAAAAAATTTTGATTTTTGATTTTTGATTTTTATTTTTTGCACCATCCCTGCCCCACCCGCACTCCCACCCCCAAAATTAATTTTGTTTTGAATATTTTTTTTATTATTTTTAATTTTCGATATTTATGCCCTCCCTAAAATTTAGGGAGAAAAAAAGAAAGCGAAATTAGGAAAAAGGAGAAGTTGAGGTTGAATAAATTTTGAGAGTTGTCCATGGCCGAAGACGGACGAAACGGGGCGGATCAACCGGGATCCGACCCGAACCCGTGCCCGATCTGTCTTGCAACAGTTACTGAAGAGTCCTACTTGGATCAATGTTTCCGTACGCCTACTTCCCTTTTAGTTCTACACCTTATCTTCTTTGTAGTATTTTATAAGCAGTCGTTGTTAAGATGCAATTTCATACTAAGTTTTAAGCTCTAATTCACTACCTTTTTATATGCTTTTTTGGCCCTTTTTGCATAATTATTACTCCATCCGTCTCAATTTGTGTGACACAATTCTAATTTCGAGAGTTAGATAATTTGATTTTTTTAGCGTAAATTCGGGCATGGAATCTCTTAAGTTTTTTGACTTTTTTTTTTTACATATTTATGAAAAATTTATGGTGAGAGAAAGACTTATTTGAATCTCAAAATCCGAAACGTGCCATAAATTGGGACGGAAGAGGTACTACTTCATATGCAATTTCATAAGCATGTTCTGTAATACACTAATGTTATTCTGTCTGGAAGTAGATGTGGAATTCTTGTATGTGTGTGTGTGTGTATATATATATATATAGACAAACACACATACACATACATATACATATGTGTGTGTGTGTGTATATGCATATATATATATATATATATATATATACATATATATACATATATATACATGTTCTGTAATACACTAATGTTATTCTGTCTGGAAGTAGATGTGACATTCGTGTATGTGTATATATATTTATATATATAAACACAGACGTATATATATGTGTGTGTATATACACACACGTGTTATATATATATATATATATACACACACACGTATATATATATGTATGTGTATATATAGACACACACACATACATATACATATACATATACATATGTGTGTGTGTGTGTGTGTGTGTATATGCATATATATATATATATATATATATATATATATATATACATGTTCTGTAATACACTAATGTTATTCTGTCTGGAAGTAGATGTGGCATTCGTGTATGTGTATATATATTTATATATATAAACACAGACGTATATATATGTGTGTATATATACACACACGTGTATATATATATATACACACACACACGTATATATATATATACACACACACACGTATATATATATATATATGTATGTGTATATATACACACACTTATATACGTATGTGTATATATATGTACTTATAGACATATTCATATATATATGTACTTAGAAACAGTTGGCTTACTTTATTTGTAAGTGTTATTTTGCTAAGTAAATTGTAAAGTGTATAAGTTGTGGAATAAAACTAAATATGTGTTGTAAAATCATTGTAAAAGAGTTAGTACAATATATCAAAAAATGAAGCAAGAACAATAAAGAGAGAAAAGAGATGAGAGCTTTCTTATTCATCCAAGTATGTTCAAGTGTGTAACCATTACATTCAATCCTACTATTTATAGGAATACATTGAGAACATCAAAGGGAATGTCATAAACATGGATAATAAAATTTGGGGGGTTATAGAAATAAAGTGTGGGAGTAGTGGTCATGAAGTAATGGGAGTTACTTCTACAAGAGTTATGGACAGGAGGTGGGACATAATGGTGAAGAGTAGTGGGGGAACTACATGGAGATCCACATTAATATATTTCATAACGATATGGATTGTTTCTAAATAAATCAGTTATTACGTGCTTAAGCCATCATGTTTTTTTGCAGACAAATTTTGCTACGGTTGCATTCTGCGTTGGATAAAGGTGGTTACGAGCAAGCACTCTCATGCACCTGCTTCAGTAAAGTGTCCTTTATGTAAGGTCTGGACCTGTTTTATCGTTCTTGTCGGTTCCTATTTCGTCTAAGTGTTCTTAGTTTCATGAGCATTAGTAAACTTGATCCCTCTCAGGAATGGTTGCAATATGGTAATAAGTAAATTTATTGGGTATTGATTGATGAACTACTATTAACAATGATATGATTCACCCTAGATGCCACCCCTTTCACATGAGAGTCCTTTAACTATGCAGGAACTTCAAGAAAAATGAAGTATCTTCTGTTAAGATGGATTTGAGAGGATTGAAGTACTTCTAACATCCAATAATTGTGTGTCACACTTGTGAGGTCAAGACCGTGGGGTTAAATATTTGGTCCGACAAACTTTGTGCTTGATTTGAAGATTTGTCATGGAGCCTTGAACAGAGTGTGGATATACCAAAGTGGATAGATCAAAGATATGCATACATAAATATTTGCAATATGTTTGTAAATATTTTGCTGAACTTAATCAGATCTTGGTCCCTTTAGAAACTCTGTCCGACTTTTGTTTGCCTATTGGATGTTTTGGAGTAGCTTGTCTAAATTTTATTGGTGGGGAATTTTTTTTGTATCTGGGAATGAAATGAAATAACATGGATTTCTTTTTTTTTTTTTCCTATCTGACCTTTGACGTACGGTATCATCATTTTGTCCTAAACAAAAGGAGGCACACAAAGATACGAAATTGACCATTACAGGCAGTAATGTTGTTAAAAGCTCGAGTTATGTGCCTCGCCCCGTTCTGAGCCAAGGTGCTAAGGCATGCACCTCATCAACCAGTGACTTTCTCATTTGGAGGCAAGCACTAGATAACAGATATAGGTGCAGGGTGATACATTATTTTCTTACAAACATATGAATGAATTTTTTATTCAGATAAAACTTAGAAACTTTCAGAAACAGCCTCTCTACCTCCCAAGGTAGGGGTAAGGTCTGCGTACACTCTACCTTCCCTAGACCCACTTGTGGGATTACACTGGGTATGCTGTTGTTGTTGTAATAAAACTTAGAAACTTAAAGCTGACACCTCAACGTTTTTCATTTTGCTGTTCTGGAGGATTTTATATTTATTATACTTGTGCTTTTGGAAATCAATCTATAATCTGACTCTTCTTATAGCTGACAAAAATTTCTAACTCTTCTATTATTAATGTAAATTTTTTCTGCTGGATTTTCTTTTTCATATGAACAATCTTCTTTGTCTATTTTGCAGACAGAGAACTTTTCTATTGTACGGAGCTACAGTGAAGGGGTTTTTCAACAACATTATGTTAATGAAAACTTGGACAATAGGTAGCAAAGTCCTCTATACTTGCTCTGCTTTGTATCTTCTCCCTTTGATTGTTATTCCCTCCTTACCAATTTATGTGTCACACTTTCCTTTTTTGTCTGTCCCAAAAAGAATATCACATTTCTATAATTGGAAACAACTTAACTTTAAAATTTCCCTTTTATCCTTAATGAAATGATTTATAGCCACATAAATGTCTAAGGATTGTTTTAGACCACAAATTTCAAAATTCCTTTCTTTTTTAAACATTTTGCCTAGTCAACGGTGCCACTTAAATTGGGACGGGGGGAGTTCTATTCTAAGTTAACTTATTGAGTTCCTTTATTTGACATTGTATTCCAGTGCGTTCTTCACAAAAGCTCACAAGTATAGATTGCAGTGCTACTATACTGATGAAGGTGGAGTGTTTTTCATCATTGATTTACATCTTAGCCATTTCTACTGGTATCTTTTATGAGATATCACTTTGCTTCCAAGAACTTAAAATTGGTAGTTCTGCAGGGGGCTTATTTGACAAATTCAATGTGCCACGTTTTTGGAAGTTGCACAAGTATCTGCAGCCTAATCCTTGGCTTATAAGTTGGTTGAGAAGAGAAATCCAGGCTTTGACTCAGGTCCTTCAATCTCATCTTTTTCATTGTTTAAATGTTGTAATCTTCAATATAGACTGCACTTCTAACTCAATCTCTTAATAGCTTTTGATTATGATGAACAATAAATACAACGATCCCTTGAATCTCAAACAATGAGAAGCATATTTAATGTTTCAGAGAGAAAACAACAGCTTCTGATTATTATTGTGTGCTCAGAAACTGTTTCTTACAGTACTTGTATATTTGTTCTTATAGCTGAAGTATGGAGGTGAAAACTCTTTTTATTTCCAGACTGAAGTAGTTTTTTGGGTTCTCTGTAAGGTAGAGAGTACTAATTTGCAACCAATAGGAAACTTTCTACACAACCGGAATATCCATGGGTATTTATTAGTTAATCTTTTATTAGTCCTTAGTTGAAGTAAACCTTGGTGTAACTGGCCACTTTTTCCCCTCAGAGTCAGGTTGAAGTCACTGGGATAATCTCTCATCTAGAGGTAAAGCTTCCTACAACCCCTATTCCCTAGTCATCAACAACCTGTTTCTCATCTTAGGCAACTGACTTCCTATATGCCTATTTACCTCCACAAGATATTTAAACATGCAACTATAAAGAGCTTATATTAAAAAAAAAATAACGTCAATTGATGTCACTTTGATCCCATTTTCTCATAAAATGATATGTTGAAAACACATCGTAGTTGTCTAAACATTACAAAATGGCTTGTAGCGACCTTTTGAAACTTTCTATCCTTGAGTGCTGTGACTGAAAGTTGCAAAATGGGATCCATGGAGAACTTTGGTGATTATTGATCATGTCATTCTTATTGCAATAATGCATCAAAGTTCATTAAACTGATATGTCAATAATTCACTATCCTTGTAAGTTGTAACTTCACAAGAAACATCATTGTATGTCATTTCTGCTGATTCTGATTCTTTTACACGTCATGCAGGAGGAAGATGTAGATATTATTGTACATCATATACTTGGTGTGATTGATTCATTTAGAAGGTAATGTCTGCTGTAAATTATTGATATTTTGCATAAAATGAACTTGCCACCATCAAGCTAACCTCTGTGTTTGCTTCTAGCTCTGTGTGAAAGTTAAATAGCATTTTCTTGAAAATTAGTCACCTTAAAAGTTATGTTATTGTTTTCATGTTCGCTTAATTGATCACCGTTATGCATTTCCAGTATTAGATGAATGATTTTTCAGCTGGTTAATCTTTGCAGAAATGAGCAAAAGCAAATAAAAGTTACTCAAGCAAAGCAAGAAGAATTCAAGATCATGGTATCTGAAGCAGCAAGGCCTTTCCTGACAGGTCGTACTGATAGATTCGTGAACGAGTTAGAACTGTTTCTAGCTTCATCTTTGACTATTGATGCTTTTGATAGCGTCTATATCCAACATTTGGGTTGGAAAGTTCCTGAAATGGTCGGGGAGGGTGAGGTAGGAGAACCAGTTGAACATACCCCTTTGGTTCCCCATTTGTACTTCTTTGATGAGGACTGCGATGAAAATGAATAGATTTTTTGTCATTAAATCTTGAGTTATCTTCGCTTGACAGATTTTAGCTGGTGCAGGCGCAGTTTGTCAACCATGGATTCTATGTTTGCTATTTCTCACATCCATGGTTTCAAACTATCGCAGGCCTGCCTTGTCCCTGTTAGGCTAGTTACAACACTCGCAAATTTAATGTCTGAGGTTAGCTTGCTTAAATCTGTTGCGCTGTACTAAAAGTGTGAGTACCAAATCTTGCCTCTTAACAGGTAATTATCAATTTTTATCTGGAGTTCTAGGCATGTACAGCTCATATGTTATTCTTCTTCGTGAATTGTCTAAGTTTCACTACAACGATTTTCCAATCGATTATTGGTATATTCCAATCATTTCGTGTCGCTAAAAAATTGCATTCTTTGGGCATCCCATTACTTTAATGTGCTATAGGAAGATACATAGAAAAGAAACAAACATGGTTGGCAGGCTTCAGTAATATATAGTATGATTTAATAGGCCTATATGGCAGGCGGCAAAAGTCCAGAATGGATGGCGTTTAACAAGACTGTAACAATATTCTATTTAGCCAACCAATTGGCCAAGTTTGACAGCGAAATAGTAATCAGAGTGTACCTTGTGTTTTCTGTTAACCATTCAGTATCCGAAGCATTGGCTAGACTAGTCCAGAGTTGCGTCATGCAGGTCTATTGGGAAACGTTCCCTATCAAGAGGTTCTTTATTCACGGACTCAATCTCGAGCCCTAAAAATGGTGTTCTACCAACTGCACTACGTTGTGTATCATGGATTCATGGTTAGTCGAAAAAATATAAAATGTAATTACTGTGAAAGACTTAACCAACGCCATATATAACATCAATTAGTCAATCGGTTGACTATCCTTTTGCAACAATTTATACATGAATCTGAAGGTAACTAAAGACTAATTATATTTATGGGAGTCAAGCGTCAGAATTTTATATAGCTAAACGTAAGTGCGCCACTTGGTTTGAACATGACAATGGAGGTAAGAATTGAAGTTGTATTACATTTTAAATGACAGTCAGTCAAACAGCAAATTTGTGAAAAGCTAGAACGTTGTTTGGAACATAGAATCATGGAAAATCATTCAGAACTGTAGGAAAACATATTCTTTTGATAAATTTAACACTACTTTGAGACAATCCAAAACAGACAGTATAGCAGTTTTAATACAAAATACTAGAACAATACTTTGAAACAGAGTGCGTAAATTATCTACTCGTGTATCAACAAACTTGTTGCAGTTGAAACAGTACAGTTTCATATTTTCGCTTTAATTTCTAATCTCCCTCCGTGTCTAAATAAATGGTGTTTTCGGCTTATTTCAAAATAAGTGGTGCTTTAGGATTTCAAGAATAAATTAATCTTATTCTTCCAAAATTACTTTTATTTACATAATCAAAAATTACTTTTAATAAAAATATTTTAAATTTTCTAAGAGTGAACAATTTCTCAAGAGGTGTGCGTAAGGTAAAACCAACAATATTGAAATGGAGGAAGTAGTTCTACAACACGCGCCAAGAATGAGAGTGGTTTGGTAAGGGATGTCAGAAACAACAAAAAGGACAATGTTTATATTTTGGAAAGGGGAAACAAAAAATATGAATCAACCTTTTCATAAAATTCTCCGCAATAATCAACCAACAAAGGCAGCTAACAGCACACTCGAGCAGTCAGCATTCAGCTGCAGCAGCCACACTCAACCAACCAACCGCAGTCTCCTTCTGACTCTCTAAACCCCTGATAGACCCTATATATAAGCCCAGTTTTGTAACAGGACTAGCGAATAAAGAGAGAGAAATGGAGGTACGAGCAAGAGCCCCAGGGAAAATAATATTGGCTGGAGAACATGCTGTGGTTCATGGATCAGCTGCCGTTGCTGCCTCCATCGATCTCTATACTTATGTCTCCCTTCGTTTCCCTACTCCTGCCGGTATACATACATTTTGCTCCATATGCGAATTCATTGTGATTATGATTTCTGAATCTAATTTGAGGTTGCTTAAATCCTAATTCCGGAATAATTCGTGAGTTCGAGGCTTTTATTGAACTTGATTGTGGAATATTTTTAAACTTCAGGAGAATTCTCAATTTCAATTTTATGCTTTTTCAACTCTCTCTTCTTTCCTTTTAACAAAATATTCCAATCCTTACTCTGTATAAATCAATTTAGTAAGGGGTAGTTTGGTAGGATGTATTAGACAAAATAATATGTGTGCTATTATTAATCCCTTGTTTGGTAGTGTTTTTCAACCATAGTACTATTCTTATACATAGCAAACCATTGTATTAGCAATACAAGGGTTATTGGGTTAGCATGGTTAAGACAGAACTGCTCTTAATACACCAAACCAAACAATGGATAAGAAATAATCCCAGCATTACTAATATATCATTATATAATGAGAAAAAAGTATGTTAAAACACAATCCTCGCACTTTATCCTAAATCATGTATGATTGTCTTATATCGCCAACCATAACTGATCAAACTCTGAGAAATGATCCGATAAATGATTTCCAGAAAGTAAAAGATTTTCCATTGAAGACATTTAACCACATGTAAGGCACCCTAAGAGTCATCGGATTTTGTCAAGAAATGTATAGTTAAATAATGAAGTGTCTTTATGTTTTCTGATGGTTGAATTTTAGGCTTTTAGTTGCTAATGGGGCTGGCTGATTGGTTAAAGTTACTTTGTTACGCTCATTGTTCCCTGCCACTGCTCTGATATCGAGATGAGATCTATCTGGAGTTCAAACTAACATCCAGGATTTGACGCATATGCTAGGTATATCCTAAAAAATGGATGAACCAAGATAGCAAGCCGTCTGAAAATATGATAAATTTGTTAAAATTCAACTTTTACTAGTCTTAGCAGATTATTTTCTTTGTAGAACCAAAAAAGAAAAATCGCTTTTATCCAAACGTTTGTTTCCCTTTTCATTATAATCTAATATGTTTACTGGTTTCTTCATTTGGGTTTTCACATATTACATTTCTTTTTTTCTTAATTTCTTTTGGAAATAGATAATGATGAAACATTAAGCCTCCAGCTTAAGGATGTGTCCTTAGATTTTTCCTGGCCAGTTGCAAGAATTAAAGAGGCTTTTCCAAACTTGGAAACTCCGACTCCACCATCCTCATGCTCACTGGAGACACTTAAATTAATTGCTTCTCTAGTCGATGAGCAGAACATTCCTGAGGCAAATATTGGTCTAGCTGCTGGCGTCACAGCTTTTCTTTGGCTGTTCACCTCAATCCATGGGTATTAACTTCCATTCCTTTACTTGACCATTTGACATTCTTAAAACAGATTTCATATTATCACACAGTCTTTCTCTTTGATTGCCTTATTAGATGCAAACCAGCAAAAGCAGTTGTCAATTCTGAGCTTCCACTGGGATCAGGCTTGGGTTCATCTGCAGCTTTTTGTGTTGCACTCTCTGCAGCCATTCTTGCTTTGTCCGATTCAGTCACTATGGATTTCAGCCACCAAGGTTGGCAAGTATTTGGTGAGAATGAGCTGGAATTGGTGAATAAATGGGCTTTTGAGGGCGAGAAAATAATTCATGGGAAGCCATCTGGTATTGACAACACAGTGAGCACGTACGGTATGTGACAATAGCCATAGTTACCATATCTACTTTCCTTTTATGGTATGTGAAGCGATCATATAACAAAGAAAGAACATTGCAGTTAAGCTGACAAGGGGCATTAATGCATGTAAATATCTCAACTTTTTGCTTCATCGGGTAAAATGCAAATATGCTAATTTGTGATTGAGAAGTGAGAAATTGGTAGGAATGTTGGAGTTAATAAGCATTTATTAAAATAAAAGAAGATATCTTAAAGAACTTGTGGTTGCCAGTTAGAAGAAAAAGTGCGTGATTAACTTGAATGCTTCCCAAAATTAAACATTATGCTCGAGGTTATAATTAGTAGCACCATAGTCACTAAAAGGCATTTGAGTTTATATATGTCTTGTCGCCTTAAAGTGACTTCAGAATAACAGCTTAATCTAAGGGAAATTGCGTTTTCCAAAAGTTTCACATGAAGCATTCATTAGGCTTGTTAGAAATATTCCTATATTTATGTTAAACCAGCAGATAGTTTTCTGTGTTCTCCTATTGTTTTGGTATAATTTGCTTGTTATATTCATCTAGAAATCTCTACTTCTAACAGTTGGCACATTAATTTTATTTTTGGTAATCATGCTTTTGAAACCGTGATATGAATAAGAGGTATCCTTAGTGATCTATGAAGAATCTATATATATATAAAAAAGCAAGACTTAGGCCCGGTGACGTGGCGCTCTAAAATTTCAAGAAACCCATTTATCTATTTTCTCCTTTTTTTGGCCTTTTCTTTTTATTTTTTTCCTCTATAATTGTTTAAATTTAACAAGCCTAAAAAACGTGTCTTTTCATGGTCATTAAAGAAAGAAACTGTCCCAAGAGTAGTTGTTATTGTTGCATCCCTTCGTATTCCTCATTTACGGGGAAAAGAACCCCTGCAATCTACAATACTCTTGCAATGACTTTTCTAGCAACGTTCCTCCCCTTATTGTCTACTCATTCATGCTACTTCTCCATCTCTTCTTTTCATTTAAGGTTACACTCTTCTCTCTTTTATAATTTACTAGAGTATTTTTTTAACAATATCCTTGGACTTCTCTTTTATCTTTTTCAAGTTCAGCACAAGTGCAGTTTTTCAGAGCACTGTCACAACTATATATATGTGAAACTTGTGTTATATGTTTTATATATTCTTTTAGTGGACAAGATTAAAATATGTGCTTGACCATTTTACATATGATGTTCTTGATACATAAGTTAATTTCAAAAAAAAAAAAAAAAAATCTGTGAGGTTTGCACTTTTTTTCTTGAGACCCATAATGAATACATATTTGTTTTACTTATTTTGTATCAGATGACTATGGATGTCTTTTGCGTGATATATACATTAAAATCCAAAAAAAAAAGAGGTTTAACCAATTCTCTGTCAACTTATTTCTTCTATAAGAAAGCAAAAAAAGAAAAGAAAAAAGATGCAAGGATCCTGATGGCCAAGATCATCCACATTAATTTGGTTTGGCCGATTTTCTTCATCGCAAAAAGACAGACATAGTTCCATTTCATGGATGTTGCTTTTGTGGTTATTGAAATGCCATACTCATGTAACGTGGTTGAAATGCCCTGTTTCTATTACTCCTATTTTCTTTCCTTACTTGAAGCCTTTTGCAATGGTAAATCTTTTATCCTTTCACATTCCATTGAGTAGAAATTCAATTGGCATGTGTTGGGTTTTAATTTGGATATATTTAAATTTTGTGACATTTTCTTTAATTCTTCGGTTGAGATTTTATTGGGAAAAATGTGAACAAATATATAATAATTGGTAAGGATAATTTTTTGAGATGACGGAGTGATTTTGAATTTTGTTGGAGAAGTGGTGTGTAAAGCGGAAAATAAGGGAAGAAGAAGCTGGTAGTGAAAATTAAACAACCCCAAGAAGAAATAAACAGAAGAACAGAAGAAGGGGCATACCAAAATTCGACGTGATATTGTTTACTAAATACTAGCTCGTTTCAAAGATTTCTTTTCTTTCTTTAATCTTTTTAATGACGTTATACATTTTAGGAGAAAGTTATAAAAGTATAAATTTTTTAATTTGCAAGGAACAAAATTGAAGATGTTTTTTAAGTCCATTTATTTAGTTTTTCACATTTTTAACTTTTTCCCTTAGTTTATAGCTAAAAAATATTTTTTCCTGAAATCTCTCTCCTTCCAAGCTTTCTTCTTTCGTTATTTCTACGGAGTACTTAGTATATGATGCAACTCGACCTAATTAAATAGTCTGATGAACTAAATTTATGACTTTTTATAAATTGCCATGTGTTAGTAATATAATTTTAGTATTTCTTATAATGTCCGTGGCTTGCTTGTGATGCTTTTTCCTAATTTGGATATGCTTAAAACATTTTTTAAATTTGCAATAAACAAAATTAAATATGTTTTTAAGTCCATTTATTTATTTTCTGACATTTTTAATTTTTTTCCTTAATTTATATCAAAAAAATATTTTTCCTGAAATCTCTCCTCTTCTAACCTTTTTCTTTCTTTATTTCTACTATATGATGCAGGTCGACCTAATTAATTAGTCTGGTGAGCTAAATTTATGACTTTTTATAAATTGTCATGTGTTTTATAATGTCTGTGGTTGGCTTGGGATGCTTTTCCCAAATTTGGATATGCTGAAAACATAGCTATATACAACCCATTGTCTGATTATTTTTAAACTATTTAACTATTAGAAGAAGATCATTCCGTAAATATAATCAGGTCCTTTTAACCGCGCGAAGCGCGGGAAGTTCACTAGTATGCAGATATTTCTGAGATGCTAATTGCGAATATAAACATATCATTACTTACAAAAGGAAATGCTACTTCTTTTTTCTTTTTCTTCACTTTGCATATCCTATGTTGCTCAATTTTTATAGCTTTTTATTGCAGGGAGAAGAGAATTGCTCTCTTCTTCTTTTGCAGCTCTATCAATTAAACTTTACACATATGTCCTGTTTATATTCCGTCTCACAAAACAGACAATGGGATCTTAGATCCATTAGAGAATCGGAATTTGCTATTCATTTTGGTAATAAGCTGTTATAGAATGTTATCTAATCAGAACACACTAGCTATTGTAAATTTGAGGCCTGCTTGGCAATAGAAGATCTATGTTTAGGGAAGTTCCTGAATTACAATGTTAATTTCTCGCATTTGAATTGGCAATGTTTGACATTCTTTGCCTTTAATGGCTTTTTTTTTGGGAGACTGGGTTTCGGAAGTCACTTGCCCTCCTGTTTCTCCTTCTATTGTTGAGGTATCTGTAAACGATTGTGCCTAAATTATTTTCCATGGTAGATTTATCTTCTGTGGTTAAGAAACATAGGATACTTCTAATTTTCAGATACTCTATGGAAGGATATGTCAGGATTCTAATAACTTCACAACCTATAAACTTTACATACAGGAAACATGATCAAGTTTAAGTCAGGTGATTTGACACGCCTCAGAACAAACATGCCACTTAAAATGCTGATAACTAACACAAAGGTTGGGAGAAATACAAAGGCATTGGTAGCTGGCGTCTCAGAAAGGACCTTGAGGCATCCGACTGCTATGGCTTCTGTGTTTACTGCAGTGGATTCTATCAGTAGTGAAGTGGGTGCAATTATTCAATCACCTGTCCCAGATGATCTTGCCATAACCGAGAAAGAAGAAAAACTGGCTGAGTTGATGGAGATGAACCAAGGACTGCTTCAGTGCATGGGTGTTAGCCATGCTTCTATAGAAACTGTTCTTCAAACAACTCTAAAGTACAAACTATCTTCCAAGTTAACTGGAGCTGGTGGTGGAGGCTGTGTTTTGACATTACTACCAACTCGTATCCTTTCATTTATTTTCCTTACGATAAATGCTTTCTATTCACAATGTGCTTTTTATATGGCATCTCTATTCACTATTGACATTTTTGGCGTTAGACTTATTTCTCCAGGATATAGCTTGTCATCATTTTCATTTTAATTACCTCTACACTGCATCTGCTTTACATGGGGTTCATAAATGGGGTGCATTGGCTGATGGGATACTGGATATCTGATACATTGATTAATGTGTCTACGTCACCATACTGTTTTCATAGTTTATACACATGTTTTTCTAATAACGGATATTGAAGTTCATGTATGCACATAAAGTTTAGGTTCCTGAACAGCTCTGTCTGCCGCTAGAAAATTGACTTCGTGTTTAGCGGGTTTCAACTTCTGAAACTATGAGTCAACTTAGTTTTACTGACACGGAGATGGACAACATTCTTTTATCACTAGCATTTTCTGCACGGTGGCATAAGCAAAAGCTTGTGTAACCAATATCTTATTTGAAAGTAGAACTGCAATACTTGCCTTAACAAAAGTGAGTCACGAATATTTAATCGTTGCTTTCTACTGCTCACTGTTTGTCAAGTTTTTCATTTCATTTTTCTTGGAACAGAGAACATATGCACATGGAAGCATTCATTAACTAATTAAAATTACATGATTCTGCAGCTATTTACAGTGTTATAACAATCTCTCTCAAATCTCCCGAAATTACACAATTATGCAGCTGTTTTACAGTGTCATATGGCTGATATACTTAATCTTTGACCTCTCTGAAACCAACCACTAGACACCTAATTCCCCATATAGCACAGATTATGTGTTTATATATGAGATTTGCTGTTGATTTTCCTCATGTTGATTGTGGTCTCTTTAATTTCTATCCTTAACAACAATTTCCAGTTCTGTCAGGAACAATTGTTGATATAGTGATAGCTGATTTAGAAACATGCGGATTCCAATGCCTGCTTGCTGGTATTGGTGGAAACGGCGTAGAGATTCATTCAGCGTCACTTCCTGATGTTGGAGCCAAGGACGTCAATTTGTCATGAGATATGTCTCATTGTTTCTACACTCTTGAATGTGGACATGGAGGTGCGCTTCCGACCTCTATTGCAATCTAAAGAAACATCGGAACCCTGCGATTGACTTGCTATAGTTGTAGTCTTAAAAACTCTCAGTAATGTGAAACAATTTTCCTTTTACTTTATTTTTCCACAAAAATGTTGGTCATAGGAAGATTCCTGTTTGACATGGTAATTTATCCTACTTTTGAAGTTCTCCAATTCTTGATTCCTCCTATTTACTAATTACCAGTCCTTTACTTTGTCTAATTTTATTATGTGGAGTGGTTGTTATCGATGTATTCCATATCATATTTAAGAGTAACGAAACTTTGTTTTAAGGGAAACCACAACTCAGACACAGATCGAGACAAAAGAGAGCATCTTGCAACTTATAAACATACTGAGTGGAGCATTATTCTATTGATGCCACTCCACTGTAGACCATACTACAAAACACAGATAGTACATTTAAAACTAACACAACATAGATCACAGCTTTCCACGAAAACCGACAAAAGCTCCAAAGAGGCTTAAGCATTGACTATCGTCCCACCTGCAAAGCCAACAAAACCACTTTCAGATCACAGACCCAAATCTAACATAACGCATTTAATTGAAACATAAACAGTGGAGCTTGGCCATAGTAAAAGCTCAGCGTACCATTAGGGTGGATAACTTGGCCAGTTATATAGGAGGATTCAGGGCTAGAAGCCAGGAAAACATACGAGGGGGCCACCTCTATAGGCTGACCAGCCCTCTTCATTGGCACTTGTTTCCCAAAATTCGCACATTCCTCTTCAGTAAACGAAGCTGGAATCAATGGTGTCCAAATTGGACCAGGGGCAACGCCATTAACTCGTATGCCCCTCTCGACAAGCTGAAGGGCAAGTCCTCTAGTAAATGCAACAATTGCACCCTTTGTGGCTGTGTAATCAAGCAGCTTTGCATTCCCCTTGTATGCATTCACTGATGTTGTGTTTATTATGCTGCTACCTTCCTTCATGTGTTTCAAAGCATGCCTGCATCCAAAACATTTGTTATTAATCCCATTTTCAGTATTATCTTACACTATATTTATGTAATTTTCTTTAGAATAAGACTAACCTAGTGACAAAGAAGTAAGAGAAAATGTTAGTTCTAAAGACTCTCTCAAGCCTTTCCTCATTGATCTCCTCAACAGAGCTAGCCTCGTATTGCTCTGCAGCATTATTCACTAGAATATCAATCCGACCATAGGCACCCACAACCTCATCAACGACCTTTTTGCAGTTGTCGTCGAATCCCAAGTCTGTTGCCACTGCAATTGGATCCTTTGCATCTGCCGCCTTGGCTTGCCTCAGCAATCCAAGTGTGTCTTGGGCATCTTTTTCTTCTTGAGACTTAACGTAAGTGAAGGCTACAGTTGCACCCTCCAGCGCAAAGCAATGGCAGACTGCTCGTCCAATGCCAGAATCGCCTCCTGTCACCAGCGCTACCTTGCCCTTCACAGATACGATATGTACATATTATTTTCCATTTTCATATTAATGGGAAGTATATGTGTAACAAAACTCACTAAACTAGTCCACGAAATAGCATCCACACGTATCATCAGTACCTCCAAAATGAGATAGTCAAATCCAAAGGTGTTATGTGAAGGTATTACTATTTAGGGTCAGATTTTCTTTCAATGTTTTTTAAAAAATTTAAATAATTAGCTATGTTGGGTTGTAGTACGTTATAGTACTTTTTGTGTAGATATTTGATTTTAAAAAGTTTGAAGAATCTACACTTGAATTTTATAGTCAAAATCAAGTATTTGAATTTCGTATAAAATGGGAGAGAGCAAGCACGATAGTTACACGAAGTTTAATTAAAAAATGACGCATACCAAAAAACTTCCAACATATGGTAAAAGTATCTTTATATCTTACAATCTACAAATTATAAGAACATGCTACTAGTTTGTTACTATTATTTAAAAAAAAAAAAAAAAAACATGTTACTAGTTGAATTGATTAGAAAGTCTAAATATAAAAGAATCAAAATATGTTGTTTTTTTATAAACAGATTGGGTAAAAAGATTTAGGATATACGTAGAATGTTTTTTCGTACATATTCTAAAATTAAGGGCGCAATAATAGAGGTTGCAGGGTAAGAAAATAAAGGGAATAAAGAAGAGAATAATTACTCTTAGCTTGTTGGCGGGCTTATAATCCTGGCTAGAATGGTGAGGAGTAGGGTCCATGACATGTTCTTTGCCAGGCTGAGCTTCCTGTTTCTGGGGTGGGAATGTTTGGCCACCAGACGCCATTGATCTCACAATAATATTAACCGGGGGATATGATGATCTTCTTCTCTTATAAGTGGTGTTGTTTGGAGTAGTTAAAGAGAAAGAGCAAAGCTGAGTGTTACGGAAGTGAGTGGTGAAAGTGGAAGACAAAACTGTAGCTGAACAAGGCAGAAAACGAGAGTACATATATACGTGGAAAAGTAATGGAAAGTGATGAATGGATAAATACTTGGGCAAAGGAGGTGTGTTATTATATGTATAGAGGAAAACGGTGGAAGAGTAGAAGTACGTGGCTTGTTCAGCCGCCTGCAACGGACACGTCTGTGGAAACGGTCGTCATGGTATAAGGTGTTTGGCGGACCAGTTTCAGCTCATGAACAATTTTTACATTAATGTCTTCCCTCCTTGGACAATTGTTAGACCATATATAAACTGTGCTATTAGTGTAAACAATAAGCCTCATGATCCTTTGTTTCTGTAAATTGTTACATGCAAAAGCTAGCTAGGCTGCTTTCACTTCCATTCGCTTTAGTGTTATCATAGTACACACATATTTCCTCTGTTTTAATTATTTGTCTCAATTTTTTTTATATACAGTAGTTTATTTAAAAGAGATTTTTTGTTTTAATTTGGTATCTCTTTAATTAATATCTGAGATAATATGTTTAGAATTATTAAACTAAAAAGCACTTTGGTACGTATGTTATGCATATCTTAAATTTAAGCACAAACTTTTAAAAAAATTATTCAGACCTAATCAAACTAAGAGCCCGTTTGGATTGACTTATAAGTTGCTTATAAATTACTTATAAGCTGTTTTCAGCTTTTTTGAGTGTTTGACTGGTCAGCTTAAAGTCATTTTGTGCTTAAAATAAGCTAAAAAAATAATTGGGTCCATTTGACTTAGCTTATCTAAAGCAGCTTATAAGCTCTTATAGGCATAAGCTCATCCAAACAGGCTCTAAGATACAATTGAAACGGTAGGACGATACAACAACAAACATAGGTTGAAGATTTCTTCCAAACAATTAGTATCAGATAAATGTTCAGTTCATTAGCTTGGTATCTGAATTTTACGTCCAATCGGTCAGTGCAAGAATCCAAACTCTACCATCATATCTTTTTATCAGCCATCAAAACCTGTGAGAATGACCGCTGTTTTAATAACAATGTTCATTAATCTTAAACAAATTCTAATTAATGACACCTTTCTGCATTTCTTCTTTTTTTGTGGTATAAGGATCAAGTGTAACATATGTAACAACTTTATGACCTCAAAACTCTTTGATCTTATCGTTTTTGATAAACTAAAAGAGAAGTACTCATCTAGCTAGGTGGATGTAGAGGTGATATAAAATATGGATGGAGTTAACAGGTGCCAGTAAGATGTAAGTTTAGAGTGCTTTAAGAGGTTCACTTTATGCGTCAGCTGCTTTGCATGTCTGCAACGTGTAATTTCCATCCAAATTTCGATACGGCGCTCAAACTCAAACCCTTTCTCTTTGTTTTAACGATAACTTTGGCTTTAATTAGAAAACTAGGCTTATATCTGGATAACTCTCCACTCTTCTACAACTTGTTTTTGTCATTGTACTACTCCTATTTTCAAGTAGAAATTCTTGTTCTTTCATATTCCACTGGAAAATAAAAAAGAGAATAAATTTGATCAAGTGATTTCTCATCAGAAACAATGGCGTCATTTAGGGTTCCTCCTGCTGCTTTTTTGTTTCTGATTGCACCTCTCCTTATCTTGGCTCCGGTGAACTGCGATGGTGCAGACTCTCTCGCTTATGTTTAATCCTTTATCATTTTGCTAGCTCTTAATTCCTTGTATTGAGCTTTGTATTTAATTTATATTCGCTAACAAACAAACAGTAACAAGAATTTACACTTTTAGTGTAATTTAACCTACTTGTCTTACTTTTTATGCTATTAATTTCTCTTCTTATGTGTATACTTTACTTATAATTACCTTTTAAATGATGTGATAGTGTTCTATAATCATGTATGCTAGTGTATAAAAACTACAACTAATGAGCTGCTTTTTGCATACTGTGCTGATGAACTCTTAATGGATTTCTAAGAAATTGGATTTCTAAGAAATTGGATATGTACTAACGGCATAATATATCATAGACTAGTTAGAAAAACTTTGATTTTTGCCACATTTTTGAGTGGCTGTTTTGTGTTACTCTAGTCACCTAACGCAGAAAATTGAAAATTACATGTGTTATGAGATGTTGCTCTTTAAGTAATGTCAATACCTAGCAAAAGATCTTCTCTAGCGTTTTTGTCCTTCATTATGTTCTCATTATACGCATTGCTTCGACATTTCTATACCTTGGGCACACTCAAAGGCTCCAACTATATATGTGCGACATCTTAAAAATTAAAAATGAATGTTTACAAGTGTTTATATGTGTGTATATACACCCATCCGTCCCAATTTATGAACCACTTAATGTAACGTTATCTAAGAATATTATTCTTGGTCTAATATACCCCGACAAATTAGTAAGCCTAAAGTGTTAACATTAGGAAAAGTGTTATATAAACATTCGGAAAAGAGGATCATAAACATTCTGGATCTGCTGATTTGACGTCTAGAGATGCAGACGATTTATTTTCAATTTATTTGTACTGTTTTAATGATGCAGATGAGGAAGGACACGTTCTTTCGGGTATCAACAGTTACCGACAATCCCACAACGTACCAGCGCTAACAAAGCACGACAAAGCAGATTGCCTAGCTGACGAAATCGCAGACGAGTTGGAAAACCAACCATGCCCTAGGGGCGGCATTACACCCGGTCCGGCATCTCAATTTGCTCAGTACCCGAAACTCTTAGATAAGTGCGACATAAACATTAACACGACAACGGACGGCGTTATCCTCCCGGTTTGTGTCCATGACCGTGTTGCGACCCTTGTGATAACGAACTATACTCAGTCTCAGCATGCGAGGTACCTTAACAATTCTAAGTACACTGGAGCTGGAATTGGCACTGAGAATGATTGGACTGTCTTGGTCTTGACCACAAATACTGTCGGTGGAAGCTTTGCTAGTGGAGCTACTAGCATGATTAGTCATGTGTTTGGTTGTAGCCATTATTTGATGTTCTTGTTGTTAGGTCTCTTCCTAGTTAATTATGTTCATTAATATGACTGGTAGTTGGCCCTTGTAGTATCTGTATTGACTGTTCTTCTGTATATGTGTGTATTGCAAGGCTTTATGTGGATCAATCATCGTGTGCGTTTTAATTTAATGTGATAATTAAGCAATTTCTAGATTGGATTGAATTGACTAGTGAGAATGCGCAAGTGCAATTCTAATCTGAAGTATCAATGTTTTAATTTCCCGAACTAAGGATAGTCGTTCTACTTTTATTATACTATAAAGGGGCATGAGCACACAGCAGGTGAACATGCCTCAATTGACTAGAGAGAATAACATGCCTCAATTGACTAGAGAGAATATGCAAGTGCAATTCTAACCTGAAGTATCAATGTTTTAATTTTCCGAACTATAAATGAGAATAAGCGCACAGCAGGTCAATATGTCTGCTTTGGCATTTCCATGCCTGAATTGACTAGAGAGAATGTGCAAGTGCAATTCTAACCTGAAGTATCAATGTTTTAATGACCTGTCTCAATATGTCTGCTTTGGCATTTCCATGCCTGAATTGACTAGAGAGAATGTGCAAGTGCAATTCTAACCTGAAGTATCAATGTTTTAATGACCTGTCTGCTTTGGCATTTCCATGCCTGAATTGACTGGAGAGAATGTGCAAGTGCAATTCTAACCTGAAGTAATAAGCGCACAGCAGGTCAATATGTCTGCTTTGGCATTTCCATGCCTGAATTGACTAGAGAGAATGTGCAAGTGCAATTCTAACCTGAAGTATCAATGTTTTAATGACCTATCTGCTTTGGCATTTCCATGCCTGAATTGACTAGAGAGAATGTGCAAGTGCAATTCTAACCTGAAGTATCAATGTTTTAATTTTTCGAACTATAAATGAGAATAAGCACACAGCAGGTCAACATGTCTGCTTTGGCATTTCCAGGATATTTTGGTCATTTCAGTTGAAATTGAGCAATTACATTGTTGGAGATATATTGGTGGAGAAATCTGTTTGTTGTAGCTGTTCTGTTATATTTTGACTGCGCAGACCTTTTTGCCACTGTTGATTCATGTCAATTTCAGTGGAAAGTGGAAGCTAACCTTCGTCTTCGTGTGAGTCTCATTCCCACTCTTCAAATGCTGTTTATTCTTTCAAGTTTCTCTTTGACAGTTTGTCATTTTTTATCACACAATCAGCAATGCATACATTATTCTTTTATAAAATTATCCCAACTTAATTAGCATACTTATCCGTTCATATAATTACTCACACAATTAGCATACAGGTTAAAATCATTTTCACCCCAACTTTGCTTTAAAAATCAAACTCCCCCTCTCAACTTTGAACAATAATCATTCTTCCTCCTTTATCCTATGCAATGTCTATTTCGTCCTTGTCATTTTCAATCCTCCATTTATATAATATATTTTTATATTATATGTAATATTTATTTTTTTAACTTAGGTATTTATAAATTTATTTAAGTTCATTAACATATTAAGTGGAATAATACTTTTATAAATTTGTCACGAAATCTAGTGTTGTTTTTTATGATTGTTATCTCAATATTTTTTTTAAGTGGAAATTTTATAACCAAAGTATAGTAATATTTATAAATTATTTCTACATATGTATTAAATATATGTATGTACAAGCATGTCTATGTATAATTAAATTTAACGTCTCTCTTATTCTCTATTGTCCATAAAAATAAACAAGTTTTGGTTGTAATTAATGGAATATTTCTTAAATTATAATTTAAAATTTATTTACAATATAAATAAATAATTTTTAAGAATTTGTCTCTATTGTGTTTTTTTTTTAGTTGCATTAAAATATATTTATAAAGCTATTATTACCTGCTATTTTTAGTTGTATAAATAGATATTAAAGTATTGATTGTTATTAAAAAAACTTATTGTTTTTATTATGCTAATTTATTTCATTATAAAACATTATTAACTTATATACTCAATTAATATTTTTCAGTTTTTTTTCACCTAGAAGATAATATTTATTTTTTATAGAAAATTTGTTACATAGATTAAAAAAGAAGAAGACAAAAGTTGATAATGTAAGAGTAAAATAGGAATTTAAAAAAGTCAATTAGAATAAAGGGGAGAGAATGACTATTGCTCAAAGTTGAAGGGGAGTTTGATTTTTAAAATAAAGTTGGGACTACATGTTACTCTAAAAAAAATAACGGAGAAACTACTGGACTAAAATTAAATTGTATGATCATGTTAGTATGCGATAGGGATATGAAATGTTATATCCGTGCAACTTTCTTTTAAATTTTCAATCTATTTCTAACTTTTTTTTAAATCTTACGACTAGCTATACATGATGATTAATAGGAATAATTTCATGTAATAGTTTTTTTTTATCATACATTATCCACTGATTTAATTATTGAATTAGTTTTTATATTATTCATAAAGCATTGAACTATATTAAAAAGACCAAGAATATTTTTCTAGTCATTTAAATCAAAGAGATTGTAGGCATACCAACCTCAAAGAAATGAATCCATATGAACTTGGATGCAACATTCTATCAAACATGTCTTTACGAACAAAACTATAATTTAAACTAAAATGTAAAATTGCAAATCAAAGTTGCTCCAGAGGTCTGATGCCTCGCCTGGAAGAAAAATTGAATTTAGGAAATAAGAATAGGGTTTCTATCTAAATTCTAATGCCACTTTTATATAATGAGGAATGAAAAAGTAATTTTAACATGATTTTATTGGGTTATCCGTTTAATCATTAAATAACAAGAACAACATACCCAATGGGGTTTAACCATGGGAAACCTACATAAATGACTACATTTTGAGGGTTTCTTTTTAGGCATAGCTACACTTTAGCTAATTACATTTCGTAGCTACAGTAGATTGTATTCAAAATTCAGATTGTATTCAAAATTCGGCTCAGTCAGATTTTGCGGTATTCAAGTTTAGATTTCGCTATATTCAAGTTTAGATTTCGCTGTATTCAAGTCAGATGTATTCAACTGATTTGTATTCAAGTTAAATGTATTCAATTCAACTGTATTCAATTCAACTGTATTCATTTGTAGCTATTTTTATACTATATTCACTTTATTATATTTAAAATCGGTTGTATACAAAAAAATATTCTTCAAAATACACTCAAAACACTGAATTTTGCACTTAAAAAATTAACGAATACGCTCAAAAACTGAATACAAGAAATAAAATCCATTGTATTCATTTGTATACACTTCAAATTCACTGTATTTATTTGTATACAAAAAAAATCTTCTTCGAAATACAGGCGAAAAACACCGTATATGTTGTATGTATACAACAAATCAGTGTATTTTGCATTTTCCAATCAGATTCCGGTCAAATCTGTTTTCGATGAGATTCAGGCCAAATCTGACTGTTTCCGTCCAGATCTGACACCAACGCCACCAGATCTATGAAAACACCGCAATCGTCGTCATCGTCACCCAACAACCGCCGCTGTATCCTCCATCATCACCAACAACCAGCGGTGTATCCTTCATCTCCGGCGATACAACGATTATATATGTGAAAATGGAAAATGTGGCGATACACAATCCTAATTTAATCAAAAAGGTCCAATTTTTGTTACTTCTGGATTTCGTCCCATTTGCCTAAAAATCCTATTTTTTCTTTCCGTGTATACTAAAAATCTTCCACCTATAAAGCAACAGCTCAAAATCGAACAAAAAAAAAATCAAGAAAAAAAGTTTAAATAAGCTTAATTTGCGAAAAATATCAAATCATTTTAGGGCAATTACCTGTCACGGTTGCTCTTTGATGAATTTTTCAAAAATAGCACAGACTCTATTAAAGAGCTGTAGAAAAATAAAAAAAAAAAACCTAAACAGTTCTATCATAAGAGGAGCAATGGAGTAGGCTACAACGTCGTATTTGAGTGTCGTTCGCCAGAGCTTTGGTGGCAGTCAGTCGCTGAGAACAGAAGCAGTCAAAAAAAATTGGAAATCTACATGGCAATAAGGTATTCTAATTTTTTTTATATATATATATATAGCTATTAATTGTATTTAACATATTACTCTTAACTATAGGATGTAATTTATCTAAACTATAGCTACTAAATATAAATATGTACTAGTATTAGTTATGCCATGTAGATTTCCCTTTAACCATTCACTAAAACTTACGGGAGACTTGTAACTAGCACTATACCATAAAGGGGAATAAGCACACACCAAATCAACAAGGTTGCTTGGCTTTTTAGGGGTATTTTCGTCATTTGAGGAGCAATATGGTTGGGTCTAGGAGTGTCAAATTTGGCCCAAAAGGTGATGACCAGTCCAACCCGCCTAAACTTTTATGGGTTGGGCTCAACATAATTTTATATTGGGTTGATTTCAGCCCAATCCAACATAGCTCATTTTAAAGTGATCTCCAACTTAGCCCAATATTGGCCCAATTCTAGCCTATTTTTAAGACTTACTTAAATTTTGAGTTTACTACTTGAGATTTAGTTTATTTGTTTAATATACACTTTTCTTGTATCATTTATCTTATAAGTTTGTGGTGTGTTCAATATGAAGGGAAATATTTTTCACGAAAAATGTTTTTCTCGAAAAATATTTACCACAAAACTTGTTTTCTTAAAAAATATTTTCCACGAAAAATCCGTAAAAATTATTTTCAGGAAAATATTTTTCGCGAAAAATGTATTTCTAGAAAATATTTCTAATTTTTTTTTTCTAGAAAATAGACCCTTCAATAAAACTGGGTCAAGTTGGGCGGGTCATGACCCAACCCATTTTTAGTCCATTTCAGCCCAAATAACTTTGGGGAAACTACATAAATGACAAAGATTTGGGCTTAACTCAAGCCACATAGCATATATTTCACTAATTACATTTTGTAGCAACAACCCGACTACCAATGGTTGTATACATTTTTTTCACTGTATTCATTTTTTATTTTCATTGTATTCATGAATACAACAAAAAAATATTCCTATTTTTCACTGTATTCATGAAAATGATTATCTGTATTCATAAATTGACTTGCTGTATTCATAGATACAGCGAGTAAAAAATGAATACATAAAGACATATTTACACCAAAAATTAACAAACACCATATTTTTCGATATGTATACAACAAATGCAGGTGTATACAACATAGATACACCAAAAATATTAATAAAAACAGGCGAAAACACTGTATACAACATATGTATACCAAAAAAAAAAAAATGAATACACTCAAAATATTGAATACAAAAAATAAAATTGATTGTATTCATTTGTATACAGGCGTAAATTCACTCTATTCATTTGTATACAAAAAGAGCTTCTTTGAAAAAAGCAAAAAATATTATATACCGTGTATGTATACACCGTATGTATACACAGATCTAAAAACACTGTATGTATACACAGATCTGGAGAAAAATTTCCGGTCAAAAATTCATTGAACTTCCGGTCAAAAACTTCCCTCTCAGATCGGAATTTTTCAAATCTGTTGCGTCGTTGCTTTCCTTTCTGCCTATGCAGCCATGGCGGCGTCAAACTTCCGATCAAAATAGAGCAGCCATGGCGGCGTCAAACTGAAAATCCGAGGCTACAGCAATTACACGACATCCTTCTATCAAACCATGAAAAATAGAGCAGCCATGGCGGCGTCAAACTTCCGGTCAAAAATGAACTTTTGTCAATTCCGGAGCTCCGGCCGTGGTGGCCGGTGGCGGAACAGTGGGGAAGAGGGGAGAGAGATGAGAAAGTTGAGTTGGAAGTGACTAATGTGATGGGTATTCTACTTTGTGTGTATATATATAGAGAGTCACTAAATGTCATTAATATACAAATGTTTGCTATGAAAAGTAATTAAGTTAAACTATAGCTACTAAATGTCAATACCCATTGTATGTTTGTTATGTCATGTAGTTTTCCCAATAACTTTTGGGTCAATGTTAGTCCAACCCATTTATTATCTCAGCTCATTTTTATTGGCCAATTTTAGCCCAACCCGCTAATTTGACACCTCTAGTTGAGTCTAAAAGAATTCTACTGTAGCTTCCGTATACATTTTTTAGTACCTCAACTAAAATGCTCCTTGATGGAAAAAAAAAAAAACTAAAATGTTCCTTTGCTTATGTCATTATCCATCAGCACACTCATCCCCACGCAAATTTATACCCCACGTCCCATCCCAACAGACAAATTCGACCCATCATTAGTTTTATCGATTGTAATTAGTACATTAATTTACCTTATGTGGCTTTTATTTTTCCGCCATGTATATTAGTTGAATTTTTTCTTCCAATAAAATTTCTTTGGATTACCTCCATTAAATAGCAATTAAATCATAAAAAACGATATAAATATTACTGACTTCTATGAGTTAATTACTGAATTTGTAAATACCAATTATTAGTAAGTTTGTCCGATATCACGTTAAAGTTTAAGTCTTAAATAGTTTAGTGAAATTTGAGTTTTTATAAGTTGTGAAAATTTCATAAAATTGCAAAAAATAAAAATAAAAATTAGAGCTTCCAAGTTCCAAATTAGAAAGAATGCCATACAAGTTGAAATAAAGGGAATATTAATTTTGGTATTGGTGCCAAATACATCTACAAAAAAATTGAAGACAAAAAACAGAATCATGTAATTTCATAATTTTCAAAACTACTTCAATTATGTAACACCCGATACCTTTAACCTAAATCTTGACCATGATTCTAGATTTAGAAGACCAAATAAAGAATGTGGGAATTAGAATTTCCTCTTAAGTTGTAAGACGGGGTTTACGCCCATGAACAGTGATCGTATTTCAGTATACGGTTCGTCTTTCAAGTCGTAAGTTGGCACCAAAGATTACTGAGCATTCTGAAATTTGGCATTTGGAGATTTCATTATTAAATACGGATCGTATTTTAAAATACGACTCGTATTTCAAATCTTATTTGGAATTTGGGAAAACTTCCTTGATGAAAGTTGTAAGGCTTTGAAATACCTTTCCAACGGTATATTATGGGGGTCAAACGGACATCTGTGCAAAGAGTTATGGCTATTTTACTGAAGTTATGGCTATTTTACTGAAGTTACGGCTATTTTACTGAAGAGTCACAGTGCAGTCCAAACAGAATACGGACCGTATTTCAAAATACGACCAGTATTTTGCTGGGCGTAAAATTTAATATTCCAGAACAGTATATATTCGTCCATATCATTCCAAATCATTATTTTTCATTCCTTCAAGCCCTAGAACGACCTCCTACCCTCTCCCATCATCAAGAACACCAAGGTAAGTCTATTCTAATCATTCCAAGTCAATTCTAATATATATCCTTGTAATCTAAACAATAAACCATCATTCCTAACCTAGGGTTTTCAAGAAAACCCATCTCAAGGTTCAAGATTCAAGATTTTGGAAATCTTCTTTAAAGTTCAAGTCTTTAATTCAAGTTTTTGAGCATTAACAGGCATGTAGGGTTGTTATCTACGTGTGGGAATATTATTGTTCTTCCCCACGCCTCTTAATCCATAAAAAATATGAATCCTTACGAAAACTAGGATTTCTATACCATGCTCATGACAACCCTAGGTCCATGTCCATGATTGTATAATATGAATTGCTATTATTCTATCGTTGTGTTCTTAATAACTCCATATGATTATTGAGAATCAGTCTGTAATCCATGCAAACCCATATCTTGTATTCCAGGGGTTCTTGCATGTATGTTTTTAGCTAAAAATGATTATTTCATGAATATCCTACATGTCTACAAGTTTTCATGCAACTATATTATATAATTACTTTCATACCATGATACAAGATACATACATGCTAAATACAAGCTATTTCATGAAATCATGTTTACAAGTTATTTCGTGAAATCATGATTACAAGTCAAGTACAAGTTAATTCAAAAAAATTATGGGCTTTTTAGTCAATTATATCATGTTCACGTTTTTTGGAGTTGTACGAATTACCAAGAAGGCTTAGATAGCCTGAAACTACGTAGCCACCGTAGGACAAGGATCGCTCCTCCTAAATAGGATGATTCCTTAATTTTACACTGAATGGATCCATCAGGCACGTTACCACCTTATACCCTGGCAAGGTATGAGGGCTCTGCTGGTCTGGCAAGGTACCAGACTCCACGTATCCACGTGGTGATATCATATTGTCAGTTTATGAAATGCTCTCCCTACTTACCATGTTTTACTCATTTTATATATATATATATATATATATATATATATATATATATATATATATATATATATATATATATGTGTGTGTGTGTGTGTGTGTGTATCCATGCTCATACTCATGTTCATGTCCAGTTTCAGTTCTTATCATGTTATCCCATGTCCCATGTTATTTCATTCAGTTGCTTTACATACCAATACATTCAATGTGCTGACGTTCCCTTTCTATTGCCCGGGGGCCTGCATTTCACGATGTAGGTACCGATTTACAGAACGACACATCTGCTTAGTAGGACAGCATTCGTATTAGCTTATTGGTGAGCCCTATCTCATTCGGGGTTTAGTCAACTTTTTGTTTTATGATTAGTTATGCATCTAAGGTATGCTGGGGGGCCTTGTCCCAGTAAGTATGTTTTCCAATCAGACTCATGATAGAGGTTTCATAGACTAGACAAGTCAGTTATGTTATGTCAGACTTTCGGAGTCGTATAGCCATTTTGGCTCATTCATGTTATTTCTGCACTCATGTTTAAACGAGTGTTTTTATTAGGCATTATGACTTATTACGTTTTATAAAGGCCCACATGCATTCACGTTATATTCCGCTCATGTTATGCTTCACGATGATTCAGCAAGTCATGTGGTTCGCTTGGTTACATGCAGTAAGGTGCAGTGTTTCGCCCAGGCCATGATTCGGGATGTGACAAATTACTTGTCTTATCAAATCCATTATACTATAATTCTATCTTATTGGACATAATCATATTAATCTATTTAAGTACTTGCTATATAAATAATAAGACAATATTAAAAATATTTTATACAATACTAAAAAGATTTGCATTCTAAGTAAGAATCGGAAAAGAGAGGATTCAATTATTATACAATGTTAAAACACAACAACTAGCATTTCTTCCACTAATAATGATATGTTACGTTTCCTAGCATTTCTACCACTAATAATGATATGTTACATTTCCTAGCATTTCATCATTTTTCTGCTCAATAATTTTTTAAACTATACAAAGCATCAGCCACTTTTCTTAATGCTCTTATGCGTTGCTGTTGAAATAGTTTATAAAAGTTTGTCATGAACTTTATGTAATAGTTGGAAAAACTTACGGAAAAAAAATACATAAAATGCAATATGGGGCAACTGCCCGCTAGCATACCTATATTGCCCAAGAAACACAAAAAGTAAATAGTTATGTATAGATTACTAAAACGGAAAAGGGCCAAAATTACCTGTGAACTTTGAAAAATAGTTCATTCATACCCTTCGTTATACTTTAGGGCCAATTATACCCTTATCGTTATACTATGGGGTCAATTATACCCTTATGTCTAACAGCTGCCACGTGGCATCATCCTAGCCCTTCAAATTATTTTTCCCTCAAATAATTTTTTACCCACTAAAATAACCCAACCCGATCCGATTTTTTTTTCTTTCCAGCCAAGGGGTATTGGGTTGGGTCCGTATCAGTTTGGCTGGAAAAAAAAATTCGGGTCGGGTTGGTTATTTTAGTGGGTAAAAAATTATTTGAGGGGAAAATAATTTTGAAGGGCTGGAATGATGCCACGTGGCAGCTGTTAGACATAAGAGTATAATTGACCCCATAGTATAACAATAAGGGTATAATTGACCCTAAAATATAACGAAAAGTATGAATGAACTATTTTCTAAAGTTCAGGGTAATTTTGGCCCTTTTCCGTTATTAAAATATCTTAACTCAAATCGGGATGGGGAGCATATTTGTGCAATTTATGAGAAATGTTTTAGATTGCTGCAACTTTAGGGAAAAGGGGACCACATAGTGCAGCACAAGGGTGAATATTACGTCAATATCGCATTAAACTGGGAACATCTAGTGCCCACTATGAGATTTTGAGCCGCCAATGCGTTGTAATGGCGTCGGCAGTTGAAGTCTACCCACCTAATTAGCTTTTTAAATTATTTTTCGTAACTTAAATATAATAAAATGAGAAGAAGATCTCATGATTAATATGTCCTGTATATTTTCTTAGATTTGATCATTTTCAAGATTCAATTACAACGGACTTTTGGGTTGAAAAAGACTAAAATGGAAGATAGACAAGCAAATGGATATTAAATAATTTGAATAGACTCTGCAAATCTACTTTATGTAGCGTGACACCTGATCTATCAATTTCTATATATTGAGATCATCAAATATTTACTGAATATTACTGTAATGTTAGTAACTCATAATCTTTGTAAAAACTAAAAGTAATTAAAAATTACTGATTCCAATGATGCATAGTAATGAGATAGATCGACTTCTTTCTAATGAGACAAATTGTATTTTTTTTTCTTCTAATTATAGTTACAAAACATTTAAATTGAACACTGAAAAATTATCAAGAATTTGTCATGGCATGGGACAAGTGATTTTCTTACTCCATATCTCTCATGTTAATTAACTCTTATTATTTTATTTTTTATGACATAATATAGATATGAAACCATAATGTTAGATAAAAAAATACTATACTTATTCACATAATATGATTATGAGATCAAGTGGAATATGAGTTTTATTAGCTGTTACCAAAACATTGATATGTCATTTCTATAAAAAGTCTGGGTAAGTAAAACCAGGCGGAGTTTGGGCGGTTAAATGGAACACGACAGCCTCCTCGTACAGGGGAGAACAAGGTGACACAAAACCGCCGCAAAACAGCGCCGCTCTTCGTAGTCCAAATCAGCTATGGCAGAGGACGACGATGAGAGCTTCGGCGATTTCACCTTTGCATCATTTCCCACCAACACCAAATCAATTGAAGATGATAATGAATGGGGTGATTTCGTTGAATATCCGAGTGGATCTGAGCCTTCCACTGCACCCTCTCTCACCCAATCCAAACCCTTCGATCCTTTTGGTTCCAAATCTGAACAATCCAAGAAGACAAGTGGATGGGTTAAACCTTGTGGAGCTCTTCCACTATCATTATTCGGTGAAGATGAAGAAGATAAAGAGAAAGATACAAATGCTAAAATAAGAAACGGATCTAATCCTAATTTAGGTTATGGGTTTGATTCCAGTATCTCAAATTTATACAATCAAGATCAGAAGGTGAAATTTGAAAATGGGTCATTTTCAAATTCCAATAAAACGGTAGGTCTGGATAGTGTTAATTCGAATTCCAAAAAGTCGAATGGATTGAGTTTCGATCCGAATTCGGGTTCTCCTTGTGTTAGTAGAGTGCAGAGTTTGAACTACCTGGCAAGCTTGAATGGTGACGGTCAATCTTCGGGTCTTTTTTCGGATTCGAATAGTTTGAGTTCTTCTGTTAATGTATCAAGTTCAAGTTTTATTATGTCGAATCAAGATTTTGATATGTCGAAGTCGAATATGAATGGATTGAATAGAACTTTGAGTGTAGATGCTTTAACAGGTTTGAATGATCAAGGTCTACAGATCAAGAACAAAAGTAGTGAGCTTGTTTTTGAGTTAAATGTTTCGAGTTCTTCAGAAAATTTGACAAGTTCAAGTTTTGGTGTGTGGGACACGGATTTCCATATGTCTAAATCCAATCAGAGTGGATTGAATAGAAGAACTTCGAGTCTAGATGTGGGAATTGGTGAAAGTTCTTCAGCTGCCACTGTGTGGAATGCGGATATTAATAGGTCCAAGTCCGATCAGACTGGATTGAATAGAACATTGAGTCTTGATGGTTTAACAAACTTGAATGTTCAGGCTCAGCAGATCAAGACTGAAAATGGCGCGATTGTTCCTAATTCAGATGTTTCTAGTTCTTCTGCAAATGCATCAAGTTCAAATTTTGGTGGATGGGATTTCGATTTTGGTGGAGTTGGATCTGCTATTGAAAGGTCGATTTCTAGTGCCGGTGTTGGTGGGTTGAACTCAAACTTCAATGCTGTTGAAAATTTGGATAATGCTCACAACGACAATGATGACGATGAGGATGGATGGGAGTTCAAGGATGCTTACTCAATTTCTGAAGTTGGAGATAACATTAAGGTAAAGCTTGACTTTTGTACGATCAATAATAGTTACGTTGTGCACTAGTACAAATCAAAAAGAAGAAGTTATGTTGTGTACTCAATGGCGGAGCCAGTATTTTCACCAAGGGCGTTCAAAATATGAAAAAGTAAACACACAAAGCAGCTAAAAGGGGTTCAACGTCTAATATATATACATTAAAAATAATTTTAACCATATATAAACAGTGTAATTTTCCACCAATGGGGGTTCAGATGAACCCCTTGGCCCTTCGCCCCTCCGCCTCTATGTGTACCAGTGTAAAAACCTTCTCTGCACTATTTTAAGCTCATATTATGAACATGTGATATTGGGGTCATCCGCATCACTTTTGACGGTAGGATAGGAATTCCTGGCGGTTATTGTTTATTTTCAGGTTCCGCATTCTCGAGTTACTGCACAACAAGATGTAATTTTTTTGGCGGTCAGTGCAGTTACAGTACTGCTTGCTTTGTGTCGTACACTTTTCCATGTTACCTTTTTGGTAATTATTTTGTCTATTCACACATTCATGCATTTTTGTTATTTTGGTTACTTTTTTTGTTACCACTTGGGCATGTGTCTGTCAGGAGTTCTTTTTCCCCCCTCTGGTTAGAGACTGTATAGGGAAAGAGAACTCCGTATTTACCTTTGAAGACAAATTATTTAGTGTTTGGATGAAATGTGACCGAATTGAGTAAGAGTGCACATAGAGGATTCATAATGTGACTCGGTCTAGTTTGAGATTGAGGAATAGTTGATTAATTTCCTGGTTGGTTACTTTTTTTGTTCTTTTTCATAACTTATTTTAGCTAGTTTGTACGCATGAAGGTGTTTATGGTTCTTCACTAATCTTGTTCCTTCTGTGTGAAGGCTACATCAGAGGCAAAAAAAGATCATGAAACTAATGCCTTCTCTTTCGATTTTCACAATGGATTGAATGGCTCAGTCGACTTGTTTGCAACATCAAATGGATCGGCAACATCTGATTCTAAGGCACATCATGCGGGTGACATGCAGGCATATTCCTCTGGATTTGACAATAGTCTAAATAGTTCTATTGATTTATTCGCCATGCCAAGTCAACCAATTGATCTATTTGCGACATGTAATGGAATTTCTGTTGTTCGCCCTGACAATATATTTGGATTTGATATTAAACCATCTATGGCATTTAAAAACATACATATTTCAGCATCAGATGGTAGAGGTGAGCAAAAAGAGAGTAATGGTGTACTGGACGCCCCAGTTGTTGAAAGTGCTGAATCCGATGAGGATTTTGGGGAATTTACGACGGCAGCTTCAGATTCTGGATTGAAACTAGAGGTAATTTCTTATTGATCTTTCTTATTATATGCTACTATTGGAGTTTTTCCTTTACAGACCTTTCTTCTTTTTATCTTTTTCTGCAGGAAGAATGGAAGTTGAATGATGTTGCTCATTCTGAACTCCAAGCTTCTGAATCTGATGATAAAGACCAGGTAAATGGTTGATTTAGTGGCACTCCCTTTTGTTAAGAAATTTCTACTTTTTTGTTGGAAAAAAGATTAATTGTTTCTTCCTCTTTGTCCTCCTTTTATTTTCATATATTTTATTAAAGTTTAGTTAGCAACCTGGACTTTGTTGAAGATAGTTTGTGTTTAATATATACTCGTCTGTTTTGGCTCTTCTTCCCATGTTTTGCTTTTCCGTTTTGCTCAACATTTTGGACATTGTTAAAGATAAGTCTTCGTTCAGCATTCAGGTTATTCCTTTTGCAACTGCTTCTCATTTTGTTCCTTTTCAACTTAGCTTAATGCTTGGACCTTGTTATAGTTTGTTCTTTCCACGTATCATTTTGGGTATCGTGAGTTCTTTGCCCCTATTAATAATAGTATTTCTATTTTACATTAAATGTACAAGCAATGTGCTAAAATTTTGGTATGAAATCTCAATCTTCGTTACTTGTCTTTTTCATGCCCACAACCATGGTGCCTGCATTTGTGCAGAGTATTCTTTTTCCAGATTATATGGTCATTTGGAGCTTTGAATTCCTTTCTGTTCTTTTCAAGAACGATGTTCCCTTTCATACAATAAGAATAAATCTTTTTTTATAAGGTTAATAATAAATCTCTAAACTCTTGGCATGGTTAGGGATGCGTGTGTTTATATAATGGTTGGGCTATTTTCTCCTTTTTTATTTTTTTATGAGTGTTTGATCTATTTTTATTGGTAGGAACATGTAACTAAATGAGATATATATACTATATTCAGCTTCTTTATCTTTCTTGAATTGTCAAGTTTAGATTAGAGGACTGCATCATCTACCAAGATTGGTAGAACTTTTCTTCTTTATGTTTTGAACGTAGGCAAGTCTAGTTTTTGGCTACTTATTTCCAGCCTTTCCTTACCTATTCTTGATTATTATCCAGGTTAAGGAATCAAAGTTAGAGAATCATAAAGGGGCTCTTCCCCTATCTATATTTGGTGATGAAGAGGAGCTAGAGATCGATGGATCTTCTAATATTGAAGATATTTTTGTCCCCCATAATGCTTCTTATTCGAAGAATGACAGAAGTCCAGATTCAAACGTTTCCATTAATGATCTCATTTCAAACTTATATAGCCAAGCTGAACATATCTCACCTGTTCGCTCTGCTCAAGTGCCAAATAGCATTAGTGTCAGTCCACAAGATTCAGTGTCAAATTCAAATTTGCTGAATGGTGAGGATGAATTGGATGATGGTGAATGGGAGTTTAAGGACGGCTCTTCTGAAATGAGAATATATAATGATATTTCTCTTCTTACTTTTGAGGATCCGCCACAGAGAAGCTTTTCCAATCTCAATCTAGATGATTATTTGAATTTGTACTCTAAATTAAGGAATAAGTTGTGCTATCATGCTAAATGCCATCTCGATGACTTTAAGGTCTGTGTGGCTGCTTAATATTTTTTGAATTTTCGCCTGTAATTCCACATACAAAGAACCAGCTAAATTTTTGTAATGGTTCATTGACTTGTTTATATTCTATTCCTCCAGAGAGCTCAAAGCATTGATGGACTTCCAGTAGAGGAAGCAAAAATCTCGACCCTTAATAAAGAAATTGAGGTTTGTGTTCTTTATTTATATCCATATATTACTGAATATGATGAACATCTGCTCATGGATTTTTGCTGCCTTCCAATTTGTGAGATTATCAACCTTTGAGAAGTGTAGAAGTCCTACCGCCAATGCTCGAGGATCTAGCAAGGTTTTGGGAAAATGTAGAACATGTTACTACAATTAAGGAACTTCCTATTATTAACGCAGAAAGTTTCCTGTTGATGTATTTTAGAATTTATATGCGATATACAGTGTATTTTTTAGATGTAATGGTAACTTAATGGAACTGACATATACAATCCCTAGCGAGCGGGTGCACTTGCTTGCACATGCAAGTTGGTTCATATTTTATCAAACTATTAGTAGTTGCCCTTCATTTAGCTAAGTTGAGGCTACTTCTTTCTGGCCGCAGTTTAATTGTTACGTTGATGTTTATATTGCTTAAATCTCATTTGCCTTGTTTACCGTTGATGGTTTCTCAGTTGGTGGAGAAAAAATGTAAATAATAAATTAGTCATATTATGGTGTGCTTCTAATATAAAAATACTAGACCCTAGGCATTCGATCTTGGAAAGTGGACAGCATGGGCCCAAAGTAAACATGCATCCCGTTTGAAATGAAGAGTGTTTTCTGCTCTCCAGACTTCTCTCCCTCTTTGAGTTATTTTTCTTCATTCTCTGCTTTATTGAGATCCATAATTTTATCCTCAAGGAGTTGAGGTCTACTAGACCTGATGATAGAAATCTTCTAAAAAAGGGGTGCTTTTCATTTCAGCGAACTCAATTTCTGGCTGCTGATACCGCTTGTGGAGCTGTTCAATATGCAAGAAATTATTGTAGTTTAAGGTCCCTTTGGAAATTGTTTTCACCACCATCTCATGTTTTCATGTGCCTCCTTGATTCACTAGGTTTCAGTGGCTCTCTGTTTCTAATAGTTTTGAGACAAAAAATTTGTACATAGGTGTGGATGTGCCATTTTCCTTTTATTTCCTTAATGTGATGTGTAAAATGATCTTTCTCAGTTTGACGTGATATGTGATTGTTTATCATTTTATAGGAGGCTTGCAAGGATTTTGACCAGGATAATGCTTTGTGCAAAGGTGACCACTTGGAAGGACATTCATCTCACAATATGGGTGCATTTATTGAGATTTTGCAGGAATCAAAATTTCAAGTACTTGAATCAGAGTACCACTTGTCGAGGAGACTATCCTTGGTATGTCATTTTCTCCATTTCCTAATGCTTAGAGGGAATCTTTTTGTTTGATGGCCTTCTCCCACCCCCTCCCCCCATTCCAAAAAAGTTAACTTTCTAACTGCTATATGCTTAGATGTAATTCTTAGTTTATTAATCATTTAAGTAATTATGACGTTACTTATTTCTCCTTTCGTCCCATTTTATGTGATGGTATTTGACTATGTGTGGTGTTTAAGAAAGACTGACTTTTGAAACTTGTGGTATGAAGTAATCCGTTGACATTTTTGTGGCTATAAATCATCTCACTAATGGTAAAATTGGAAGTGTAAAGTTAAATTGTTTCTAAATATAGAAAGGTGTCATTCTTTTCGAGACAGGCTAAAAAGGAAAGAGTATCTCGAAATGGGACAGAGGGAGTAACAGAATCTTGAAGGTTTTTTCCATGTAAAAAGAAAAGAGTCTTAAAGTTTTCTAAATTACAATTTTTTATAACATAAAAAGAAAAGCCTTCTCAAAAAAAATAACATAATAAGAAAATAAAACCTTTAACGACTATAAACTCGAGAATTTATATACATGCCCAAAAAGGGTGCTGTATTTAATTCGGAATGAAGAAAGTTTAGGGACACAAGGGAGAAAATTCAAAAGGGAAAATTTGTCATACCTTGAATGTGATACATAATGGAAAATGAAATTGGAATTGCAGAAATTTTCCTTGTATTTCTTTCCGTGCACTGTACATGTATTGATACAAAAATAAAGAATATTCCCTACCTTCCTATTCATAAACTTGTAATATTTCTACTAGCTATCCTACAATTAATCAAAGCAACTTTGTAAAAGAAAAGAACATAGAAAATAACAAAAATAGCTGTCCTATATACATGGCATTTGGAAGCTACTAGAATCATTTCCTTTTGTGGTATAGATGTACGGTTGAGATTGAAAGTTGACATAAACTCATCAACGGTGGAGATCTTTTGTGATGCTTGGGATAAGAGACTTCATCGAGTTCGATGAAGCCGATGTTGAACTGGTTTCATCTGTGCAAACCATTTCTATCATTTCTTTCTTATTCATTTCATTGTTGTGTTGATCTGTGAAATGGGAATTCATATTCCCAACAAACCACTCCCCCGAGAACACATCGACCCCTGTGATAACGGCAATGAATTCCCATTATTATTATTTCCCACTAAAACCTGACCATTTTCTTCACGACGCTCGTCCAAATCAACCTTTTCATTCACCACTCTTAACATTCTGTAATTTCTCCATTCTCTTCCTTTTCGCCTCCAAACGCCTTAAGGTTTATTACTTCTTCCTTTTTCTGCAATCCTCGAACACGTCCTTGATATAGGACCGTTCAAGGATGAAGATGATATAGAGCTGAGTTTGGATCTTTCATTGAACGGCCATTTTGGTGTGGACCCACAAAGGGATAAAAGACTCAAACATTCTTCTTCAATTACAAACTTTGTGTACACTGGTGGGGATGACAGTAATGGTTGTTTGTGTATGAACAACCAGGAAACAAACGACCATTACTATCATCCCCACCAGTGTACACAAAGTTTGTAATTGAAGAAGAACGTTTGAGTCTTTTATCCCTTTGTGGGTCCACACCAAATGGCTGTTCAATGAAAGACCCAAACGCAGCTCTATATCATCTTCATCCTTGAACGGTCCTATATCGAGGACGTGTTTGTTGCCCGTTTAAGCTGAAGAGGAGTGCAGAAAAAGGAAGGAGTTACAAACCTTAAGGCGTTTGGAGGCTAAAAGAAAGAGAATGGAGTAACTACAGAATGTTAGATTGGTGAAGGAAAAGGTTGATTTGGATGAGTGTCGTGAAGAAAATGGTCAGGTTTTAGTGGGAATTCATTGCCGTTATCACAGGGGTCGATGGGTTCTCAGGGGAGTGGTTTGTTGGGACTGTGAATTCCCATTTCACAGATCAACACAACAATGAAATGAAGAAAGAAATGGTTTGCACAGATGAAACCAGTTCAACATCGAATTCGATGAAGTCTCTTATCCCAAGCATCACAAATGATCTCCACCGTTGATGAGTTTATGTCAACTTTTGTTGACGAGAAGAAATCGACGAACTCCTCCATTAAAACTCATACAAAGAAGAAGACACCATGTCGGCTGTCTTGAAGAAAGACAAAGTCTTAGGTTTCAACATAGGTTTTGTCGAACAGATAAAAGGCATCGGGTCATTTGCAAGATATGGGCCTAAGTGTGACTGAATATGATGTGGGCCTCAGTTTCGACAAATGACCCAACTTGAAGATATTTTGTGTACATAGTATTCTTTGGAATCTTCTAGAATTTAGTTAGAGTTTGCTACAATTGTATAGGTAATTATTTTCTGTCCTTACATATTTGCATAGTAGACCCTTTGTAATTGATATAAAGAGATGTAATTAGAAATGAATAAACACACAGAAAATTTCCCAAATCAGTCTCATTGTTTCAATTCTTACAACTTTCAATCTCAACCATACATCTATACAACAAAAGGAAATAATTCTAGTAGCTTCCAAATGCCATGTGTATCTTTGTTCTTTTCTTTTACAAAGTTGTTTTGATTAATTGTAGGATAGCTAGTAGAAATATTACAAGTGCACGAATACGAAGGTAGGGAATATTCTTTATTTTTGTATATATACATGTACAGTGCACAGAAAGAAATACAAGGAAAATTTCTGCAATTCCAATTTCATTATCCATTATGGTATCACAAATTTTCCTTTTGAATTTTCTTCCTTGTTTCCCTAAATTTTCCTTAATCCGAATTAGATACTGTACCCTTTTTGGGCATGTACATAAATTCTCGAGTTTATAGTCGTTAAAAGGTTTTATTTTCATAAAATGTTATATGGCTCTTTTGGGTTTCGAATTGGTACTGAAACTTTTTTATCAAATCCATTAAGCAAATAATAATGTTCTGTATAAAATCCAATGAGCTACTGTGTGGTTTGCAAGCTATTGCACAGAAGCTGGGTTTACCCTGTGCGCACCCGAAAGGTAGCGGCTGCGGGTTCCCATGTCATCAAAAAAAATCCAATGAACTTACCTTATCAAAAAATCCAATGAACTTAAGCATCCTTTTTGATGTTGTGGTTGCATATTCATGTGTACAACAAGCTTTGGTTTATGGTACTTACATGTTATTCTCTGGTATAGGTGGAAACTGATTTGGAAACGACAGTGGATCTTTTAAGACATGCTACAATGATGCTAAAAATTTTGAGATCAGGATCTTTGGAGGAGCAATCAATTTATGTTTCAGTATGGTATAAAATGGTCTCTGTTTGTGTGCAAGAGTTGCAACATGGCTCGTGTATCTGGAAGAAGATATTGGAAATGAATGCTCAGAGTCATATGTTATCTCACCCGAGAGGTACATTTTCTGTATCTTATTGTACATGGCCCTGGAAAAATGGTGCAGTGAAAATTTTATATTCCCAAAGTAGGGAATTCCTTGAAATTGTTTGGTAGGAAAGATTCTATTTTTTAGTTCCAGTTTCTTGTTGTGACCAATATCATAAATGCAGGAAGGGCATTCCTCCGGGCCCTGGGTGAGATCTATAGGGTTACTGTAGTGCTTGAAGCATCTGTGAAACTATGCAAACCTTGGTTGAATTCTGCTCAGGGTACAAGTATTTATTCCATGCTAGACGAATGTCACGCTATATGGTCCTCTTCGGATCTTGGAGAAGCTCTGTTGAGTATGTTAGACTCTGCTTCTTCCGGAGATGGGAGTTCTGTTGCTTCATTGCTGGACTCTATCAAGTTAATTCATGGTCTTGATGCACTTAGCCTTCAAAAACATCTCTATGCTCAGAAAGAAGTGTGTAGGCTTTCGCTTCTAACTTTAGAAGTACTACCAGGTATACAAATTCTACAAGTTTCCAGAGTCATTACGCTTCCAACTGTTCTTGTGACAAAACAATTGTTAGTAGTAGGAGCCACAGAGTTAGTCATGACCATGTAGTGGTTCCTACAGTTGGAGATTCATAACCGGATATTGAAACTTAAAAAAAAAAAAAGGAATTTTTCGGAAAAAATGAATAGCTAATCACAGCCAAGTGGTGCATTCAGCAGTAAGTCTGCTTTACCCATGAAATTTTGTGTTTAGAGGCATTATCTGTGAATCTATAGATTGTGCATATTTCCTCTATTTAACTGGAAGAGCCTTGAAAGAGTATTTTTGCCAACTTTTTGGACACCCAGCAATTATAAGGAAACCAAAATGCACATTTTGGCACGCACTTGGAGCAAACAATGAAATCTTACTCATCAAAAAGAATAAACAAATAAACAAACAGTGAAAGAAACAAAATTTGGGAAATCTCACAAACAATTATAGTGAGTTTATCTGATTGAAGAATTCGATGTAGGTCCTATGCTGAAACTTGTGCAAGACTTTGTTGTTAACTGTTCTTTTGTCGTGACTATGATGGCATGTGTAGATTAAAGTAAAACTCATTGAACTGCTTGATTCTGTTACTTCCTTGGGAATCAACCTCCACTCACTGTGTATTAATTATCGCGAGTATGCTAATTTCACTTTACATTATTTACCCTTGCAATTCTAAAATCAGGGATGGAACTTATAGACTGGAATGGAGAGCATTACTTCCTCACACTTGCAAATCTATGGGCAAATCTTATAAGCAGTGATCCTCCAGAGTTGCCACAATTAATCAATGGATGGTGACAAAATAGCAAACGTTGATATCAAATTTGCGAAGTGTCAAATCTAAGATAAGGAACTTGGATTAGTATCATGTCAACTGAAGATTGCTCTGCAGACGCCGGAGTTAAGATACTTTGCTCTCCAGGGCTCTGGCCTTTGAATTATTTGGCAGAGTTTTGTGCGCACAAAAGTATGCTTTGAGACAAAAAAAAAACGAAGATCTGAACATCAAGATACTGATTGCAGAGGCACGCCGTGAGGTACTTTACAGACGGAAGTAGAGAGATGGTGTGAGATAAAGATTACTTGATTTTTGTTCGGCAGTCTTTCCTTGCAAGATACGTAGTAAAAGCATTGTATCAGTAGGTCATCGTTTCTTTTCTTTTCCCCAATAGGTCATCCCGGTTTTTCCTTTCTTTTCCCCAATAAAAGGGGGGGGGGGGGGGGGGGGAGAGGGGGAGGAAGAAGGTATGTGACTTCGTCACAGTGTACCATTAAGTTGCTTGTGTATAAGTTGTAAGTATTGGTGAAATCATTTTATGTTACATCCATAAAGATAGAAGTAGGGTTGTCAGGAAATTGAACACAGATATCGATTCTTTGTAGTGCCTATTTTGTTAATTTCTGGTCTTCAATGGTTAATTGAGAAGTGTAAAATGTTAAATACTGTCCTGCAGGACTTAGTCGTATTTGTTGGCTTTTTAATTGAAAGATGTAAGGTTTGAATCTCCTTTGAGAGGTATGTCAAGGAGTGAACATTTTAAAGTAAATGTTGTATTCTCCTCCAAAGCAAACTACTCGAGGCTTTGCTTAAGCCATAGTTTAACTGAGTTAATTGAACTTTAAGGTTGAGTAAAACTTAAATATGAGTCTACTTTCAGCATATTTGGCCTGAGGATATCAAATTGACTTGGTCAACTAATGCAACGTCCTATTTGGAATTCAAATGCATCTTCACTTTCCCAAAGCTGCTGAGCCTTATTTACGAGGTTGTTAAATAAAAATTGTTTTCGTGTGTTTGGATACCGAGAGAAAAAGGGCTAAAGTGACTGTAAATTTGTACTTTCAAGCGTACCCTCATAATATAGAAATTCCATTCCAACATAAGAAAATGCTAAAGTAATGTTGGTACACATTTGAAAAAAGACCACATTTAGGCAAAAATAAAGGAATATGTGAGGAAGAAGAAATTAATTGGGGCGGGAGATTAGTAGTTAAAATTTCAGTTTAATTACGTAGGTGGGTCGGATCAAATTCGGTAATTTAATTCACATTGGATAAACATTTGGACTAGTCGCACAATGCCACGTATTCTTTTTTATAAAGTCCCACGTAATCAACTAGTCAACGCTCAAGCATTTTTAAGTCAAAAGATGAACCTTAATGACATTTAAGATCTAACAGATGAAAATAAGACAGTTTTATGACAAATTCAACAGATTAGAGGAATTTAGTTTTAACTAATACTCTCCACTCAGGAGCAGAGCTAAAGTTAATTTTTGAGTTTGACTGAACTTAGTAGAAATTTATCTTAATTAATGAATACGTTGAATATGTACAAATTATTAGTAATTTAGAATTCAATATTTAAATGACTTAAAATCAAGAAGCCCTCAGAATAAATTTAAAAATTAAAATTTGATATTGGCGCACTTAATAATCGGTGCAACCAAACAAGCCCTTACCCTTAGCATAAACCCTACGCCGTCGCATACAAATCTCGTTTACTTTTGCTATCTCTTCACTTTTCTTTTACGGACATTTGATTTGGTTTGTGGAAGTTGCAGAGAAAATGTTGGATATAAATCTGTTCAGAGAAGACAAGGGACACAACCCCGAAATTATCCGTGAATCTCAACGTCGTCGTTTTGCTGACGTCGCTCTCGTCGATCAGGTCATTCTACTCGACAAAGAATGGCGTCAGCGTAATTCATCTCTCTCTGTGTTTAATTTGGAGTTTGTTTTATCTCTATGACGTCTGTTAGGTTGGTTTACCCGGAGAAATATATAGTACTAAAGATTAATGACAATATTAGCAAATGCGGTAATGCTTTGATGAAATTTATGAGTATTAAAGATTGATAATGTTGGCGGAGGAAATTAAAGGCGTGATTTTGATGAAGTTTATGTATATTTCAGGCCAGTTTGAGCTTGATAACTTGAGGAAAGATTTCAACAAGATCAACAAAGAAGTTGCTAGGCTCAAAATTGTGAGTAGTGTTCTATTTAGTTGTTGAATTCATCTCTTCTATTCTTTCTTGTCTTTTCACATCTTTTGGTGTCTTGTAATAAGAGCTCACAAGTTCAGCATATCTACCAACCTGACGTATGTCTGTCTAGCGTGTCTCGTGATGATTATATTTTATTACATCATGTATTTTGGACCTGATTTGAAGGAGAATCTAGAAATTGATCGCTTGCAAGTGTAAACATGCTTTTCACTGTATCGGTTAGGCAACTCTGAAAGCCATAGATGATTAGGTGGTGGGGAATAATATGTATTATGTAAGTCTGTTGAATATTTATATGTTGATTCCTGGTCCAATGTTGCGCTTGGTCCTTCTCTAATGTTATTGTCTGAAAGTAAAAGCCAATTTTTGTGAACCTTCTTTATTGTTATAAAAAGAATTATGTATGATAATAACTTAATTTCCGTACTCAAGAAGTAAGAGATTTGGTTTAGGCTCCCTAGTCAGAAGCAGAATTGTTTTCCTTCTTTTGAGAAATAGAACACCCCTCATGTTGGGGGAGGAATAGGAGTTGATATTACAATGATCTTCATTATGTTGTGACTATTTTTATGCGGTCTATCAACCACAAGTCTCCTCCTTTATTAGGACTTATTGCTTCGCGAAATTCAAATAGGTGGACTGCTAATATTGGAATAAATGGTTTGAATAGAGCTAATGGACATATCCAACCTGACTAGTTTGGGATTTAGGCACAGTAGTTGTGTTCTTGCATACAGTGCAATTAAAGATTTATATTGCTGTAGCTATTTGGCAGTGGCAATAATGTTATTTGGGAGGAAATTCTGATGTTATTCTTGAATATATTTATACATAGTGAATGTTCCCGACAATAGATTATCACCCTTTACCTTATTAAAAAAAGTACTCCTATCTATTGTCACCCTATCAAGCAACCATGCATCAACACTTTTTTGGTTCTTTATTCTTGAGCAGCTAAAATTAATTCTACCTCTTTCATTGGCAACTGGTTTGGTTTGCTTTTGTTTATTACCAAGCATGCATGTTTTTCTCAAGTCCAATGTTGGAGTTGAAACTGAATCATGTTCTTTTCCTCTGGTAAAGTCTGGTGAGGATGCAAGTGAAAAAATTAAGGACACTGCAGAGAACAAGCAACTAACTGCAAAGAAAGAGGCAGAAGTACAAGAGGCTCGAGCAGCTCTGTATTCAAAGCTGGAAATCATTGGTAACCTTGTGCACGACTCAGTGCCAGTTAGTAATGATGAGGTATGTTGATTTGTTTGCCGTTTTAGTGACATAAACGAGCTTAAAATAAACTTCTCTTTTAACCAAAGATTATTTTGTAGGCAAATAATGCTATAGTTCGTTCATGGGGAGAGAAGCGGACTGAGAAGGGTCTTAAAAATCATGTTGATCTCGTTGAAGCTCTTGGAATTGCAGACATAACAAAGGGTAAGTGCTATATTGAGCTTATGGGACTAGGCATCTTGCATTTATTAAGTGCATTTGCTCTATGGATTGTGCTTTCTGCATGCTATTTTGGATGACTTGGAAATTTCCCTGGACTAGGTAGCATTGGGTAATTCCTCGCCAGGTAATCCACATTATAGACTCAATAGGTAGCACATGCTACTATGCTAGTAGGAGTTATCCTATTACCTTGGAGAATATTCTTGATACTGAAAACTAAATGCTACATATTGCTTTGTTTTCTTAACAAACTACTGAAGTGCATACCTTTAGGGGAATACTGAAAGAGGAAACCAGGTAGTTTGAGAAGTAAAATTTGTCGATATTAAGGATTCTCAACGGTAAATTGCTTATTAGGTACTAGCTACGCTTTACATGTCCACATTCCCATTATTAAATATTCGCAACATCCTTGCTCTCACTTTCTGTAGAATTTTTATTTCCATTTCCCCAAACACTCCTCCTTGCCAATACAAGCCTGGAATAAATGATGCTGAATCTGCCTGCAAAAAATCATTACCAAGGCAAAATATGTGGGTGTTAGAAAACAGGACAGCTTGCTTAAAGACTTGTTAGAGAGTTTTTCATGTATTCATTATCAAATAAGCTTATAAAAAGTCACCATCTCAAAAAACAAAAACAAAAAAAAAAAAGCTTATAAAAAGTCCTTGGTTGTCTGCTTATTTGAGCACGATATCGACTGCTGAGCTGCTCTGCCTGAGTCTCCCTTTTTCATTCTGCCTTTCCCCATTCTTCGATTGCATACTGCACGGTGGGGGTGTACAAAGAAAACCGACAAACCGCACCAAACCGACAATCCGAGTCAAACTGAGAAAAAAACCCAACTAGTGGTTTGGCTTGGCTTGGCTTGGTATTGAAAATAAAAACCGTTTGGTTTGGCTTTAACTAAAAAAGTCAAACCGAACCAAATCAAACCAAACCGACGTTACACGAATACAACAACAACAACAACCCAGTGAAATCCCACATCGTGGGGTCTGGGGAGGGTAGAGTGTACACGACGTTACATGAATACACTTTTAAAAAATATTTTATACATAAAACATTTATTTGTAATGTAACTTATAATTTTTTTTTTAATTATTTTTTTCATAGTTTGTGTCATTTCACATATTATTTCAAGCTTGGACTTAGAATTTTGAATGGTACAATAACTTCTATAGCCCATAGATGTTAGTAACTCAAATAAAGTTCAAATCAAAACTAAATCCACACTAATGATAACAAAAGAAATTCCATTCTAATGCTAGGAATAACAATAATGTTGGATATCTATTCTTAGTTTGATTGGTTTCGACAGTGTAAAATACATAATTTGATTTAGTTTTTCTTTAATATTTAGTCGTAATTAATACTTATTAGCCGCCCTTATTTTAACATGACATAGTACCTTTAGATTTTGATCATTTTCATTTGGTTTGGCGATTTGATTATATATTTTGTTGAATATTTTAGTACAGTGTTATTATTCATCTCACATTTTGTGTTATGTTCTTAAGAAACACCTTAATTAGATAGTTGCATCTTAGTAGGACCAAAGAAATATTTGAAGCACAAGTTATATGATTTGTATGAAGACTTTACCGGGAAAAGCCCAAGAAAACTGAAAAACCTGAGAAAAACCAAAGTTGAAAAACCCGACTTTTTTTAGTTTGATTTGGTTTGTAAATTTAAAACCCGACATAATTGGTTAGGTTTGGTATTTGAAAAACCCGAACCAACCCGGTCCATGTACACCCCTACTGCACGGTCTTATTTTGTGCTTTGGAATTGTTATTCCATCCGTTACTTTATCTGTCAACCCGCTATATTCAGGATAAATTGTTCTTCTTACCCTTTTCCTTTCCGAAAATTTTGTTGTTCAATTCCTATTCTTCTGCTCATTGGTATATGACTTGCAAGTAATACAAAGATATCTGAAATATATAGGTGCAAATGTTGCTGGAGGAAGAGGTTACTATCTGAAAGGGGCTGGTGTACGTCTTAATCAAGCGCTGATTAATTTTGCTCTTGATTTCTTGGAGAATAGGGGATATACTCCATTGCAGACTCCGTTCTTCATGAGGAAAGATATTATGGCAAAGTGTGCTCAGTTAGCTCAGTTTGACGAAGAGCTTTACAAGGTAATCTCTTCTATATTTTGGTACATGGAGCTGAATGGAGTTAATAGACACTCATAGTGCAGTTCATTCCATAAATTAGTTTGCTGTAACTGCAGCAGAAGGCCTTTGAAAACAGTGTCAGTTTATCTCGGAGGATCTTTTCAGTTGTGTCAGAATGAAAAATCTCCAGTTTAGTGTTCATTAGTGACAGTAACTCTGTATTTTTAAAAAGATAAAAGATATTTCATTAAATGGACAAGAGAGTCCCAAAAGTATGTACATCGAGATAGAACGATGATTTTAGGGAACACTAACTCTACATTCCTGATGTTTTTCTTTCAAGATGACAGGTATTTCATGCTTTCCAGTTTGAAATTATTGTTGGCAAGACATACCTCACCTATCTTATGTTTTGATAGGTCACTGGTGAAGGAGATGACAAATATCTGATTGCCACTGCTGAACAACCTCTGTGTGCTTATCATTTGGATGACTGGATTCATCCTTCACAGCTTCCATTAAGGTATTGCAATACAACCTGGCACCAACAGTATGTCCTCTATTGCCAGTTGGTTTCTATGGACTAACATCTTTGCCATCCACCAGGTATGCTGGATATTCGTCTTGCTTTCGCAAAGAAGCTGGTTCTCATGGCCGCGACACACTTGGAATTTTTAGAGTCCACCAGTTTGAGAAAGTGGAACAGTTCTGTTTGACCAGTCCAAATGGCAATGACTCCTGGGACATGCATGAGGAGATGATTAAAAACTCAGAGGAATTCTTTCAGCAGGTAGGTCTGGTTTTCTTTTCCATTTTCTGGGATATACCTTCTCTTAGAAGTATCTTTTAAGCTGCTTAAGCAATGTTGATAGGACAAAGATCTATTTATATTTTCTAGCTCAATGAGTCGCCAAAGTCCCTCAATCATTTACTGGGTAGGAATGTACCTGTTACTCGGTTGCTGCAGCACTACCTTCCATAATTATGCTACAATCCTTGAGACTAACATACATCAATTTCTCAGAATGTTATTTTGTCTGGGTTTGCACCTCTGTGAACATACAAACCGATCAATTATCATATTTAGCCCATTAGGAGTTCTTTTCTTGAAAGAATCTTTATATATATAGTATTCTGCATTAAACTACTTTGACATCGAAGTTTTTGTTTAAGCGACTTATTCTGTTAAATTCTGCAACTTTGTCCTTAATGATATAGTGGTAATGAATAATTGAGTTGCAAATTGATCCGGCAATTGTAGAATGAAGTTCTTTTGGAATATCTGTACTATAGTACCAGAATCTGCCTTAATCGAGATGGTTGGTAAGTTTCATAATTTTGAAATTTACGTATCCGAAAGAACTCTTATATCTTTGAGATTTCTGGGACCACTATCTGAACGAAAACATTTAGTCTGAAATAGCTTCTGCTGCTCAGGAATGCATTCTGCTTCACTGTATCTTTAAATATTAGATAATCATACGCTTTTACTATTGTTTAGTCACATTATCTATTATTAGACTAATCCCAAACTTGGATTGACATACCCTGGGTGCAACGAAATCTAAACATAGCTCTTTCTTTTTTGCAGCTAAAGCTTCCTTACCAAATTGTGGCTATTGTTTCTGGCGCACTGAATGATGCAGCAGCAAAGAAGTATGATCTGGAAGGATGGTACCCTGCATCATCGACTTATAGAGAGCTTGTGTCCTGCTCAAATTGCACAGACTATCAGTCGAGGAAATTGGAAATTCGGTTTGGACAGAAAAAGGTATTGTGATCTGCCCCTTCATTCGACATGTATGTCTGCAAAAGAAGAAATCTCTATTGGAATATTGAGCCCATAATTGTTGATTTATTGTCTTCCACTGGTATTCATTCAGTGTGTTAGTGATCAGTGCAATTCAGCTTCAGTTTCTAACTTTTTAGATATTTTGGTCCATTCTAGACTAACATAATTGTTTTCTTAGGGTAATGAGCAAGCGAAGCAGTACGTGCATTTATTGAACTCCACCCTTACAGCGACAGAGAGGACTATGTGTTGTATACTTGAGAATTACCAGAGGGATGATGGGGTTGAGATTCCTGAAGTTTTACGGCCATATATGGGCGGGAAGGCATTCATTCCTTTCCAGGCCCCTCCAGCAAAAGAAGCTAAAGGAAAGAAGTCAAAGGCATGATAATCTTTCCAATCTTATACACTTAAAACTTCCATTGTGAAAAGAGCTGAAGCATGTATTCTCTTGAACTTGGACCCTCCTTACAAGGAGCCCGAGGAGGAACAAGGGAAAGAAGACAAGGGCAACTAATTTTTGAATTTTGGAAGTGTAACAAGCGAATTAGAAGACATAGAAATGCAGATTGCTATCTCCCATTTAATGCCATTATTGGTTTAAGTTGATAGATTGTTTTCGAACTCCTATTTCTGTACTGGGAGATGTTAATTGCAAGATTATATTCACACTTTTTTTAACTTCATTTTGGTGTGATATGGAATCGTGAATAATGGTTTTTTGAGCCTGTGGATTTTACAGTAGTGGACTGGGTAGTAGTATGAGAGAGCTTACTATTTTACCAATTATGGTGGAATGACCGTAGTGGGTGCTTGTTCATTTTCTCTCAAGTTAATTCATAAGATTGTGACTTGTTCACGGAAAATGGCTTTAACTTGTAAAACATCTTAATTCTGTAAATTGTTCAAGTGAATGCATATATTCACTAATTAGAAATTCAATTAATCACTCATCAGCTTACTTAGTACCACATTGACCTTGGTTTATCGATGAAAAAATTCTGACGACTTGCATATTGTTGCATATTGTGGTGGCTTCACATTGCCTTCCAGCACATCACAGGCTTACTTAGTACCACACTGACCTTGGTTTATTGATGAAAAAATTCAAACAAGTTGCATAATGTGGTTGCTTCACATTGCCTTCCAGCACATCACAGTTGATTATTCTTTCTCAAGCAAATCAGGAAAATCCGAAAGCTGATTTGGTTAAACAATAGAGAGAATATAACGTAAATGGGTGAACTCACTATTCATGGAAATTTGGACCGTGAGCCAGGAATGACATTCTAGAATTACTCAAAATAGTACATTATCTTTGGGTTTGGATCTAAAATCATACATATTTTTTTACATGGGGTATTAATAGTCCATTATGTTTGCATAAGTGGTGCACTTTTAGTCAACTCCCAAATATTTTGTTAAAAATTTAACGGAAAAGGGAAAAAATGCCCCTGAACTATAGAAAAGGTTTAAAAATACCCTTCATACATCTATTTTGCTAAAAATACCCCTCAATTCAGCTTTTTGGCTCATTTATGCCCTTTGACTAATGGTCAACAATAAATTTAAAAAAATATATATTTAAATTACACATGGCATTTTATTACTGGAAAATTGATTATTTTTTTTAGAAAAAATATTTGGAAAATTCTTTTTTCCAGAATCAGGAAAAATGATTTTTTAAAACCCTTTAAAAAAAATGGAAAACGTGATTTTTTAAATTAAAATATCTACAATTTTTTTTTTTAAATCAGGAAAATTGATTTCTTTTTGTCCTAAAAAAATTTAGATTTCATAATTTTTTTTTCAAAAAAGGTCCAGATCTTCCCTTCTACTGTACGAAATTGCACGGATATGCCCATCGTTAAAAGGTGGTCTCACATATGCCCTTAATGTTACTTTTTGGTTACTCATGCCATTGATTTAACGGAAACCCGATGAAAATATTGGAGGGCAGATTTGTGCAGTTTTACATAGTATAGGGGCATATTTGATCCACAGAAATTCCTAAATATTATGCCTTTTGTGCAGTTTCGCATAGTATAGGGGCATATTTGATCCATTGAAATTCCTAAATATTATGCCATAATATTTAGGAATTTCAGTGGATCAAATATGCCCCTATACTATGCGAAACTGCACAAATCTGCCCTCCAATATTTTTGTCGGGTTTCCGTTAAATCAAGGGCATGAGTAACCCAACAAATAACATTAAGGGCATATGTGAGACCACCTTTTAACGATGTGCATATCCGTGCAATTTCGTATAGTAGAAGGGCACATCTGGACCTTTTCCATTTTATTTTTTAGACACTTTAAAAATAAAAAATAAAAAGGAAAAAGTGTGGAAAAACTGTGTTTAAAAAATAAATCCAGAAAACTAGTTTTTAAAATCTAGAAGAAAACTATGGAGTATTAGCTTTGCACATTTTTACTTTAAAAACTCAGTAAAAAATCCAAATTTTGATTAAAAAAAAAAAATCAATTTTCCATATTTTTAAAAGAAAAATGGGTTTTCCAGATTTAAAAAAATTCCATATTTGTTAATAAAAATCAAATCCTGATTTTTTTTTCTTACCACATTTAAAAAAAATAATTAGTTCTTCCAGGTTTTATAAAAATCAATTTTTTCAGATTTAGAAAATCGGACTAGTAATAAAATGCCGTGTGTAATTTAAATAATTTTTTTTAATTTAGTGTTGACCGTTAGTCAAAGAGCATAAACTCGCCAATTTTTTGAACTAAAGGGTACTTTTAGCAAAATAGATGGATGAAGGTATTTTTAGATCTTTTCTAATAGTTCACGGGCATTTTTACCCTTTTCCGTTAAATTTTTAACAAAATAGTTGGGAGTTGACTAAAAGGTCACCACATGCAAACATAATGAACTATTATTGCTCCATGTAAAAAGAACATGTATGATTTTAGATCCAAACCCAAAAATAATGTACTATTTTGGTCTTTTTCTCGTCGGTAATTAGGCACCTTTGGATGCTGGAAATGTCATTAATCGTGAACCAGTACACTCTACAGCAATAGGACTCTTTGGACTTTGATGCCTTTGACCAATAGCTGGAAAAAGACATTAGGGTGAGAACTCTATATCTGCCTTAACTTTTTGTTGCTTAACAGTGTTAGTGCCACAAATTAACTGCAAGATAAGTCTTTATGACGATATACTCTAATTAAATGTATTTCGGTTTACAACTAATGTATAAGCTGAAGATATACTACTAGTTAAAGACTTCTGCTTCCACAATTTAACGGCGACTGAAGGCATTATAACGAATAATGCCCGCTTTAATTCTCTCTTTTTACAGATTTCCCTCTCCACTTTAAGAATTTTTCTATTTCTTCTGTGTCCAAGGAAGTTAAGTGGTGTTTGACTTGATTTTGGTCTTTTAGTGTTTGGAAGTTGGTTCTGTAAATAAGTTTGCAATATATTTGGGAGACTATTGCATGTTTGAGTTTGGTTTCTAAAATGAATCGTTAGATCACATAATGTAAAGAGATAATTTGAATTCGAAAAGCTTTGTTCTTCTTTGAACTGTAATTCTCGACATGTAGATAAGAAGTATCACGGATGACTCACATGCAAAAAAATACGAACCTTTTTTTTTCATGCTTCCTATGATAGACCTAATAACATTACTTCTCTCGTTGTTGCCGCACATCTTTTACTTATTATGCATTTATTCTGTAACAATTCTTTTAGGATGAACACTATGACAAGTTTTTCAGAATATTATAGATGTGAACTGATACATGTCCTAGCGAATTTAAGGGGAGCCTAAATTAGAATATTAGAAATGCGAGGAAAATGAAGTAAACTCTTTACATTATGTGATCTAAGTAGGACCTAAAACTATACCACTTTAGTCTTTAATTCATGTGATAAAAGGGACCTACAGTGAGGTTAATTTCAACGCATTTGCATCATGTTATCTTTGTCTACAAGCTTAGAAAGTCCTATCCCCATGGAAATCACAACTACAATTATTAGTCTATTTAATTATAGGAAAATGACAATTATGTATTGTTGAAGTCAATAAAGGATGTTTTAGACTTATTCTGCAAGGTTCAAAGTCCCGTTCAATGTTCACCGCTCTACGCAATCCACTAATGACCTTTCATGTATTCCAACATAAGAATTAAAAATAAAAAAAAGCAAGAACGAATTTGTTGTAGAGCAAATAAAAAAATTTGAACTCACTGTAATGTTAAAATTTGGATTTCCCGTACTTTACTTAAAAGGTTTCTTTTACTAAAGTTAATCTTCACTTGTTCTTTTGTGCAGTTCGCTTTCTTCTTCTTTTTTTTCTTTTTTTTTTTCTCTCTTCTTTTTGCAGTGCCCTGGTCTTTTTTCCTCTTCATGAATTAGAAAAAAAAAGTGAAAGAGAATGATGTATCCTACAGGAGCAAAGGGAGAACATTCACATAGAGTGCCAAACGGAGAAATGGAAGTTTGATGTGAGTTTAAAAGGAAATGGAAGCGGGTTTCACAAGCTAACTCGTGAAAGAATATAAAAACTCTTAGGGATTTCCAAAGCTGTTGATTACAAAAAATCAAAAGAAAAAGAAGTAAAAAAGCAGTAATAACAAACAAAAAGAAAACTCCAAACTAAGCCCTTTGGCCATTATTATGAGAATGACAATGTTTCACAACCCCTTACAGAGAAATTCTTATTTCTTACTTTTCATGCAAGGGGTTGTGAAGCATCTCTAATCATACTATTCCTTTTTCCTAACATACAAAACATAATACGCTTCGCCAAAATATAGTGGTCGATCTATGCTAGTGGAAGGTAGCATGTAGCCACAGTAATAGCCGAGGAGCGCGCGTAAGCTGGCTTAAACATCATCACTGTTGTTTTAAGAAAGAAAAAAAAGGAATACTAACTAAGTGAGACCTAATGAGTAGTTTTTGCATTGATCTATATATGTACAACTATCTCTTCTTTGCTCACCTATTGTGCAAGGGATCAGGAGAAGAGGGCACTTCTCTATTGACATATGCAACAAAACCACCTTCATCTCCAATATGGCTGCTACTAATTGTAGTGGCTACAGGACTTTGAGCACTATCTTCCATAATTTTGTTACCTTGCAGGTACCGACCTCCAAAAACATCTTGTTGTACTGCTGAAAATGTCACAAAGATCATCCATAGTACTATACTTCTTTTGGCAAGCATGACCCTTTATTTTCTTCTCACAGTTGCTCTTGCTTTATATATATTGGGTGAGAATGTTATTGTATTGAGAAAAAGATATAGCTACTGAACCAAGAGACAAAAGATAAAATGATGTGAATCGAGTATATATATTTGAGGGAGCTGAAGTAAGTTGCATGGTATTAGCTTCTAATAAGGTGTGTTCTAAACTGAGTATGTCGTGTGTGAAAAGTGAAATGTTAGTCAATACTATGGACTTTCGGTTTTGTGGGGGATTTTGTTGAATAATTTTTTCATTAGTAATTTTATAGAAGTTACATTCTTGGAAAAAGTATGGAGGATGACAAAATGTAATGTCAGCACAAACAATGATCGCTAAAATTCTTAGAAATTTCTACCAATAGGCTTTTCAATAAGCCTTTAGTTAAAAAGACACTTACCTTAAATTCAGGATCTAACCTTTGACTCTAGCTTAGTATCTTTCTGCCTTTTTTTTTTGCACATTTCTCTCTTTCCCTAAAGTCTAAAAGACTAAAACCCTAATGTTTGTGCAAATATCTAGGTGTAGAGTGTAGACAGTCCACAAGAGCAATTAGTTTAACTCTTGTGTTGACTGTGACCTAACATGATGATGTACTATATGGCTTTGATTTCATAATCAAAAGGGTTCTTGCCTTTGAAGAAACAACACATTTTTCATAAAGGCATCTTTAGCGTTTTGTTTTGTTTTGATTAGGCTTCTTCCTTGATTTAATACTATTTTGTTTCTTCTTCTGTTCTAACTTGTGGCACCTCTCTTAAAAGTAGAGATTTGTACTTAATTTATTATAATGCTTGGATTTGTCGTCTCTTTGCTTTGAGGCAAGCATCTCTCTCTCTCACAGACACCATGAAATCTTGTGATAATTTGTTTAATTATAAGAAAACGGGTTGTTAGTACGTACTGTTTCTTTTGCATCAACTTGATTATGTTATTTCGCTAAAGCTTAACTCTTTCTTCAATAGGTTAATTGATTACTACTAATTTCTTGAAATTTTCTGACTTATAGTATATGTTTTGGTACTTGTGCGTTTTTTTCATTAGCAAGTTAACAGACATCCTTCTTGATTTAATTAATTCTATGCCTAATTTCTTAATAAGCAATATAATATCTCTAATACACTAAAATTATTGGAAAATGAGCACTTAGAGGCGTAGCATCTAGAGGAGCCATTTGAGGTTGAGGAGGGTGGGTGTAGCCGCCCTCTTGGTTTTTGAAATTCTTGAAATTACTTTTGAAATATACCTTGAGAAAATGTCCTTTCTCCAATTCCCACCCTCCTCACTGTTATTGGGAAATTATTTTATATAGCCGGTAGATTTGTATAATATATTATAATTAATGTATAATTTATGTACATTGGTTAGTGAATATAAATATTTTGACCGAGCATCCAAATGTGTGACTGACCTATTTTTATTTTCCAAGAAAAAAAAAAAACTTTATAAATATATGCAATGAGGACATCGACCTATAGCAAGTATAAGGTCATGGCATAATTTCTTATTATGACATTGGTTGATCTCTAAGATACGATCATTACACGTCTTACATTTTATATAGGCTTAAACGTTGAGATTATGATCTGCTGTTGGGATCCTCCTGTGTGCTAACTGGCAAAATTTCCTTGCAGTAGTTGTCTCCTTTGCCTTAGCCAACTCGGTGGTTTGAGTAGCAAAGCAAAGGGCCATAATTGCCCCAGCAGTGTACTCTGAGACATATTCATCTTCAAAAATCAGGAAAATTGAGGTGATGACCTAATATTTTTGCAGATTACACTTCGTCCCCGCTGTTAAAGAGAAACCTAGCCATGTTGTAAAAATTTAGAAGTGGACTTTACGCAAAATGAAAGGACAGAAAGTGGAAAAAGAGAAGCACGAGGGAACAGAATCACCACACTATGATTTTCTTGATTTGCTCGGTGAATAAACCTCTTATATTCACAATGAGTGATCTGACTACGAAGAGAAGTAGAAATGTAGAATTAAGGAATGCAGCCTCAAGAGTTGAGAAAATAGTAATTAATCATCACAATCTAATGTTGACCGCAAAAGGAGCAAACAAAGTAAGAAAAGGTAGATACCAAATTGAAAACAAGCGAAAGTATTTCCTCATGGCTTGTAAGTGGGGATTTGCTAACAAATATTGACATTAGAATCAAATCCCCACTAAACACAAATGTTTGACTAACGACTCCTGGAACTTCAAGACCAAAATTAAAGCTCAAAAGTGTGACATTGTCAAACCTACTTATGAAGACACGGCCAAAGATTTTGACGTTCTAAATATACCTTATGATAAATGGAAAAAGAGGAGCACAAGCTGAGAACCCTTTTAATTTGGTGACGGTGAAACTATATTATTGTATATCGTCAAAAATGAATGAATACAGTTCCGTTTCAATGACCAAGCACACTCCAGTCAAGTTGATACAAAGAACAGTTCCTTCCTCTGTGATTAATATAACATGTTCAAACTGAGCCTAGACACATTTCAATAGTTTCATAGTTATACTGTGACGTTGAATAAGTAAACCCTCAATACCAAAGCAAGTGCAAGTTGCAGCACGAAGATAGCAGCGACAATGAAGAACCACCTTTCGCCAGCCGATGCTATGTGATGTTTCAGATTAAGAGCGACAAATGTGGCAGACATGAAACCAGCTACACCAGCAACCACCCATCTCACTATCTCCCAGGGAACAAGAGACAGACACTGTAACAGCATAACCATAGTTCTTAGTAAGGATCCCAATGGCAAACTTAAAATGATAGTGAACTGATTGATCAAGCAACAGGATTCCAAAAGTTCAACAAAGTATACTGTAATTACATAAACTTACCAATGCTGGAATGAAGACAAAAAGGGAATAGCCATAAAGGCAAAGCAACTGAACGAGGCCAGATGGGGCAGAGAAGTATTTGAGGACTAGAAACAAGCAAAGAGGAACTATAGTGGAGTAACCATAGAATAAACCCGCGGACCAAGTGACCAGGTTGATGTCATAGTTCCACTCCTTGTTCTGTAGCTTGTGTGCTATATAGGTAATAAATGTGCCAATGGAAGCCGCAACAAAAACCAAGGTACTGCATATCCAGAACGGGCCATACCTGAAATGAGAAAATTGAATAACTATGGTAGAGAAGCTCGAAAATATGAAAACAATTAAAAAATGCACTGATAATATCTTAAGGGACAAACTAGTCAAGATACCATCCAGTGCAGATAATGGCTGCATAAGCATCTAACAAGAGTTTAGGTTTAGATGCAAAGTTTGTAAACATCGTTTCTCTTCCTACATTGCACCCTTTAGCAAAACTTTCCTGCAGGCAAGTTCTGAACAAGCTTCTTCCTACTCATAGAAGAGGTAAAGCTGGGGCTAAAGACGTATTGAGGGCAGTAGTGGGCAAACTTCACTTGCTAATCACTGTTCGTTTCTCCTTTTTAATTTCTTTTAGCAGGTTGTTTGATAGTTTACTTTTTTCAGTTTTTGTCCATGAAGGTACAGTTGAATTGCCACGTGCACTTCCAATTCCGACTAAAGCAGACCAAATGGCAACCAAGTGAAAAAGAAGATGGAACAACTGAAATAACTTTTAGTGAAACAAATTTGACAATCACCATTGGTTCCATCACTCTAAGAAGCATCCAAGCAAGGTACCAGAATGACCATTATGAGCATGTTGCTTGCCAATAAACAAACATGTGCTTTTATATCCTGGTTAGAAGTGATAGAGGAGCATGCACAAAGAATATGAAAAGGAGACAATGAGTAGCTGATCCCAAACACACAAAAACCGACTAAGCAACCCAATATAAAGAAAAGTAAAATAATTTTCAAAAGAAACTAAGGAAACAAAAGGTCCGAAGTATAAATAGAATATCTAAACAATCCTAATATAATAGTAGAAGACATGTAGATATAAAGATAGAAGAAGAAATCAAAATAAATGCACATAACTTCTAGAAGGGAAATCTGATGATTTGCACAAAATACACTAGTTTCAGTACAATGCACAGCACAAATTCCAACTCGAAACTGAAAAAGGTACCAGCCCAAATTTTTCTTAGTGGTTTTTCAGTAATGGTAATTTTCAAAATATACCACCAGAATCTGAAACAAACTCCCTTTGGTTAAAGTCCCAATTTTAGAAGAGAATTGGGGGACATTAACAGAATTTCCCTTTCAGTTCCCCTTAAGCATTACAAGTGGGAATTTTACCTGACATCAACATTAGACGAACAAGCAACACAACAGCCAGTTTATAAAAGAACAATCCTTTACAACCTGCACTTAATTGGAAGTTCGACACCAAATTAAATCACTATTCAAATCTAACGAGTCAAGAATATTGGTTTTGCTCTATGATGTCAAGCTCATAGACAACCTCCCAGCCAGAAATCCCAGCCAGTAAATGCCTCTTAGTCATTTTCAGTTTCTGAGGAAGGTAAAGAAAATCAAGTTCTAAATAGCTGATCAATGAGAATATTGTAGGATGAAATTGTCAGGAAGGGATATTCGTAAAGGGGAATCTCCCCCAAAATCAAAATAAAAAATTAGAACAATAAATTCAAGAAGAGAGTGTTAACAGAAAGGGGGAGGGAGGGGATGCATTCTTGTTCTCCTAGAAATTGCTAAGTTTATCCATCGGCAGCAAACGTGAAATACCAAGGCAGAGAACTGATGGAAGTGAATGGGATAAAAAAAATATATAAATGCCACTAAAAATGGTCAAACCTCACCTTATCAAAAAAAGAGTAAAATCCCAAAACCTATATTTCCAGGAAATAACTACTAGTAATAAGTTTTTATAAGCGCTATTTCAGAATAATACACGAGAATAAATGCTAATTCAATAAACATAGAAAATGAAAGGGTGAGGAGCATACAAATCTGGGTTATTGGCAGTCTTCTCCGAAAAGGACCCCGTGAAAGGAAAGAGAGAATCTTTTATCCTCTCTAGAACATCAGAGGTATCAACATCAAAATAGGGCTTGTAAGCAGCAATAGTGAAAGCACGAAACCAACCACCCTGCTGGGGTTCATCAGAACCGGATACTGGTTTAGAGAATGTATCTGCAACAACAATTATAATTATTAAACAAAAAGAGAATAGAAGTAAATTCAACTTGAACCAAGAAAATAATTTTGCTAAAAGTACTAATAACATAACGAAAAGGACAGAATAGCATGACTCGCAGCTTCCTTCAGTTATTGCTTTGAGAGTTTATCTTTTTGGAGATAATGAAATAACTCAATAGTCAGTATGAAGGATCACATATAACCTGTATGGAACTAGGTAATATACCTAGAGTAAACGTAACCACATTATTGTAACCCCTCGAGACCCATTCTGGAACTTCCTTATTTTCCTATTTTATCCTGGCAAAACGATTTCTTCCACACCTCATTTTGACTTATAAGTTCACACCAAATTGTATTTGTCTTTCCTATTTGTATTCGCAAAACGAGTTCTTCCTATGATTCTACTGTCTCGTATAGCACTAGGCTACTAGCATAACATTCAGAAGCATCATCACTTTCCCAAAGTTTATCTGATTTTGACTCCCATTCTGATGAATAATCTCCCCACTATTTGTAGTGCCTTACCCACTATCAAGATCTTCCATAACAAGACTTCTTTAATTTTCATTACCAAAAAACCAACATCTCTTCTTTTCTACTTTTTTTTTTTTGATGAAGTAAGTTGTTATATTCATATTCAAAAGCATGAAGCAGATGCAAAACTTTACAAAGAAAAGGTTAAAAACTCCAGACACCGCAAATGAAAACTAGTAAGAGCTGGGAGTTTAAAACCATGAGCAAAAGACTCAAGGCTACTAAGCCACTGAGAGGGAGCCAATGAAATCTAAAAGGAGGATAACATCATTCACAGGGGATAGATTGCTCCAACTAAAAAGGTTAACTAAGCACTTTCATTTTAGAGAACAGTTAGGAGTTGAAGTACCATCAAAGCATCTGCTGTTCCTCTCTATCCATAAACACCAAAATATACATGTAGGTATCATTTGCCAGATCTTGTTGATGGTTTCTTTCACTTTCCATAAGCTCCAACTTTCAACTGCTCCTTTTAAGCTATATGGGATTGTCCAACTGATTCCAAAATTTGCTGTAAACATGTGCCAGAGATCTGCTGCAACAGGGCAGTGCAAAAAAAGATGGTTTACTGACTCTGACTCTTTTTGGCACATATAGCATCTGTTCACCAAATGGATCTTCTTCTTTTTTAAATTATCCAGAGTTAGTGTGGCATTTTTGAGGGCTTTCCAAGTAAAACACTTGACTTTGGTGGGTAATTTTGTCTTCCACATCAATTTCCAAGGCCAAGGATCAGTCAAAACATTGATAGTATTCGTCCTATTATAACTCGCCTTCACTGAGAACACCCCTTTGCTTGATTCTCCCCATTTCAGGCTATCTGGTGTTTGTGAATTCACTGGAAAACCTTCCAAAGATTTAAACAGGTCAAAGATCTCTCCCAGTTCCCAGTCCTGCAAATTTCCTCTAAACGGATATCCCAAATGTTTCCCTCCCTGTTGCTTGCAACTGTGGAGTCTGGTTCTGTTGCTATTAGGAAGAGTCTAGGATGAGAGTCTTTCAGGGGAATATTAAGCAACCACTTATCTTTCCAAAACTTTACAGAGGTGCCATTTCCAATCCTAAAGGACACTTCCTGGAAGAATTCATCCTTCATATTATTAATGTACTTCCAGGGAGCAACACCATGAGGGGCTGTATTTTTTTTGGTGCACCAGTTGTCAAGTTTCCCATACTTCGCGTTGACCACTTCTCTCCAGAGGATACCTCCACCACCATTTCATCAGTATGCTCTTGTTGTGTTTGTTTAGATCTCTTATTCCCAACCCACCCTGATACTTTGTAGGATAACCTTTTCCCATTTCACAAGGTAAAATTTGTGATCTTCACTGTTACCTTTCCACAGAAACGTCCTTCTAAGTTTGTCCAGCTTACTTTGCACCTCACCAGGCATAGGAATAAGGGATATTATATAAGTTGGAATGCTATCCAGGACACTATTGATTAGTGTCAGCCTCCCTCCCATGGACAAATATTGCATATTCCAATTTACCAGCCTTTTTTCCACCTTTTCTATCACCCCATTTCATACTCCGGTGTCTTTAAATTTTGCTCCCAAGGGAAGACCAAGATATGTAGATGGAAAGGAGCCTATGCCACATGCCATGACTTCTGCTAATTCAGCCAAGTTTTGCACTTCATTCACAGGATAGATCTTGCTTTTCCTCATGTTTATGTGAAGCCCTGAGATGACTTCAAAAAGCATTAAAGTCAAGTTTAGGTATTGCACCTGCAATTTCTCCGCTCCACAAAATATTAAAGTATCGTCTGCATAGAGCAAATGAGAGATTGTTACAGAGTGAATTGGGCTACTTTCCACTTTGAACCCTTCAATCCAGTGGTTGAGTTTAGCTTTGTTCCATCTCCACAGAGCAACATCAGGACTGAATTGCTCACAGTTCCAGCCAAACTTCCAAAACTTTCATGTTTGCCGGCACTACCTAAAAACAGATACAGATTGAAGCAGGAACTAGCACTACGCCTAACTTGTTTTGTTCAAAAACTAACATTCCTAATCCAGCCTTGCCGTTGCTGGAAAATTCACAGCTCTTCCTCACTTTGTCACTTCTAACCAGTAGCATGCCAACATCTCTCCAAAATATTGTTGTTCAACCAAGATTCTTCCATTTTAGGTTGAACATCTCCAGACCAAAACTCCAATTCCAAATAAAGCACCACTTTCCACCATGTATATCTATAGGTATATGAAAGTGCACCAAGTAAAAGATGCCAGTTGAGAATATTTCTCGCCAGTAAATTTAAAACATTGTTGACAAATATAATAATGTCCATTATCTTTTGGTGATTAAAACATATCAGCTGTCAAGTTAACAATTTAAATCAAATCAAGGTCAAAGATGTTGTCAATGCCAGTGTTTGGGATTCCGATTCTATTGGTGACATCTTAAATACTTAAGGTTAAGTAAAGCCAGTACCATCGCTGGTGCAAGAATAGTATCATGGACGATTTCAATGATAATCCAAGCATGACATCAGCAACCGATGATACAATATAAACACAGTTAAAACATTAGCAATTAATCTTCTCAACATTGGCGACAACAGGTTCATAACATTAATAATCATGTTATCCACCCATTTTACCACGACCAAGACTTGAGTGGACATATATACCTAGCCTCGAAGAAACTCTCTCCAATATCATCCAAGTTTAAGTTTATGTTGAATATCAATCAAACTCCAAAGTTATTGTAGGAAGTATGTATATTTGAATTCAAGATTAGGTTTCAGAGCCTTGAAGTGAAAACTTCACTTTGCAAGAAGCCAGAGCAATTAGTTATGGTGTGTAAGGTTTGAACATCAGCTTAATTGTAGTAAAATTTCCTCAGTGCAAAAAGACAAGAGAGGTGGGTCATCTTTTAAGCTTGGTGGCAATACCATCTTAGACATGTGGGACAGACACTTCGTAAGGCAATATTGAGCACTGCTATTGTTGTGTTACTAGAATTGAATATACATTTTTTATTGTTGTGGTGCCCGGGCCCGCCTGTGCACCTATACTAACTCCACGAGGTACCTGCTACCTCCTATCAAGACAGGCACCGAGTAACTCTATATACCAAGGCTTCGACAAATGTGAAGAAATCACCTTCTTTTTTTGCCTCCGTTGGAGTTTGAACATGAGACCTCATGGTTCTCAACCCACTTCATTGATCATTAGGCCACACCAGAGGCGGATCCAGGATTTAATCTTTATGGGTTCAACTTTTAAGGTTTTCCGCAGTGAACTCATTATATTTTAAAGTTATGAGTTCATATTTACTATTTGTTGCAATTTTATTGAATTTGCATATATAAAATTATACTCCGCGACGAAAGTACTAGGTGAGCCCGGAACCATGACAGTGGATCTACCCCTAGGCCTGCACTAGCTCTAATTCTTGTATGTCTAAATTCTAAAGAATCCCGCTTCTTTTTTTCCTTTTCCTCCTTTTTGCTCTTTCTTTTGCAGTAAATCAGCTGAAAACTACACAATTTTTAAATAGCAATCATACTATAAATTTTTTTAATTTCATATCACAAGATATTAGGAGGAGATACCGTCAGCATCACGTGGAGGTCCAGAAGCAGCGGAGATTTTCCCCTGAGAACTGGAAGGTGGAAATGTCTGCAAATTTGATTCTGCAAAAGCACAGCAAAATTTCACAAACTAATTCAATTTTGTTGAAAATGTGAAGACATTCATTACCAGTGAATTTGACGGCAACTTGACCAGGTTGATCTGAGACTGCCTGCAAATATTCAACAAAATATACAAATTAGATCTGAACAAAAGAAAAAAAAAAGAAAAAAAAAACTTACAGGAACAGATCCCGAAACATTCTGATTATCAATTGCGGTGTAATTGCTGGACATCATCTTCGTTTACTCTCTGTATAAGAGTGTGTATATATGCAGATTTGTTATTTTAGCTCACTCACAGATCTGTGATCCTCCCCAAACTCTTTCTATTTCTTTCCTTTTTATTTTTAATTTTCTTTTGGGGTTTTGTTAGTTTGGTTTTTGCAGGTAAGGAGTGGTGGATCTTGGCATATTTGGGCTTTGGGTTATGGGGGATTCTCCCTTATTTTGACATAATTGTTCAATAAATGATTTTTCTTTTTTCTTTAATTTATAAATTTTTTAGATCACGATTTAATATTTTTCTGGATTATTGTATATGTTAAACGACAGTTTACTATTTTGTTTGTAAGATTAAGCAATAAGGGAACTTTAAACTAGAACCTAACCTTAGCCAAAAGTGTAATTTCTCAAAAAATATATTTTGCACTATTTTTAAGAATAGGAACAAATCTAAATAGTAACCTAAGAAGAATATTTGTGTAAATCCGCCGGTTAGCGTATATGCGAATCTTCTTATTCGGCTTTCTTATTTTCTTGTTGAACATTTGTAAGGAAAAAACAGGAAATGATAAGGAGATTTTTGAAGTTCCAAAAATGGTTTTTTGGGGATAAAATTTTGTAAAAGTTGTGGTAGAAAAACATGCAAAAGCTATAATACAAAATCTATTTGTGGCTCTATCGGTGGAGTATGTATAGATTTTTACGATACATATTATATTTGCCATATATAACTTCTAGTTTGAAAGTCTATTTTTTTCCCCTTTTAGAAAACAACTTTTTAAAAAAATTCTTTGATTAATTTAAAGATTAGGTACACGTATATAAAATTGTGGGAACTTATGGAATCAGCATTGAGTTTCAGCTTTACAATTGAGTGAGTTGATGAGAGCTGAAGCCGAAGGTTCAACATTTTTCCAAGATGAGTATCACTATATTAATTTGCGTTTTAAATATTTTCTTTCTTGGTACACATTTGGTGAAGATTAGCCCTTGAATAACAGTAGAAACTGCCTTTTGATATTTTTGAAACGTCCCAAACTGCCTTTGATACTTCTGAAACGTCGCACTTATATATAGTAGAGTAAATGGAGATACAACTATTATTAGTCTGCATACTCTAGGAAAAGAAAGGTATTAGCCTTCTTTATTGCAATTTAAACGAAGCCTTTTGTTTAAGCACATTCCCTCTGTACCACGGAACAGAGAAAAGGACATAAAAGATATCTCCAAGATGCTATGACTTCATATAAATCCAAGAATATATAGTTGGAATATAGAGCCTGTTTGGATAGGCTTAAAATAATCAACTTATAAGCTAGAAGCAGCTTATAAGCCAAAAAAAAAAAAAAGTTGGAATGGGCTAACTTATTTTTTTGGCTTATAAGCTGCTTCAGATAAGCTAAGCCAAACGGGTCCAATTATTTTTTGGGGTTTATTTTATGCACAAAATAACTTTAAGCTGGTCAGTCAAACACTCAAAAAAGCTAAAAACAGCTTATAAGCAACTTATAAGCCAATCCAAACGGGCTCATAATAAGATACAGACCCTATTCGTATCCTTCTCCAATGCTTAGGCAAGTACATTGCTTACAAGAATCCCCAGTCAACAGACGATATCACAATGAACTTTGAAAGCAAGACCAAGCATGTCGCACCTTATCTTCAGAAGGATCTCCTAATTTTTTCAGAATAACTAAAAAGAGATTCTGTAACAAGATTATTCTAACATTATTAAATAAATAAATAAATATTTCTTGTCAGATTATTCTCTTCTATTCCATGGACCTGAACGCCATTTAACAAGGAATCTTCTCCCCCCTTGAAACTAACTACTTAAATTGCAACCTTGCAGTTTAACTTTCTTTCTTCTAATTTCTCATCAAAAGTCATTTTTCACACATAGCTCAGATGATCATAATTTAAGCACTTTTTAGCCTTCGCTGCCTGAGCAGCAGAATTCTCCTAAGTGCAAGTATGAGGACCCACGTTGTGGCAGAGATCTTTTCCTTTATCATTAGAAGCAATGCTGAGCTTAACACCGTTTTGAGAATTTGAGCATGTAATCCCTTGAAGAAACCCAAGATTCCTTCTTTTTTCCAGATAGAGCATATGACACCACTGATTGTCTTACTTGATTTCGGTTCAGCCTTCTTAGCCTCATCATCTTCTGCTGCTTGAATCATGACCTTACACCTGATTTCACCTTAATGTTAAAACGCATATATTGGATCTGAAATAACGTAAATCCACTAGTAAAGTCAAAAGATACTCAACCTGATCGCTGGATAGGTTAGAACAGTGGCTATGCTCTTCGACACTGCACCTAATACAAAAGCTAAGAATGCAGAAAGTACAATAGGGGATGCATCTTTTTCCGTTGTCTTCTCTTTACCTTTCAGCAATCGTAGTTTAAGTTGATCAAAAACTGTATACTGCATCACATAAACATCGTCAATCAGTAGAAAATTGTGGCTTCACATATAATGATATTACTTGTAGGAGGTTTCATTAAATTTCATCAAATTCATATACTAATTCAACTGGTCACTTCTTTAATTGACAAGAAACTTCTTCAATTGACAAGAAACTAGTTTTTAAGGAATATTAACTATTAAGTACCTGAATGGCAGGGTTGGATGTCAATAATAAAGAAATCCCAAGGCCATCAAATGCTTCACTCCAACTACCTTCTGTAAGTGTTTTCCAAAGGCCTTTCGATTTCCCAAAGGCACTTGTCTGCATCCTTGAGGAAGCGGTATCCAGTGGCTACAGAACATCAAATAACTTAACATCAGAATCCAACAGCCTCATTTTCAGATGTATGAAATTACAATTGGACTAAGAGCCATGGACATTTGACAATGAGTTTTTGGCTCATGCCACTTACAATTCTTAAGCACAGCAAACCCTTGTATCATAATTCATAAGCCACGAGCTTATCACACACCATGGATTACACATTAGAGAAATTTAGTGTTCAGAAAGCAACAAATCTTAAATTGAGAGAGTTGCAGTAAACCTTTACAAAGGCCAGCTATGAATGCTGGAAAGTCGCTCCACTAATATTTTACAGGACTATGTGCCAGAATTGCGAATAGGAACACTACTTCTAGGACACAGAACCAAAATTTAGCAATTTTGCCTTGGAAAAATTTTGAGGGCACATATTATTTGAAAGATGCATAAAACTAGTTTCAATGTCTCGACAATTTCTTTTCTTAGTTCCTTCCCAGTTGTTTACAACCAGATAAGCATTACTGTTATCTACCATAGCCAAAAAGACAAGGCTCACTCTTCCTCAAGAAGTATTTGCTGATGATCATAAAATACGACTTCATCACACACTCTTAGGTCGTATTTCCTCACAACATGCAAGTGGTATAAAAATAGGAAGCAGCACTTTGACACTACTCTTTCTTTTTCAGTAAGTCACTTAACAAGAACTAATCAAATGCAGGGCAATATACAAACTTCATACCTGAGTTGTTATGGCTGTACAAGCGCCAGCTGCAGCTGCAATTAACAAATTGGCCCTTGTTCCAATGGATTTGGCACCACTTTTCTCCAAATAGAGTCTCTTAAAGTAGCTATATCCATAGAAATACACAAACTGGGCAATGAAAGATTGCAAGTTCTTGGTTCCCAGACCTTGGTACAGTGAAAGTATCTTACCACCTGATATTGCCTCCAGTAGAACATCAGAGAGATTCCTGCAGAAGGCCAAAAGTGAATCAGTGACAAAATTAACAATGTAGAAAAAGGATAGTACTCCATCTTCTAACAGACGCACTGGAAGAGGTACAAAATAACATGTGTATCAAATATTAATTATTAGCAGATTGTCGCAAAGGAAGTGCAATCAGCAATGTACAAATTCTAGATGTGCTATGTCACTTCAATGGGATAAATAATTGCAAAAAGGGACACGTAAAAGAAACTAAAAGCATCTCAGTCCCAGACTTCATTATAAATTCCTAACCTTTAAAGGATTGGTGTGTCATATTCAAAATATATTCAAATCAGGAAAAGATCTCTTCCTCGCTACCACGAGAATGAAACATCAGTTGTTGACAAAATCTTCATGATAACTGAGTAGCAAGTAATCAGAGATTTAAATTTGGCATTTAGGTGGGACTCATTACAGTAAACTAGGATAGAATTTCAATCGTGATTTTCTCAGCCATCTTGATAAATGGCAAAACATATAATTATTAGCCCAAAAAACTTATCATTTACAAAGTAATAATGATGAGATGCACTGACGAACAGTGTTATCACATGAAGCAAAAGGACCGGTCAAAAAGCTCCAAATCCATGAATCATGCACTTCATTTGCATGAGAATACACGGGAAATTTCAATCATCATACTAGAAGTTATAAAAAAGAGCAATCAAGTAATCATGTGATTCCCAAATGTCCCTTGTTAAAATGAAACTGCTTAAAGTAAGGGTCTGCAAACCAATAAAAGCCTCTCTAGTGACCCTTAACTAGAGGAGGTAGAGCAACTTGTTAAACATTCTAAGTGCTAATATAAGCAGACCATCTGTTTAGTCTATCCGGCATTACAGAATTTTCTTAATCGACTAACGCAAGATTTCTTCGGATTGGTCATCTGCGAAATTGATGATCAAGCATCATAGTCAGACTACAATAATGACAAAACTTTCTTGCTTGGAAATTTTAAAGGCCGGAAATTTATATGAAGGCAATACCTCAATTCCCCACCATGACAATCAAGTTTCACTAGAGAATATAAAGTCGGAAAAATAGTGAAATCTTTCCAGGATCCAGATGGGGGTGGCCTCGGTGGAAGACAAGATGCGAGAAGCGAGATTGAGATGGTTTGGGCATGTGAAGAGGAGAGATACAGATGCCCCAGTGCGGAGGTGTGAGAGGTTGGCCATGGATGGTTTCAGACGAGGTAGGGGTAGGCCGAAGAAGTATTGGGGAGAGGTAATTAGACACGACATGGCGCAATTACAGCTTACCGAGGACATGACCTTAGATAGGAGGGTTTGGAGGACCCAAATTAGGGTAGAAGGCTAGTAGATAGTCTCGTTATCCGTTCTTATTAATAGTCGCATTATTGCAATATAATTTCTTGTGCTCCGATTTCTGCTATTATCTGTTATTATCTGTTATTTCCTGTGTTTTGGTTATCCTGTGTCATCTGCTCTGATTTCTGCTATTATCGGTCATTTTCTGTGCTCTGATTATCCTGTATTATCTGTGTCGCTTGCATTATTTCATTTCCATATCGCTTTAAATCTCTTATCCGAATCTCTTAACCTTATCTAATCTTATCTGACTTCTTTTTATGCTTTTATTGAGCCGGGGGTCTTTCGGAAACAACCGTCCTACCTTGATAGGAGTCAGGTCTGTGTACACTCTACCCTCCCCAGACCCTACGATGTGGGATTTCACTGGGTTGTTGTTGTTGTTGTTGTTTCCAGGATCCTGGGATCAACAAAGAATATGCAAGATACATAATTATGACTTATGAGGTTAATATAAATAATGGCAACAGCACAGCTAATATCACGCATTATGCACACTGACTCTTAATCATCAAGAAAAAATGAAGACTGACTCTTATAAGCAGACAAAGGTTCATATCTTTATATTGAAAAGTTCTCTTCGCTAACAAAATCAACTGATGCATAATGGACTTTCCCTTTGACTAATAATGCCCTTAGTTGTTGGAGTCTTGGGACAACTCAGTTTCCGCAGAAAGTACTTCTTTTCTTTCTGATAAGTCAGTTCTTACAGAAATTTCTGACTATCCTACTCTACTTAGACGCTGTAAATTTGTTACAAACTTTAAGGAAGAAATCATTGTTATCGTTGACCCTGATAACTTATGAAATTTTGGGGAATCCCTTTCTTTCTCTGTAGAACTCAAACACTGGAAACTCTCTTACGTAAGCATTTGTTTTGAAAGGTCTACCGACAAAATCACTTCCAAAAGTTTCACTATAAAATAAGTATTCTCCTCGTGAAAAAACATATTCTTCAGAAAGAAAAGAGAGAAAAAAAAAACCTTTTTAGCCAAAAGGCAAGGAAATAATATGATGATGTGAGGAACTAACTCTTTACTAAAGCTGAATATCTAAATTAAGCAATAGAAGCTTTTCCAAAGACAAAAATTCACTTTCATTCTGGAAAAACTAGATTCGGCCACATGGTTTTCAGTTGATCCGCTAACTAAAATTAATACACGAATCTGATGCAAAAAGTCCCTTTTAAAGATCCAAACTTTGATTACCAATCAACGTTTCCTGTTGATCCAGTCCCGCCCCTTCATACATGATCCTTTAATTTCTTTTCTCCACAAAACAACATCAAGATTCAAGAAAACAAACAATATTCCCATTTATACAAAACCACAAAAAAAAAAAAAAAAAGATCCCATGATCAGAGTTTGTTAAAGGGTGGAGAAAACAAGAAACCTGTATTTACGGAGACCATGAGCTTGAACCTCAGCCTGGTACTTAGCTTTGCAGGTATCAAGAGGGTACAAAATAGTAGTGCTTACTAGAGCTCCAATCGCTCCAGAAGTTGCTTCTGATATAGATTCCAGATCAGCTGACATCTCTCTCTTTTTCTCTCTCTTTCTCTCTTTAACTATACAAATTATAATCAAGAATTGTATTTACCACATCGCAAATATCAAAATCCAAGACTCCAACTTTATACAAATGATCTTTTAACAAACACGGCAATTTCCAACATTTAACAGGAAAATGTAGGCGGCTTTGAAAGCGATTATTATAATTCCTACGTTATGAATGAGAACACACAGGATGATTGATATACACGGTGATGTGGGGTCGATGATGGGTCTTCTTGGGAACTGTAATACGTGATTTGTACATATTGAAAAAGAATTTCTTTTATCTTATATCCATTTTAGGATCATTTGGTCATTAATTATAATTATAATAATATAAAAATCAAATGATAATGTGATGTGTAATACTCCCTCGAGATTATTTTATTCACTGAGTCATTTACACACCTCTTGAAAAAATATAAATTCTAGGTAAAAATAAATAATTTGACTAAATTATCCATCATTAAATTCGGATTTAGTCAGTTAATACTTAATAAGAACAAATTTATAAAAATAAGATTAATTCTTTCTTAATTTGATAAGTAAATATTTTTTTAAATTAAAAAATAAAAATTAAATAGATATTCTTTTTTATCCGGAAGGAATAACGAACAAGGGAAAAGGTCTATGGCCCTTGTCTTCCGAAAGAAAGATATTAATAAAGCAATATTATGACTTTACCAGAACTAAGGTGAATCACTTACCAAATATGTATGGTATGTTATTTAAAGTGAATTAATTTGGATAAATTTTTATTTTAAATGATGATATTGTATTCCTTATCTAGAAATCAAAAGTTTACCAAATAGAGAATAAGATAATCTAACATTTTTTTTCAATATTACGATTTCTTATTGCACTAACCAAACAACGATATAAAATGCTTTTGTTCTATCAAATCAATTGTACGCGATGCAATAAACTATCTACTTTATTTTTCAAACTATAATTATTTCTAATCGAGTGTTAAATAAATGATTTGTTAGTGAAAACTTTTTATGTACAGACAATATATAGTCGGGAAGTCAAACTTGATTGCAAAGTTGATTTTGGTTTTTTGCATTGTTTACATTTTCCACGTGCCATATCATCATAAGGTGGACTGATGGGGTCCCTGTTTGCTTACACGACTCCTTTGACCATTGGCCCTGCCAAAAGGGACCTTCCCAGTTTCCTCTTCGTGCCCGTTTGGAAACTTCTTTTAATTTTTTATGTATTTTGATTTTAACAATATTAGGGGAAATCAGTTAAATAATTTTGAAGCATTCTTTTTGTTTTTTAGTGCAAGGAGCGTCGGAGCAAACAAACATTATTCTAGAGAAAAGGAAAACAAACTAGTACTACTTATTAAAAACAATTTAACGTATATGTATTGACAGTGTAAAAAAGTATTATAAACGATAACTTTTGTTCGGTCTGAAATTAGTTTCTCCTTCAATTTTATTATAAAGGTCAAAGCTTATTCAATTTTAAAACTATTCACATCATCCTCCTTCTAATATAAAATTTCAATGTTAATATGTGTTTTTAGAGGAACCTTTATTTTATTTTGGCAAAATACATCAAATGACTCCTGAACTATACTCGAAATGTTGAATTCACACTCAAACTATACAGACGACCTATTACACAACTTAACATCTAAAAAGTGAATTTAATACCACCCTATAAGCTGACGTGGCACAAAGCAAAAAAATAATTAATAAGTTGCGCGTTTTTTATAAAAAAAAAAAATTATTCCATTTTCTTCTTAAAATAAATATTTTTGTACCCCCCAGCCCGCCCCACCCCTCTATCACTCCAAACCTGCCCCACCTCTCTTTCTTCTTCATCGCTGCACCCTTCACGCCTGCTCCATCCCCCTACCACGCCGCCCCGCCCCGTCCCTCCATCTTCACGCCAAACCACCCCCACCCCCCCACCCCCTTTCTTCTTCACCATACCTTCCATCATAAATAATCACATCGCCACCATCAATTTCACCATCCTTACCTGACCCACCATCAAAAATTAAAACCCAGCACCATTACTATAAATATCTCAATCAATTTTTGTTGATTAGGATAGTAATTAAAAAAAAAAAAACATGAATCTTGATGGTGGTGATGGCATCTTTGTTAATAGCTAGTAAATTTGATGGTGGTGATGGAATTGATGATTGGGTTTGGGGATGGTGATATGCCGCCGGCGGTAATGGATGTTTTGTAATGAGTGGGTGGGGGAAGAGGAGCGGGTAGGTGGTGGGGGGGGCCAACAGCAACAACAGCACATTAAATAGTCAGTGCTGCTGAAAAGCAGTAGGAAATTGAATTTTGGACGGGGTGATGTAATTTTGGTGGTGAATTTAGTTGTAGATCTTGAATTTATGGTGATTGTTTGTCATTTCTTATAGTGGCAGTAGTTGTGAAGCGATTTAACGGTTGATTTGGTTGTGGGTGGTGAAATTTGTGGTTAATTTTTTTATTTTATGGTGGTGGGTTTGATGGTTGGTTTGACGGTAGTGATGGATATGGTGGTGGTGAAATTGATTGCGGTGGTGAAATGGGTGGTGGCAAATTTGGTGGTGACGGATATGGTTGTGGTGAAATTGGTGGTGGGGGTGGTGGGTTTTGTAATGAGTATAGAAGAAAAGGAAAAAGAAAATAGTGCAAATTAAAAAGAAAAAAGAAAAAGTACTGAAAATAATAAAATTTATTTTATTTTCACGTGGTGCTGACGTGGCATGCGCGTGTGGAACACCACACGCTATGAAAGTGGTATAATACCTTGCAGGGTAGTCTTAAATATATTTTTTAGATGTTCAGGTGTGTAATAGGTCGCATGTATAGTTTGAGTGTGAACTCGACATTTTGGATGTAGTTTAAGTGTCATTTGATGTATTTTGCCTTTTATTTTTGCATCATGAACTATCAACACCCATGATTCCTTTTTTCAAGACGTTCATATATGTTTTTTTTTTTTTTCAACTTGAATGTTTTACTTATAATATGAAGGCGATTGTTATTTTAAATTCATTCCTGATATAAATAAGGAAGCTCTTTTATAGAAATTTGCTACAAAATCTATCCAATTTTGGTTAATACTTTAGTCGTAAGATCATGAATATTTGAGTCCTTTTTTTTCTGATTTTGAGTATAAACTTTTAACCTTTGATTGGCATTTAAAACTACTACTAATATATATGAGCAATTTTCTCATTATTATTTTTCTGTTTTCTCATCAAATTCAATGTTCTAAATGAATATATTTGAGTACTATTTACTTAAAATTTATTCTAGTCTCTATAAATGTGCTCGCACGTTATCCCCTGTCAATCATAACATGCTAGGTAACGTTATTTGAAATTGCAAGTTTTATATTTTATGAGGAACCAACATATAATTTGATTGTATCCATTTAATACTTCCCATTAAAATATTATTTTTGGTGTATATCCTTTATGTTTTGACCTACGTGAAAAAAATATTTTAGAACTAATATAATCCAATATTAGGAATTGAGATAGTGATCAAATATTTTATTTATTTTCATTATATACTGAAAATCTTTATTAAGTAATATTTTGCGGAAGAAGTTAAATATATTTGATAAAAATATACATGCTAGCATGTCGTCCATAAATAATTCATTGAAATTATAGGGTCAAGTTCCGCTCATCACAGTTCACAGGTTAGAACTCATAGTTTTATAACTGACTATTGTTTTAATCAATTTTAGGATACCAAGTGAACTAAGTGCATAGCAACTGAGATAAAATCATCTATCAAGAATGAAAAAGATCATATCTACCAAGAAATTCAATCTGCTCACCATGAAATGTATAAATTTTAATGCCAATGGTTGAAACATTTCCATGAGCAATGGAAAGAGCGAGTTAGCCGGAAAGAATATGAAACTTTTAAGACATTAACATGTAAAAATCTAGCTTAAAAAGCACATTATTTTTTTTAAACTAAAGCTTAAAAAGCACATTAGCTCGACGCAAGAAAATGAAATTTAATTTCCTCTCTATAGAGGTTGATAACTTTGAAAAAAGGCTTAATGCATATGCAGCCTCCTAAACTTATCCTTTTTTTTTCTTCATTTTGACACCTCAACTAAATGTTGTTCATATTGAATCTCTGAACTTGACCTCAAGTGTGTCAATCAAACACAATCCAATTTACATAACATATATGGTGAGTTTCATTTTCTTTAGCCTTGCGCGTGAACGTCAATCGCATTCTATGTGAAAAATTCAACCAATTAAAACCCTCCACGCATTTTAATTATACAAGTCATTAAAATATGTGCCTAACGACCTTTTTTCAAGAACCAAGCAATTCAGCCAATGGGGAATTGAAGACCAGCCTTTTGAGATTGATTTAGAAGCTTTTTTGGGATTCTGGAATAACATAATAGGGTCTGGTGTTGCTTAATATTTTTAGCTTCTTATTTTCCAGTTTTGGTTTCTTATTTTTCAGTTTTTAGTTTTCAGTTTTAGTTTCCAATTTGATTTCTTATTTTCCGATTTTATTATTTGATTGATTTAAGTGGTGCTTCTTCACTTGTATAACACGGTAGCACACTTCTTCCTATTTGATGTGTATAATTAAAATGGGTGCGGTGTTTTAATTGGTTGAATTTTTCACGTAGGATGCGATTGACTTTCACGCCCAAGGCTAAAGAAAATGAAACTCACCATACATGTTAATATGTAAGTTGGATTGCGTTTGATAGACACACTTGAGGTCAAGTTCAAGGATTCAATAGAAACAACACTTAGTTGAGGACTTGAGGTGCCAAAATGAAAAAAATGGACAAATTTAAGGGGTTGCATATGGATTAAGCCTTGAAAAAATAAGTCCTCTTTTAGGTCGTTGGTTGTGGAAAAAAATATACGTATGTTGCACGAATACGACACGTTAATTATTTAAACTGTTTACACAATGAACAAATTATTGTAAAATAGTTGAACAAGGGGATTACAATTTATGATAATCCTGTCCCTATTTTACGTGCAATGCACGTATATTCCCCCTGAAAATTTAAAAGACGTTGTTACCATTTATAAAGAGAGATTATCACTTTTTATCTTTCAATTATTTTTTTATAAATTTCAATTTTAATCCTTGTGAAAAACGTTGTCCAAGAGAAAAATGTCTTACTAATTTATTTTGAAATTTTATTTACTTGTTGCTTAAGTATGCATAAGTATGCTATAAACTTGGCTCAAAAACATATTTTTAAAAGTTTATGTAATATAGACACGGCAAGATGATGTCTTTCATGAGTTGTATTCAAATAAAAAAAAGTCGTTGTCACAGCCCCCAAATGTATACCTTTCACGAGTTGTTCTTCACAAACTATTGACTTGATTCGAAGCAGTTCTTTTATAAATTTATGGTCATGTAATTGTTTCACATAATGATCAATTATTGTAAACATCCTGACATTTCACATTTTAAACATATTATATATGCCATCTCGGGAAGGGCATGTAAGCAACAATTTAGGAACATGAATTAAATATTGAGGAAAATTTGATTTTTTTGCTAATTGCCGATTCCCGATTCCAAATCACAGTAACTATTATGAAAATTAAAAGTAAAGAATCTATTAAAAGCATAGAAATTGTGTATTAATATATCTTTTCGTCAATGAAGATCATATCTAAACATATCAAAGGGATTAATGGCATCCCACATCCTACAAATCTTAATTCTGATCATCGAATTATCTCGATCAATATCCAACTCTGAAAACAAAGAGTATAGACATTCTTAAAATTCAGTAAGAAGCAAGTTAAAATAAGCAAGCTATAGCATGAAAAAAATCACTTCCAATCCATACATAAGGCAAAAATAGAGTCTCAAGATGCACATTAAAAAAAATTATTAAAATTTAAAGATCGAAAAAGCAACCATGTGATGAGATGCTTAATCTTTTCTTCATTTTCTTCCTCACCCTTATGTACGCTAAGAAAGAAAAAGGAAAATGTAGAATTGGTAGTGACAGTCAGCAGGAAAAAACAATTTTAACATATTATGCTAAAAAAAATGTAGATAAATGGCCAACATTTATTCATCCGTCTTGCCACAGAAAAATACTAAAGCAAAAAGATTCAATTGGCTACGCATATTAACCATTTCTAGTTGAGTTAAATGATCAAATCAACCAACACCCTGTGGAGAAAAATGCAAAATCAAGAAATAGTCATATGGGAAACTCAAGAAAAGTAAATGACAATCTGGGAACTTCTGTTGCAAAAAAAAGGAAAATTTTACACCATTAAATATGGAAAATACTCATTCCATGTGAGTAAATAGAGGCGGACAACCTTTGCAATTTTTACATGAAGTAATGGACACTGTCTGGAAATTGTAGCTCAGTGCCACGACTCCTGCTCTTTTCCCTTTCCAGGTAAAACTCCTTATTCTTAATACTTTATAATGCCTCCTCAGTCCTCACCCTATCATGATTCAAAGATATCAAGAAAACGAAAAACCTTCTAAGAATAGACTATCAACAGTCGTTGCAGTAGGCCGTTAGAATGTCAACTAATGCATCTAATGAAATACACGTGTATGTTTCACTTGGAAGAAGCAACTGGTAAATGATACTCAGTAAATTGATTTAAAGGACTTTCAAGTTCCAACAAATGAAACGTGAGGCTGACTTGGGGATGAAAATGGCTTTAGAGCTTTTATTGCAAACAAATTTAATGTATCCGTACGTGGGCTAAATCAAAGGATTTATTGAACTTTATTGCTACGCGGGTTGACTATTTGATACAATCTAGCTTGTGGAAGACACAAATTCAAATAACAAAGTTGTGAAAACTAAAATTGAGAAGAAATCAAAGATGAGAAGCGAAGAAATTGGGATGAGAAATAGATAGAGTAAGACTCAGTTAGGAAAACAATTATAGGTAAACTTAGGTATATGAAACTTAAACCCTCCTAATCGATTTTTACTAACAAACCTATATTATTTGATAATCAACCAAGAGTAATCCAAATGAATCCACAAATGAACAACTCTATTGAAATTCAATGGAAAGGGTTTCATAGCCAACAATGGAATCCACCATAATCAACTATCACTAATCACTAGATTAGTACTAATTCTACCAAACAAACTATCAATCATTTAGATTATTCATCTCAATTCAACATAATCTCACCATCTTATTGGTCATGATCAAATTGACCATTGTCAGCTCCAAATCATCATGGTCATATGTCACGCCATCTCCCCCATAGTCTTCTTCGCAATCATAGCCATATCCTCCATTACTAGAGGCATAGCTTTCCATGTCGTCACCACAAGATTTCGAGGCTGTGGATGACATCCTTATATCTCCTCCTCCTTATGACTTCTCCCCTTGTACCTACAAAACGAGCAAACACGATTAGTAGTAAAGTTCCTCATGTCACTCGTATTTGCACTCAATCTGACCATTCAACCTAGAGCTTTTTCCGAAGTTGGCCACAAACTGCTTATCCAAATCAATTCACAAGATTGCTAATCTTGGAGGAAGAATAAATTCTTGTTAATTGAAAGACGGACGACTCGATTAAAACTAATGGATTTGAACCAACGAAGTTTCAAAGAGTCGAAAACGAGAAAAGCTTGAAAGAATCGGTACGGAATGAATTTGGATTCAAGAACTAGTTAACAAGTAATGACAATTACGGGTCATTAATTAGCTTGGAGAATAAAAAAAAACGAGATGAAGATGAAAGGAATCGAAGTCGAATCAAGATACGATTACCTTGAAAAGTACGGTTGAACCTTGGAAAATACTTCCAGTATTCTTTTATGTGGTTGAAAAATACCTCCAGTATTTTGAAAATACGGCTGAAGACTTGGGAAAAATACCTATAGTATTTTTTTAATACGATGGAAATATGGCCAGTATTTTGTGGAAGGACTTTTCTCTGTCACAAAACAGAATGCTGGACTTTCTCAATGATATATATGGCCAAGGATATACGGTCCTTATCAAGAAATACAGTCAATATTTTTAGGGCGTACTTCGCTTCAAGGAATTCTTCTTGTACCTCGTTTGGCTTGGAAATTTTGCTAAATTCTTGGGACTCAACCTTGTATTTACTCATTTGGGGGTAGAAAACATTTTTTTCCCAATTTGACTTGAAGACTTTGGATTAAATGGTCCCTTGGAGTGTCTTCTTCCTTAAAAAGGTTTGAAGATTACTCAAGAACACCAAAATTTAAACTAGCTTCAATTCAATTTGTTTTTCCACCAATTTCAGATCTAGACTCCTCTTCACTTGTAGAATAAGGCCCAACACGGATTAAACCCAATTAAGCTCCCAATCAACAGAACCCAATTTGTATTCTTCAAAACTTGAAGATCCTACAATGGTGGATTATCCCAAACTCTTCCAAACATTTCCAAACTTCGTATCCAGTGTGTGTGTGTACATGAGAACCTAGGATTAAGGATTGTAGAAACAACATTCTAACTAAGTTTTGATACCAAAGGATACGATCTGGCTTGTGGAAGACACAAATTCAAACAACAAAAATGTGGAAACTAAAATTGCGAAGAAATCAAAGATGAGAAGTGAAGAAATTGGGATGAGAAATAGATAGATAGAGTAAGACCAATTTAGTAACGGGATTATAGGCAAACTTAGGTATACGAAACCTAAACTCTCCTAATCGATTCCTACTAACGAACTTATACTACTTGATAATCAACCAAGAGTAATCCTAATGAATCCACAAATGAACAACTATATTGGAAATCAAGGAAAAACGTTTCATATCCAACAATGGAATCCACCATAATCAACTATCACTAATCACTAGATTAACACTAATTCTACTAAACAAACTATCACTCATTTAGATTATTTATCTCAATTCAACATAATCTAAGTAAGTGAAAATGGCTAAGTATGGTATTTATACTACTAGGCTAAAGAAGACTAAACTAACTTATTACAAAAATATTCTTAATGAAGTAAGAGCCTTATTTGGTCTTCTTGAATGATGTCTTGTTTTCTAAAATTAGTCCTTTTGCATAAATGGTCACTTTTTGGCCTTTAACCACCCAAGCTTGCAATTGTAGCCACTGTAAGAGGCAAACTTTGGGCCTTGGGCTCTTGACTTCTTCTTCCATGCTATCTTCCACAAGGACAGAGTTAACATAGAATTTGCGGGTTCGGCCGAACCCAGTAATTTTGGTTCAAACTCTATATTTGTTTTGAAAAATTCATTGAATATGTATTAATTGTTACTTTAGAACCCAACAACTTAGAACGAATTAGAATCCCAAACTCACAAGCTTCAAATTTTGGCTCCGCGTCTGCATACACATAGATATGTGTGTGAGCGTTGTGTGCATGTATATATGACCTTTTCATATGTATGACACATTTTTATTGCTACTCTATGCATCATCTAGTGAATGGGATCACGCGTTGCACGTTCTTATAGAACAATGTAAATTATATTATCAAAGCCTCAAGGGGTTGAATAATATAAATACATAATCAACTGCAAAAGAAAGTTAAGAAAGTTGATGGTAAACTCTTCTTTGATCATTTCTTAATTAGTTTAATGTAGTTGCAGTTTGAAAGATGAAAAAGAGTAGGCATAATGATTTTAGATTTTAGTTGTTTTACTGAAGATGACCAATCAAGTTAAACGAATACTTTAAAGTTTTACAATATAATGCAACCAGAGCTACTCTGAGGTTATCTAGAGCAGTGCCATTTTCTCGTGTGGTTGCTCGTGCTTGGCCATCAAGCATATGCACTTTGATGCTCAAATGAATTTTTAGCATCACGACAAAGCTTGATTCTAACAAGTGCTATCAAAACCAAAACAATGAATTCAATTCTTAGACTATGTCGCACGTGTAGATGTGTTGTCGACAATTGTTGGATAATGCACGCCAACATCCTACCTTAGCCGAGCCCCATATTATGCATGGATTTGGTGTGGCTTGGGTCTGAATCATGATTAAAATTAGTACTTGTTTGATGGACTTAATTAAGAAAAAAACATTACATTATTTATATTAGGTATAACTTTTGACATGATGATAGATGCTTGATTGATTCTTTTGATGTCAGTGTTGTATTGCTATTTTTATCCAGTAGTGTGTTCATTTATTCGTTAAGAGAGGTGGCTTAAGCCTAAACCAAGTAAAGCACTTGCTTTAGGCCTCAAAAATTTAAGTCTCCAAAAATATTAAACATTTTTATATGATGCATACAATAATATAATTTATTTAAAATATATTAATAATTTTTACTCACAATTAGTCATATAAAAATTGTCTAACTATATCCTCATATAAAAATTAGTCTTTTGCATCTGTGTAATAAATAAACTTACATTAACAACTAAGTATTTTGATTTTCTTAATTTGAACATTGCTACGGAAAATAGAACCGAGGAAGTATTTCCTCTGTTTTAATTTATATGGTAGAGTTTGAATTTCAAGGGTCAAAGTTTTTTGTTTTACTGTGTATCTCGACATGAATTTTTAAAGTTTTTTGAAATAAAATTTATATGTTTGGAGACTCGTAAAAAGTATTATAAATCACAATAATTGACAATTTAAAATTATTGAAAGACTCATATGCAAAAATGACAGTAAAAAAAAAAAAAACGCCGTTTAAACTTAGAAAGGAGAGAGTAATTATATACACGAGTAATAGACTTCAATTGGAAATTAACTTGCTAAACAGTAACATAAAAGTAAATAAAAAGCAGCACAATTTAGGTCATTACGCAGTGCTATCGTACGATAAATATGTCCAAAGGGACAACCAATATTGGAATCGAATCCAGTCTAGTGTCGCCGCCCCTTCACCTTTAGAACGTTTCTACAAAATTCACATATGTACAAAATATTTTTTCTGAAACCCTTCAGTTTCATTCACACCCAAAAACCCTTTATACACAAAAAAAAAAACAAACCCCTAAACTCTAAACACCTCTCTTTGCCTTCAAACTCTTGTCAAAAATCTTTTTCTCCAAGCTTCCTTCCTCCAGCAGTCTATTTTAACATCCCTTGAGGCTTCACAAATTCCCCAAATCTCACATTCAAAGGTACTTTGGGTTAGAGATTTAGCCATTTGAATATAATAACAGTTAGTTGGTATATTTGTTTACTTATTGGTTGTTGTATGAATTGTCTTCTTGGAAAGACTGTTGGGATTTTGATTCCTAAATACTTGTAGGTACATACACACAATCTTGATGTCTCTATTTGTTTTTGTTTTCCATATATTGTGTTCTTGGTGAATGCCCAGTTACTTGTATGTATGTGCACGTGGCTTAGTTTCTTTTGTTTGGTTTAGGGTTTTAATCTTTTAAATGAAGCAATATATTGTCACTCTTTATTCTTTTGTGCAAAAATATTGTCTTTTTAGTGAAGACTCTCGTTTGGTTACTGAACCCTTGTTTGCTTCTGCTGCTAATGCTTTGAGGAATTTGGAGCATAGTGGGAAAGTTCCTAAGGAGCTTAAACTTAAAGGAATGGTAATGATGTTATGCTGAATGTGTTTCGGATAATTGTGTGACTTCTTTGAATCTTTCGTGGCAATTTTAAATTTTGATAGTGTTCATGATGATTTTGAGGTGTTTCAAGTGTGTTATTTTATTTTTGAGCTACTTACATTGTGGTTTTATCACCGAAAAGGAAGGAAAAAACTGAACGGAGAAATTAGGTAATTTGTATATTATCGTGTTGTGACAATGTGACGTGATCTAATTAGTATTTTTTTTTTGTTGTGTGTGTGTGTACAGAGGGAGAGAAAGAGTAGTGAGTGAATGGCAGGAGGTGGTCCAGCTGCTGGAAGGGGTGATGCCCCAGGTGTTCGGATAGTGGTTGCCGGTGATGCCAAAACTGGAAAGTCTAGCTTGATCTTGACGGCCGCCACTGATTCTTTTCCGCCCAATGTACCCCCCATGTTGCCGCCTACGAGGCTCCCTGATGATATCTATCCTGATAAAGTACCTGTAACTATTATTGATACTTCTTCTAGGTGCTCATCAAATTCCTTGCTCCACTTTTTTATTGTTGGTTCATTGGCTAGTAATTGTGCCTTTTCTACTTGGTAACTTGCATATACACTGTGTCTGTAGTTCTGTAACAAGAGGTTTGTTTTAATTACTCTAGTATTTATTATTTTGTCGGCAAGTATCTCCCCGTGTTCTAGAGGTCTCTCTTCTGGAAAGGTCAAAGATTTTTTTTTTTCCTTTTCATAGTTCCATATGGCCTGCCCTTTGTTTCCAGTTGTCTTATAGCAGACCTGCCTACAAATCTTTCCGTATAGAAGGTTCGTGCATAGAGATGAAATGTTCATCCCCTTTGTATGCGCGAGATTAACATATATGCAAGTTTGGATACATCTTGTTGCTTGTCTAGGATATTTTTGGTTCCTCCAACAGTAGCTGGTTATAATATATGAAATCTGTTGGTTCAGTTCTGATTTCATACTTTGTTATACAGTACTGAAAATAGAGCTAAACTTGTGGAAGAGTTGAAGAGAGCTGATGCAGTTGTACTGACTTATGCTTGTGATAAGCCTGCCACTCTTGATCGGCTGAGTACTTTCTGGCTCCCCGAACTCCGCAGATTGGAGGTTTGTACCAAGAATATGTGTATTGAGTAAACTAATCTAGTAAGTTGCATAACATATTCTTTTTTTTTTGTGTGTGTGTGTGGGGGGGGGGGGGGGGTGTTGGATAGTTTTGGGAAAAATAAATTTCGAATTTCTCTAGAACTGTGGGAGTAACAACTCATTATTTATATGTCCGATAAATTTGCCTTGTATTTTACTGATGATATTGTGGACTACATAATTGAGCAGGTTAGGGTTCCTGTCGTTGTCGTGGGTTGTATGCTTGATAAGAGGGATGAACAGAACCAAGTCAGTTTGGAGCAGGTGATGTCACCAATTATGCAACAATTTCGAGAGATTGAAACATGTATTGAGTGTTCAGCATACAAACATATCCAGGTAAGTCAATTTACTTCTAAGTCTTGGCACCATCACTTTGTAGTTGATACTTGATACTGTTAAGCTAAGATGACTACAGAAACTTCTCATTGTCAAACAATTTGGTATTTCTCCTAATCTAAATTTTGATCTTCTTCCTCCGTTTGAGTAAAGAAGGAAGTGCTCTTTGTAAGTTGCTCAGATGTATTATTTCTCTCCTTTTGCTCATAAATGGTATGCTCGCAGATTCCTGAAGTTTTCTACTATGCACAAAAAGCTGTGCTTCATCCGACAGCTCCACTATTCGATCAGGAGGCCCAAACTTTAAAACCTCGATGTGTCAGGGCTTTGAAGCGGATATTTATTCTTTGTGATCTTGATAGAGATGGTGCCCTAAGTGATGCAGAATTAAATGATTTTCAGGTCATATACTTCATAGATTTAGCCTAAATTTTTTCTAGTCACTGGATTTAGCCACTGACTTGTGTCATGGAGAACTAATGTTTGAGGTCGGGCATTTCTGCAATCATTCAATAATCGTGTAGGTCAAATGCTTCAATGCTCCACTACAGCCTTCTGAGATAGTTGGTGTTAAGAGAGTTGTGCAAGATAAATTACAGGAAGGTGTCAATGAACGCGGTCTTACATTGACAGGTTTCCTGTTTCTTCATGCATTGTTTATTGAAAAAGGGCGTCTGGAGACAACCTGGACTGTCCTGCGGAAATTTGGCTACAACAATGAGATCAGGCTTAGTGAGGATCAGCTTCCTCCTCCCATCAAGAGACATCCTGACCAGGCAAGTTTATCCCTGAACTAGAACTGAAGTTGACACTTCCTATGCTTTTCTTACACTAGGCTCAATTTCTTTCTCTCCATTTTCCTTCGTCTTCGTTTTGTCATGCTTACTGAGCAACAGAAGTCAAAACTTTTTTCCACTATTCTTTTCAGTTATTGCTCCCATTTAGCTCTTGGCCTGATATTTACTTTCTCTCTCTCTTTTTTTTTTTTTTTTTGAGTAAATGTCCAGGGTCCGATTTTGCCTTCACCTTTTTTTGTGCTTTACTCATTTGTAAGACAATCATGTTATTTTTCCTGATTCTATATCTATTTGGTGTTCAATCTTATAATGCAAAATATGCAAGTATTGCATCTACTAGTTCAAGTAGTGGTTGCATATAGTGCACTTTCTAAAAAGTATGCTTGAAGAGCAGAAAATTCTATAAGTCTGGCATGCATGTTTCTCCTTTTAGTGTATTGTTCTCGTTGTCTCTTTCCCATGAAGAGCAGATTGGTTAATTCCATGGCTTGTGGGGGAAAGAACTCAGAATAAATTTATGAGGTTGCTTATTAACATTCTTTTTTTTTTGTTTTTTTGGTAAAGTAATAAAATTCATTAGTAAAACATCAAGAAGATGCAAGGTTACAGATGGGAAAAGCTGGCAGGCTTGGCAAAACCTGTAGAACAATCTAAAGATATCCTATCTCTACTGAACTAGAGAAAAGGAGCTGATAAAATCTAGAAAGTTACCCACATTGTTTACAGGGGCAAAAAAATGCCAACTAAAAAGACTAACTAAACACCTAGACTTTAGAGAGCAAATAGGAGTTGAGATTCCTTCAAAGCATCTGTTGTTTCTCTCCTTCCATAGGGTCCAAAAAATTACTGCTGGGATCATTCTCCAAATTCTTTTAATGGATTTGTCAACTCTCCAGAGTATCCAGCTAGCATATGCATCTTTGATGTTGAAGGGCATTACCCATTGTAGACCAAGCATAGAGTAGAAGAAAAACCAGAGGCTAGCTGCTGCAGGGCAGTGCAAAAATAGATGGTTGACACTTTCATTGGTCTGCTTGCACATGGTACACATGTTAACAACTATTACACCTCTCCTTCTAAGATTGTCTTGTGTTAGGCATGCTTCCTTCAGTGCAGTCCAAGTGAAGCAAGTAACTCTGAGAGGCTGTCTGGTTCTCCATACAAGCTTCCAAGGCCAAACCTCTAAAAGGCTATTTTGAGAGCACCAGTTGTTGTAACATTCCTTCACAGTGAAAATCTTTTCCTTAGAATTGCCCCAGAGTATTCTGTCCTGAAAATCTGCCACCAAAGTACTTTGTCCCAAACTTTCTAATAGAGAAAGAAAATCATCAACTTCCCAATCCTGTAAGTTTCTCCTTAAAATTGGTGTCCAACAGTTGTTAACTCTATATTGAGCTAATGTTGCTTCTTTGTTAGAAGCTATCAGAAATAGTGAGGGAAATAAATCTTTTACTAAAGTGTCCCCAAGCCATTTGTCCTGCCAAAATCTGATCTTGAGCCCATTTCCAGCCTTGAATGAGACAGCCTGGAAGAATTCCTCTTGGAGACTACTGATGTGTTTCCATACTCCAACACCATGTGGTTCATTGCTTTTCTTTGCAGTCCAGTGGTCTTGAATACCATATTTAGCTTTGATGATTTCCTTCCAGTACCCTGCCTCATTTTGACCATATCTCCAAAGCCACTTCATGAGTAGGCTGTTGTTATGAAACTTAAGATTTCTAATCCCCAGCCCCCCTTGGCCTTTGGGTTGAATAACTGATTGCCATTTGACCAAAGAGAATTTATGAGTAACACTGTTACCTTCCCATAGGAATTTCCTTCTAAGCCTGTCAATTTGCTTTAGAACTGAGGTTGGCATAGGGAAGAGTGACATAAAGTAAGTGGGAATGCTGTCTAGGACACTTTTGATGAGGGTGAGCCTGCCACCCAATGAGAGATATTGCATCTTCCAAGTGGCTAGTCTTTTCTCCATTCTTTCAATGACCCCACTCCATATCCCAGATGATTTGAATTTAGCACCCAAAGGAAGTCCCAAATAGGTGGTGGGAAAGGAGCCTGTTTTGCAGCTAAGAATATCAGCAAGAGCTTCTAGGTTGGTCACTTCATTCACTGGATATATAGTGCTCTTACGCATGTTGATATGAAGTCCAGAGATGGCCTCAAAGATCATGAGGGTAGTGTTGAGATTAGAGACCTGCTGACAATCAGCTCCACAAAATATAAGGGTGTCATCTGCATAGAGTAGATGAGAGACTGAGACTGAGGTGGAAGGATTTCTGCCCACTTGGAACCCTTGAATCCACTGAAGTTCTTTGGCCTTTGCTAACAGCTGAGATAATCCTTCCATCGCAATGATAAAGAGGAAAGGGGACAATGGATCCCCCTGCCTGAGTCCCTTTTGAGAAGAGAAAAACCCAACTGGACTTCTGTTCACCAGAATTGAAAACTTCACTGTCGAAATACAGAAATAAATCCACCTTATCCACCTTTCCCCGAAACCCATTTGCTTCAAAATGTTGACTAAATAAGCCCAGTTAAGCTGATCAAAAGCTTTCTCAATATCTAATTTGCATAGGATCCCAGTCTCACCACTTTTAATTTTCCAGTCTAGCACTTCATTGGCAATCATAGATGCATCAGTGATCTGTCTATTCTTCAGAAAAGCACTCTGCTGTCCAGAAACTAAGGAATCCACCACTTTTCCGAGCCTCTTAGCTAAAATCTTGGCCAGCAATTTGTAGACACTGCCTATAAGACTTATAGGCCTATAATCTCTAAGCTCTGCGGCCCCTTTCTTCTTTGGGATAAGAGCAATGAAAGAGGCATTGCATGATCTCACCATTTGGCAGTTCTGATGAAAGAAATTAAAAGCTGCTAGCAGGTCTGCTTTGATGAAGTTCCATGATTTTTGAAAGAAAGCCATAGTGAAACCATCAGGGCCTGGAGCTTTGTCAGGGGCACAAGTCATGAGAGCTTCTAAAATCTCCATTTCGGTGAAAGGAAGTTCAAGGTCCTCTTTATCCACTGTGTTGAGACTTGACAGACCTTCAAAGACAGCTGAGGGTCTCCAAGATTCAGTTTCTTTGTAAATTTGTTGATAGTACTCCAGAATACCATCCTTGATCCTTCCTTTGTCTTCAATTACTTCATCCCCTATTTTGAGTCTGTCAATGGTATTGCCCTTTCTATGAGAGTTGGCCATTCTTTGGAAAAACTTTGTATTCTTATCCCCCTCTTTCAACCATAAACATCTTGATTTTTGTCTCCATGAGATCTCTTCAGCGGTTGCTATTTGCTGAATTTCAAGTTTGAGATTCAATGTCTGACCTTTCTCTTCTGTAGAGAGAGCTCTGAGCTCAGCTAACTGGTCCAGCTTCCAAAGTTCTTTGAGTGCCTTGTTCCTTTGAGTCTCGATTGTTCCATAGACCTCCCTATTCCATTTAGTAATGTCTTTCTTGAGATTCCTTAGTTTCTGCATTAGCACAAAGTCTGGGGTGCCTAATACAGTGTAAGAAATCCACCATCCTTCTATCATGTCCATGAAACCCTCTGCTTGAAGCCACATGTTTTCAAATTTGAAATAAGATGGTGTGGTCTCCCAATCTCCACTTTCCAGGATAATTGGTTTATGATCAGAAAAAACTCTAGGCAAGGGGTACTGTTTGATAGTATTGAACATCTCGCTCCATTCTGTTGAGATAAGGAACCTGTCAATTCTAGAGGCTTGGAGAGACTCCTCCCCTCTTGACCAGGTAAATTGTGCTCCCTGAAGTGGAGGGTCAATCAAATCCAGGTCTAGAATAGTGTTGGAGAAGCCCAGCATCGCCCTTGATCTTCTAACGCAGTTCAATCTTTCCCCCACAAATCTGCACACATTGAAATCCCCTCCTATGACCCATAGGTCAGACCACAATCCCCTGATAGATGCTAACTCGAGCCAAAGATCCTCCCTTTCTGGATTGGTATGAGGGCCATAAACACTAGTAAAAACCCATTTGAAATCCTCAGCAAGACTTTCGAATCTACATGATAAAGAAAAGGCTCCTGCTTCAAAATCAACACATTTCCAAGCTCTTTTGTCCCACATTATTAATATCCCACCTTTGGTACCAATTGCTTTGACTTCTGCCCAAGAGATCCATCGGTTTCCCCAAATTTGCCTGATTAGAGATGGATTCCATGTCTCTATTTTGGTTTCCTGCAGGCAAATAATATCAACTCCCCACTTGTGAATAAGATATTTCAAAGTGCTTCTCTTGTCTTTATTGTTGAGACCCTGCACATTCCAGCTGAGTGTTTTAACTCTCATCTGGAATGAGCCTTTTGAGACCTGCCCCTCTCTTTCTTCCCACTCCCGTCCTGGAGACCCCAATCCAATCTTTTAAGTTCAGTAACTGCTTTGCTTTTCCCTTTCTTTAATTCTCCTGTTTTATTTTTTTGCTCAAGAATCTGCACTTTTCTTTTTTCCTCCATTCTCAGAATAATTCCCAGAAGTTCGTGTTCAAACCCAGCAACATTTACCCCCAACACTTTGCAAGCCTTCGTCATTGTCAACTTCGTCCATTTTGAGGTTTCCACCACATCAGGGATATCAACAGTTTGAATTGTGGATCATGCCAAGGCAAAGGAAGAAAACTGTTGTAGGACTGAGATGAGATACCAGAGTCAGATTCATTTGAAACTGACAGTGCTGAGAATATCGGTTTGGGTATATGTGGGTCCATCGAGTGCCCTGCGTGAACCGCTTCATCATCTGCTTCAGGCTCGGACAGTGTCCCCTCCATTAGTTCTAAATCCCTGAGACTAGAAACTTGAATTTCTAGTTCAAAAGGATCAAAAGAGAATGAAGCATTCAAGGAAGATGAAGCTCTGAAGCAGCATGGGTCCAGTTTTGGTACAGATGATCTCCACACTTGCTTCTTTTTGTGTTGCTTGAAGTGTTTGCTTGTAAGTGGGCCTTTAGTGTAGTAACCGTTGTTCAAAGCTAATGAAGTTCTCCCTTTGTAGTGTTTCTTACTACCCTGACTATTAGAAGAGAATAAGGCCGGCCCATTTGTGTTTAAATCCTTCGAATTCCTTCTTTTCTCCACAGGTTCTTCCACACGTGTGTCACGTGAATCATTAATGGTATTAGCACGTGGAGCTGAGAGAGAATTTGATCCCATCTTATTACCAACCTCGGGCAAACCAGTTGAAGGACCAGCATGTAAAGAAAAAGACCGGATTTCCTTAATTATTGGCAATTCGAAGATCCTATCATCAAATTCAAAATTCAAACTTGCCGGAAACTTCATAGCTGATTTTTTGACGCAGATGCGAGCCCAGATCAGGTGGGTTCTGTTCTTCGTATCTTCATCAACACCGACATAACCCCCGCAACGAGCCCCTATATGTTCAAAAGTATCCATTGACCAAGCATTTAGAGGGATTCCAAAAACTTTCAACCATATGTTTTCCGAGCAGTTACCAGATTGCAATGAGAAAATGTCATGCGACCACCAAGATAAAGAAAGATGTCTTCCGTTCCAGAACCAATTCCCTGCCTTTACCCTTATTGCCTCTTGCCTGGAAGGAAGCTCAAAGAGGAACTAATTGTGGTCTAAAGGTATGACTTTGATGCCAGCAGTAACTCTCCATCTACTAATGAACCATTTCTGAATAGTTTCGGGATTGGGACTGTGATGAAATGGATCATTGAAGGTGCCAACCAAGCTTCTGTGCAAAGGATGTTTTCCATTCAATTCTCCTTTGTTGGTTCCTTGACTTATATCTGGCCATCTGTCAATGCTAGCAGCTGCACGATAAGATTTTGTCAATGGGGGAGGAGGAAGCAGTGGCTCTGCTTCGCTGAATTCTTTCAGAAATTGAAGGATTTTCTTCGCAATATCTGACCATCCACTGTTGAGGCTGATCTCAGGGATTATCACTGCTGCTTTAGATGAACCATGCCAAACCTCTATGCGAACAAATCTACCATAAACATTGAAATTTTGGTAAACTCTGAAAAGATTGTGTTGTTGTTTTCTACCCCACCTTCTATATAGTCGACCAGTGCCTTTTGATGCTTGAATAAGCGCTTCGCACACCCATCTCAGGTTCTGAATATCCATATTGATCTTGCTTGTATATCTCTTGCCCCTTTCTATTAATGAAAACCAGTTATAATATTTATCCCCTGTATTCCTGAGTTCAAAGGATTTATCCCCACTGATGAAAAAAAGGTGTGAGCCCTGCATGTTTCTAATGAAAGTCACTGAAACTGAAGGAGGTTGATTGATGTGGTCGCCGTCACTGTCAGATGTCACCGGTGATTCTGCCGACAGCAACTCAGGTCGCCGGAGTTTTTTTTTTTTTTTTTTTTTTTTTCGGCACTGACAGGTCGCCGGAAAAATTATCCGGCACTGTCAGAGGTCGCTGATGTCGACAGAGGGTAGATCTGAAAAGATTTGGAGGAGAGAGAAAGCAAAAGAACTAGAAAAAGCTGTAGATGGAGGCTATGGAGGAGAGAGAAAAAGCTGTAGATGGAGGCTATGGAGGAGAGAGAGAGAGCTGGAGTCATGCTGGAGTGAGGGCTGTGATGGTGGTCTGAGGAGAGAGAATCAGATCTGGATCTATTTTGCTTACCTGGGAATCTGTGTCTGGGGAGCATTTTTTTTTTTTTTTAGAAAGAGAATTTTCTGGGTTATGGTTTTATCTTCATTCTAAACATATAGTGATGCTTATTAACATTCTGCCCACTCTTCATTGCTTCTCTCTTATGTAGTACCATCCATTAATGTGTGCTGTTTATTTCAATTTGCTTTGATGTTACGACAGCTTCAGACTTTGATGATTCATCTTACTGCTTAATTAAACACGAGCCTTCACTTTCACTTTGAAATACTGAAGTTTTCTTGCCCTCTTGTAGAGTGTGGAGCTGACCAATGATGCATTGGACTTCCTCAGAAGAATCTTCTTCACGTTTGACATTGACGGTGTATGCACATTTTCTCTCTAAAATCTTTTAGTTCTGGTATACAAGTTCATTTCAGAGCATTGTTGAGATTACTTATCCTATGTAGGTTTGAAGTTTCTAAGGTCTGTTTAGTATGATTGAGATGTTCCTATGGAAAATATTGGATACTAATTTCAAAATCATTCATGACCTTGGTTGGACATGAGATCTATTAACTTAAACAGCAGAAGTTGAGGAACGGGGCATGTAATATGTGTTTTAATGATAATTTTGACAGTTTCGAAAAAAAAAATTATGTGGTAATTAAAAACAAATAACATTGAGCAAGCGTTGAGATAGTACAGGAAAATAGATTCTTGAGCGGAAAATTATATATTGCAATCACACATTTCATCAGGGAAAACGGTTCACATGGCATACCAAATACACTCTTTTTGTTGGAAGGGTTTGGTTGCTTGGATTTTGTGTGTGTGTGGTGGGGTGGGGTGGGTGTAGATTTGATTGAAGGTGCTATGGCTAATGAATTTTACAGGTTCTTTTGTTTCCATCATCAGCTCTTCTAGGTTGCCCATCTCCACAATGTTGCCCTTAAGACCGTCTTGCTAAAGAAAGTTGTTGGTGTGTGATGTAGTTTTGGACCTAGCTACTTGATACTGAAGCAGGATGTGTAGGATATTGCAATAAATTGTTAATATAGTTTAATCTATGTCAATTGTTTTGATTTTTAATTTATGGTAAAGGTACTTCTCGGTACTTACTCAGCTATTTGTTCGGTTATTTATTCTTTTTGTTTATTTTGGTTGCTCAGAGCTTAAATTTGATTTTATGTAAACATGCTCTGATGATGTGTACTGTCGTCTCACAACTTAAAAAACTTTGTTTGTGGTGTTAATCAGGATGGTGCCCTTCGATCCAATGAGCTTGATGACTTGTTTTCCACTGCTCCGGAGAAGTAATATGGCTTTCCTAGTATCTTATGCTCAGTTATTTTCTTTTTGATTTTTGCTACTTTTAAATGAGGATGACATTTTTGATATTACGATAGGCTTTTATATGCCGGTTTCATATTGAGCTGGCGAGGTATTTGTGGCCTCTGTTTCAAAGAGGGAAACAACTATTCAGGGCTGCCAATAATTGTTGTTGAACTACACTCTGGATAATGAGCTGTTAAGAAATTATTGTGAATAACCTTATAAAAATAAGACAATACAACAACATATCCAGTGTATTCCCACGTATAAAAATAAGGCAAGACGGTGAAGGAAATAAAGTTGCAATAGACTATGAGGATGTTGTTTTCACCAATCAGATAAACTAATTATGAGCATGGTGTTCTGTTGGTCAAACATTCTCATAAATGCATGAGTTAGGACCAAAAATGGGGAAAACGTGGTTTTGAAGCTGTATTTCATCCTAACTGATGGTGTTTATCTTTGTATTTCAGCCCCTGGAGTGAAGCTCCGTATAAGGATGCTGCAGAGAAGGATGCCTTGGGAGGACTCTCTGTTGATGGTTTTCTTTCGGAGGTACATATTACTGGCGTATTTTTGTTGACTTGCACAGCTGCATATTCTATCTATGTTAAAAAGATGACACTGTGGCATGCTAAATGTAAATTCTTGTCGAAAGTGGAAACATGGGAGATGGGTGTTACTTCTACGGATTAATATGCTTCTCATTTTTGTTCGCTTGCTTCTTGGAGTTACAACATTCCATATTCTTCCTTAGGGCCCATTTAAGTTGGCTCAATATTTTATGTGCATTACAAATGTGAGCTATGTCGGCCCCAAGCCTGAAAAAATGTGAAGGGTTGCAGTAGGTTCATGACCAGTGCTAAAATATTTTTGATGGACCCTCTAAATATTGAACCCAGATAAGGTGGAATGGTTAGTTTATATAGCTGAGCTTAATTAGCTTGGTATTGAATGTATTTGGTTGATTGATTTTAGCCTCATAATGGTGTAATTCCATACAAACAAACAAACAACAAGCCCAGTAGAATCCCACCATGTGGGGTCTGGGGAGGGTAGAGTGTACGCAGACCTAACCCCCACCTTGAAAGGTAGGGATAACGGTGTAACTCCATAAATGCCAATATTGGCCTCACAGGAATTGATGAACTTGCCAGTTTCTAAATCTGCCACGGTTATTCCATCTTCTGAAAAAATAATCTGCCACAGGTCGTTTACTACATCTTGCACTTGGGATCAGAATTTTAATTTTATAAGCTGCCTCTATATGATGCGTGTTGTCTTTGGTTTGATGTTTTCCAACTGCTATGATTCTGATGTTTCTTTCTGTCCTTTGGATGCAGTGGGCACTGATGACACTTCTTGATCCCATTTATAGTGTGGAGAATCTTATATACATTGGATATGCTGGTGAGCCCTCGTCTGCTATTCGTGTAACTCGAAGAAGACGTTTAGATCGCAAGAAGCAGCAGTCTGATAGAAATGTCTATCAGTGTTTTGTCTTTGGGCCAAAAGAGGCTGGAAAATCAGCCATTCTGAATTCGTTTATTGGAAGGTTTCTCTTCTGAAGCTGTTGCTCATCAACCTTCTGTCCCGAAATTTAATTGAGAAAGATTTTTATTCGATGGCCCATTTTCTGTTGTGCTTATCTGATTTGTATTTACTGTAATTTGTAATGCAGACCGTTCCCAGAAGAGTATGAATCAACTACTGCTGATCAATATGCAGTAAATGTCGTTGATGTAGAGGTAAGAGATCTTATCATTTTGGTTGGTCAAAAGACAGTTGCCTATAGATAGCACCACTAGTTGGAAGTATGGGAAAAAGAGAAGACAGACACACATTTAAGTATATTCTAGATATCTGATACATACCTGCATGGTCCTTTGCTTCTTGGCTAATGTTGAAATTACAAAACGAATTACGAGAATGACAGTCCTGCTGTATGCTTAACTGATGAAATGGTACGAGAGATGGTTATTCAAATAGATTTGGCATATGAAATTCTCAGCTTTACTGATCTTCTTATGGCATTAAGTCATTAAGGGGTCGTTTGGTAGCTGGATAAGAGACAAGTTATTCATGTATTAATTTCTGCATTAACTTATACCATGTTTGGTAGCTAGTAATGAGACATCTCATTCATGTATTAATTTTTGCATACTTATACCACGTTTGGTAGCTAGTTAGGAATAAGTTATTCATGTATAAAATTAGTAAGACGTTTGGTTTGCAATTTAGAAACCCGCCTAACTAATACATGTATAAGTTATGAGGGAATTTATGTATTATTTTATGCGGGGTAGAAGATGGAATAACTAACATGGATAACTAATACATGAATAAAAAGTTGAAATAACGATATTACCCTTATCATTCCCCACTTAAATACATTCCTTGTCTAAACCATATTTTTATATAGTTTTTTAATATAATATTTTAATATTTCTCAAATAAATAATCTTTTAATTTAATTGTAAACAAATTAATTTTAAGAAGTATATAATATTTATTAACTTTTAATATGACAAACTACAAACCAACATCCAAAGAAATAATTTGTGCATAAGTAAACCTTGCATAGCTAAACCATGCATAACTAATACATGCATTACTAATACTTGCATAACTAATACATGCATTACTAATACCCGCATAACTAATACCTGCATAACTAATACCTGCATAATCCTAACCAGCTACCAAACGACCCCTAAGTGTTGGAGCTCTGAGAGTGATAAAGCAACCTTGAATGGTGAAAGGTTGCTGAAAAGGAGTTGGTCTAAGATGTTAGTATAAATTTTTATTAGTTACATATGGTCTGTGGGCCGACACCTTTCTCTGTGATGAGGTCCACTTTGAGTTTGTTGTTAAGGAGCCAAAATAAGTTGTAATTGTTGGTACAAAATATATGCTTTCTGATAATTGAGATAACACAGGTAAATAGACAGAAAATGGTTGTATAGGAAAATGACAATGAAGTCAAAAATTAAATTTGTTAGAGACCAGAGGAGCTCGCTTGGGAGATGTACAGAGGCACCATATTTTTATTGAAAGGAGTTCGCCAGGAGTTTGAACTTGTCTTTTCTTTTAATTGTTGGGATGTCATGAGTGCTGAAACTGATCCTGGTAAAGCCCACTGATTCTGAGGACTAAATGGAGGAATTTTGACTGCATTTTGTCATATAAGAGATAGCATGTCAGTAACTAGGAAATAATCAAATAGATTCGTGTTGCATAATGATAAAATTCAATATATCTTGCAGATAAAACCCATTGACTTCCCCTCATATTTGATGTAATTATAGTCCTTTCTCCTCATTTTCATGGTTGCAACCCTTTGTAAGGAGAAAAAATTGAACTAAATTAAGATAATAGTTGTAAATATATACGTAGTGCATATTTTTTTATAGTTTTAATTCTTACCAATAACAAGTTCCTTAGGTTTCTCAATCTACAAGGGATGGTTTTGGGATATACTTATGGGCACGAGATTATCAGTTTTTACACTGTATAGAATGCATATGCTATTGTGTTTTGGAGGTTTTGTTCTATTTTTTTTCAAATCGTTGGTAGAGTGCTGATTGTCAGAAGCTAGTAGCGTCCTTAACGACACCTCAAGTTGCATTTATTTATTTGTCTTTTCCACTTATGAGCCCCCTAAATATTGTGTTATGCCAGTTCTTTTTCTTCTTCTAAACACCAAATTTTGTCTGATAGTTTGCAATCTCCTCTCTCTCTGTGTGTGTGTGTGTGTGTGTAATATTGAGGAAGTTTTAGTCAAGTGCACCCTGGCTACTGAAAATACTTTTTGTGCACTTTCTGATCCTATTTTTGTTTTTTATTAACGTAAATAATTTTATTAACAAAGAGAAAATCTCCCGTATACGAACTATACCTTAAATAATTTTGTATGATCCTAATGTTATTTCCATGTGTAGTCTTTCTTCTGGTTACTTATTTGCAGTGTCTGGTAGTATATTGATTTCTCTCTTTTGCATCTAATATACTGCCTAAATTTGTCATTAGCGTAAGAATAGCTGTTCTGTACATTGGCAGGGGGCTAAAAAATCTCTTGTGCTACGAGAGATACCAGAAGATGGAGTGAATAAGCTTCTATCTAGCAAGGATGCGTTAGCAGATTGTGATATAGCAATTTTTGTCCATGACAGGTGACTTAAACACATCTTTGCTGAATTGATTCAAGTTGCGTTTAAGAAAGAGAGTGAAAATTGATCACATAAAAGTTGCAACTGGAATAGCTCATATATATATGTATATATATAGTTTGTTATGCTAATGTTTAGAAACACAAGTCAGAAGGGGGAACAAAAGGAAAGTTGTGAGAGATAGTTGAGTAGTAATGTTATCTTGAACTTTTGCAAAATCATGTTTTAAGTCCATTGAGCAAGTCTTTTGGGGTAGATATAAATTTTATTGAATGGTTATTTAAAGGAAGTAAGTGAAAATAAATGACCGCGAGAAAACAAATAAGTTCAAGGGGCTACGTGGCTAACCCCGTGAAAACTTACGGGCTAAGGCCTGATAAATAACACAAGCGCGCTATGCACATGTTGTCTTCTACAACCACTGGACTTCTACTCCCTTATTACTTGGAAGAAAATGGAAAATAGAAAGAGGAGGAAGAGTGTATCTTTTGTTCCGTCACATTCTTTTTCCTGCTTTCTGGTTTTTCACTTTTGGTTCTTGCATTTGCTAAGTAGCTCATCTTGATACCTTTATTCTTCAGGTCTCGTGAAGCTTCCTGGAAGAGAGCATCAGATCTACTGGTTGATGTTGCTAGCCATGGAGAGGCAACTGGTTATGAGGTGCCTTGTCTCATTGTAGCAGCTAAGGATGATCTGGATCCTTATTCGACGGAAATTCAAGATTCTACTAGGGTAGCTATCCTAAATACCATCAAGAATTGAGTATTTTTTTTTTTGGTCAAATAGTAATTTTTCAGGTGGTTCAATTTATTTCCATATTGGAGCTCCAGCATTTCCAGTGAAATGCTTTTTACCTCCATGAAGGTTACATATGTGATTGCTGCAGAGTGATGCTCAGCTGTAACTGGTGCATGTGATTGAGTGTGTCTAGGGGTGGCAACATTAGCCCATGAAAACATAACCAACCCGTTCAATAACTCGCCCATTTGTTAGCTCAACCCATTTTGACCGGCCCATCTAAACTCTAAAGTCGGGGGCGAGTTGGGTCATGACCTGTTTTATAGCCCATTTCAGCCCAACCTATTTCAACCCAAGTAACCTGCCCATTTTGACCCGCCTAATTTAGCCGCCCCCCCCCCCCCCCCCCCCCCCCCCACACACACACACACACAAAAAAAAACCCATTTGGCACCCCTAAGTATATTTGTTCCTGGTGTAATTTATCTGCTGTACCTTCTTTTTAATTAAAAGAGGCGAAACCTACATGATGTAGCATCTAAACTGTTAGGCACTTTGTATGTTTAGAATAATTTGATATTTTCTAAAGCCTTGATGAATTTGTTTAATAGGTTAGCCAGGATTTAGGGATAGAAGCTCCTATACCCATCAGCACGAAGCTTGGAGATTTCAGTAATTTGTTTCAAAGGATAATTACTGCGGCGGAACATCCACATTTGAGCATTCCTGAAACAGAAGCAGGAAAAAGCCGTAAACAATATCATCGGCTCGTCAATCGATCTCTCATGTTTGTATCAGGTAATAATTTGATTTGAATTCCTTCTGGAGCTTAAAGAACTTTCTGCAGCAATTAAATTTAAGAACAAACAGTAATTGTGGGTTTCACATGTATATTTCCTTATCCGTAGAAGTTAACAGTTGATGAGTCAGTGGTATCTTCTAGTTTTAATAGTGTTGAAGTTTATGTTCAAAAGGGTTCAATTGTCTTGGATATCTCGAACCTTACTGATACTTTGTTTCCATTGGAAGCCATACTTGGGAGCTAATGGCTTTTACCCTGCTATTATTCAACTCTGATGACTGCAACGTAGTTCTTGATAGGGATATAATTCTGACCTAGATTAGTGTCCAACACTTAGGTTCTCCAAGATCAAACAAATTCCCTTTGACTATTAGAACCCTTGTGCTCGTAGAATCACATCTTTTTAGTTTGTTACCCAGCTCGAATTGTTGGCTTGAATTCGCCATAATTTATGCTTGAAGATGGGATGGGGGGGTTCAGATGTGGAGGGTACATACTCTTTATATTCGGGCATTCTCTAAATTTTATCATATCTCCAGATGCTTTGTCATCTTTCATTGTTCTAACTCTATTGTTGTCACAGTTGGGGCTGCTGTAGCTGTTGTGGGACTGGCAGCTTACCGTGTTTATGCTGCGCGGAAGAATGCATCGAGCTGAGATTGTTCGAAGCAAAATATGCCAGTCATGGTGTCAAATGTCAAGTTTCTCTTCTCTGATCACTTGTGCCATGGTTTATTGTTTGGTTTTCTGCTAGTCTGCATCTCTCCGAATTCCAATTTGGAGGAAAATGCAGATTTTTTTTGTGTTGCTGCTTTAGATCTGTTGCATAGTTAGCCGCTTTTCTTTGTAGCATCTCAGTTGGAAAGTAATGGACGTGCCTTTTCGAAGTGGAGCAACCCCATTGCTGTCCTGATACTGGCAGGGTTGATTTGCTGCGAAATAAAATTTGTTTAAAATAATTGGAAGTAAACATGAAGCAACCTTTTAGTTTATAGCATATTTAAAGAAAATTTCAATTGAAATGTTGTAGGATTTTGAATTTTGGCCAAGTTGTCAGGTGTCTCCTATATATTGTTGAAGAACGAACTAATATTATCCAGTTTCCTAGTTTGCATTATTCCTTGATGGATAATATTTGTGGGAAACGTTGTAATTCATTTTTAGTTAAAGTTCCTTGTATCCGTTTTTCCTAGTCACAATTTACAACCTTTTCAGCAATATCTAATTCGAGCTTCAATTAAAACTGTTATAATCGGCCTTGGAGTAGATTCAAAGAGTTTTTTAGTGTCAGGCCGTGCTAAAACTTGTTCTGGGCTAAAAAATGAATGGGGAAGGAAGCAACTTTATATTTAGTGGATTCTTCAAGGTTCGGTCGTTTTTATTTTTTCAGAAATATATTAAGTGTTAGTACTTATTTTGACGCCGAAGCAGAGACTGATTTTGTAGATTATCTAACGCGCCTAGATTAAATTCTAACTTTGCTACGATCCTAAAATCTGTTATATTTGAAAAGCAAAGTAGGTTAATTTTAAAGCCTCTAACGTAATCATATGTCTACTTACCTCAGAATTTTTAAGTTTAAAGGCCACAAATATAAAAGGAAAGAGGGAAAAACGGAAAAAACCAAAATATTAGGAGCTGGTCACGCTTAACCGAAAATTGAATGTATTCAAAAAAGGAAAAGGAAGGAACTGAAAATTGAATGCATTCACGCCAAAACCTAAAATCATGGTTTTTCTTTTTTCCTATTCTGTTTTGGACTTTATTTCCAAGTCAAAGCATTTTCTTGCTCTCCAAGTATGTTAGAATTTTATTTCTAGTCTTTTTCAACTTTTTTTTTTTTTAATTTCTAGTCAAAGGTTTTTTTTTTTTTTTTTTTTTAATAGTTAGCAGGGGCGTCTCAACAATATTGGGGGTCTAAAGCCAAACTTGAGAGAAAGACCCTATTCTTTTTTAAAGAAAATATCGTCATAATTTTTATTTAAAGTCTACTTTTCTAGCTTTTTTAGATGCAAAGTTATTAATTACTGTTTTATAATCGATTTTTTTCTAACAATTGCTTTTCAATTGATAATACAGTCAAACCTCTCTATAACAGCATCCGCATATAACAATACCTCTCTATAGCAACCAAATTTTTATGTATCATTTTACTTCTCTATAACATCATTTTATTTATAACAGCAACAACCAACTTTATAACAGTACATTCTTTGTAAAATTACCCATCATATAACAACTATCTTTTTTTTTGGAAACATAATAATTAACCATATTTATAAAAATAGAATATCTATGATAACCAATAATAAGTGTATAGATTTTGACCAAATATTTGATCTTTTATTACACTATTTATGACAAAGAATATTATATATATATATATATATATATATATATATATATATATATATATATATATATATATATTCATCATTAAAAGATTTTCCTTCATTATATCAAGTGTGATTAATCTTAGAATTTGACAATAAAAAATGAAAAATTAGATTTTATGTATTTTTTTTTATTTTTTATAACAGCGAAATATTATTTAATGTCAATGCTATTATATGTAGGGGTGTCAATGGTACGGTTCAGGCGGTTTATTTTATAAAATTTATACCGTATCAATTTTTTGGTTATTTCATTTTGTAGAACCAAAATTAGACTTTCGAACCTACCCCATCATATTGGTTTCTCTTCGGTATCGGTATGGTTCGGTTAAATTTCATTTGTTTTGGTTTAAAAAAAGAATATCATGTTATAGTCACTAGTAAAAGTTACGACACAATATTATACATATTTTTATAAGACTTTGATAAAAACTCTCTAGATATTTTTACTGATTAAAAGGTGATGAACCAAGAAAACATGAAAGACGACAAAAATAAAAATTGATCCACTATTTTACAATAGTGTAAAATAACGTTAGAAAAAAAAAAAATTAGATCGCACGAGGTGGAAAAATCAATCAAGATGAGACTCAAGAACTGAGACTACTAAGATTGAGTATCCAATAAGAGGATTTAAAATCATACGATCGAGAGGAAAGATATCTAATACTTTGTAGTTTTCTATCCAAGATCATTGGAATACCTTGTAGCTTACTAGTTACTATTCGAGCGCTATAACTAATTTAATTTCAATAGGAGTAACATAATATGTTTCAGAATTGGAACTTTAGGTGTTAATTATGTTGCGCTTGTAGTAATTTTCATCATCCCAAATCCAAGGCGAAAATTTTAATATTTTATTATTTTTAAATTTAATATATAAAATATATTTTATATATTCGGTATTTTTTCGATTTATTTTTCTAAAATTAAAAACCTACCTAATTATTCGGTACATTTATAAATTATATAAAAACCGTCAGTTTTATTGAAACCTAAAATCGGTACTGTACGGTTCGGTTCGGTAGGTTAAGTTGATTTTTTGAAAACCATTGACACCCTAGTTATATGTGTATAGCAGTAAAAAAAACTTCGGATCCAACTATGCTGTTATAGAAAGGTCTAGCTATTTAGCTAATCCATTCAATTTATCTCGAGACATTATTGATCTTAGATAAAATTTTATTATTTTTAATTTTGTAGTTATTTCCATAACCAATTTTGAGTAGGAATTATAGGCTTTTCTTGGACGCACTCCCACTCTATGAATAAAGATTCTTTCTTTGTTCTTAATTACCCTTAATAATATTGAGAGTGCTAATATTGTTTTCCTGAACTCCATCCGACGAGTTTTTGGGGGCAAAAGCTGCAGTCTTTAAAAACCATAATCATCAACAAGAATTCCCCTTTTCTCAAATCTTCAAATTTTCCTTTGAACGCACTTCATAGTCATGGCAGGCTCGGGTTCGAAGTTTGATGCTCATCAATTCGATGCGAAGATGACAGAGCTGATTGGTACTGAAAAAGAGGAATTCTTCACGTCCTATGATGAGGTTGACGAGAGTTTTGATGCCATGGGTTTGCCAAAAGACCTTTTGAGGGGCATCTACGCTTATGGTTTTGAGAAACCATATGCTATTCAGCAAAGGGGCAGTGTTCCCTTTACCAAGGGCCTTGACGTTATCCAGCAGGCACAATCAGGAACTGGAAAGATGGCAACTTTCTGCTCTGGAAAGAAGGGGGGAATTGGCAGCAACTCAACAATTTCAAGCTTGATTGAGGCCCAAGAAAAAGCAACAACAGAGATTCACAGGTTGCAGGCTGAAAATGCCATATTGAAAATTGAACTGAAGCAGCTTGCAGGGAAAGCAAGGGAAACAGGTCCCAGTGGTCCTTTGGAGGAGGCCAATTCTCAGCTACAGGCTGAAAATGACCAGCTGAAGCAAAAGGTGGAGGAACTAAAGGAACAACTGATCCATGATCAGAGGACTGCAAATGAGAGGATGGACAAGCTCCTTAAAGATTTGGCTCCTTAAGCTCTTCCCTATTAAGCCTTTCATTTCCTTAATCCCCATTTTCTTAAGCCTTCTCAGTCCCTTGAAATTTCTGCCCTTTTGACTCTTGTCTCTTAATGACGTCGGTACTTTTGGTTGTTTGATTATTACATTATGTACGGTTTAAACTACTAAGTTATTTTGATGTGATCAACGTTGGGCATCTTCTCTGTGATTTGCAATGTTATATAACTTGTTTGTCTCTATTATTGCTTATGATGTGTTGCCCAGTGGCCATGAGTTAATGATCCTGAACTTCTTTTTTGCTTGTGCTGCTATTATAACTCTTTTCAATGATGCCAAAAGGGGGAAATTATTCAGGGGTTTAATTGATAGGGTCTTGATACTTGCTGATGTTGTTGTTACTGTTAACATGTTGTGGTGAAAGAAAGGTCTGATTCTCAGGGGGAACAAGTAGGAATCTAGTTCTCATGGGGAGTATCAATTATGGGGTTGTCATCAACAAAAAGGGGAAATTGATAAGTTATGCTATTTCGTGTTCTGATGATTTACCAAACATACTCGAGGAACCAGCTAGGGACCAAATACGATCAGGTCCCCTAGCCGTTACAGGGTCAACTAAGCTGCTGCACTGTACCGACTGACAGCAGTGCAGCAACACAACTGCAGTTTGCTAGAGGTCAAAACTACATGAAATTTCTCTCTCATATCATCTCACATGCTCCACTATATAAACAACATGTTACAAGTGTAACCTTAACACTTTGCAAATCTGAAAATCACATATTCCAAGTGCTAGCCGCCACTGCTCTCTAGGTGTTTTCAAGAACAAAGCTTCGACAAACTCAAGGACCAGATCTCAATCACTGAAGATTTCTTAAGTCTTTAGGTTTGTTGAGTCTTTGTATTTTGGTCTTTATTTGTATTCCTACACTACTTTCAAGAAGTGTCATATTAGGACTCAGTTGTGTACTTGGCTAGAGTTAGTCAAGATTTGTTTTTTGCAATAGAGTTATTGTAAAGGTCTTACAATAGAGTTGTTGTAAGGGGGAAGGGATTAAGAGTTTAATTCCTAGGTTGCAATAGGTTGTAATATGAAGTTGCTCATTTATAGTGAAGTTTGGGAAATCCTACTCAAGTAGGTCGTAGTTTTTAATCCCTTAAGCAAGGAGTTTTCCACGTAAATATATTGTGTTATTTACTTTCTGTTTTACTTAAGGGAACAGATAGAGAACCTTATTCTCTATACTGTTTGGTGGACTCATATATTCTTTCAAGAGGTTTCAAGGATCAGATTTATGACATCTTCCAGCTTTTGCCACTAAAAATCCAAGTCGGTGTTTTCTCTGCCACATTGCCACCAGAGGCTCTTGAGATTACTAGAAAGTTCATGAACAAGCCCGTGAGAATTCTTGTGAAGCGTGATGAGCTCACTCTTGAAGGTATTAAGCAATTTTATGTCAATGTTATAGAGGAAGAGGGGAAGCTTGAAACACTTTGCGATCTTTACGAGACCTTAGGCATCACCCAGACTATCATCTTTGTTAATACTAGGCGAAAGGTTGATTGGCTCACTGATAAAATGCGCGGGCGTGATCATACAGTATCTGCTACTCATGGAGACATGGATCAGAACACAAGAGATATCATTATGAGGGAGTTTCGATCTGGCTCATCTCGTATGCTTATCACAACTGATCTCCTCGCTCGTGATGTCCAGCAAGTCTCCGTTGTTATCAACTACGACCTGCCAACTCAACCAGAAAACTACTTGCATCGTATTTGTCGTAGTGGATGATTTGGAAGGGAGGGTGTTGCTATCAACTTTGCTACCAATGATGACGAAAGGATGCTTTTTGACATAAACAAGTTTTACAATGTCCGAATTGAGGAGCTGCCAACCAATGTTGATGATCTCCTTTGATGCGATATTTGCTTAACTTTTTATTTTAATTTTTTATGTTGTTTCCTATTTTAATGGTTATTTCTTCAGATTCTGCATATATTTAGTTTAAACACTAATATACTGGCGGTTCATTAAACAGTACCTTTTTAATTTATTTTGAGAGTGATTTCATCATGACTTCAGTTTTTTTATATCAAATGGGATTGCATTAGTATGCCATTGCCAATACATGGCATTATTGAATTGGCTAGTTTAAATATAGACAACAAACATAGAGATGAGTACAGTCGAAGCATAAACCAGCAGTTAATATTCAGTCCCTTCACAATTTTGTTTTGCCAAGGCTCCTGCTCCTCAGGCTGTGCATTGAATCCCTACACCTAGAGAGCTCTATTGTAGGTGAACAAATTGATATGTCCTTATTTAACAAACCCTTTCTCCATGAGAAAATTCGAATAGGTCGATCAATCTGTAATTTCACATTTGCTTCTTTCTCTAGCTGCAAACAGTACTTGTCAAATCTCTCAACACTTACATGCGGTCCAAATCAAGGGCTGCCAAGAATTTCGTCTCCTGCTCTGCAGTGGTTCCCCTACTTTTGCATAATAAGCATTGTTGTTGCAGCTGAAAAAGTGTGAAAATCTTGTAAGAAATCCAATAGTAATGAGGTTTCAACCATGAAAAATAAAAACATGCCACAAGGACCGAGAATGACATATCTTATCCCAAGTATAGATGGTGCCGCTGTGCCGGGCAAGTGCCTTTTAATTTAATTGACCAAACACATACTACTCACCGCAAATGCTTTTTCGAAAAGCACTTTTCAAAATAAATTGATTTTAGAAGATTAGACAAACAAGTTATTAGATACGCAAGGGAGATATTTGTAGAAGAGGATAGAATTATTTAGATTATTAGTATCTAGAATCATTACTAGATAAGTATAAATAGGGGTGATCTTGTGCATTTGTCACCAAGCCAATTCAAAAAGATATCTCCAATTTCATTTTTCTTTAGCTATTCTCTACAATTCTTATGTTTCTTTTTGGTGCCATATTCTCAGCGCCCTCCCATTATTACATTATCTCAAAGGCTTCAAGGACAAACTAATATTGTCCAGCTTCCTCGTTTCCATTATTCGGCGGTGTACAATTTTTATCGCGATATGCGGATAATTCATTTTTTTAGTCATTTCAAACTTTGGTCCTCTCTCTGCACTCTTCTCATGAGTCTGGAACCAAAATAACCCCCCAAAAAAGGGTACGAACCAAAATACCCCAGGAAAAAAAAGAGGTACAAAAGTACCTTTAACGCATGAAAATCATGCGTTAAAGGACTTAACGGAGACGGACCCGTTAAGTCCTTCAACGCATGATTTTCATGCGTTATTGGATGCTCTTTTTTTTTTCTTTCTTTCTTTTCTTTCTTTCTTTCACACTTTTTTACATACTTTAGCCATAGATTAATCATGCTTCGAGACTCCAAAACTTGAATATTTTATATAGAACCCTATTTATTTTTGTGCGATTAATAAGGTAGGCTCAACACATCAAGGATACACAAAACGTTGGATTGTCGTTTCAGTGGTTAAAAAGTGCTCAAAGTCTATTTTTGTTTGAAGATTTGTTGTCATTAGCTTTAAGTTATTTATGTTTTAGGGTTTCGTGTTATTTTTATATTAATGCGTAACTTTATTTTTAGTGATTATAACTTTATTTTTATAATCAATTAACAAAATATCAATTCATGATCAATTATTTATGTGTAATTTTTTATTTTTTTTGCATTATACCCTTCAACCCCCAACTAATTGGAGTCCGCAACTTAAATAACCCAAAAAGTGAATTTGGGTACCAAAATAACCCGTTAAAAAACCTTTTGCGCACTAATTTGTTTGTAAGTTGGTGAAATTTTAAATGGTCATAACTTTGCGCTCAGATGTCCATTTGATGCGTTTTTTTTTTTTTTTGAGATCTATGCGTCTGAACTGCCGCAAGGCTGTTCGCCTGTCCCGAATTTTCCAAAAACGACCGTTATCCCATTCAATTTCAATTTTCCCCCAAATTCGTGCACAATTTTCATTTATTTCTTCTTTAAATCTAATGGCGAAAAATATATTTCAATTCCATAATCCCGTGATAATGATGTTTTCAATGTCAATTTCAAGGTTCCAAATTCAATTTAAGAAAACAAGCTAGATAGCATTAGTGAACATACAAAATAATAAAAAGTGTCTTCATTGTAACTTTAACCAACTTGGCTTGGTGGTAAAGCCTTTGGCTTTTGACTTTTTTTTATCTCATCCACCAGGGATCAAACCTCGGCGGGAGCGTTGAGAAGATATTATTAGTAGAAAAACGAACTAATTTATTTAACGATTAACATGGGATAAACAAGTAATTAACATGGGAAAAACAATTTCAGAAATAAATATATTAACAATGACATAATTAACAAATATTAACAATGCCATAATTAACAAATAATTAACGGAGATCCATGGAGGTGTCGTATTTGTAAATACTAAATTATTCATTATTCTTGAAATTAACTAAAATTTTATATCTAATTAGAACTTACTTAACTAGGATAAGTTATGGAGGATTTAGTTAGTTATTTTGAATAATCCATGATATTGTATTGTTGATTATAATTTACTTAACTCATATAGTTAAAGTAATAACGAACAAAATTTTATATTAACTAACTAATCCTTCGTCAAAAAATTATGTTAACTAACTAATCCTTTTCGGAAATTGTGTTAATGATGTTCAATCCAAAACTAAGGATTTAGCTTATCGTTTGTTATTCAGGATTTAGTTTATCGTTCGTTATTCGGGATTTAGTTTATTATTCGTTATTCGGGATTTAACTTATTGTTCGTTATTCGTTAATGGATTATTTTGGTACCCAAACCCACTTTTGGAGAAAAAAAAATTACACAGAAATTATTGATTATGAATTAATATTTTGTTAATTGATTATGGATTATTAATTTGTTAA